>NC_071467.1:19594861-20223611 GCF_028500815.1 Rissa tridactyla
TGACATCTGATGACATTTGCTAGGTTATAGCATTTGACATTGGTTTGATAAGCCACAAGCTGAAAGCCAGGCGGTCTGTTCATCTGAGTTCAGGAAAATGACTGGTCACAAAGTATCAGGCGCCCTCCCAGGATTTCAGTGACACACTGCAACTTCCCAGGTATCCTGTTGGATCTAAAACGTCCTGAAGGTACAGGTCAACATACATTTGACATGACTGAGGTCATCAAACTTGGAGCATGCTCCACTGCGGATTCAGATCATATTGAAGAGAAATTCTGGTACTTTTCCATGCAAAGGTTCTAAAGCATCTATTTTCTTACATTCACTTAAGATCCACAGTACGGTTTTGGTGCCAATCACACTGGAGCTCTGTCCTGGCACAGGTGTTAGGTTCACTGGATCCCACTTTAATATGTGAAGTCTCTACATTTTACTCCTCTCTTCCCATTTCCCCATCTGTGCCACTGCATACATAATCACCTCAGATATGTGATAGCTACCCTGAATCTCATTACAAAGTCAGGTAAAGAGGAAATCATGGCATACCATAATGTTAATAAGCTAAAGCAGGCTCTGACTACATCTCCATTCTCTTTGCTTTTCAGATATGCAAGTAAGAGATGTTCTCAGCTAATTATTTAAAAGCCATAGCTTGGTCTATTACTCAAGGTTCTCACTGAGCCAAAGCCCAGAGCAATCAAATAAAGGCAGTGCTAATAAATGCAGCACTAATTCCTGCTTCCACGCTTTTAAGAACACTTCCCGTCAGCTTCATATCCTGCATGTTGCCAGTCATAATCTCCTCTTGCGTATGGCCCCATAATCGATTTCGATTTAATGCGATCAGTGATCCTCTGCAGGATGGGCTCCTGACATGTGAATGTGTGTCGCTTATTAGCAGAGGTCCTTATGCAGGATGGGAAGCTGAGAGAGGTCAGTGCTGTGCTCAGTTGATTTAAATATTAAACGCTCTGTTCGTGACATCCTCTTCTCAGACTGGAAATCAATGGAGCTTTACTGCTGCAAAATGGAAAGGCTATCTTGACAAATCAAGTCCTTTCTGTGTGCAATTCAATTAAAACTGTACAATGAATTATACATAACTGGTGAACAAGATGTTTGACATGGTCATAGAGCTGCAGATGAGATTTGGTAGGTGACCTACAGGCTCAGATCCTCCTCAGTGCGTAGAACTCCAGCTCTTATTATAGATTATGATATCCAGCAGACCTCATATCTCTCCTTGGATCAGGCCCCTGAAAGCCCTCCCTCTGCGTTCATAATTAATATGTTCTATATGTAACAAAGCAACATGTAGGATTAGCAGCTCCTTTTTTATATACATAATTGCCTAACAACTAAACAAAACATTTATTACACCAGTAAAAGGGTAGAGCTGATAGCAAAGTATTATTTTCTCTCCTTGTTTCTGCTTTGATACAACAAAGATAATTTCTTTACTTAAAGATAAAAAATAAGTACATTTAATTGCATTCCAATTCAATGTCCCATGATTTAACATGCAAACTGAATCATGCCATCTTTGTTTTTATACAAGTAGGGGAGAGAACTCTGACCTTATGTCCCACCCTGCAAAGTCAAATTCAAACGTACAATTAGAAACTGCTGTGGCACAAAGTGCTAAATATCAAAGGCAGGAGCACAAAAGAGAACCTGGAAGGGATTATTATTAACCCCTGGTTAGAGTTTGAAATCTGAGACATGAAAAATTATCCAAGGGTTTGCAAGGTTTTTTTTATACCCAGATACTCAAACCAGACAGAGAAGGCTCAGAATTACGCAATAAGCAACTGAATAAGTCTCTGTCTTAATCACAAAATACTTCTAGTTCTGAACTGCTGCATGGTAACTATTTTCCCATCTTTTTCTAGAAATCTAATTTTATACTTAACAGAAATGATTCAAGGTCTGGACAGATATGATGTTAGCCCTTCCAATTCAGGCAACAAATGATGCAGGTGATTTTATTATCATCTACCCAGGGGTGACTGCTTATGTGTGTTGACTCCAGATTTCACATGATCCGTGTTACTTTTACAGTAAACAGACATAAAAAAAAAGCACTAATCTTTCAGATATACACATGTTCTATACCTAACACAATACATCTCAGGACCTGATGAAGTTATATGCATTCTTACAATAGAAGTAATAAATAATATTATATTATCAGTATAAATTGGGGAATAGAAGAATGGAATCCCATAAAACATTCTTTTTTTTTTTTTCCAGGACACTAACATTTATCCTTCCATAACTCCGAATTCATAATATATGTTATATAATTTGCTACATCAAACCACTTCTGCAGCAGAATGCCTAGCTATGCTCTTTAAAAAAAAATGTTTCATAGGGAAAGAGTGCTCTCCAGTGATCAAAGAAAGGAACTGTTTTAGTTGTAAAGCAGGTAATTATGCTCTCCGTTATTTTCTGAGCTTTACCTTCTTTTTT
The DNA here is from genome assembly GCF_028500815.1 of Rissa tridactyla. Lineage (NCBI taxonomy): Eukaryota > Metazoa > Chordata > Aves > Charadriiformes > Laridae > Rissa > Rissa tridactyla. The sequence goes on from NC_071467.1 coordinate 19,597,337, forward strand.
CCACAGTGATTAGTAGGATTATCTTCTACATATAATATTCACATTTTCACTTCAAGGATTTTTTCCCTTTTCGTAATGAAATATGTATTACAAGGGTAATTGTTTTATACACATAGTTCTCCTTAAAATTCCCACAGCTCTTTTTTTAACACGTATAAAAACACAGATTTATGAAAACTGAAAGCATTTCTTGGCTAAATCACATGAGTATTAGCAAAGGTTTATTTGCAAAACCAGTGATCCTTTATGTTCATGAAAATTGTAAACCTATGACTCTAATTAATCATGACAGTTATTGGAAGTACCCAGTGTAGTTTGTTTTACATTTTATTGAGAAATAAATTCCTGAAGGATTTTCAGCCAAAGAACTACAGAGAATCTCATACGATTTTTTTGCTAATCACATACACTTAAAACGTAAGAGAAAAGAAAAAGGATAAAACTTCATTTTCATGTTATTCTAATCTCTTTGTAAGAGAAATATTAAGAATGTGTTATACCTTCATTGCTTTATGTCAGTACACTTTTACTTAAACCAGTAGAGAGATGGGACAAGACTCACCTTACCATTTTATCCATCTATCAGATAGATGTTTGATGACCTCAGGCTTCTGCTGCACTCAATGGAGACAAATAGGTACATCATCCCTTTCGAAGAGAGATGAGATGAATCATCTTCCAGAGATGACTGTTAGCTCCACTGAATACAGAATGAGCCTAGAGTACTAGTGCAAATGTCCGTCCTGTAGGTGATGATGACTAGCTGAGATGAGTCTACACCGTGCTGATAGATATGAATCAAGATCCTAGATTCTGGATCAACAAAATAATCTATCAATCAAGGGAGGAAAAATCCTCACCAATACCAGATTCCATTTTGTAAAATGTGGTTCAAACACTGAAATAGAATAGATCCATTTTTGTACTCTTTTCTTAAAAATCTCTGTTGACATGCAGACATGAATCAGTATGCATGTGCTAAGGTTCAGTGTTAATAATGACACAACATTACAGCCTACAGTGAGGCAGTTCTGCAGAAACAGGCAAGTGTTCCAAGCAGAAGTTGTCTTTTGGTGACCTTCAGTGTCTCTGAGCTAACGAGCCAATTCCTTTCATATCTTTAGTCTCTTGGAAGCACAAACATCTACTTGACAAGTTGTGGTTGTCTTCTAAATAGCAATAGCTGCATCATTTTCTTGTTTCTTTGGATCAGAACCCAAATGCCATGTCTGCATTAGTACAGCAAACTAAGGGTGGATCTGTAGGATGAAACAGCTGATGTTGAGGGCTCAAAGTCCTTGTCATATGCTCTTCAGAAAGGTTTACCTTGGTCTAGTACCTCTCTGGCCCTACAAACTGAATGACCACCAGTGACCAGATTGCATTAGCTGTGCTACTGTCACACTTTGTCCGGCTTAGCTTCATCCAAAATAAATCCAATTTGAGTACCACAATGCAAACTCTCCATTGAAACTGCTCTGCAATGCAAGCCAAAATGAAGTAAAAGAAGATGATTAGGAGATCTGTTCCTGATCTGGACTAAAAAAATACTAATGTGGGAACACTTGATGTTGCATGGTATTGTTATCATTTGTCTTCAAATTGCCGATGGGACATTTGGAACCCATCAAAATTTTCAGAATGGTGATACTCCTCTTAGTTCATACAAACATCTATTCAAACACCTTTTAAGAATCAAGATTAGAATTGAAAAATAACATCCACCTCCATGTATGTGTATTACACAATACCTTTGCTTTGCAGAGGGTATTTCTATGGAAAAGATACAGTTAAAGATCTTATGTGCATCTGTTATTTTTCCAACTTATCTTTTCTAAGATGATTTGAAACATGTTAAAAACAGGCCTTGTGATATCTGCCTTCAAAGATATTAGATGGTTATTCACATCACAGAGAATAACTAACAGGTCATATATTCATTTTCTGTTTGCTTTATGATGTTACATACAATGTCATCTAGAAAATATGATTAACGTCTAAAATGGGCACTGCCAGTTTCAATAACTCTGGGTATATTTTTCAAAAAACCCCTTGCCTACTTCGCTCCAAATTAGAAATGTTCCACAATACTCATAAGAATAATATATGGCAACAAGCTTGTGTTCTGCAGATCTACTGCATTTTAGTTGACAGAAGTGTATTTCAAATGTCTTTGTATACACAATAATGCTTGATGGCTTGAATTCTAGTAAAAAGATTTTGTGTGATCTGTCTGCAGACCTAGAGAAGATCTTGTAGGACTAACAAAATTATACCTTAGAATCATAGAATCATGGAATTGTTAGGGTTGGAAGGGACCTTAAAGATCATCTAGTTCCAACCCCCCTGCCATGGGCAGGGACATCTCCCACTAGATCAGGTTGCTCAGAGCCCCATCCAGCCTGGCCTTAAAAACTTCCAGGGATGAGGCTTCCACCACCTCTCTGGGCAACCTGTTTCAGTGTCTCACCATCCTCATGGTGAAGAACTTCTTCCTAACGTCCAGTCTGAATCATCCCATCTCTAGTTTTAATCCATTCTGTCTAGTCCTACCATTACCTGACATCCTAGAAAGTCCCTCACCAGATTTCTTGTAGGCCCCCTTAAGATACTGGCAGGCCACTATAAGGTCTCCTCGGAGCCTTCTTTTCTCCAGACTGAACAACCCCAACTCTCTCAGTCTGTCCTCATAGGAGAGGTGCTCCAGCCCTCTGGTCATCCTCGTGGCCCTTCTCTGGACATATTCCAGCATGTCCATCTCTCTCATGTAGTATGGGCTCCAGAATTGGACGCAGTACTCCAGGTGGGGTCTCATGAGAGTGAAGTAGAGGGGGAGAATCACCTCCCTTGACCTGCTGGCCACGTTTCTCCTGATGCAGCCCAGGATACGATTGGCTTTCTGGGCCATGGGTGCACACTGACGGCTCATGTTGAGCCTCTCATCTACCAGCACCCCCAAGTCCTTTTCTTCAGGGCTGCTGTCAAGCCAGTCACTGCCCAGCCTATATCGGTGCTTGGGATTGCCCCGACCCGGATGGAAGACCCTGCACTTGGTCTTGTTGAACTTCATGAGGTTGGCATGGGCCCACCTCTCCAGCCTGTCAAGGTGCCTCTGGATGGCATCCCTTCCCTCCAGCGTGTCAGCCTCCCCACACAGCTTGGTGTTGTCGGCAAATTTGCTGAGGGTGCCCTCTATGCCACTGTCCATGTCGCTAATGAAGATGTTAAACTAGACCGGTCCCAGTACTGATCCTTGAAGGACTCCACTTGTCACTGGCCTCCGCTTGGACATGGACCCATTGACAGCCACTCTCTGGGTGCAGCCGTCAAGCCAGTTCTTTATCCACTGAATTGCCAGTCCATCAAAGCCATATTTTGCCAGCTTGGAGACCAGGATGTCATGCGGGACAGTGTCAAAGGCTTTGCTCAGGTCCAGGTAAATGACGTCAGTTGCTCTCCCCTTGTCTGTTGATGCTGTGACCTTCTCATAGAAGGCCATCAGGTTTGTCAGGCACAATTTGCCCTTGGTGAAGCCATGTTGATTGTACCCAATCACCTCTTTGTTATTCTTCTGCCTCAGCAGTGCCTCCAGGAGGATCTGCTCCATAATCTTACCAGGCACGGAGGTGAGCCTGACTGGCCTATAATTCCCTGGTCCCTCCTCCTTTCCCTTTTTGAAAATGGGGATTATGTTTCCCCTTTTCCAGTCAGTGGGGACTTCACCAGACTGCCATGACTTTTGGAATATAATAGAGAGTGGCTTAGCAACCTCATCCGCCAGTTCCTTCAGTACCCGTGGGTGTATCCCATCAGGTCCCATGGACTTATTCGCTTTCAGGTTCAATCAGATGGTCATGATCTTCACTTACAATGGGCAGTTCTGTCCAACCCCTGCCATTGTCTTCTGTGACTCCGGGAGTGTGGCTGGAGAGATTGCCAGTGAAGACTGAGGAAAATAAGTCGTTGAGAACTTCAGCCTTCTCCATATCACTTGCCACCAGCTCCCCCGTTTCCTTTCTGAGGGGGCCCACACTCTCCCTAGTCTTCTTCTTACCATTAATGTACCTATAGAAATTTTTGTTTGTTCCTAACTTATTAGTTATGAAGAATGACTATTAATTGCAAAGTCAAGATTGTATTTCCAGATATTATAAAGATGGCATTTAGAAAAGTAAAGTTGTTTTAGCCATGATGTTCAAAGGACAGAAGAGAAGGAAGATTTATGGGGTGTTGTAAGTATATAAGAGGCAACAAATACGATCAGTACACCTATACTTGTAGTGTTCACACCTATTTTCTGCCCCAGATTAACTGGCATAGTCTAGCTACCTTCATGCTTCTACCCTCCAGCTCCGTGGCCACAACCACTCTTTTCTTTGAGAAAAATCCTTAGCCCCTGCAAACTCCCACGTTGTATCTGGGTATTGTGTAGGGAAATGATCACGAGTCCGTGGCCAAAAGTGTTCCAGGATTCATTCTAACAATTTAACAGAAAATGCAATCACATGGCAAAGACCAGGTCCGCATCTGGCACTGTTTAACTTTTGATTCTAGACTTATCTGCACAGTAATACAAAAGTTTTAATTTCTGCACAGTAGTGTCAATCTAGATACCATATACATATATATGGAAAACCACTTTGAAGAACAAGTGCATAGTTTCAGAAGATCTTGTTATTTCTGTCATCTCCTTAGCATAATAGCAATAGGCTTTCTCTTTAGATATGAAATCTAGAATAAATGTCATAATTGCACCAGTAGCCCAATCTACTGAGATGCCTTCAGCTGAGAAATCTTTCTTCCTGAGTATTCAGCTGCTTGAAAACTATTGACAAAACAAACCAGGAAAGCTGTTCAGACTGATTCAGAGACTTTTTCTCTAAAATTTCTTATCTTCTCCTCTCTCCCTCTCCCTCTCCATCTCCTTCTTTTTCCCTCTTCTGTGAATATTCCAGTGAGTTTAGTTCAGTCTTCTTCATTCCTGCTTTCACCCCCTTGGTGGGAATTACGGAATCATGGAATTTCAGAGTTGGAAGGGACCTCTAGAGATCATCTGGTCCAACTCCCCTGCTAAAGCAGGATTGCCTAGAGCACATTACTCAGGACTGCATCCAGGCAAGTCTTGCAAATCTCCAGAGAAGGGGACTCCACAACCTCCCTGGGCAGCCTGTTCCAGTGCTCTGTCACCCTCACCTTAACGAAGTTTTTCCTCATATTTCATCAGAGCTTCCTATGTTGCAGCTTGTGCCCGTTACCCCTCGTCCTGTTACTGGCAACCACTGAAAAGAGTCTGGCTCCATCCTCCTTAAACCCACCCTTTAGATACTTGTAAACATTAATAAGGTCTCCCCTCAACCTTCTCTTCTCCAGGCTAAAGAGTCCCAGCTCTCTCAGCCTTTCCTCCTAAGGGAGATGCTCCAATCCCTCAATCATCTTTGTTGCCCTACGCTGGACTCTCTCCAGTAGTTCCCTGTCTCTCTTGAACTGGGGAGCCCAGAACTGGACACAGTATTCCTGTTGCGGCCTCACCAGTGCAGAGTAGAGGGGGAGAATGACCTCCTTAGACCTGGTGGCCACATTCTTCCCTATGCAGCACAGAATTCCTTCTTGGCGAGAAGGGAACATTGCTTGTTCGTAGATAATTTACTGTCTGCCAAGACACCCAGATCCTTTTCTTCAGAGCTGCTTTCCAGCAGGTCCACCCCTAACCCATACTGGTGCCTGACATTCTTCCTCCCCAGGTGTGGGACCCTACACTTGTCCTTGTTGAACCTCATTAGGTTCTTCTCTGCCCAGCTCTCCAGCCTGTCCAGGTCACACTGGATGGCAGCATGGCCCTCTGGGGTGTCAGCCACCCCACCCAGTTTGGTATCATCAGCAAACTTGCTGAGGATGCACTCTGTCCCCTCATCCAGGTCGTTGATGAATACGTTAAACAATACTGGTCCAAGTATTGACCCCTGGGGGACAGCATTGGTTACAGGCCTCCAACTTGACCCTGCTCCATTAATCACAACCCTCTGAGTCCTGTCACACAGCCAGCTCTCAATCCACCTCACTGTCCCCTCATCTAGTCCACACTTCCTCAGCTTCCTAAGGAGGATGTTATGAGAGAAAATGTCAAAAGCCTTACTGAAGTCAAGGTAGACGACATCTGCTGCTCTGCTCTCATCCAGCCAACCAGTTATAACATCATAGAAGGCTATGAGATTGGTCAAGCATGATTTACCCTTGGTAAATCCATGTTGACCACTTCCAATAACTTCCTGCTCCTGAACGTGCTTGGATATGACATCCATAATGAGTCGCTCCATTACCTTCCCAGGGACACAGGTGAGACTAGCCAGTCTGTAGTTCCCTGGGTCCTCCTTCCTGCCCTTTGTGAAGACTGGAGTGATATTGGCCTTCCTCCAGTCCTCAGGCACCTCTCCTGTTCCCCATGACCTTTCAAAGATGATGGAGAGTGGCCAAGCAATAATATCTGACAGCTCTCTCAGCACCCACAGATGCATCTCGTCAGGGCCTATGGACTTATGGATGTCCAGTTTGGCCAAGTGGTCTCTAACCTGATCTTTGTCTACTGGGGAAAACTCTTCTTCTCTCCAGACCTTCCCCCTTGCCTCCAGGGCCTGGGATTCATGAGGGACAGCTTTAGCGGTGAAGACTGAAGCAAAGAAGGCATTCAGTAGGCCTGCCTTCTCTGTGTCTTCCACCACTAGGGCACCCATGTCATTTGTTAGTGGGCCTACATTTTCCCTAGTCTTCCTTTTTCTATTGATATACTGAAAGAACCTCTTCTTGTTATCTTTAACTGTGGTGGCCAAGTTGCGTTCTGCTTGAGCTTTGGCCCTTCTAATTTTCACCCTACATAGCTTCACTACATCTTGATATTTTTCATAGGTAGCCAACACCCTTTTCCAAAGATCATAAACTTTCTTTTTTTTCCTGAGGTCCAGCCAAAACTCTCTATTTAGCCAGGCTGGTCTTCTTCCCTGTCTGCCCTTTTTTTGGAACTTGGGGACAACCTTCTCCTGTGCTTTTGAGTTCCTCGTTGAAGTAAGACCAGCCTTCCTGGGCACCTTTGCCCTTCAGGACTCTCCCACAAGGGACGCTCTCAACCATGCTCCTAAAGCAGGCCAAAGTTCGCCCTTTAGAAATCTAAGGTGGCAGTTCTGCTGGCTCCCCACCTTGCTTCACTAAGAATCGAAAATTCTATCATTTCACGATCACTCTGCCCAAGACGACCTCCAAACTTTACATCCCCTACAAAACCTTCTGTGTTAACAAGCAGCACGTCCAGTAGGGCACTTTGCCTAGTTGGCTCCCTCACCAGCTGTGTTAGGAAGTTGTCTTCCACACACTCCAGGAACCTCCGGGACTGTTCCTTCTCCGCTGTGTTATATTCCCAGCAGATATCTGGGAAGTTGAAGTCCCCCACAAGAACAAGGGTGAGTGATCGCGAGACCTCTGCCAGCTGCTTATAGAATATTTCATCGGCCTCTACATCCTGGTTGGGGGGTCTATAACAAACTCCCACCATGATGTCCGGCTTATTGGCCTTCCCCTTGATTCTTATCCATAAACACTCAACAATGTCGTCATGCACATTGTTAAGTTCTTGGCATTCAAAACTGTCCCTGACATAGAGGGCCACCCCACCACCTCTCCTTCCTTGCCTGTCCCTTCTGAAGAATTGGTAGCCATCAATCACCGCACTCCAGTTGTGCATGTCTTCCCACCGCGTTTCTGTGATGGCAACTATGTCAGTACAATGGCCTCCAACTCTTCCTGTTTGTTGCCCATGCTGGTTGCATTCGTGTAGATGCACTTCAGCTGGGCTAATTGCCTTGCCACTTTACTGGGGGGACAAGCCGTTATTCCCACCTGACTGTGCTCAGACATTTCTGCAGTTGCCAACCTATCACTACTCCTCATGTCTTTGCTAGCACATGGGTCATCATCTCCCACCTCCACTGCGATAACAGGCTGCAAGACCTTGCTAGCGCTTTTACCCACCAGCACTGTCATGCTGCTCCCAGGCACCACTTTAGTCACTCCAGTTACATCCCCGTCCCCCTTCAAACCTAGTTTAAAGCCCTTTCAATGAGTCCTGCTAACTCCTGTCCCAGAATCCTTCTTCCCCTTTGGGTTAGGCTTTCCCCACTTGTTGCCAGCATGCCTGGTGTCCTGTATATCAATCCATGATAAAAGTAACCAAAGTTCTGCCAGTTGCACCAGTCTCTGCGCCAGGAGTTAATCTACTGACTCTTCCCATTTATCCCCTCATCAATCCCTGAAAATGGTGGGATAGAGGAGAACACTACTTGTGCTCCTGATCCCTTAACCAGCCATCCCAGGGCTCACTGGGGCAGGATCTGTTTCCATTCCCCCCGTCCCTTAAGTCTGCACCTTCTGCCTGGTGACAGGAGGGGAGGGGATCATCTACTTCTATTGGAGCTTCTTCCTGCAGCCCTTTCCTCAGGGTATGGCTCCACCAACCTATTTCACACCAACGTATTATCACAGTTCATCTCTAAAGTTTGGTAACACATGTGTATAAAATGCTTTTCTCTAAATAGTGGTTCCAACATCAAAAAAGAGAAAGGTCTTTCTCATTCACAAAGAAGTAGAATAGCAAGAATACCACCTTAAGACTGTGGCATAATTTATATATCATTTAACAGTATCTTAGAAACATGTACCAGAAAAAAAGGAAAAAAAATAATACAAGAATCCAGACTGGGGTGTTCTTTGCAGATCTTATTCTCTGAATGTCTGCTGATTCTTTCGTAGTATTATGAAAATAAATACCATTTCTTTGAAGGAAGCCACACTAAAGAGATTTCCAGGATCTCTACTGAGAGTTCAGAAATCTGCATCCTTGATTCCCGTAAGAGATTAGCTGATCTTAAAGCATGGTATGTTTTTTCAGCACAAAATCAATCATTGTGGAGATTCACTAGTGTTCAGCATCAATCACTTTGATTTTGTTGCCAACATAAGAATGTAGTTGCATGTCACCTATAATTTTTAGCCAAAAAATGCTACAGAACTAACTTGTTCCCATCTAATGTATTCATATATGTTGAATTAAAGCAAGATGGCTGATGGTTATTTTTTTCGTTTTCCGGGTACTGTGACAATATCAAACAAGTGTTGCATCAAACTAAACAGTAATTATATTCAAGTCTTGTTTTGCATCGGGTTTGTTCATGGACAAAATATTGACCATCTAGCCTTTGAATACATGTAATATGGATTTAGACACATCTGCAGGACCCTTTGTCCTACTTAAGTGTAAATTATAAAAATAATCCATTAGAAACAATAGGCTGCAAGGCTGAGACTCTTTACTCCCCCTTAGTCATTTGTGTGAAAGATGGGTGGTCTAACCTTGGTAAGTTTAGTTTCTTACTCAAAAAGTGGCATCTCCTTTTAAAGTGACTTATTACAGTGCCCAGGAATATTCTTAGTACTTGCTCTTCAATTTGGTGAGGTCAGAGCTTGCCTTGTAAGTCACCGTTGACCTTTCATTGCCCTGTGAGTCATGTTTGGGCAATCATTTTGGTAAAATCCTAATTTCAGAATTTTTAACCACTTTCAGTTTTCCATATCCCTTCCCCAGATGAAGTCGTTCAGTTATCTGATTCATCTCTCTAGCTGAGCTTCTTTCCCCTGACCAACACAGGCTGACATCTCACAGGTAACAGCTCAGCTCTGGGACCATCCTTGCAATGGTTTCCCAAGTTCTTAAAGGGCTTGCAGATCATAATCACCCTTCTGCCTGTCTTCATGCTCCATATCCATATATATCTAAAAGTGGTCCATTTGTCCTTAGCCTAATCCAAGTTTGAAATTCCGTAAATCTTTACTCACATGGTTGGTGTCCTTCCACTACCCCTTTACTCCTTCCTGTACATTCTGCATTTCAATTTTCTGCCTGTACTGTCGTTCCCAATCTTAGTTGTCTTAGCTTTCAAGGTTTATAGCACCTGATAGCTACTGGTAGCTGAGTGACACAATTTTTTTGATGTTATTGAGAATTTTTGCTTATGCTTCATAGTGGCTGGCAATATAGAGAATTTTCCTTCTTTTTTTCTTCTCCCAGTCACTCCTCACGGTAGTAATACCAGCAAAGTTCTCTGCTATGGCAATTTCTAGGAGTTTTCTGCATACCTGAAACTGTCACTGACAGACTACTACGCAGATACACAAAAATCAATAGCATTTTGAAAATTCTGTTTCTAATCTTACAGCCAGAGGTTACACAAGTTTTATTCTTTGGGATACTCTGTATACTGAAAATCACATGACCTGTACTGAGGTTCAAGTTATCATTCCTTTACATTTTGTTTTGATTACTAATTTATATACAGTTTTTATTTTTCTTGCATGTCTACTTTTTACACCTACTGTGTTTTGTATATTTTCATACAGTTCTCTTTTTTCTGACTAGTTAATTTCAGTTCTGTTTGGCTTTATTTTGATTTTCAGCCTTGATATTCATGTTCATATTTTTGTGCCAAAGGCTAAAAAACTCTTTAGTTAGAAGATTTTAACAGTAAGCCAAAATTATTACAGAAAGTTTTTCCATTTTCAAGTATTCTGAGAAGGTTTTGTTAAGGGTAAAACTGAAATATGTATCAGATTCAGATTTTAAAGTACTTCAGTACTTGCAATATCAAATCCCATTGTCTTCCAATTAGAACAAGTTGCTGAAGTGCCTGCAGCAGTTTTAAAAATGCAGCACAGGCTCCAGAGTCACTTAGTAAATGTCTGTACTGCAGATGAACTATTCGCGCCCTGAAAGCTGCACAGACATCCAGCGAGGCTCATTTATCCCCTGTCTATTAAACTAGCCTTTGTAGACCACCGTGCTGCTATGGTTTAACTGTTTACACCCATTCACATTTATATTGCATCACAGTCTGAAGTGCAGTTGACACTTCATCTGTAATAGATCGGAATAGATGCTGTGGTCAAAGCAACTGAGAAGTATGTTCTGCATAAATTCTTTACTTCTCACAGTTAAGAGGTGATGTTTTCAAAGAGCTGAGAGCTAAATGTCCTTTGACAGGAGCAATTCTCTTTGTGCACACATAATGTTCACACAAAATGAAATTCACAGATAAGCAGTGTTAGATTTCTGCAGCAGTTGGATCCCACAATTTAGGGACCGCACATGGCCATGCATACAATGCTGAACTGTAGTTTTAATTTTTTAAAGATACATTTAGGTAATTGCAGCAAGAAATATTCCTACTGGTTGGACTCCTGAAGACAGAAGTATCTCATTGTCCCATAGCCAATAGAGCTAATCAAACTTGATTTCTTATATATTTGAGTCCTATTTCCTTTATGTCACCAACATAACCCTGGTAAAATCACCTCTGCTCCTCACCAGATGATCCCTCATGAAATACACATAAAACAAGAGAAAAACATGAACTAGTCTTGAACTACATGCATAAGAAGTGTCTGCCTGCTACCAAAGAGAATGTGTAACGGCTGATTTCACTCTCCTTTGGCCTCAAAAGAGGCACTATTTTGGGCCTTTCTTCTTCGGTCAGTCACTCTTCCAGTAAATTTGTAGGGACATAATTATCTTAAGAAATTCTACCCATCTCTCAATGAGACTAAAATCAGCCAATGTGTTTCAAAGTTACCAAGAAGGGACTGCCATACAAATAAAGTGGAATAGAGTTCAAATTAACCTTATTTCATCAGGAAAAAATACTAAATTTTCCATTCATATTAATGGCCATCAGGAATTCTCTTGAGCATAAACATGGTGTAAAATGTTGTAGCAAATTGCAGTCCTCAGTCCTCAGTTTATGGGGAATGAATACTACATTTATCTATAAAGTTATAACTTTAAAAACAAACAAACAAAAAAAGGCAAAAAAACTCGAGTCTGTTCCAGGGTGTGCTCAATTTCCCTTCTCTATTTATTGAGCTCCTGAATAAGTTATTCACCCATAGTTCCCAAAGTGCAATATTTTCCTACCAACAAAACAATAAAATAACACCAGAACAGTTGGGGATTTTTTCTTGTTCTTTTACCTAAAAGCCCTTCGTATGTTTTATTTATGTTTTTGCCATCCTAAGCAACACAAAATCAAGCATTCATTATGTGCGCTTCCAAACAGGAAACTGAAGATGCAGTTCCCAGAAGCCTCTGTGTTAGCATTTAAAAATGGAAAAACCATAGATACAACGGAGACTATTGAGAGCTTCCTCTTCTTGTTCTGTTGAGAGAAATATCATGAACATTTGGCTGGAAGTTCTCTGATAGAAAAAAAAAAAAGCTAAAAAAGAAAATCATGCCACGTATTACAACAGAATACTTTGCATTTAGTATCTCCTAGTCATCTTTGCCTTTAGCCATTTGGGATTTCTGAGGGCAACAGAGCAAACTCAGCTCTCCTTGCTGGTAAGAGACGTTCCTGTTTATAGACGTAGAGTGATGTTTGGCATGTATTACAGATAAATATACGAAATTAGCATGAAATCATAAATTTCCAATCAAAAACAAAGTTTAGTCAGAACTTTTTTCAGGCTTGTGTCCATTTTGACAGCATTTGGAAATACTGCTTTTGTAATTCCTTAGGTAGCTGAGGATGTTGAAATACACAACTTTAACAGGTTTATTTTTAGTACTTTTTTATTTTATTTCAACCTTTATGTTGTTTTTAAAGTTTAACATGTTTGCATCATATTTGCATCATCAAGATTAAGCATTTTGATATTGTCAACATTAAATGATGCATGCTTTCAAAGCAATATTATTTTGTAAAATCGCATTCCTTGAAAATGTTACTTAAAAACCTGTTGGGTTTTCCTTCTTCTTTCAGCAAGTTGGGTTTTGGAATGTAAAAATTCCCATCAAGCACAAATGCTGAGTTTTGGCAGATTCTAAGCCTGAATATCTGTGGTTCTGTTGCAGAGGACAGTGATAGGCAGTTACAACATCCAGGACATTACACTACCCTTATAGGAAACAATGTAGACCACACGGAGTCCTCCTGCAGAAAGAAGGGTGCTAACACAACTCTGAAAATAGCAAAGTGAAAGCACGTGGGGTGAGGTGATGGAGGGAAGAAAGGGGTAGAAAAGAGAGAAATGGAGATACTGGGTTGAAAACACACAGAAACGAAGAAAATCATTTTCAGGCGAGAAAAAGGTGAAACATGAGAAACCTCAAGCTGAGCCTAAAAAAAATGCATAGATCAACTTGGCTGGCACAAGGAGAGGACAAAATGTGGAAGGTGGCAACAAATAATTACCAGAAGAAAAAAAAAGAGGACAAAGTGCCCTGGAAGTGCTGATTACACACAGCGCTTGCTAAACCCGGCACAGGGCTTTTTATAAAGCCTTGCTACAGTAGAGGTGGAGCGGCAACTGAAATGAAGCTTTTGCAATAGGCTTGGAGTTAGAGGTCAAGTAGTAATGTGCTTTTCTCCACTATCAGCATTTTTCACAAGTGCAGTTAGTTAATTTACTGGGAGGCTCATTCAGGCTGCCCTCACCACCACGAGTTCAAATAGCCAATATGCCACAGGCATTTTATTTTACATGGTTTTTGTGACTTACTTGAAAACAGCCAAGTGCAGGACTGCTAATTGTGGATGCTATAATGACAACCATCCCTCAAGGTCACAGTGTGAAACTGAGCAAGCTGACAATGATATACCCGCTGTCCTGGTAACTGCCCTCACCACAGTGTGGGCACGGAAGCACCCACTTCTCTGGAAGCTGGAGTGAAGAAGATGAGGAAACTTCCAGTAAAATACTTATAATTAGAATGTGACAATTTTTTTAATATTTAACCTGAACAGTTTAATATTCAAACCCTTTCAGCCCCAATTTACCCCATACAATGAGGGTGTTAACTAAACTGCCTGAGTTAGGAAACTGTTTTCTCTAACTCCCCACACAACCAATGGAGTTCAATTCGCTTTTGGTCTTTTGGGGGTGCCTGTATTTCCCCATTGTATATGAAAGGTAACCAAGGGCCCCTCAGCTGGTGGTGGGACACTTTTATGTCCACACTTAGGTGAGCAGACGCTCTGCAATCCCCTCCAGTTCGAGTTGAGCTTGCTTATATTTCCACGAGATTAATTCCTATAAACACGTGAGCAACCACAAGAACTTTATTAAAAATGTGTAATGACCACAGTTATTTCAGAATGTAGCATGAAGCACAGCCCATCAGAAGACATGTCTATTAATAATCTGATGTAGCACAAAGGTAGTTTCTTTTTAAAAAATCCTGTGACTCTTAAAATCTAGTGTGCCTTCTTTCTTTTTCTATTCATTTCTTCCATACTCACAAGATTTGCAGCAGATAGATAGATAGATAAAAACATGTGTCTGCATTTGAACACTTTGTACTTGGGCCTTAAGAAATACTTCAAAACTCAGAGTAATTTTGTTCATAATTGATGAACACCAAGAAGTCTTTGATTCATTTTTTTCTGATAAAACTCCTTATCTTTGTAGATATTTATGGACATAATATTAAAAAGGTTTTTTACCACTATGGGACTTGGATCTCTCAAACTGATGAGCAAATTATAGGGATGTGATATTCACCATTCAAATGGATGAATATTCACCAAGTCTCAGATTTATCTAGCAAAAAGAATCTGCTTAGGCTTTCTCTAAAGATAAAGAGAAAAGACAAGTGGAGGGGAAATTCTAATTGTAACTGCTCAGAAGTGCTAATTTGTGATGGAGGAATGATCTGGCATGGAGGGCAGGAAAGCCCAGCTACAAGAAAGGGTTAAACTGGCAGGAAGCAGGAATGCCAGAGACAGAACAGACTCCTTGCAAGGGATTGAAGTTTCCCTCAGTGATGAGATAAAAAACAGCTTCACCCTTGTCTCGTAGACATCCTGGAATAGAAGTGCGCAGGGACCCAAGCTCAGGGACAACCTTTGGGCAGCAGAGCTGGGCCAGGGGATGGACCCATGGATGGAACCCATGATGGACCCATGCATGGGTGCCCCATGCAACCACTCTTGGGATTGGTGCTGGTGCAAGTGCATATAAAGAATCTGCTTCCAACACATCTTTGCAAACTCCATGTAGGACTGTGTACTGTGGTAGGACTCTGACCAATGCATTATTCATTGCATTTTTGTTTTATATTTAAGCACAAACGTGTTTAATTTCCCACAAGGGGTACCACAAAAATTCCCCAACACAAGCTTCTCCAAAAGGAAGTTTTATTCAGAGGAGGACTTTCAGCTGATTTTGGTTATAGCTGTTTGCTGGCTGGAGAAAAAGTCCAGTTCGTTAGCCTGCGAGGAGAGACTTAGCATTTGAGAATCCCCCATCTAAATTCATGGAAGGTCTGTTTAGCCTTACTATATAAATAAATGGCAAAATCATGTTTTAGTTAAATGCAGGTAAGTTGAAAATGACAATAATTTTTCAAATAAAAGCAGGACTGCCCTGCAAGTAGCAGGGAGTAGCTTGGGAGCCACGTATCAAAGCTGGATACTAGAGAGACCAGAGGGTCTGTGAGTTGGCTACTGAATGGGCCAGGAGGTCCCAGGCAGCTGTTGCGGAGACCATGGAGCCTGGGGGTCGACTGAGAGACCTATTTGTGTGATATGTCTGGGCATGAAGCAAGGGAGGCCAGGGCACCCGGGACCAGGTGCCAGGGAAGCCTAAAATTATAAGGCTAGTTCCTGGAGGGACCCATAATGTGACATTGGACCACATGGTCGTGTAACATGTCCCATGTAATATCATGGTGACGGTCATGGTCATGTAACATCTGTGATATTTCTACTCCTCACGTAAAGGTATTTCATGTACTAGATTACATTTTTTTTTTCCATTCAGTTTTTCAATAAGTGTTTCTAACTATTGGAACAGTTCCAGTTCAGTCAACTCCAGAATTTTTCCCCATGTTGCACAGCTCCTTTGCATATGGAATACAGAATAAGTAAATTTCCCCTAACGGAGGACTATACTGATGCCTTTTAGGGAAAGCCAATGCTTTCCCATTCCTCCTCCATTCTCATCTCCCATGTGTCTCAAAAGTATCTAGGTCTCCAAACATGCCCATTTTCCACCATCCTTAGTTGTAAAGGAAAAGTTCTGTGTGGGCAAAAGCTTCCCAGGGATTCCTAAGAAATAACTAAAACAGCCATAGATCAACATGTATGTTGTTATTTAAAGCAAAGTAAAATATGGCAACATGCAAGAAAGGTTATTCAACTTTTGAAGTTTGAAATGCACTAGCCCATGAAAGGGGCTCTAAAGGAGAAAATAAGTATTTTAACTTGCTTATCCTATACAATGGTAGCAGCTATGCTTGGCAACTGTTTTTTGGGGACTGCATTATCATAGTAGTGCAGATACAGCACTGCTTACAGCCCCATTTATTTTTAATGCCAGTATTATTTCTCTCAGCAGAAAGAAAAAAAAAGTGTTTAAAAATGTGGATAAAATTCTTTTTCATTTGAATCAATGATAGCTATAACATATACATCCATTATAGAATAGAAATGAAGTAGCAGTGTAAAGCACTTGGCAGCATTGCCTTCATGTGGTTGAAAAGCAGCAGCCTGAGTAATTTGCTACTTTCCTTCTTGTCATCAGGCCAAAAGTAACTCTTGCATCCTGCATGCTGCTAACTTTACACTGAAAATACATTTTTCATTTTATCTGACAGGGTCATCTCTCATGGATTGTCAAAGTCTGTCTGTGTCCTTTTCAGAGTGACAATCTACTACCCTACTGTCAGCACGCTCTACTCCCACCAACGTCTAATTAAGATTACCCTGTCTGAATACTTCCTTTCACCCCTACTAAATTTGAAATAAACTACTTCTAAATGAAAAGAAAAGTGTTCACAGAGGAATATAATTAAATCCTTTAATAATAATCCCTTTATTTAAGTCAGTGCAATTTCTTATGTGGACCAGACCTGCAGTTCACAATTTGAAGAGTCTTGGTAATTACTCTGTGCAGGAAAACCACTGTGCCCAAGCAAAGCCTTCTCCAAGATGGAAACACATGCAACGATTTGGCCTGATCAGCACTTGGACAGGACACGTGAGAGAACACTGACTGCACTTGCATCGGGGATTGATGCACTGAATTGATTTCTACATCAGCTAAGGCTTAAAACGGTGTTTCAGGGTATGGTGTTCTTGAAGATGCTGCATTCAGACAACCAGCTTTTATTAAAGACAAGAGATATTAGCAAAAGAGACAAAGTGAGATTTTTTTTGTCTAACTTTCCACAACCTAAATAACCTCAGGTCTGTTGATCTCCGTTTACCTCCTTACAGTCTCTCTGTATTTTCCCTTGCATGCAGGATCCTTCCCTGGTCCCACTCCTACACAGATCTGCAATGCTATTTTCCCTGGTAAATAGCTGTCACATTGCACTCTAGAACAGACTACTCCTCTTTGGTGGACACCGTGCTATTTCTGTATGAAGTTTGCTGACTGTTGTATGATTCTCCAGGGTGAAATGAGATATATAGACAAAAAACATCAAACAGAATATATTCACTGGAAAAAAGCTTTGATAATTTTCTGTAGTGAATGCCTTAACTTCTGGTTGCCAAAATCTTCCTTAGGAGACATGATTATAAATTCCATACAGTCCTTCCAATATTCCTCTTACTACTCCTGAGACCTCTACACTAGTAAATGAATAACGCCAAGGCAGAGCTGGGAACTGAAAGGCTATCATTTGTAGTACTGTTAAGTTGTTATAGTTGTTCCTGGCCCACTCTTAGCCTAGGTGAATTAGCACTCTTTCCAAACAATTGACAGGCACAGTTTGTGAATTAGCCCATTCAAGGTCTATTTCCAATACACAGTTTGGATGTAGCCACCTTGAATTGGAAGCAAAGTTTAATAGCAAGGGGGTAGACAGATTTTACCGGCTGGTCTCAGAATCAGAGCCAGTGACCTGCCTTTGCATATCTCCCAGCATAAATGTTACCTTAGCACCAAGGGATCATTTTAGCCCATAGCCATGCACAATGTAACAGTCAAAAATGGCCATAAGTCAATTGTCTTATCTACAGAAGCAATAAAAAGTATTTGGCTATAGACGCCTCTAATCATCCCAGAAATGTATCATTTATACAAGCGGTAGATTAGATTTTAGTTGACAAATCCCTCATGCATGGAGGTGCCTTCCAGTATGCCTAAGATGTCAGGTAGATTAGTTGTTGGTCTCCTTGAAATCCAGATGGAATATAGGTGCCATCTTCACCCAGGACTAGGTACGAATGAGTGCAAGCAAGTTTTTACCCCTCAGTTATGCACCGCTAAGATAAAATGAGGCTTTCTGTAGTAAAGTAGGAAAAGAGAGATCTTTAAGAGATCTAGAAGAATCTTTGAGCGGGTGAGTTTGAGGATGAGATTCAGCTCCAAATTAAGACATTTACATTTAGGTGTCTACATGGAGTTGAAGGAGACAATCATAGAATCATAGAATGGTTTAGGTTGGAAGGGATCTTAAAGATCATCTAGTTCCAACCCCCCTGCCATGGGCAGGGACACCTCCCACTAGACCAGGCTGCTCAAAGCCCCATCTAGCTTGGTCTTGAACACTTCCAGGGATTGGGCATCCACATCTTCTCTGGGCAACCTGATCCAGTGTCTCACCACCCTCATAGTGAAAAATTTCTTCCCGATATGCAATCTAAATCTACCCTTTTCCAGTTTGAAGCCATTAGCCCTCATCCTATCACTACATACCCTTGTAAAAAGTCCCTCTCCAGCTTTCCTGTAGGTCCCCATCGGATATTGGAAGGCTGCTATAAGGTCTACCTGGAGATGTTATATCAATATCCCATTATTGTCAGTAAAGAGCTGAGTTCAATTCCCATGCCCAAACATATCTGCCTATTTTCATGTGAAATAGACAAAAATATCCAAGATCTCAAGCTGGACTGGCACAAATGGCACAGGACCTATGGGAGATGCCTTTTCTATCTGGATGAGTAACTGGGAGCCAAGAATATCTAAGCAAGTAGGGATCCATGCTCTGGCAACTGCATCAAAATCCACATATTTTTCCATATGTAGTGCTTTCTATGATCTTAAAATAAATGAAGTCAAATACATGAGTTAAGAGTAACTGGACTGTATTCTTTCATATTCCATATAGTCTTCAAACATCCACCCAGGACATTTTTCCCCTCATTAGTTTACAGAACAAATAAGAGAATAGACATGACCCCTAGAGCGCTGGTTTATACTAGTCAGACCGTACAAATGTATTATATGGCCCATGGAAAAATATGTTGGCCTTCAGCATGCTACTGACCAAACTGCAGGTCTCAGAGCCCAAAATGGAGGCAAAATTATGCTTTACAATTCCAACAAAGGTTTTTTTCCCTTTTTCTTCTAGTTTCAGATCTCAGTCGGAGAATATGGTAACTTCTATCAAAGGCACTGAACAATGAGCAGAAAGAATTTCAAAAGACTTTTCTTACTATTTTCTTAAATTTTTAATGTTCAAACTCCAGTGTCAGTAATGGTGGAGGGAAAGTGTTTGTGTGAGAAAAAGCTACAAAGGCAGATAGTTACTGTTGAAAATAAATGTGGCAAAAAAGATGAAAGTCTCATTTTTGCAAAAGAAAAAAACTTTTAACAGTCATTCACTTCTAATTATTTTCCAGTAATAAATGAATAGAATAATGGAAGTTGTTAGTGTAATTTCCTATTCATCAGGAATATCAAGTAGGAAGGATCACTTACTATTTGCATATCATTGAAGTTAATGCCACTTTCATGTTTTACTGAATACAATAAAAAGTTAAACAAAAATAGAATTTAAGATATCATTGGCAATATATTAGCAGTTTTCTCATCATCTTAAAAAGTCAGAAAGGCACATGACAAGAAGACTGAATTGCAGGATTTTTGAAAATCAATTACTTTTCAAGACAAAAGTAACTGCTGTCCACACTCATTCTACAAAGGAGAGTACAGACTGACCCGAGCCAAGTGTCATTTTACTTTCAACTCACCATGTGCTATCTAGTCTTTTGGAATAGTGATTTAATTTACATCATTATGGATGGACAAGCATGTCCAGATTTAACCTTGAGCTACCCTGGACTGCTTCTGATACCCTGAGGATTTCTATTGACCTTAGTGGAAATATAATGATGAAGAAAAATGGATAAACTGCTGTTAGAATGGACTGCTTCCCAAGGGAAGGCAAAGGTGACAATGGGGCAGGCAAGGTACCATCCCCTTCGACATGGGGACGGCTCCACAGAACTCAAACAAGAAGAGCAGAGCAGGCCAGTGACAGAAATCAGAGTCAACCAGCAGCTCAGTGACAGCCCTCCTAGCTTGTCTCCCAACAAGTTGATATAGATTGCAGCTGCACTTGGAGCACAGGCAGCCAGACTCCTCAGAGGTGGGTGTTGCAGAACTTGTAGGTGCACTAAGAGCCCTGACATCATTTTCTAGAATATGTGTCATAAGACAAAGAAAAATTCAGCATGTAACAATAGCCAGAAAACAAGTTACAGTATATTTTTGAAGTCTGAAAGACTAAAAAACTGGATCTTTGAAATCATTCATCTGATGTTTCTGTGGATTGATCCAATGAGATTGCTCCCTATATTGCTTCAATGAAACCGTGACACAATCATTAATAAACAGAAGTGACAGACAGTGAGCACTTCAGCAAATCGCTTTTCTCCCTCTCAGCCCTTCCTCCCTAAGGACAGGCAGCCTTCTCCTACTAAGTGTGTTGAAAATCGATGTTCCTCCACTGATGAAGTCAAGGAAGTTTAGAATTTGTAACCTGGAGCTGCAAAGTACCTTGCAGCTGTATTCATTCTTGGACAATATTACATAATGAACAATTTTGTGAAACGCTATTTTACATCACAATTACACTGAAAGGAAAGAGGTTCTCTAACATCTTTGATTGAATGTAATTGTTTGAGAAAGACATGTAGAAACTACAAGACACCTGTAATGGCCAGAATGTTCTGCAGGGCACCCCTGACAAATGAAGCACTCAAAAGTTTGAATTAAACTATTTCTGTGACTTAAATATCAAATTATTAAAATGCCAAGTTACATTGCTGGGTTCTGTCAGATTAATTTATCGAAAAATGCAAAGAAAGGAAATGCTTCAGATGAGAGTCTCCTGACAAAGACTCAAAGTGAAAAAGCCCTAACAAGTATGATGGGGTAAACTCAGCAGTTTTAAAACTGATAGTAAGAAAGCTGGAAAAAAATCTCTAGGGGAATCCAATTTATTCTCATAGACGCAACAAATTTAGTCTTAAGAGGAGGATAGTTACTTAGTTAATGGAGGATAGTTACTTAGAAAGTGGAAATCACTTCATTCCCATGAAGGGGAAAAAAACACAATAAAAACTGCCTTAGCAATGAAAACGGCTAAGCAAGTATAGAAGAAAATAAATCAGCCTAGAGTTATTTAAGAACACAGAGGATGTTGCAAGACTCTTCAGAAGCCAGTTCTTTCCAGAATTATCCATTGTAGAGTTTAAATTTCCTTCTAAATTATTAAAGAAATGTGAGTGAGCTATCTCACCCTGCTGAGAAAACAAAAACTATCACTGATAGAAAAACAAAAGGACTCTTATCTGTAATAAGTTGCATTTTCACAACAAAATAGTCCTAAAAGCCAGAATGGTTGGCTTTGAAAATTCTTTTCCATTTAACCGTCATACATTCAGTTTTCTCTAACAGGAGAGAAAAGAGAAGCAATTCCCATCCTAGTTAAAGAGAATTTATCTTTGAAGTTATGATCACAATTTTTATCGTTCAGCCAAGCCCCCAACTTTTAAAGTGGAGGTTGCACTGCAGCCACTGGAGACAGAAAAATTGAACATGAGAACAACTATCATCGCAAAGTGCTTTGAAGTATTCCATTGAAAACTGGTGATTTTTTGATATAACTGTATGCCTACAATGACGCACCCTGTGCATGTCTGCAGAACTCAGTTTTCCCAGTTTCCGTACTGCTGCCTAGCTTGCAGAAATGCACACTCCAGCAATTTGCAGCACATAGGTAGCCCTAAGGACACAACAAAAATATTAAATAGAATACACATTAAGTAACATAAATTTGTGCCATTTCATTGGCATAATGCCTCAGATTAAATCTATTCCAAAATGTGCCTCTAACAATGATTTTTTTAATATTTTTAAATAAAGCAGAGAGATATAAAAAGCAGTTCCAATGGAGTGAAATTTTCTAATCCAAATTTTATTGCAAATGTATTGTGCATTTTGGAGGCTAAATATTTTGTTTCTTCACGGAACTCTGTATAAAAATATGCAATCCTTGGATGAATCTTAGATGTCTGTTCCTCGAGAATAAGAGTGTGTTAGGCTGACTTGATGTAAATCTGGTCTAAACTACTTGAAAGCTTCATGTTTATCTGGGGTAGCGAGGTATTTCTGACACTCACATACCTCATAGTAGGGGCCAATGGGGGAAAAATAAATTATTCCGGGCATAGGCAAATTTTTAGTGATGTGATTAACTACAAAGCTGAAAGAGGTAAAAAAATTACTTCATTGCCTTTTTTTTTAACCAGAAATGTTTTTTGGCTGCCACTGCTGTGGTCAAAAAAATAGAAAAGAAAGTCAGGGAGCAGCACAGGATGGCAGGGGGATGGGGATGGGGTGGTCTGCCATTAGCAGGAAAAGGCACTATCCCTGTTTTCTGTTACTGATACTAATATCAGTAACAAGCTTATCTCCCTATCATCTTCTACCCCTTATCCTAACACCCTGAAGTTTCATTATCTGTGACGGGATTGACAGCCCAGGGTCAGTTTCCTCCTCTCTGCTGTAGCATTGCAAAATTCAGGTTTGATCATAATGCTGAGGCAGCTTGACCTGGTTCTGAAGGAAAACAGTGAAAGAAACCATCCATGTCATTTCAATATCAGTGTACGCGGAAATAATGTCACCTGAGATGTCTCAGATTCAAAAAAACAGGCATAGTGTCTGAGCTTCAGACATTCAGTATGTGCATTAAATTAAATGCAAATGTAATGGTGACATTAATTAGGAATAGAAGCTTAGCTCAAGAGCATTTTTATTTTAATGTCCTTGCTACAAAACTAAACTTAAACATCTAAAACAAATAATCAAGTGCTAAAAATATTCACTAAATTCCTTTATCATTTTAAGCATCAAGTCACTTTCAAAAAAGCTCTGCACTTTACCAGCATCTCTGAAAGTCAGGTTGTGTATTAAAATATGCATGAAGGTGCTTACTCTTAGTTATCTGCTTACCTAAATGTTGGGGTCAGTACTCCTTTGAAGGAGAGAACAACCCCACATGTCTTCCCACCAGAGCCTCAGGCTGAGGCACCAGCGCAGTGGTGGTGGTGTTTCTTTGGGAGCCCAAGTCCATTTCTCGCCTTATGCACCACATGTCTTATGCACACTTTCTCGCTTTCTTGTGCTGCTTCACTTCTTCTTGATGGTCTTCCATATGTCTTGTCCTCTAATACTGCATCTCTCCACCCACAGTCTCACAGCCTTTTTGCTCCAGGCACTCAAATCAGACCGTCAGTATCTGGTTACCTCCCTCACAGCCAATGCTCTCCCCCTCAATTTACAGCCCTATTGACCACCACGTTTTTTGGTGTATTGATCCATAAATCCGGACAGAGAGGGTTATTAGTTCATAAACCCCAATACGGCTATGCTTATGATAACCCTAATGCATCTGTCCCTAAAGCCAATACATTTGTTAGTCTAGAAAAGTTACATGAAAGCTTTGCATCACACACAAAAATCTTCTCCAAAAAGAATTTCTGTCAAATTTACAAAGTATTGGTCACTCTTCTCGTGGAAAACTCAATGCAAAAAACACTACTTAAAGTTGATCAATCTCTAAACTAAATCCATGCTAATAAAATTCTTTCGTTATGACCTAGAAACCCAAAACATGTATTGGGAGCTTTTTCTTCTTGGTTCAATGGTAACACTAATGGGAAAAAAACCAATATGAATCCCTTGCAAGAAGTACAAATCCCTATGACTAATGAAGTGCTTACAAACTCCTCTAGTCTCCCCAGACCTACACCCCCAACACAGAGAAAGAGAAAATTAGGGGCCAGAGAAATTTCAAGAAATCATTCAAACCACAGACAGGAGCAGACTGATTACTGAGACAAATGGAGGGAGTTTGTCTCTGGTGATCATGAAAAACGGTTAATCATAATTATTTTAACGACTGTGTTTTATGCATTAGAATATTGTAGTTTCATTCCTTCACATGTTTTCTCTTGCCTAGGTTAAACTACTGCAACTGCTTCAAGATTTCTTCACAGATCACATTTTTGCTAGAAATTTTATTTTTTGTTGATGTCTTTCAGACTGTCAAAGTTGTTTCTCAGAAGTTAAAGTATGGTACGCAGAAACTGGACACAGCACTTCAGGTCATCTTTTTCTAATTCTCCCACCTCCCACACATCAGCTCACCTGTCAATACTTACCAGAAGAAGACAAACTATTTTTTACAATACCATTGCACTGATGACTCATAGTTAGTTGGCATTTCAATGCAACCCTGAGATCCTTCACAGCTGCTGCCTCACCAGTCATGTCTCCTTCCTAGACCTAGAGCATAAATACGCAGGTAGTTCCACCCTTCCTCTGAGCCGATCTACACTACATGGCTCGTTTGTGGCATTACAGACCACCCACTTTCTACTTCATATACACATATCCAGGGCTGTAATTAAAATTTTCATGCTCTAGATGCTTTCCTCCATCGTGGGATGCTGAGCACGGCTGCCCACTTTGGGCAGACTGTAGCTAAGTTGTAGGTGTGACCACGCACAACAAGTCTTACAGTCTTCTATGCCTAGTGTTTAGTCTTAAAGCCTTCTTCAGGGTAAGAGAGCACATAGCTTGGAACAAATGATAAAAATTAAGTGTGATGGAACATTATATCAAAATATGTATGTCTTCTCTGAAGTCTTTGTCTCCTTACGGTCTTCTGCGTGGACCTGACCAGTCCCACAATCATTTTCTTCTATTTAGCTTTTAGTACATGTGTATATTCTTATAGTATGTAGAAGGCTAGTTGTGTCGACAGGAATCCCAGCATGCATTTAAAGAACAAACAAAGAAAGGAAACAAATCCACCTGTGTTTGCCAAATGAATAATGTGAGTGAAAGAAAAAAACAACAGTAAAGATAGAGACAGAATGGAAATACTGGAGCTAAGTAAGGTATACCTAAAATCTCCCTGGGATGCTTAATTCATGGGACATTCTACATGGGCATTTCATATTTGGGTCCCTCTCTGAATTGCCCTTTGAGAAACCTGTATGTCTCCCAGTAGCTCCTTGGGGAAGCCAAGCAGAAGCAGGAGTTCAGCAATGTGAATACTCGACGAGAAAAGAGCGGTCAGAGTGACAGGTTGGTGTCGGCAACACAGGTGCCTAACCACTGTCAGTCCTCTTTTAAATATCACTGTCTGCTTATCTGAGCTCTGAGCATAATCTTAACAGACTCAACTGAAATAAATAGGATCCTTCTGAATATTTAAGCCATGTAGCATCAGACCCAAATGGAACATCGGAATTTCTCCATAGTATGCGCAGAATGCAGATGCCATTAACCAGATTTCACAACATATGCACATTTCAGTGCACATCTTTATGTACATTTAATTGAACACTTCTGCACAGATAAATAATGAGCAGATCAAGATCTGATCTGTGTTGTACACACTTCAGCCATTTTGCATCTTTACAAATCTGATTCTGTATCTGGGAACAAGTTTATTATTTTAAACATAGCTGTCTCATTCACATTGCCAACGTACTCGCTAACTTCAGAAGTTCCTCAAAGGCAACCTCCAAATAGTGTGAGATTGATTGATCATCATTTCTTCCACCTAAGAAACAAATTCTACCTTGGTTATTTAATATCAGTTGGAGTGAAATTTGCATTTACTTTTATGGAATAACAGGCTTTCCTACCTCCAAATAAAAAAAGGCAGAGGAAGTTATTGGCACTCACTGAAATTGTTATGAACTCCACAGAAAAAGTCTGGGTTAATCTGTGTGCATGCATGTAATAGGCAAGGTACAACTGGCTTGTGATACACAGGAAGCCATCCAACTATCTAACATTTTTGTCAGTCTTTTAGATACTTAATGTTACATTAATATAGAGTTTTCTCTTTAATCCCACTGGGTATCATCTCATGATGGTGCACACAGAAAAGAATCCAGTCTTTAAATTCTAATGTCACACATTTGGCATGTAATTATTATAAATGGCATTCATATAAGATTCCAGACAGGTAAAAATTTTGTGAAACGTTAAGGGAATAAATGATGGAATGAAGGGGGAGTGAGGGGAAAACATCAAGTGTATTCAATCAAACCATTGGGAAACTGCTATACTTTAAGAGGCATGTTAACTTAAATAAGAGGCACAGATCCTTAAGGAAAAGTATAGCTCAACTTTTCTTTTTCTCTCCTATTCCTACATACAGGAATATTTTCTTTTCTGAACCAATAAAGAAGGTGCATTTTAAATCAATATTATCCTGATAAAATCTAGAGAGCACTTCCGTTTCTAAAGGTATTTTATCAGTAGACACAGCTGCATTGCAAAACATCTTTCAAGACTACTGCCCAGACTATTTTATGCAGAACACCACTGTCTAGACTGCTTCGTGCAGCCTAAGACATTTACAGTCCCAAGTGGTAAATGCCTGTTTCACTAACTATGCAATGATATGTTAGGCATTATGCTCTTCATGCTGCTGCTTTAGAGGCTGAATCTGAAATTATTTATATTATGGTCTTGGTTAACAGTTAGGCTCATGGAAAGGAACTGAGTGGCAGGGAGTCTGTTTAATCATAACTTAGCATCAGACCACACTTAGTTTATGTTTTTAGGGTGGAAGGTACCCACAAAACAACCACAAAAAAGAGATAAAAGTATTGAGCTTTCCTAGCACATATGTGCTGAGCTTTGGCTAAGGAGGAGAAAGATATGATTCTGTGCTGAGTTTCCACATTCTAGAAATACAGCATCAAAAAGAAATGGTAGTTGTGTTCAAAAGTGCCTCGCCACGACAAAGCAGAGGACAGCTTCCTTCTTCCATCACCAAAAAAGGCATTATGGACTTGGCCCAGCCTCACTGAACTCCATTTCCACTTAGTGCAGTGGGGTTTCAATGAGGTCTCCTGCACTTAGCTGCACTGGGGAAGTCCCTGAGTTCATCTGCTCTCCTTTCTGCCACATGACAGCTGGGCTCTTTCACTTTCAGAGATTAATATCCCAACTGTGCTGAGACGCATGGGTAGAGGGAACACAGAGAGCATGTTGTGACACTCTCTCTGCCTGTGCAGGGCTGAGTCTGGTCCATCTGGAGATCATTGCTCTGACCACATCCACGGATCTCGGTGTAGGGCACTGTGCGAAGTCCACAGATGCTAAATGAAACAAACCCAGACAAATAGGAACATATCAAACATAAGGACCAAAAGACCATAATAACTGTATAGAATACTGGGGCCCTCAGTAAAACAGGGATGAAAGACCTTCCACAAATCATCCAGTCCTTCCCTCCACTCTGAGGCAGAGGCATCTGTATTGTCTGTACTGCTGGGCAGACGCTTGTCTGTATTCTTCAACCTCATCAGTACAACAATTGCGCACACATTCAGATCTTAGTGCTCACCAAACTTACTGTTAGAAAATTTTTCCTAATGTCACATCTGAATCCCCTTTGCTACAGAGCTGATGATTCCTCCTTATTCTTCCACAGCAGACATGGAAAATAGATTATTCTCATTTTCTTTGCCTGGTTCCATGTTTTTAGCCAACCCTTTTCTATAGTCTCAAGACTGAAAAATTGCAATTCATTTGAGTTCTTTTATCATTCTGAATGCTTCCTGTATGATCACTTTCCTACAGTTATGCTTCATAGGTTCACAGATTCTTAGTGCATGAGGCCCAGAAATGTTTAAGTATTTCACCCGATGCCTTACCAATGTTGAGTAGAGACTCTCTTAAGGCTCTACGTCTGTTTATATGTCCTTCCTTCATGTTTAGGTGTTTCGGCAATAGCTTGAAATAATTCACTCGTCATCTGGTGGTGTACTGCAGACAAGCAGCCCATTAAATATCACCCCGCAGTTGATTTTTACATTAGCGCAGAACCTTGCTTTTGTCCTCTATAAGTATATGAATAAAATAGTTTCTTTCTGTTATGTTTAGAACGAGTGAGTTTCAGAGAAAACTCATGAAACTTTCACTATGCATTTTCTATTAGAGCCTCATTTTACGAGTTTAACTGGAGCTTTAGAGAAGCAGTCTTCTGCAGTGTTTTCTTGCCCTAAGATGAATTTTACCTAGTGGTTTCTTTCCTCAGCTACTCTAATGTCCTGGCTACCCTATGTATATATTTATACATTTTACCACCATTTCTATCAGTATAGCTATATTTGCTAGAGGTACTGTAATTTAAACAACATTACTATCTCCATAAATGGCCTAATGTATGTGTAATTGCATCAATATATCCATACTTCTACTGTTATTAGTCAACTTGACATCTGAAACTGGCATAGTATTATACAGTATTCTACTCTCTCAAAATACTGTACTGAGAAAAGACATACAAACAAACCAGAAGCGCATCTCTTCATATGACTGCTCCACCCACATCAGAACCTGCCATTGTTCAACCTTGCAGAATATTTATGCTGGATAGCAGAATATGGTGCAGGGATTCATCAGCAAGCAATGAATGACTTGCTTCAAAAACAGAGGTTAATCAGCCATTCTCAGAGTGACTCTGTGTCCAAGTTAACAAACCTGCTGAGACACCAAACGCAAGATTAAAGAGAAGCACTGATGGCAGACAGCAATGAGCCATAATTTCTGGCAGGGAAGCAACAAGAAGCTGGAAGCAATAATTTCCTAATCTGTAACCACTCTAGAAAGAGCAGTTCATCTGATCCAATTTTCTGCACCTTTCTGAAACACTATAAAACATTTTAGAGTACATAGGAACAAAAGCCCTCTATTATTTTCACAGAACTTTATCATTTCCTTCATCTCTCTCTTGAGTTATATTCCACCTATTAACTTGAAAAAAAAAAAACAACCAAAAAGAAGTGGCAAAAGCATTATGATCTTGATCCATTTCCACAGAAAAAATATATATCAGTATTTGTTCAAGGAAATTGTTCTAGATCTTGTTGTTGTGAGGCACAATTAAAAAGTAAATGTTCCTTTCCAGCAAAATTACTACTTCATTTATGAACATATAAAATGGACTTTAAAACTACAGGATTTTATACCTATTTGTAAGATTTTAGTGATGTTCTTATAAAAACAATCACAAAAGGCTTGTTCTCTCAATGTTCTTCTTTTTTCTCTCCCTTTCTCCATCAATCCCAGCAAATTTCAAGGTCATACTGAGAGTTAATATAGTTAATGCACAGGAATGTGTACTAATATATCCATTTCCATTTATTTGTCAAGTAGCTAAGAAATTTTTGCTTCAAAGGAAATTTTTCCAGCAATTGGACAGTGTCTCATTAATAATTTTACTCATGTTACTGGCAAGATTCTCTGTCTTTAAAGTAGAGGTTATATTAGTGAAATCTATCCCCATATGATTTAAAACTAACTTAAACTGTTTCCATTAATGGTATCCCCCAGGGAATGAATTGGAGGACTAATTAATTGTGACGTTGCAGTTTAAAGGCTAAGAAATAAAAATATGTAAAAAATTATACGAATTAAGAAGAACTAACTAGTGTATCTCAGAAAATATATTTTTTTTCTGTGGGGAATCATTGTCAAATATTATTTTCCTATCTGAATTTCTAATTGGATGGTTGTAGGCTCAGTGATCCATGATCTAGAAAGAAATATAAACTTATTTAAGAATTTCCATAGGATGTTAAAGATATACCTGCACAGCAGAATGAAATGCCATCAAAAGATATCAGCTCAAATCCTAGAAGCAGCATATCTGGATTCTCACATATTGCTCCTGAACTAATTACCTTGCATTTCAGCAGAGATTATTAATTTGGGCATACGGTCAGTCTGAGAATGGCTGTTTAGCTTCTGATTTTGAAGCAAGTCATTTGAGGGTAGCTGGGAAATCTCTGCAAAATATTCCATAATGAGGTATAAGTATGCCTGAGGAATTAAGAGTGTCAAAGAGCGATGACAGAGCAGTCACACAGAGTGATCTGAATCTCTTTGTAGGGTAGGCCCAGTTAAGTTGCTTTAATGCAACAAAGTACAAGATTATGAAATGAAAGAATAGAAAGCAGATATTTAAAGGGTTACTAACTTTGAGATGATGTATACATTGCAGTGAGTAAGTGAACTAATACGATCCAGTATCTTGCAGAAGCCAAAAAACTAATGGAATCTTTGAATATAAGCACAGGAGAATAACTGAAAAAGGAAAGGAGATAATGTTTTATCTTCAGAAAAAGTGGCAATCATTGGTGAAGCTAGTATTACAGTTCTGTTCACCATATTTTAACAAAAAAGTGGGAAAATGGAAAAGGTATAAAAGGAAGCCACAGAAAAGAGAAAATTCATTATGATTAAACAACCATGTAGCTTAATCTTGTTATTCTGTTTCATTTCAGCAAATAAGCAATTTCTTAGAAAGTACATACTATATTTGAAATTAATTTTGACCCAGCAGAAAAGGGCTTGCTGACTAAAGCCCATGAAATACAGATTAAAATTTTGTCTTACCTTTTAAGGTAAGGGAAGTGGTTTGATTCTCCATTTTTTGTTCCTGGAAACTGATTACAAGATCCTTCCCAGAAGTCATTCTTCAGCCAGCAACATGCTATTGGTCTCAGCAAAAGAGTAACAGAAGAAATTTCTACGGTGAGTGACACATAAGGCATCAAACTAGGTGAATTAGTCATGTCTCCTGGCTTTAAAAATCCATGAATTCATGAGAAAATCTGAATAAATGAGCTGGGAAACTCCACAGTTACATTATAATGCGTTCACTTATGGTTTATTCTGACTAATTCCAGTGCCAAGAGAAAAATAACTATGATAAACTCCTAGGGATGATTGTGCTTCAAGCATGTTCCCCAATACACTGTTGAATGCCAGACAACATTCCTGGTTAGTCGTGTCACGCATACCCGCTGCTGTGGTACTCAGTACCACCTACACAACCTCTGTAGGGCATTTGGAGAATGGGCTAGGGAGCTACAGCACTTACTGTGTGCATCCCTTTGGCCCACATAACATTTCACGCATCAGGGGAAAATGCTTCCTATAGCTGTTATCCGCTCTTAAGTGAGTTTAGAAGCTCATCTTTTGGGAAGTTAATGTGCAGCCAGATATCGTCCTACTGGAGAATGTCTTTCTCCCAAGGACATATTATGGGCAAAGAGAGAAGAGTTTTCCTTTGGGGAGTGGGACGATGGTGACACCAGATGTGCTCTGCTCCTGGTAGCCTGCCAAACGGCTATAACAAGAAGGATGCTTCTCAGAGCCTGGGCTGCATACGAAGAGGTGGAGAAAGGCAAAGCAAGAGGGGACATGCTGAAACCCAGTGCTGAGAGGGAGAGAAAGGGCAGCTCTGTTCAGGACTGCTGGCTTACAGCTGCTAGGCAGCACTGCAGGAGTGGCAGTGATGATCAATCAAGTAATTTCTCTCCCACTCCTTTCCCCGCAGGAAGAGGATCTCTGTTACTACATCCTCACTCCTGACTCCAGAAGACTGAGCAGATGCTGGGACCATGTTAGGTGCAGTAAGAGCTGGGGGTAAGGGGATGGGGAACTCACAAAATTAAACACAGGAAAGGAAAAGAACCATTGATCTAACAAGCAAATTTACAGTGCACAAGCTATTCAGCACTGAGCCCTTGACACACACAGAAGTGCAAGCTAACTGACACTACCTACAGTAATTTTGTGTATATATATATCATTTACACATACATAAAATTTTAGATATAAATTTATAGAGAATCATTAGGTTAGCTAACCACTCATCAACCTAGGGTCCTCATTACTGAGATGTCATGGCAAAAAATTGGCCTGGACATGCAAAATACCTTGCAATTTATTCATGAGGTTTACAAAAAAACGTCTTGGTAATATAAAATACTGGTTTTTTTCATTGTAGGCATAAAGCTATCCAAATGCAGTTAGAATCTGTTACCATAGACCTCACACTTACAATAATATGGTAAATAACACAGCAAAGTTTGTTTAATATGTGATGTGGGCACACTGTATATCTATAGAAGTTATTTAGTTTTCTTAGACCAGACAAAGAAATAGAGAAATTGATTACACATCAGCATCCTACAGAAAACAAAGACCAAGAATTCTGTCTTTAAGTAAGTAAAATTGAGCAGCACATATTAATTACAATCTTCCACTCAGATTAATTTTGTTTTGCAAGAACCCTCTAGAGTAGCTGAGGATCTTCTCTTGATCAAAACACATTGACTTCTCTAAGATCAATACTCCACACACAAGTGGAATATTTATCTGGATGGTATCTGGGAGACTCTAAGACAGCAAGACCTTACAATAAATTATTGAATACCAATATTTTAATTGTTTCCACATTTTCATGCAGAAGTAATTGAAATTAATGTTTAAATTTAGTAGATAAAAGTGAAATAAAATACACATTTTCCATCATTTTAGCATTGATTTCCATATAGGAGTTACTTGCACTGAAACACACTTTTTCAGGCTGTCACTAAGATTGTTGTTAACGTATTTCTATTTCTTTTTAATCGTAATATAAAATCTAATGGGGGGGATTTCAATTTACAAGGCTGACATTGTAAGTCTATTAAATCATCATACAACCTCTGTCATCTGAGCATATTTTCTTACTTTCTGTAACACTTTCCATAAATCCAGCTTCATTTCATACATTCATTCCCAGTCCCTTTCAACTGATGAGATGGCAAGACATTCACATACTGGGAGCAAAGAAATTATTGTAGCAAACCTACTTTTGAAAAGCTGGGGTTTAGGCCTATCAAACTGTGCTCACCTATTCTGTGGTCCAATACAGGACCCTCAGTTATGCCAACACAGCCCCTTGTGGGTCCACCTTGCAGCGTACAGCAAGGAACTGATTTGGCTTAAAAAAATAAAACAGAGCCATTCTTCTTCTTTTGCTGCCAGATGACTGTAATTCATACCTGTTTCCCACTGCAGCACCCCATGGTATGGTACTGGAGACAGTTGTAAGGAAGGAACGGGAAGGAGCAGTAGTTCTGGAGGCCAGTATCACTGACCGGTAGCACAATGTATGCAGCAACACTTCAATAAACTCCTCTAAGGAAATAAAACTATACTAAAACTATACTAAAACTATACTAGGGCGGTGAGGCACTGGAACGGGTTGCCCAGGGAGGCTGTGGATGCCCCATCCCTGGAAGTGTTCAAGGCCAGGCTGGATGGGGCTTTGAGCAGCCTGGTCTAGTGGGAGGTGTCCCTGCCCACGGCAGGGAGGGTGGAGCTAGGTGATCTTTAAGGCCCCTTCCAACCCAAACCATTCTGTGATTCTGTGATTCTATGATTAAAACTTCAGCTCTTTGCTATGATCTCCATACCATTTGGCCCTGAATTGTGACATACTTCCAAGTTTTTACTGCTGGTCTGTAGTTTTTATGTGTATTTATTTTTCTACTGTGCCTGGTAAAAACAGGCTCTGTCTTCACCTTGTCTTCATCATCCTGTTCTGGTCTCCCTCCTCTTCACACCTGGTCAGCATAAGCATTTATGAAGGTGTGCAACTCAAGCACTGGCCCTTCTGAAAAATAACCAAGTATAACATTGTATCAGCATTAAATACGTTGCGAGAGAGTGAAAATAAAATTGGGGGCATAAAGCAGGTAAGAATAGACATTTATTTGCAGTGAAAGTGCTGATTTACGTGCACGTCAAAGTACTGCCTCAGAAACTAATTACAGGCAATAATTTTTTCTTCCATCTCTGTATAAGAAAACTCATCTCTCTCACTTTGTGTTAGTACAGCTTTACAGCTTTACACCTCGTGGAGTGATTTACAATGCTCGCTGAACATAGCATGTTTTTCATTTGTCTTTGCCAACTTTTTCCAAATATTTAGAGGAGGGTGAAAACCATAATGAACAGGAGAAGGATGCCTGTGAAACTGCAGTTAAGAAGAATGAACGCGCTCAGGGCTCACCTGGCTGACTTCTGACCTCTAGAAACAATTTGTTGTTTGGAAGAGACAGTATTTACTTTCAGTAAGTACACATCTGTTATTCAGTGTATGACACCTGCTGCATTCCCATGGAGTTTTTTAAGGCTGCACAAAACACAATTCCTTATTTTTATCCACTGCTAGCAGAAAAAAATTGCACATAGGCATCCAGCACAGACAGGATCTGCCCCTTACTTCCATGCAGAAAGGGAAGATGACAGTTACAAATGATTTTGTAGATTACATATACAGTTGCAATAATATTTTTCTTTTTATTTGTCAGTGCTTCCCTGTTCTTGCGCACACAAACATCAGGAGCTTTATGCTGGTGATCAGTACAGGTCTTACACCTCACTTCTCCCATTCCACCTTCCAGAATTTAGTTATAAGGGAAAAGTGAAAAAATATTTTCGAAATTAATTTTTTATGTAGTAAATTTCCTGCTTTAGGTAATTCCCTATTTTGCTGAAATTTTTCAATTGTTACTGGAAAAGGGGAAAAAAAAGCAACAAACCAATCAATTCATATCAAACCATCTTCCTCCACTAAAATGGCATGACATTTTTGTCACATGTCAATTCCCTTTTAAACCATTAAACCATCCTTTGATATTTTTTGACATGCCCTTATGGGAGTTGAAGACTAAGCACAAAAGAATCCATGTTTTAAACCCCCAGCATTGTCCTTCAGTTAAACTATGTCTCCCACAATTCCAAACAAGTGCAGGACAAGAACCATTCTGTTTGTTTGCTGCCTAGCACAATGTAAGCCCTTATCCTGGCCAGTGTCTAGGGATGCTACTGCTGTGAAAAATATAATTAACAACATTATTAATGCACAATTATGTCAACATCCCCTTATCTATTAGAGAAGGTTTGTTTGTCTTGAGTCATTTGTTGAGCTTTATGTAAGCACAATTAAATATAATAGCTAATTAAGGTACTGAAATCACCTAATAACTAACTGTATGTCTATCCTGAGACTTTCAGCATGAAAAGACATCAAACTAGAAATGTGAGCAAAACTGGTCCCTTTGACATGATGCAAAGTTATCAAAGGAGAAAATAACTCTTCAAAAAATAACAGTAAACTGTGCATTGCTGCTAATTACAGGTAACTGTGTGGAAGGAAACTCATGGTCTCTCATCCAACCCCTTGCAAGCAGGGCAATGAGATCAGTCCAGGTTCCTCAGGGCTTTATCCAGTCAGGTCTTGAAAATCTCCAAGGATGGAGACTGCACTACCTCTCTGGCAACCTGTTCCACTGATTGACTGTCCTCATGGTCAAAAAGCTTCTCATTCCCAGCTGGAGCCTCTCCTGCATCAATACATGTCCACAGTGTCTCTTCTTCCAATAAGGCAATGCTGTGAAGAGCTTGACTCCATCTTCTTCATGGCCTCCTTGTAGGCACTGACCAGCTGGGTTTAGGTCCCCTATAGCCTTCTCTTCCCTAGCTGAACAAGACAACTTTCCCCAGCAACTCCTCATATGGCAAGTGTTTCAGATCAGACCAGCTCCGTTAAACTTGCTCCAGTTTATCAATATCTTTCATGTGTTGGGGATACCCAATCCTGAATGCAGTATTCTAGGTGTGGTCTAGACAGTGCTGACTACAACGGAAGACAGCCCAGGATGATGCTGACTTTCTTCATTGCAGACTGGTTCCTGTTCAGCTTACTGGGCCCCAGCTCCTTTTCTGCAAAACTGTTACTTCCAGTCCCAGGCTTTCTTTTTGCCAAGGGCTCTTCTTTCTTTCCCAGGTGCAGCACTTTGCATTTGTCCTTGCTGACTTCCAAAATTTTCCTTTTTGGCCCTGTCCTCCAGCCTGTCTAGGTCTCTCTGGATGGCAACCAGGACACTGAGCATATTAGTTGATCCTCCCAGTTTGGTGTCATCTGCAAACTTGATGAGGGCACTTTTCATCGTCATCTCACAGTCATTGGTACCTATTAAATGGAATGTGTCCCAGACAGGCTCCTGTGGTACCCTACTTGTCAGTTCTTTATCAGGTAGAGTCCAGCTCACTAACCGCTACTTTCTGAGCCCAACCACCCAACAATTTAGCTGTCCACCCATCCACTCTGTAACATTCCAACTTGGATATG
This sequence comes from Rissa tridactyla, assembly GCF_028500815.1. Classification (NCBI taxonomy): domain Eukaryota; kingdom Metazoa; phylum Chordata; class Aves; order Charadriiformes; family Laridae; genus Rissa; species Rissa tridactyla. Next base: position 19,633,686 of record NC_071467.1, read on the forward strand.
AGAATATTGTGGGAGAAGATGTTGAAAGTCTTGATAAAATCAAAGGAAATCACATCCACTGCTATGCTGTAATCTGAAAATCCAGGCATTTTGTCATAGAAAGCAGTCATAGAATCCTAGAATGGTTTGGGTTGGAAGGGACCTTAAAGATCATGTTGTTTCAACCCCCCTGCCATGGGAAGGGACAACAGTCAGATCAGTCAGGCCTGATTTACAAATCTTCTGACTATTCCCAACCATTTAACCCACTGCAGATTTTTGTACTAAAAAAATGTCTTCCTACTAGCCATCCCTTTTGTCTGGTGTTTACACTTACAGTATTTATTGGACCCTAACATTGGCAGTTTCATCCTTCCTCAAGCATATTGGGGGAGGGATGCGGGGGGGAGGAATTTGAGGTGTATGGTGTTTGAGCAGCATCTTGAGTCCTTTGTTGGGAGGACAACAATGTTCATGGGAGTCTAAGGGTCCACTTGGAAAGCTATCTTTATGTTTTCTTATCACAGCCTGCTTCCTTCTTATTCTTTGCTAGCTACTTTGAAAATTGCACAATAACCTCCTCCAGCCCCAAATGGCATAAATGTTGTTGTTCATAACACATTAGCTATGTACGTTTGTCAGGCCTGTACCGTATGTGATATTTCCAGAGGTTAAGCTCAGACAGGTTAGGCAACAAACACTTGACCACTAGACGATTACTGAAACAGGGTAAAAGCAGACCCCATCAAACCCAGACAAGTCCTAAGACCCTACACTGTCAACACAGATATTTTATTAGGAATGAGGCAAAAATCATACTCATTGGGCTACCAAACATCATGAAACAAACGGTGCAAGAGCAGGCAGTAATGCATAACGACCTTAGTAAAAAACTAATCTGGGCATCGTATCAGGATGGAAAACTGACTGTGTAATGGAAACTACGCAAAAAATATTTCCTTCAAAAAGGTTTTAGTTGTAGCATACAATCCACTTAGTTACCATGACAAGTGAACATTTCAACTAATGAATAGGCAGCTGAACACACAAAAAGACATAAAGTATCATTGCACTCAGGGTAAAATGTTATCATCTTCCAAAACTCTAATAAAATTGAAACAGGAAACCTAGAAATTGAAAAAAAGGTGTTCTTTTCATTGGTATTTTTTCCTGATTGCTGTTTAATCTCAAAAACTGATGATTATCCTTAAATCATATTATAATACCTAAAAGAAAGTGAGATCATTAAGAGGAAATAATGTTCACCTCCTACATTTAAATTAGTTTCTTCTAATCATTCAATTTTTCAATATAAATACACTTTTGTAATTTTTTTGTTCTGGGCAAACCCTGTATTACTAGACAACTTTTTTCCTTCTTCTGATCTTTTAAACCTGTGCTTTATTTTAGTGACTGACTGAAATTAAGCGTATGACATGATACTCATTATTTAATACATTGTCATTACATTTCATAAACCTTTGTAATATACCAGTTCTCTTTGTCCTTACAAAAATAACAGCAGCAATGAAAACAATCTGCTGCTAGATTTCCATCTAATGCCTTCACTGTGTTAACTGCAAAGACTTCTCCTTCCGTCCTCAGAGGCTCTTGCCTTTGGAAAGCAGCTTAGGCCAGTTTCAGACTGCTACAATAAACTTACCCAAGAATGTGCTCCAGTTTTCAAACCATGTGTTTTGACATTTCATTGTTTCAGGTAGTTTTCCTTGGTGTAGAGAAGCATCAATATAATCAATTAAGCATTCAAAAAAACAGGCATTTGTATGACTTAAAATTATCTCCAGAGCCCCTTTTATTTTTTTTTTTTAATTTTTCCTGTTTTCTCAGGAAAAGTCAATGATGAAAGTAAATTGTGCTGTCCTTGACCTACATACTGCCGTACTTAAGACTCATTGAAAGTTCAAGAGTTTTTTATAGTATAAATTGGTAGAAAATTTCTAGCTTTAAATTCAGGGAAGGAAACAGACCATCTTTTTGAGATTGTATACATATAAGTATTGTGCTTTGGCATTTTTTAAGTTGTGAATTTTACTGTAGAGTATTATTGCTACTCCGTTCACATGTAGTGGAGATACTGTGCCATGTAATGGTTATTATGTCAAATGATACATTAATTCCATAAATCACAGATCTTTTTAACTTCCTAGTTCCCAATGTACATTAAAATAAATTCAAATTATTTTTAATCTTAGACTAGAGAGACACAACCTAATTATTAATGGAACAGGACCAAGTTGCTACCAACGTATAAACAATTCTATTCTTTAATTTTCTAAGGTTAGTGATTCTCACTCTGTTTATACTGCTAGGAAAAATCTGACACAGCCTCATCTGAACAGCACGGTTTAAATAAAGAAATTCCAAACTTTTTAAATTATAAGACAGAACAATTAAAATATAAATTAATCTTGATTTTACAGTAAAGGCAGAAGCATATGCTTTAACTCACGTAGCTGTACCATGAACTGTGACATAAAACAAAATTTTTAATCTCTAGTTGCTGCAGCTATCCTTTTCTGGAATGGGGATAAAAAATTTACTATCTTCTACTTTCTCATTCTTCCATCTTATGTATCTATATAATAAACTTTTACAGGGAAAAACTTTTGCCTTATTGACATCTTTTCAGTGCATCTGGGAATAATATCAGTAATGCTCTCTCAGTAATAATGATGCTCCTTGAAATTCTCAATCAGCTCTAAAATAAGTATAGCTAGCTGAAACAATATCTCTTTACTTCAGCAAAGGCTTAATGTGCTTTCATTAGCAAAATAATGCTTATTAAAATGATTGCTAAAACATCTCTCCTTAAGTACACAGAATAGAAAGAACAGGAAATTAAGGTACTCACAAAAGAAAGATCTAGACTGGGTTAACAATTTGGATCCTGAAGTGGAATCCAGCTCCAGAAGGAGGTGCTGAAGCTTCCTGGTGGGGGCTGAAGAAAACTACTCAACTAAGAATGGGACAAGACAAGGGAGCACACCTGACCACAAATTTTCTTTGAGTAATAGAAAATTCTAAGCATGGGAGTGCTTCCTCCTCCAAAATTTCTATTTTTTCTCAGGAAAGTGCCTTTATCCACTCAAGATCAATAATCCTGTATTTTTCCTTGGCAGTAGCTGCCTAAAGCCAGCTCTGAAAGGGCTCACTGAATTCGCTTCATGGGTCTTAGAGGGCCTTTGAATCAAGATCCATGGCAACATAGAGCAGCGTGGAAACTTACCTTTTATGTTGCACTGATTTTCATTCTCTTTTTAAAGTTCTTAATGCATTTTGGCTAATGATAACAAATTCACTCCACAGTTTTTCTCATACATTTGATGCCATTTCACTGCTAGCTGCACATAAATGTGAAGGAGAGTGCTTGGTCCCTGGTCTCATGGAACAGAGCTTTGTGCTCCAGTAAGTTTCTGCATGGCAGTTTATTTCACCAACTGGCATTCGCGGTGTTAAATATCTGGTACATGCTTACAGGACAGCTTTTTGGCCAAGTCCTGACAATATATTCAACACTAACACTGCAGATTTCAAACTAACAATTTTAGAAAAAGACTGGCCTGAGGAAATACAAAAGCCTATTAAGTTACTTGCAGGCAGTGATACACCAAGCAAACCTACCGCTTCTGTTGTCATTTAAACTCTTTCATCCTGATTAGGGAGAAATGATTCCAAGTATGGCAAAGGCAATGTCAGTGTTTTTATGTAAAAATTACTTATCAAGTTTTAGGGATTTGAGGACACGTTCCAAAACTTGAATCTCTTAAAGAAGCTTTTGTTTGCTTTGTGAGCAGGTACCTATTTGCAACTGACTACATCCCAACTGCCTACAGGAACTCAGGCAACCACACATTAGATGTTGCACTGTGGTGTGGTACCACTTAAAACAGGCATGTAATGTCAGTTAGCGTGGTCTTTCAGGGTACTATTTTCTGTTCTTAAGAGTGTTTGATAGCATTACATTCCTGTCCCTTAGTTATTCACATAAGAGAAAGCATATTATTTTACTAACAGCATGAATGGTTTTCTTTAGTTTGATTATTGTAATTATATTCCACTGGTACTTACTGATATCTGCAGCAATTGCTACTAAAACCTACCCTTTTTGTTATTCTCACAGATGTTTTTTCCTTGAATGCTGAAAGACAAATGTTTCACACAGTCCTAATGGGAATTACAGTAAGTTCTATCAGGATTTTCCTTTAACATAATGTAACAAACTTCTATTCCAAGAAACACAGAAAATGTACAGTAAAGTCCAGATGTAATAATCGACATTATTGCATCACCATAGAACAGCACTTACCAAAAAATATTCTAGAGTCTGTTATAAGAGAAGGGCCCGGAATCACTGTAATGCGGACATCAGTGGAGCTCATCCGTACTAGTGACCTTGACAAGCTGTAGGCTTTGCTATGTCATGATTTGATGGAATGTCAAGGATACAAAGCAACTTAAGCATATTGGCATAGGCTGTGCAAATCCCCATATTAAAGCCCAACAATAATGGCTTCCTAAATTATGTCTCATTTCAGTATCACTGTTTCTGGATGCCTTTAGTTAGGAGCTGAAATGCCACACACTGCAGACAATGTCAGAAATGTCATTAACTCATTTTAGGCAGAATTTTGCTTGAGGAATTCAATTGCCTTTCCTGAAAGAATGTCTTCCATGATCAAGAAGTATCAAACCTCAGTATCCAAGCCTCCTAACTACAGTTTACACACTTCTTGACACTGAAGTAGACGCTGAAATTAAAATAATTTAAATTTAATTTAATTTAACTGTTCTCTGAGTGACATTTCACACTGACCCATGTGGATAGCATTGAGTAGAAGTTTTCTTCCTAAAATAAAATTGATCTTCCTGACAGATGCCTGTGTTTCACAACAGTATCCATGATATAGCTATGGAAACTAACTGAAGAAGGCATTGAAGAAAATGTTCAGTACAGAGTGGATATAATAAGTGAGATAAAATATTTTGATAGTTAATTTCCTCCCATATTTAGTAATATTTTCGATAAGTAGGAGACAGCAGAAAGAGGAAGGAAGCAATGTGTCCATGTATCTAAAAACAAAATTAATTTAATTATCATAACAAGAGAGTTTAAGTTATGCATTTGGAAAAAGCTTTTTAGCACAGAGGATAGAAGCAATGGGATGTATTCCTCAAGGACAACATGTAGTTCTTATAGCTGGATTTTAAGCACAAGTGAAGGACACATCTACTGGGAATACTCTAGGAATAGGTGATTTTGGTTTTGCAGATGAAAACTGTGACTCTAGGTCATATTAAAGCCCCATTTTTCATTAACTTATATGATGCAAAACACTTACACTGATTGCAAATCTAAGCTTCCTTGAACAGCAAGAGCGAAATAAGACTAATGTATTCTAAGGCAAAGTATGTTGAGCTCTCTATGCACAAAAGCACACTACTTGGTGGTATACCAATTTGAAACAGTGCATCAGGAAGTCTCGTGTCTTCTGGGTCAAAAAGCTTCAAGATGATGAAATCTGGAGTGTAACTAATCTGCAGAATAGATTAAAGATGTATTACACATAGTGCTTGTAGCATTGCTAAAGCTGTCTGACGCTGCACATTTGAAGACCATTATTTTCAAAAGCTTTTAAACTAAATCAACATTTACCACTTAAGCACTCCCATCTCACTTAGCTGTGGAAAGTAAGGCACCTAATTTATGGCTCTGCTTTATACTTCCTCTAAAGACAACAGAGGGAGGTAAATGCTTCTGGAAGATTATTTTGTTTTAAGGTGATCGTTCAAGCTAGGTGGTTACCATGAATCTGCAATGACTACCAAGGCAGTCAACAGGAACAGCTAAGACTAGGTACCTCTTCAATAGCTGCAATTGCAGGACCAGAACCCCTCCAAGAGATTGTGAGTTATTTGTACTCTTTCATATGAAAACACATTTAGAATATTTATAAGGTATCTCTGAGGCTATCTGAATTGAAGGCTACTTTTAAGACAGGTGACAAATTCTTCCTAGACTTTAAATTGGAGGAATGTATCTGGGTTTGGATGCTTAAAGAGCCTACTGTTGGTCTCCGAGGTTGTGTTGTATTGTTGTCCCTTGCTAAGATCTGCTCTAAAAAATATTTACCTAACGCTGCTCTTCCTTGCCCCTTAAGAGGCACCATATGCACACTGCTCCCTGATTAACTGTATACTCACACTCAATCAGGCTAAAGAATATTCCTTTTCAGGTGATTTCAGTTGTTACATAGAAACTTGTTAAATTAAGTGAGAAAATTTCTTTCAACTGCACTCAAAACTACTGACAGCTGAGACAGATTAAATACTAAACCGAAGCTGAAGTATTTAATCAATCACAAAGTAGTTTTCTGTGGAGCTGGGGTAAAGCAGGAAAGGTGACTACATTCTGTAACTATGATGTATTTGTATGTTTTTATAACATTCTTCCACCAATGATCTTAGAGAACTTTCAGAAAGCTTTTAGAATTCAGAAGTGGTGGTGGAGTCAAAGAAAGATCATCCTTTTCTTTCCTCTTACTGCAGATTTCCTAGAATGTGGTACTTGTTATTTTATAACCCAGGCACATCAGAGACATGGATAATGAATTATTTGGTAGAAATGAAATTCAGTTTTAACTGAAAGTAGGCAAAAACCTTCAGGAAAGAGTAATCTTTTTGGAATATATGCTACAGACCGCAGCTAAAAAAATAACATTAACGTCAATGTCAGCAGTGAAAGAACAACAATTGAATTTCCTAAGGAGAAGTTAATAAAAAATGAGATCTCATCAACCTACATTCTGTTTAAATTTGGATTTATATATCCAAAATCCACTTATTATTTGAAGCAGCAGTCTAGTTTGCCTCCTTTACAGGATTATTTGTTCTTTACATACCTACCTTACTAAACCCCCTTCTCCTTGGCTTGGAAATCTCTTGAGTCTGTCTGCCGCACACCATCCAGCATTCATAGAGAGAACTTCTCTGGTAAGATAAGAACATTCATCACAATCCAGGCTTGGGGCAAAAAGTACAGAAGCTTCATTTACATTCCTTGAAATACACAAAAGTATAGATCTGTCAGGACTACTGCTAATTTCATTTGACATGGTCGTGATGTTTCCCTTCCATGTAATCATTTTCTGGTTAGGAAATTTACTCATAAGCAAGTTATTTAGCTCTTACTGGACGAGCACACAAAAGACACAAGTCAGCTGGAAGCTGACTTGAGCTTACCATTAATTATTGTCCAGTGCTGATTTATATAGTTATGTATTACTTTTCAGGGAGACAAAAGACGACCTGGGCAGCCCAGCCACCCAAACCTGGATAATTTCACTAGTTTGTATACTATTGTGGAAAAACGATAGTTGTGGAAATATTATAAAAATATTGTGGAAACAGTATCATCATGCCTTTTCAGTTCTCAGAAGAAAATTAAGTATACTGCATCCCAAATGGATATAGGCATTTGTAATATAGTATCAGTCTCTCATATTCCCTAAGGATGTAACATAAACACATTTTAAGTGGGTCATTTTATGGAGACATTCACATTTTCTCTACGATCAACAGGTAGAAAAACACACCTAAATTAATTTGAGAGACCCCTTCAGAATTCCTCAAGCATCAATCCCTTTCCCCTTCCATTCACCTGGACAGCTGCATTTTAGCACAATGCTGTGTGCCATCTCAACAGTACATGTCCAGTTTTGATTAACACACATTCACCCAAAATACCAAAAGCAGCAATATGTTTTTTTTCTGTAAGGGGTGGTGAAAATATAGTCCACACTATTCTATAGCATTGTTTATCCTGTTTTGCCAAAGTGACCACCTATTCCAACATTATAATCATCCCAAATGTGCCCATTATCTTAATCGGCTGGAAGCCATCACACCATATGCACACTGAGAGGACATGCCCGTAGGCTTACTGGAGGAGGAGTAAGCGTGGGAAACCGGAGAGAAGGTGGGATAAAAGTGGTGGCCTACATCAAAACAAGCTGTTGCAGTTTATTTTTCTGGTCAAACTGTGCACCTCTGACTGTCCTAGCTTCTTATTGAACTCTGTTCTTGACTGTTTTCCATGTAACCTGACTCTGCTCTGTGATGGGGGTTTGAGGGATGACTCGCTAACAAAGTTCAACCTGGGCCAGCCAGATCAGACAAGCCAGATTCAGGGCTGAAGGATGGACAAATGGGACCCAGGGCCTGGGCAGGGACTGTGGGCAGACATGACCAGGACAGACCACTCTGGAGTTTGAGGGACCCTTGGATGTGCCTGTGCCGATGGATGAAGAGAGGGAGGGGTGAGGTGGGGAGAGAGTAACCACTGGGGAACTCTGGCCCTGGTGAGCTGGAGAGAAGGAAAAACACTTGCTGCCGGTGCTGGCGATGTCTGTGTGAGTGCTGTTGGTGTTTATGTGGGTGCTGGTAATGGCACTGCTTTCTGTGCTGATGTGTGTATTGTGTGTGTGTGTGTGTATCTGTATGGGACGGGAGAACTCTCCTGAGTCTTAAAATCCACTAGATTTGGCTTCCTTTAACATCTCCTCTGGGCTGCGGCTCCACTAATGGGGGTTTCCGCAATTTCCTTGCTTGTAACTCAAATGCCTGGTCTCTGCTTATAACACTGGCAGTCCATCACTGTCCATAGTTATACCGCTACAAGTGCTTATTGTAAATATGTTACACTGACATATATGAAGATTTCCACCTGTACAGAAGAGATAATTATACCTTGTTTAAGTTTCATTGTATTAGGTCACCAATTTCAACATCATTATTGTGGTTACACCAACAGGAAAATTGCTTGGAACAGTGCTTGGCTGTGAAGAATCCGTTCCTTAAATTACTGAAAGATTTAATTTGTTCGCCTTTATCATATTAGCTCTGGCCATGTTTCGCATTCTCGATGGTATGTAGTTTTGCTGGAGAGAGCTGCAGAAAAGGATGCATGATCTGAATACGTACTTCCATCAGATCATTGTGCAGTAGTCTGGAAACCCATTTGAATTGTTAATTGTCTTTTTTTTTTAATGTGTTGTGCATGTCATGCATTAAATATCTGGCACAGTTTAACTAACAGATGTGGTTTTTAGGTTGCTCGCTCTTTCATTATTTGACTAAGATTAGTTAGAATTATTAATCTTTTTGTAATGCATATGTATTTTCAGCAAAGAAAGAATGAAAAATATTTCTTATAACTGAATGTATATTAATCCTGGATTTCTCACCAGTTGTGAAAAAGGTCAGCTTCATTGTGCCCCCAGAAAGGAATATGGCCAGAATTTTCAATATATTCACATGGGAACTGCAATTTCTGTTAGGTCTACACAAGAAGTAATACATACATATGAATCACTAAGAGATCTATGCAAATACAGCTTTTCCTTCTACTATTTGAAGATCTCCCACACAACATTTCTCCATATATATCTCTGCACATTACACCGCTAATAGAATACAGATTATGTTTTGCAGGAAGATTATTTATTAAAACAAATATTCACAGTGTTGTACCTTGGTTTGCACTGGAAAATTACAACAGGGTGCTTTGTCACTTTGATATTCAAACATAAGGCTCCTGTCTAAGAAGAACAGAGGCAATCACAATGCTTCCTGCAGCACCCCAGAGAGCAGTGGGGGATGGCAGGGAGAAGGCAAGGCTTGTTACTGTGTGCTATAACCCCATTTTCCTCCTCTCAGCTGCCCTCTGGCAGCCGGCTGGTCCCTCCGCAGCCGTGTGGTCCAGCGCCCCGGCCTCCACTAAAACCAGTCGCAGTGGCTGGGCGCGCTGTGCTGCTGCAGCACTCCTCCCAGCCCTCCAGGGACCGGAATAAAAACGATTCCATAACGCCTCCTTTAATGAAAGGAATCGTGTGTACTGAAATATGCTGTGCTGATTTCACTGTCGTTTGCAGGGTGCTTCGGTATCCCCCAAAAGCAGGTTCAATGGAGCTAGCTGCAAAGTATAATCATCATCATCACCATCATCATTATTTGCCTAAGATGAAGACCTAGTATTAAATGTGTGCAAGCCCTGTTCTTTATGGATAAAATGCTAAACTATATATAGTGTCACCTTCATTTTCCGTTTCCAACACTGCACATATTAGTGGTTAGGCAGCAGGCTGAATTTTTTTAGCACATGTGCACAGTGCCACCCACTGTTCTACAGAAATTTCTCTCTGCTCTGTGCTGTCTCTCTTATGCTGCATTTGTCTGGTGTCTCCATTTCCTCTTCTTTATTTGCTGTACCACAGGTATATGTCACCAAATGGCGATTTATCTCCTGTGAGTGTTCACCTCACTTGAGCTATCAGGCTAGTTCTTGTTCACACATCTAAGCCAGTAATAAATGTTGCGGCTATTGTAGCTGTGCAGCAAGTCACGAAAGGGCTGTAGAGAGTTTGTGGAACAGAATTTCAAATGGCATTGCTGTCTGTGTTCTAAATATGTAAAGTCTGCTTAATTCTCCTTTTTTCACTGAAAGCCCAAATCCTCTATTCATCTCTGCAGAGGAAACTGTGAGATGATAATGTTTCAGGTTTGTCGGAAATAATCAGTTCCACTAGGTATGATCCAAAATTTACTGAAGGTAGCAGGAGCTTCTAACCTTGAATCCGTCCCTTTCAGAGGGAGAAATTGCTACACAACTATACATCTACTCTTTTCTTCCAAACCTCTGTGTGTGCCAAACAAGAGCTATTCAGTGCATAGCACGCAGACACCCTACCTTGTTACCACATTTCCTCTTTGTCTTAATGCGTGAAACCGTAAAACATTTCTCTTCTTGGGGGTGGAAGGCTGAAGCACACTAATCTACAAGTTCAATACTAGGCTGAGGAGAACTGTTTCTTGGTATCATTTTCATCTTCTTTGGACAGTATCAGAAAAACCTACCCATCTTAACGTGCCAAACAGTGATTTATTCGTCATCTCGTCTCCCACCAGAGCAAGTTTGGCAAAAACAGAAAGCAAGCTACATGATTAAAGAAAAAGCAAAAAATGTTGTCCCACTCCCTCCCTAAGTAATTATCTAGCGGTTGTCTAGACACACACTTTGGTTTTCTCATGATTTGGCTCTCTCACTAGAGTTCATCTCCACAAAGGGAAATGATTCAGTTCAGAGTCAACCTGCTAAACTGGGGACAAGGCATGAGTAGAAATGAGCAAAGGAAATAAATGACCGGAGAATTAATTTCCGTTTTCAAAAATATCCTTAGCACCTAATGTTGTGGGAACCTAGAAGGAAACTAGTAAGTCTAACAAGACCCTATCACGTTATGATTTTACAGAAATTATTGCTATAAGCTGTAAACAGAATGCATACAACTGGAGTTAATTTAAAATGTAATTTCAGATACTCTGTGTATGCTTGTGTAAGAATTTAGTGTGAGAATTTTACCCAAAGCCCTCTGCAGCTGCTGAGGAGAATTAAAATACTGCTAAGGAAACTTCAGTAGCACAGTATCTGTGAGGACAAGGCTAAGGTAGGTATGCAAGAGCTCTGTTAGTCTAAGAGTTTTTAACCCCATCAGTGACATAGGCATGCCAGCAATAAGAATGAGGAATTCTGAAGATTTTACATACCGATAAACAAATAAATGGGTAGAAAAGAGTTTATCTGCAGAGTCCCAAGAACAGAGGAATATAGACATGAGAAGAGAGGCCAACACTTGCCTTAGTTTGAAAGCACAGGCAGCAAAAAGGAGGGAAATTGGGTATTTTGTGCTTGGAGATGTCCACAATCATGGAAAAAATCTCAGGGAAATTGAATGCATGAGGGTCTCTGAAGTTTCCTCAATGTGTATCATTAATCCCTTCAGTAACAATAGAGTTATTTGACTGTTTGGGCATTAAGAAAATATGTTATTCTCAAAAATGGGTTTTGATAACAGTAAATTTGGTTATGACTATCACAACTGTACTTGGTAAGGAAAGAAAATGTCTTTCTTACATTCATAATTTGAAATGCATCTAGATAGGTGTTGGAAAATGCAGATAAGTGCTTCATTGTATTTTCAGATATACTCATCACCAAAATCCACTGAATTCCAGAAATCTCATTATTGGCATATATTATTTTTGCACAGATGTTGCCATTCCAGGACATAAATGTTGTTGTACTGGTAACAAAGCAGCAATTTATAAAAGATCACTTAAAGTCAAAGCAGATAAATGAATTGGCCATATCAGCTCATAAGACAGAATGTCTAATACAGGTAATAATATCAGTACAGTACCACTGCCTGATCAAGTCGATTCATAGAGCTGCTTAAGGCCTACAGATGCCTCAGTTGTAACCTGTACCACCCTGGCACCCCGAGTACCAACAGATCTGCTCTTGCTCTGTCCAGGACTGTCTAATAGTACTATACTAAGCAAGCCAAGGTATGAAGGTTCTTTATCTCCACCACGACCCACAGTCATCCTTCTGCAGACTTTGAACACATGCCAAATACTACAGGCACTGAGAAAGCACATGCACCAGTCGAGGTCCCGAATCAAATGAGAAGGAAATGGTATGGCTTCCATACATTCTGCCAGTGGACTCCACCTTTAACAGGCCATGAAGGGATATGGTTGTTCATCTTTAAGAGGAATTAGTGTGCTTCAGTCCCTCCCAATGAAGTCACTCCATTCTCCCAAATTAACTAAATATAAGAAAGAATAATGTTAACATAGCGCCAAACACCAACCTGAGGCTACCGTCTCAGCATCGCATCTCCTAAGCTTTCCAATGTGTCTATCTTTTGAAAGTGGGAGTAAGCCTCTAAAGTACTTAGAAAATTCTATACCAATTGCATAATGTAACAGCAGGTGGCACTGTCACGTCAAAACTTGTACAATCATCTCGTGCTCATATTTAATCAGGTTTTATTCATAGATAATGGAATGGAAAAGTGAGTGACATGCAAATTTTCACAGAATAATTAAATATGATTTGCTGAATATTCTTCTTCATCTATGATTAACTATTTGAGTTTTGCAATGTTCTAAACCTGGATTTGAAATATTACATTTGCCAATACACTTGCACTGATTCCTTTTGCTCGGTTCAGCCATCATGACAGTTCTACATTCCCAGAAGAAATAAGCTGACACATACATAATCATTTCTTCTCTTCTATAACTGCTCATCATCACATAGCTAATACGACAATAAAAATGAAATTTCCTCTCCTTTCACATACAGTACTATCTATGAAAGCTGTAACGACAAAGGAAAAACAGCTTTTACTGTATCTTAAAAGCAACAGCTTCTTATTGAAAGATTTACCAAATGGCTGGAAATAATAAGACACTTAATGAGTGAGGAGCAGGAGAAGTCTGGCCATTCAGAAGCACCAATACCTACACACATAACAGCTCATATGTAGAAGTGTCAGCTATAACCACCTCTGGAAAAGGCACCAAAACACATTGTACTGGTTTTGGCTGGGATAGAGTTAAATTTTGTCATAGTAGCTTGTATGTGGGTTATGTTTTGGATCTGTCCTGAAAACAGAGTTGGTAACACGCTGAGCAATTGTTTTCATTTGCATCACTTGTCTTTCTTGCATTTTATTTTTCTCTTCCTTTGTTTTTTTTTCCTCTTTTCCTTTCAATTATTTATTTATTTATTTATTTATTTAAAAATATTAAACTGTTTTATCTCAACACATGAGTTTTCTCACTTTTAGCCTTCCAATTCTCTCCCCCCTCCCACCGGGGTCAGGGGTGAGTTAATGAGAGGCTGCGTTGTTCTTAGTTGCTGTCTGGAGTTAAACCACAACACATCTTCCCTGTTTTATATCTATGAGATACTTTTGAGTGCTTCTGTCCTTTATATTTGTAATGCAAGCTGATATAGAATCACAGAATCATAGATTCTTCATGGTTGGAAAGGACCTTTGAGATCATCGAGTCCAACCATACACACACAAAAAAATCCCTAAAATCTCTGCCACTAAACCATGCCCTGAAGCGCCACATCTAGATGTTTCTTAAATACCTCTAGGGATGGTGACTCAACCACCTCCCTGGGCAGGCTGTTCCAGTGCCTGACCACTCTTTCAGTGAAGTAATTCCTCCTAATGTCTAATCTAAACCTCCCCTGCTGCAACTTCAGACCATTTCCTCTGGTCCTGTCATTATTCACCTGGGAGAAGAGGCCAGCACCCACCTCTCTACAACCTCCTTTCAGGTAGTTGTAGAGGGCAATGAGGTCTCCCCTCAGCCTCCTCTTCTCCAAGCTAAACACGCCCAGCTCCCTCAGCCTCTCCTCATATGGCCTGGTCTCCAGACCCCTCACCAGCCTGGTAGCTCTCCTCTGGACACGCTCCAGCACTTCAATGTCCCTCTGGTACAGAGGGGCCCAGAACTGAACACAGCACTCGAGGTGAGGCCTCACCAGTGCCAAGTACAGAGGCACGATCACTTCCCTGCTCCTGCTGGCCACACTATTCCTGATACAAGCCAGAATGCTGTTGGCCTTCTTGGCCACCTGGGCACACTGCTGGCTCATGTTCAGCTGGCTGTCCACCAGTACCCCCAGGTCCTTTTCTGCCGGGCAGCTTTCCAGCCACTCTTCCCCAGGCCTGTAGCGTTGCTTGGGGTTGTTGTGACCGAAATGCAGGACCCGGCACTTGGCCTTATTAAACCTCAGACAGTTGGCCTTGGCCCATCGATCCAGCCTGTCCGGGTCCCTCTGTAGAGCCTTCCTACCCTATGTGTTTTTCAAGCCCTTTATTCCCACACTGAGGCCAAATTTCTGAAGCACAAACACTTTACAAGTCACTGGACCATGAGACAAATAACTAACTACAGGTTAGGATTATGAAGCCTAAGCAAACTATCAGAAGAGCAACTGTCTGTTTTACTACCTGTTCCTCTCTGCCATGCTAAACCTTTCCATTTCCATTAATCACAAGGTGAGCTTCAAGCACAGACTGCCTTCTCAGGGTAGGTGACTTGGACCATAATTTTGAAGACAAAAACAGTCTGTCAGAGGTGAGAGCTCACCCTCCACAGAGCCCTCCTGGCTCAAGGGAAGGTTTTCATATCAAAACTGTATTACCAAATCAAAAGAGTGAGATCCCTGGATGGCAATGGAGGATGTGTTGGTCTATTTTTTATTGTACTGAACTAAGAAAAGCTCAGTTTCATTTTGGGTGAAACATTCGTAAAGCATGAAACAGAGGATGTTACAGCAGCATGTGTTTGTAAATCTGACTGTGATGGTGACTCCTCCCCTGTGCCGTCACACAGAGCAGAGCACCACTCCAGACCACCCTCCACCATGAGGCCCCCTGGAGCAGGGCACCGCCCCACCAATTTCTCCACCACAAGGCACCACCATGGAGCAGGGCACCGCACCACCATGGAGCAGGGCACCACTCCACCAAGTCCTCCACCATGAGGCACCATGCAAACACCACAAGAGGCCACAACAGGCTGCTAAGGAGTACCAGGAACACTAAGCAAGAAGGCACCACTGCAACTCTACGTATTATGGTATTTTGTAAAATCTTAGAGGGCCCTTAAAAATTTTCAAAGCAGAAAGCCCAGGGCAAGCCATCTCTTTCTCCTCTTTGAAGCAACGTGTTGACTGCCACCTGGCTTGGTGACAGGGGAGCAGGTGAAGAGGCCTGACACACACCTCTTCCACACCTCATCCTCCAACTTCACCTCCAGTGAAGCCAGACATGGGCTGAACTACTAAACTAAGGCATTCCAATCCCATGAGATCTTGTAAGAAGCATGTCTTTGAATACTAAATATTTTATTCTAATTCTCTCTTTTGGGTTTGGATTACGAACAAAAGATCAACAGTTTCTTAACAAATATGAAAGCCAAGGCTTTTATTTTAGTTTGATTTACAACCAAATATTAGATTATTGGCTAACATCACGGGAGTTATGGAGTCAAGACTACAGAAAACAGAAAAATAATATGAGATTTTAAGGAGAGTTGCAGAACTTGAAGTAAGGATTCATAATAAATGTGTGATTATCCATAAATGGAGTTAACAGAATCTCATCCCAGAGGAAAATCTGATATACATACATTATCTTTGGCCTGCACTGGAAGATACAGATTAATAAAAATAAAATTCAAAATTATTTCACTATTAAAACACTGGAAGAGTCTTACTAAAATATTTGAATCTGGTAATGTAAAAATGTATTTGTGTTTATAACTGAAAAGCCAAGTTTGTGAGTTATCTTGGCTTTCTGGTATAATATCTTACAGTTATATTGCAGGGATCACATTACAAAAGATAAGGCCAGATCCAGTCCCAGTCTAGATTAGGGCCCCTGTGCAGCAGTACATGCTGCATGCCTCAGAAGGCCAAAATAGGGGAGCACAGCTCTGCTCTGCTCCAAGGCAACTCCACCCCAGTGTAGGACACTGAGGAGAAGGTAGGGACTCTCATTTAAATAGAACAGGTGACGTTCTTCATCAGGAATCCATCTTCTTCTTGCGCTTCAGCACCATCTGTGTGTTCATTACCATGGTTCTACCAGCATCCAGAACATGAAATGAAGTGTAACAAACTGAAGCTGAGCAAGGGGGTTGGACCAGAGGTCTCTTTCAACCTCCATCATCATGTGATTCTGTCATTCCAAGTCTTGTCTGATCAAGATTTGCTAAATGAAATGAACAGACGCTAGTGCCCTGCTTATGAACAGCAGGTAAACTTTGGTGCCCTTTTCAAGTGGTTCAACTAGATTAACTTCCCTAGATTAATTTCTCTGTAGTTAATGTGTTATCCCTCCTCTCTGTCTACTATAAGAAACCTAGAGAGGCGCCGTCCAAGCCAGCTGTGACAGTGCAAGGACATGGTGCACAATTTCTTAGCAGTTGCCTGTATTTCTGGACTGTTCAGCATCCCAAATGAACATGCCTCCCGTGGAAAAGCAGTACAGGCAAAACTCTCCCTGTTTGTAAAATATGGAGTGTGCATGTCACTAGCAGTACACATGTTGATGCACAAGTGGTGCACAAGCGGAACACGTCCTAGCTGGATCTCCCAGGGAAAGGCCAAATCTCACCTACACTGCTGAGATCTGCAGCTCACAGCTGCAGACCCTTGTTCTTCATCTTTTTTTAGTGAGGGTCAACTCTCTTTCTAGTGCTTCCAAAATTTGCTTTGTACCAAACCTTCTCTCAAAAGTAGGAAGTAAAGGACTACATAGAAACCCAGGAAAACAAACCTTTTAACATAAGTACTTAAGTCTGTAAAGCTATGTCACTTAAAAGCCACTTCATGTTGTTTCAGGAGCTTTATGTTTAGGGTATGTTTTAAGCTATTCTGCTGCCATACAAGATTATATTGGAGTAAAAAAAAATAATCTATTGTTCAACTTAAATTTTAGCTAAATTAAATTCAAGCCCATGCTGTTTTAAATTCTTCAAAGGGCATATAAACTGTTTGGGTGGAACAGCAGAAACAATTATTGCTATCAGCAAGACCTTTCCTTCAACTATTAGCAAGCCATGTTCCCAGATGCATAAAAGCAACACCTCAAGCCAAAGAAGCTTATTCTAATTTATTCCATCTTGTTCCAATTTATTCCAACCAAGAATCTGACCCAATACCTTTAAACTTGTTCATACTACCTTGTCTCACAACTATATTTCAGTGCAGTGATTATGGCATAACTACCTAGTTAGGTGATGTATTTAGCATGTTAGCATATTTTTCTCTTTGACAATGTTGGAAAACACAGGAATACTCTTTCTCTCTTCTGTGCTCCAAAACTTGTACTGCTGTGATGCTCCTTGTACTCTGAATCATGCCACAATGCTAAAACTGTTGAGAATTATAACTAATCTTGTAACGTGAGAGCAAGACATTGGGCCTGTTTCTGATTTCACTTCCACCAGCATATTTTAGATACCATCTCATTGAAATCAAGAGTCACTGAGGACTTTAGAAGGAGAAACAGAAAATACAGGCCAGAAAAAAAAAAAAATGAGCATTTGCTTATAACTCTTTTAGTGTGCTGTATTTTAAGAATTCATTAATCATTCACTAGGTGGGGCTGACACCTCACAACCAAGAAAAAGACTGAAAACAGCTGGTGCGGAATTGCTTCAGTAAAAGTAATGCTTTTATTTCAAGGAAAATCTTAGGGTAGGATAAAATTAATTACTAGCCTTAGATGAGATTTTTTTTAAGGTTTGACTTTCTATATTTGAAGTTTTACTGTTTTAACAATAAAGTATTTGAATTCTTAAAACATGAATGTTTTGTGCTTAACTCACTTTTTAAGTGCAGGTGTCTAGTGATATTTGATATTCCTAAGGGTACCTGCAATATCTGCTTAGGACTGGCAGATGTGATGCAAAACCTATAGAAGATCTGTGCTTCCCCAAGGAAGAAAGTGGAGGCCAAGAAGCAGAAGCACGTTTGTACATGTAAGGTGGTATGAGATGCACACAGGCAAGTGGCCTGTATGGCAAGAAGCAGCTGAGCCAAATATGACATGTCAAGTGCAGGAAAACAACAGGGAAAAATAATTTGAGAAAGATCCTTCCCTGACCTGTCCAGACCATAAACCCTTATCTGGACAATTTGAAAGCTGATTTGGAAAACAGGGAGGGAGGCCCTTTTTTAAAAGTCATATACAACATCATAAGCAAAGGCCAGAGACAAAATGTGCTATAAACCACTTTCCAGAAACATCCTTGTCTTAGATTTAGCTAATGGTGTCCAATCTAGAGACCCCAGCATGGCAGCTAGGATTTAGCCATATACTCCAGTTGGAGCCATAAAAAGGGCATGGTTGTGAAGCAAATAAGTAGCAGAGATTTCCCTTGCACAGAGGCAGGGTCTATCCCAGAGCAGTTTAAAGAGGCTGGCAGTTGTACTGTGTTGCTGAAGCAGCTCAAAGCAGTCAGCTCTCATGAATGAATCGAGCCCTGAGTCACCAAGGTTCTGGAAGTCATTAAAATAGCAACAAGAAAGGGGCAGGAAAGAGCTGATTCATACAGTTTAGTGTAGTCATTAAACTTGATGATCTCACGACAAAAATTTGGGAAGGGAAGGGAACAGAAGGCAAGTCAAGGAAAGGCAAGGCAGGGCAAGAAGATGAAAGATGACACAGGGAAGGGGACACAAAAACTGACACAGGGTGCAGTCACTGGCTAGTTTTAAATTATTCGTGCAGAAAGGGATTCAAGTGAAAGCAAAATAAAAACTAAATCTGAACGGATTCCTTAAGATAATACTTGTCCCACAAATGACAGAAATCTAGTTAAAACCGATGAAGTGTATAGAATAATTGTTAGTTGTATGAGTAGAATTTAAAGCAAATGAAATTTAGATGAGATCACTCAGAATGTGCTTTGTGACAAGCAACAATAACGTATAGAGAAGGACCATTCATAATATCTATGAATTCACAGAGAATTCATAGCTCAGTAGCCTTTGCTCAATATTTGTGCCATTTACTTGTAAAACATTTTTATTCGTTAACAAAAAATTATTCCTACTATAAATAATCAACTAAAACACTAATAAAGGCACGTACATTTAATTATGCTTTCAAAGACAAATCAAAAGGGATTATTTTACAGAATCACATACTAAACATTCATCAAGCACACAATCTCTTTGATTAGGGTTATTATATATGTCCAGTTATGGAAAAGCATATATATGTATGTGCTTGAGTTTAAGGCTTCTCCCTGAAATTACTGAAATTATTTGCATGTTAAGGCAATGCATTTTTTTTCTTGATGAGAAGTTTTACAGCATTTTTAGATGGAGGTCCTTTTGTCAGGAATTTTTCCATTGAGTCAGAAGTTGAGAGCTATCAAAGGCAGCAGCATGATTAAAGGAAATGGAAATCAAAATACAGTGGAAAGGAAAGAAATTACGGAGACAAAGCAGTAGTACAGGAAAGAGAAGGGAACAATATGGCCAACAGTCTTTCAGGCTTTCTATCGTTCCATTTAGGCAAAATCTCAGTACAGCACAAACAGGCTTACTGAAGAGTAGATTTGGATATTACAATTAGATTACCTTCTTTTTCTGAATTCAAATTCCCTTTCAGATGTCAGTACGATTCTAGTTTTTTTATGGTTACTCACTGTTATTTATGGGTTTATTGACATTTAAGGTTATTACTGCTATAATATACATTATTGCTAATGGTTTGTATTACAGCAGTGTTTACAGGGGAATTCAACTGTATTTGCTCCCAGGCAAGCTGAGAACAAGGTTTCCCTTTCAATGCTCTAAATACCAACCTTAGTTCAAGACACAGAAGAGAAGGGCCAAGGGAAGGGGAGACGACTTCCTTTCTATAGCAGTGAGAGGCATATGTGTTCACACAACCAACGTCTGGGCCATGTGTAAAGTCTTTTGAAATCAAAAGAAAATAACCCATTGACTTAAATGGGCATTTAACCAAGGTTTACATATACAATTACCAGACAGAGATCTTGAAAAGTTTAGAAAGGTATTTTAAATGCCTTATAAATATACAAGATCTATCTAAGAAGTTTCAGATCAAGATAAACCTTCTGTGAAATTAATGCATTTCCTTCCACCTCCACTCGCCCAAAGATCCTCTAATATTTCACAGGCTTTAGAACCCTAAAAGTCGAAATCAAATGAAGCATTAGTCACTGTTGCAAAATTCCTTTGGAAACTGTCTGTGGAACCCAAAACCTGAGCATTTCGACATTTAGGACTGTTGCCTGTGAATTCGTTATTAACACTATCTAAGAAGACTTCCTGGAGTCTGATAGACTATGAACTCTCTCTTATTTATGACTATTACATGTTTGATCAAAGCTATACCAAGTCTCATGAAGCCTGAAGAATGGAATGAAATCGATCAGCGCACCCATCACCACCCCTAGGAAATTCTGTCTGACAACAATGAAAGATTTAGAAAAATTGGAGACATTAAACAGACTTTTTCTGACATGCTCATACCCATAAACATACACCTACTGAAATCTATAAAAACATTGCCTGCTGGAGTTTTAATAAGTGAATACCAAAGATATTGACATTGAAGCACTGTAATTGGAATACTGTACATGAGCAGAATCAATACTAACAAATCTAGTTTTATAGATGTTTGAGGTGATTACTTTCATACATTTGCTTATACGCCATTATTTCCTCTTGCTACATGTATTCAACCAAATCAAGAAAAAGTTACTAATGTTGTGTGGGAATCATCTCTGAGATGATTTATTCCTCACAGTAAAACCTACGATAAAGAAGGGCTTTTTAAGCTATTGAACGGAAATTATCATGATTGCTTATTACTGTTCAGATGTAATCAGATGTAATAAGATATGAACGGTTTATTTAAAATCCAGTCTTCTCTTATAGGAAAGAATGTCATGAAACATCATTAGTCCCTACGTCAAGTCAACAAAGACACTTTCCTTTCTGTGCAGCCAGAAGTAGTGATGAGTGTCTCTCCCAAGAAGCTCAGCCCCTTATCATGCAGTCCCTGTACAACCCAGGTCCCTCTAAACATTCAGTCACCTGAAAGCATGAGGTGTCCTGGGGTAGTACAGCTTAATTGCACAAGGCAGCGATTAACTGTCAACATTTAATCATAACGGTACTTACCTATTTCACAGTGATGTTGCGAGGATTAACCAAATAATGCATTTCTGAAATTATTTATGACATCCAGAACAAATTATATTATTTCAAAAATACAAAGCATTTTCATAGTTATCAAAGTAACTGTGTGAGACACTGGAAATAAATGCTTGTGTTGGTAAGCAAGAACAAATAACTCTACTGATTTAAGTAGTAGAAAATTATTTTGTTTCTACAAAACAAACCATAAAAAAAATCCAAAACCAAGTAAAAAACTCTAGAATCAGATTCCTCTGGGAAACCATAGATATCTACAATGTTGATACCTTATCTCAGCTGTTGTCTAGCCTTCCCTTGCCATCAGGGGAGACAAATGGACCTGTGTAAGGTGTGATTCATCCCATCCTAAAGCAGAGGTGTATAAAAGGAATAATGAATTGCTTCTTTGAGGTTCCTATTTCTCTTCTTTGACTGAAGAGGATAAGGTGACTGGCAGGTCAAAGAAACCTCTGCTTTTCATAGGCAGAAAAAGGTGGTCAATTATGCAGTCAGTCACATACACAGGAAGTCAATTTACACATAATAGCCACTTAAGAACCACAATTCCTCTTACAATATTAATTATTCTTGCTACAGTATATATGTGAGGTTAGCCAATATACCCAAATTAACTTCGTAAATTTAAAGGCTCTTAAGCTACTTTGAATGAATAAAAAGGTGGTGAACAGTCACTTTACATACTATGCCACGTACGGGTTTTTTGCATTATTAATTGAAGGAAATTATTCAATACATAAAATGTAAACTGCAGGATTGTGGGGTAAAGAAACCTCACTTAAAGTTGGCAGAGAATGGCAGCAGAGATGAAGCTGCCAGAACATGTTTCTCTTTTGCAGTACATGAAATCATCTAAAGTTATTTCCATGATGATGTTTTTTTCTGTACAAAGACCTGCCTGTTCTGGTTCTCCTGTTTGTTATTGGATGCTCAGCTATTATGCCTGTTCAGTGCTGTAGATGGAATTGTTAAGTATACAGATAGATGGATTGCATCTTTTTCTTTTAGTGCAGATACATAACTTACTACAATAAACAAGTTTTATGAATGACTCAATATTTTGAAGTTGCCAGAGGTAACTAGAATGTTGATACTTTGCTGGTCTTATACAAATTCTTAACAAATAATGATTAGTTTTGCCTAAAATAATTATTTTCTACACTAACTATTGCTCAGAGGTTGCTACTGATTTATATGTATAACTAATATTTTTAACTGGCTGGAATTGATCATACCACTTTTAAAGAAGATATTCCTGCTGTTGGCTGTTATACTTTCTATCCTTATATAAGTGGGAAAAATAAAGGCAAAATTAAAGCTTACAAAAAAGAGAGCATTTTGTTATCCAGTATGCCACCAGAAGATCACAATATGTTGCATAACACAGTGAACATTCACAGATCAAGGAGCCAATTTCTTTTAAGGGTATGGACTTTATTGCCTGAGATGTCTAAAGTTTAAAAGAACATTGTCTTCCACCTCTGCTAAGATGTACTATTGAGAAAATAACTAATAACAAATTCCTCAAAGAGCCTTCACTTTTGAGAATCCTCAAAGATTCTTCACTTAAAAGATGAGTCAACCACATATTTCATGTAAAAATTAAAGGTTCTGTTTGTTTCCTTTTGTACACTTTACTATGGTATTGTAATATATATTTTAATAATGTTTTTACTATCTGTTATTTATTTACTATACTTAAAGTTACACACAGAATGGTTGAGATTAGAAGGGACTTCTGGAAGATATCTGCTCCAACCTCCCTGCTCAAGCAGGGACAGTTGCCCAGGACCTTGTCTAGGTGTTTTCTTAACTATCTTCAAGGGAAACTCCACAACCTCCCTGGGCAACCCATTCCAGTGCTCAGTCAGCCTCACCGTAAAAAAGCGTTTCCTGATGTTCAGACAGAACCTCTTGTGTTTCAGTTTGTGCCTTTGCCTCTGGTTCTGTCACTGGGCACCAATGGGATGAGTACTGTTCAATGTCTTTATTAGTGACACAGACAGTGGGATTGAGTGCACCCTCAGCAAGTTTGCAAATGACACCAAGGTGAGTGGTGCAGTTGATATCCTAGAGGGAAGGGATGCTAGCCTTGACAGGCTTGAGAACTGGGCCCTTGTGAACCTCATGAAGTTCAACAAGGCCAAGCGTAAGATCTTGCACCTAGATCAGGGCAATCCTCTGTATCAATGCAGACTGGAGGATGAAAGGATTAAAAGCAGCCCTGCAGAGAAGGATTTGGGGATATTGGTGGATGAAAAATTAGATAAGAGTTGGCAATGTGCACTTGCAGCCCAGAAAGCCAGTCGTATCCTAGGCTGCATCAAAAGAAGTGTGGCCAGCAAGTCAAGGGAGGTGATTCTCCCCCTCTACTCTGCTCTTGTGAGACCCCACCTGGAGTACTGAGTCCAGTTCCGGGGTCCCCAGCAAAAGACAGACGTGGACCTGTTCGAGTGGGTCCAGAGGAAGGCCATGAAAATGATCAGAGGGCTGGAATGCTTCTCCTATGAAGAAAGGCTGAGAGATTTGGCATTGTTTAGCCTGGAGAAGAAAAGGCTTCAGGGAGACCTTACTGCAATCTTGCAATACTTAAAGCGGTCTTATAAGAAAGAAAGACAGAGAACTTTTACCAAGGCCTGTAATGATAGGACAGGGGGTAACAGTTTTAAACAAAAAAAAAAAGGACAGATTTAGCTTGGATATAAGGGAGAAATTCCTAATCATAAGGGTTGCCCAGAGAAGTTGTGGATGCTACGCCACTGGAAGTGTTCAAGGTCAAGCAACCTGACCTAGTGAAAGATGTCCCTGCCAATGGCAGGAGGGTTGGACTAGATGATCTTTAAAGGTTCCTTCTACCCTAAACCAGACTCTATGGTTCTATGACTCTATGAAAAATGCCTGGCTCCATTCTGTTTGCACCCTTAGAAAAGACAAAGTCCCTGACCATGTGATTTTTCTGTCTTGAACTCATCCTTTCCCAGCTATTCAACTATCTAAATAGAGGATTATCTTGAAGTTGGACAACAAAGTTCAGAAAGATATGCATAATTCTTTGCAAGATCTTTCTGCTCAGAGTGTCTCTGAATTAACCTACATATAGAGGTGTCTCCACAAAATGCAGCTTACAGAAATGTTTTTTCTCGTCATAAGAGAACAATGAAGAGTCATGAGAAAATCAATGCTGTGTAAAAAGGAAAGGTAACAGCTGTACAAGTTTTTTATGTTCTGAAGGGAAGAGTGGGTATTATTTATTTCATATACTTAATTTTACTAACTAACTACAATGTTGCAGCAGCACATCATGTTATCATATACACTCATCAGTGTTCCTTCCTGTGGTGGGTTGACCCAGCTGGCAGCTAAGCCCCCACCCAGATGCTCGCTTATTCCCCCATGGCGGGATAGGGGAGAGAATAGGAAGGGCAAAAGCAAGAAAAATGTATGGGTCAAGATAAAGACAAATTAATGGGGGGGGGGGGGGGGGCAAGAAAACAAAAACAAAACCAGAAACAAAAACCAAGTGATGCAAAAGCAATCACTCACGACAGATGCCCAGCCAGTCTCCAAACACCAGTTACTTTCAAAAGACTTTCCCCACCTCAGTTTTACCACTGAGCACAATGTCACACGGTATGGAGTATCTCGGCTTGGGTCAGCTGTCCCAGCTGTGTCCCCTCACAGCCTCTTCCCTATCCCCAGCCTACTCCTTGAGGGGGCAGACGGGAAACAGAGAAGGTCGTGATGCTATGTGAGCTGCATTAGCTAAAACATTGTTGTGTTACCGACACCATTTTGGTCACAAATCTAAAACACAGCACCATATGGGCTGCTATGAAGAACATGAACTCCATCCCAGCCAGACACACTACACTTCCTTTAATTTACAAATGGTATATATTGAGAAAACATGTTGAGATGTTGTTAACATTAACATGTTGTTAACATGTTAACGTCACTCTGTTAATGTGATGCCAAATTATATATGGGAATGTCGTAACTGTCCATGGAGAAGAGCAGTGAGCACTGATGTTGGTTTGAAATTCCTGAGGGACACAGAAGATGGTCCAGCCAAGTTCTTGCACTGTTGACTAAAGACCAGCAGCTTAGAGTGCGCCAAGGTAAGCACTTGCAACTCAGTTTAGACACAACTAAAGAAATAACTCAGGTAATAAGGTGTGAGTGGTTTTAAAGGAAAGAAAAAGTTTGTGCGGTAAATTAGCACAGGAGAAAACAGTGAAGAAAAAGAGACAGTAAAAAGCAGGCATTGGAACAGACTACAGGAAAGAATGAATATAAAATGGATTTAAAAGCTGCAAAGTTTACCTGAATTGCTAGCAGAAAGGAATTGACACTTGCCAAATTAGAAGAATTCAACTCAGGAATAAGTAATTTCAAGTTTACTTAAGGAGAAGACCAAAAGCCTTGCTACTTCTCTCATCAAGCAGTGAGCTTAGCTGCTGAATAAAATGAGTAAGCCTGGTCAGGAACAGTAGCAGGAGCAGTACATAGCTTGTTGTATGCATTTAATGTCCAAAATTTCAGTCTCTTCTGATGAGGACTGAAAAGGTTTTTCTGTAGAGAAGTTGATTCTGTCTCCGATAACACGGATTTAAATCTCAGTTTGATTGATTTAAATCTTATCCTGTGCTGAATGACTTCACTCTCTCTGATCTATTTTAAAATTTCTTTTGAACAAGGCATTATTTTGGATACCAAGTAATTGGAGCTTTCCTTCAGAGTAACAAACCATGTCCCTATTTAGAGACAAGCGTTCTTCCTCTTGATATTTGTATGTAATCTTCCTTGGCATTGCTAGGTTGTACCTGTTCAGTGATAGGAGAATGGAGTGATAGCTCCTAAAAAATGCGTTAAGTAGGTCAACAGTCAGGTCTGACTGCATATCTTGTATTCATCTCTGAGAACCTTTGGGCATTTGGCATAATGCAGCTAAAATTAAAATTTGAAAATTCTTAATAGCCCCCTTCACCAACCTAATAAAAACAAAAGTAGCATTCAGCCTAGCATTACACATACTGTTTACCAAACTCAGTTTTATATATTAAAGTCCATTTCCAATACAATTTCAGCAGAAAATAACAGCAACTTACTTTCCTATGCAGTTGGTGGATGTAAAGTTAGCCCTTACTTTGAAAATAAAACTGCTCATATGTGTAGGTTGCTCTACAGAACTACCTCCCCAGCTACTCTTTTTTTACTTCCTACCACATTGTAAAAGTCAAGAAAATAAATAGGGTCTGAAAGTGGGTAGTGTTCAAAGATACTGAAAACAACTTTCTTAACATAGCCCTGATTCCATACTCTCTTAAACTGTTTTCACACAATGTGGACCAAACTGTGTGTCTTCTTCTGATCTGTCTGTTCTATGCAGCTAGCTCAAAGAAAGTGAGATCTGGCTGGTTTCAGCTGGACCATTTCCACAAGAAAAGCAGAATATCCCTGGAGGGAATAAAGCTGTTCTAATAAGCCCTTATTTTACTTGCCAAAGGAAACGGCAGAGACTTGTCTAGAGAATTTCTAGGTTTCATCTTTTCTTACCTGTTAACGCAAGAGGGAGGTTACAGCAGCTCCCAGACTATATGAAAGAAAGACAGGCTTCAGATAACTAGATTGTAAAGGAACCACAGCTGCTCCCTAAGAGCACTGCTTCACACTAACCAAAGGGGAAGATCCAGCAGGGGATCTACCCAGTACCACTGTCATTTTAAGGAAGTGACTCTTGATCCATGTCAAGGGAATTGAGTTTACGATACGGGTTATGTCTGGTGTTGAATGCAATGGAGCTCAGGGCTCAATGGCTTGCACTGAGTCCAAAACATGCCACAGGTAAATGGTGAAATACTGGAACTGCCAAAATCCATTAATTTTAACCCTTGATATGATGTATTACTCAAAAAGCTTAACTTAAAGATACGTTATTGAACTGACCACTTCCACAGATACCTGTCACTGTATGGCAGGTATCAGCAAAATCACGATGGGGCTGGCAACATGAGCAGGAGCCCATTATTCAACAGTCACAGCACCAGAACAAAGGAAGGTTCAACAGAACTGTATGGTGTCTTTCACCCAGTGCACAGTTAAATTGTGGATAACCTCGCACAAAATGTTCTCAACAGCGAAACAGAAATGAGTTCAAAAACTAGCAT
This sequence comes from Rissa tridactyla, assembly GCF_028500815.1. NCBI lineage: Eukaryota > Metazoa > Chordata > Aves > Charadriiformes > Laridae > Rissa > Rissa tridactyla. The sequence continues at coordinate 19,661,487 of NC_071467.1, forward strand.
GAAAGGTTATTAAACATGTTAGGCTCCATGCAACCTCTGGCTCATCAAGTCCCTGTGCTGCTGGTAACTATGAAGATGTTCCTGGAGAAAGTTTTCCCTAGATATATCCTACCTATCATACTGTTTTCCAAACCTTTTCCCCCTATTCTACCACATAAAGTCCAGGAGAGCCACTCCGATTTTACGTTCCAAATACAGACTAAGATATGAGATCAAAACACTTGAAAAATTTAAATGTGTCAGAAATCTCAGTCACTTACAATCAGTTACAATCTCTACTCCTGTGAGATGAGAATCAAGGCTATTTGAAAAGATAAAGCCAAATCTGGGGACCTGCACATCCTGGCTTTTCCCTGTACACCTCAGTATTCCAGCTGGAAAAAGTGACTACACAATTGCCATAAAATCATAGCTTTCAACATGAGAAGTACAGAAGATCAGGAAAATATATTATAAAAGAGGTTTTTGTAACAGCTGGCTTTCTGCTGAAGCAAATTTTTCAACTCCCACAACAGACATACTGGGTTCCAACTCATTTTTCAGCATTCCAGCAAAAATTTTTCTGTACCGTCTCTTGAAATAATGAAATCTGTTTTTTCAGTCAGTGGCATCATACCAGGGAAATATCAGCTGGAGCATTGGTAAAGACAGTAGTTCAGGCAGATGTCACTACCATTCAGTTGTTACAGATATTCCTGACAGGACAAAGCAGGACTGTATAACCCCTTCAGTCTGAACAACATCTCTGAACCATGCAGACGTGGTTCTACCCAACGTTACAAATTCCATACGCCAAACCACCTTGGAAATATCCGTGGTTTCCTTCAGCTGCAGCACTTCACTGGCAGGGTTAAGGCCAAAATCACACTCTCTTTGTATCTGTTATATTATTTTTTGCCACTTCTCCAGTGGCATAAGAATATGGTTGCCTGAGCGGGTTTGCCAAGGGAATGATAAAATTATGAAAGCTGTTGCTTTGGTTCCTCATGTACAAATGAGCAGGAACAACGAATAGCTGATCCTTTAAGAGTTCCCCAGAAAATGGAAAATGCACCAGTAGTCCCTGTTTCTTGTGTCTCTAGTGGTAGAAAAATAAATCCTCTATTTTTGAGCCTTTCTACTCATAAAACATTTTTCTCATTTCCTTGAAATGTTCTGGCTTTATTTTATTGGTACATTTGAAAATAATTTTCTGAACAGTTTTCTAAACTTTTTTAAATGAAAATCTAAATTTACAACTAGCAGAGAGCCAGAACTCAGAAATAAGATACTATATCATGCCCATATCTCTTGCCTAATTGTGGTGATGTGAACGGACGTTATGGAAGTTATGGACACTATGGAACTTTGTTGGTGATGTTGCTTTCCTGCTGTGAGAAGTGAGCGTGCAGAATGCATATTAAGTGCACAAAACTAACGAAGCGCGTAACATCAACACATGGCTTTCCTATAGTGCTTTGAAGAAAACACTCTAGTTCAAACACTTGATAAGCAGACAAAAAAATAACTTTGAAGGGACGTGTATGCAGTCATCATTCCACAAAGGACACAGATAAACAAAAAACTGAACCTGGCCTCTCAAAGTCTTATACATGTGCTCAAAATGATGCATCCAAGTATTTTCAGAACAGCTTCAATGATGCTGTGAATTAGATTACTCACTTTGACAAGACAATATCAAAACTTTGAGTCAGGTTCTTAGAAACACCGGTGGATCTGGACCCACAGGGGAAGTACCTGTCCTTTGAATCATGGTAATGGGAGCGAAGTGTTTTCAGATCTCCCTTCTAACAGAGAAAATATGTCTGAAAAAAGTATTTCTGGCTGACGGAAAGAATGAGTACCAGAAAGAGAAGTCTGAAAAGAGGTTGAGTGGGTAGTTTTATGACTGAACAATTATGAGCCTATAACACTCAGTAAGGCATCTTGCTGTTCTGAGGTATTTGCTTATCATTGATAGTCTTAATGAAATGGTCTTACCGATGGTCTTAATGAATTTTTTAATTATTACTTTTAATTAAGTGCTGCCTTAAGTGCTATCCATCAGAGGGACCACACTCCTGAATGGCAAGCCTGGACTAAAAACGGTCTATACCTGAAAGCTGGCTTCATAACAGCAATTGCTGATGGTTTCAATGGAAAATGAATTCACATTTTTGTGATCCTTCATTTAAATATTATTTTTCAACTTGATTGCTTTAAACAATAAAAAGTAGAATTTCTATGCAAGTAAGTCATTATTTTTTCTTTATGGCACACTTGAAATACAGAATTATAGAGCTGGACAGGGTCTCAGAAGGTCATCTAACCCTTCCAGCCACACCTCCGCTATTTCTGACACATCCTTGTCTAGTCAGTTCTTTGATGACCAGTGACAGAGACCAACGTCCCAGATGACCTTCTCCAGTGCTTCACCAAAATCTTCCTAATGGCTACCCTAAATGTCCTTCCTGACATTCCACCCCATTAGTTCTACATGTGTCCAATGCAGACAAGGAGAATACAGTACACCCTTCATCTTTGCGAGCAGCCTTTTATGTTTCTGAAGACTGGTATAATACCCATTCCCCTCCACCATAGCTGTCCCACCCTACCTTTTCTTCTTGGGGCATGACTTCCAAACCCCATCCTGGCTGTTCTCCTCTGGATTCTCTCCGATCAGTGAACACTTTTGCCAACAGTCACCTGGAGCAGATTTCTACACCAGCAAGTGCTGAGCAGAGAGATTGCTGCGGGTGTTGCAACACTGCAGTACAGTAAATGTTCAGCTAATCTTCACGTTAAATACGGAAGATTGCCGGTATCCAAAAGATGAGCCGTTATGAGACCTCTGTGAAATAAATGTGAGAAAAGTACACAATGGGAGGCAGTTGTATGCAACAAGTGATGGGGGATCAAAAGCTGGTGGTATGACATGACACACAATGCTGGTGGTACAAGATGCTATGTCATATTTGACATGATGCAGGATTTCCCCTCCTGGCAGGGAGTGAGAGGCGGCAGAAAACGCAAATTTGCAAAAGTATTTTAAAATTGTCAGAAATAACTGTTTCATAGGAGAAGAGGAAAAGTAGTTAGGGTGAACATAACTCTTGCACTGCTTTACTGAGGAGCTACAAAGTCAGCACAGGACGGTGCCAAAGATATTCCAGAGTATTTTAGAAAACAGGCTGACTGCAGCTAAGTTAAAATAGGCACTTTCACGTACATCGACTGGCCTTTACAATGATTGTTTCGCTTAAGTGACTTCAGACTTGTGGTTGTGGGAGTAGCGTAAGTGGGGATACGTTATCTATTTAGAAACATGTTTGCTTTTACGTATATAAAAGGTGGGGGGGAGGCTTCAAAATCGCCCTGTGAACTCGCTCGCAGAAGTTTGCAGGTTCGGTCTGTCGCTGGAGGAAGCCCCCGGAGCCTGCGGGTGCGGGCGGCCGGCACCGGGTCCCGCACCGCCCCTGCCCCGCACTCCTGCCCCGGGCATCCCCCCCCGCCGCCCCCGGGCTCCAGCGGCTGCCGGGGCGGGGCGGGGAGGGCGGGGGCGGCGGCGGCTCGGCCCCGCGGCGGGGAGGGCGGTGGCCTGGCCTGGCCCGGCCCCGCGTCCGCGCAGCCCCCTCCAACCCCCCCCCCAGCTCCCGCCTGTCCCCCGCAGCACATGACCCGCAATGGAGCCGCGCCGGCCCTGCCCAGAAGTTTGGAGCCGGGGGAGCGGGCGGAGGCTGGCGGCGAGGGGACGGCTGCAGCCGGCGCCCAGCCGCGGGCGGTGGGCAGGTGAGGCGGGGCGGGGGCGGCGGGGGGCGGACGGGCTGGCCGGGGGGGAGGCAGCCGCGCCGAGCCGAGCCGTCCCGCTCCGCGGCGGCAGGTGAAGGGGGGGCAGCTTCGGCAGCGGCTCCGGACGAAGCGCAATCGCGGGTGCCCCGGGGCCGAGGGGCCGGGGCGGGCAGCGGCGAAGCCCCTCGGGATGCCGTCGGGGCGGTCCCGGTCTGCCCGGAGCCGCGCTGGAGCCGGGGTTCCGTGTCGCGTTGTCCTGCTCGGTTCCCTCCGCCCTCGACGCCGCAGCTGGAGGTGGGCGCCGGAGCGGAGGGGCCGCGGCGGGCGGGTGGTGCCGGGCGCTCCGCGGGGTCTGCCGGCGGGGACAGCCGGAGCTGAAGCCGTCTCAGGTACCGTCCTTCCTTCTGTATCCCCGCAGGTGTAGGCGGTGCCGGGCTGTCCAACGCCCAGCCTGACCTCCGTCTCAGATGGAGGCACCGCTGGGAGGAAGCGGGGACGGTGAGGTGTCCCTGGGACAGTAGCCAAAGCAGAGTGACACGTTTCTAGGCTGGCCCGGCCACCCCCCCGGCGGGGCAGCCTTCTCTGCAGCTTTGTTGTGTTTTCGATCCAGGAGAGTGTGGGCTGCTGCTGGCAGCTACAGGATGAAGTCGCCTCCCTGCTGCATGTCTCTTTCTTCCCAAGCATCCCTGGAGGAACCAGGGAGCAGCACATCCCTGGGCTCCCTGGACTCCAGTGTTTTCTCCAGTGAGGAAGAGCAGGGGCCCCTGCTGCAGAAGGTCATTCCCTCCTTGGACTGCTTTACTATCAATGTAGGAGGCAGCCGCTTTGTGATGTCCCAGCAAACTTTGTCTTGCTACCCTGACACCCGTCTTGGCAAACTGGCCGTAGTGGTCTCTGCTGCCCGGGATGTGGCCTCTGGCCTCCTTGAGCTTTGTGATGATGCCAACCTCGTGGAGAATGAATATTTCTTTGACCGGAGCTCACAGGCGTTTCACTACATCCTGAATTACTACCAGACAGGGAGGCTGCATGTGATGGAGCAGCTTTGTGCGCTCTCCTTCCTGCAGGAGATCCAGTACTGGGGTTTGGATGAGCTCAGCATCGATTCCTGCTGCAGAGACCGGTGAGTTGTGGGAAGATGCACCATGCAGGATTGTGGGCTGGGTGTGCTAAGTGTTGACTCCTGTGCAGGGACGCTCAGGTGAGAGATTCAGCAGTAGGTGAGGTAGCAGAGCGTTGGGAAAAGTGTGCTCAAAGCTGGATGAGTTCAGCCCTGAATCCTACTCTAGAGGTGGATGGGTGTAGGAAATGGGAGGTGATGTGTTGGGTGAGGTCACTGTTGACCTTTGCTGAGCAACGGGTTGGCTGTGGGATCAAGATATTGAGACCCTAACAGGAGCAGGGTCTGGGTTGTCCTGTAGCAGCTTCGGACTGGCCCTGGAAGCTCAAAATGTTTGAAAGGGACAATGCTGGAGATTAAAAAGTTTGTGAAAGGAGAGATGTCCTTTCAGTCATCCAGTTTGGGCTTATCCTAGTTAGTGGGATTGGATGTGGAGTCAGGCATGGTGCTGAGAGTGTTTGGAGCCTCCCCACTGCGCACTTTTTGTTCTGGAGGATTTCCAGATCCAAGCTGGAGAGGCAGAAGGGGGGGTGGTCACCTGCCAGGCTGAGTGTGGGTGGCATGGCTCCAGGAGGAGCCGTGATGGGAAGCATGGCACATGGATGTAGCAGCTTACAGGGAGGGGGCAGCAACAGCGGGAACATGGCTCACTAGAGACAAATTGTAACAGGCAGCTTAGGAACAAGGTGGGTTTGGACTGAACCACCCCCAGGACGTTTCTGTTAATTCTATTTGCAGATAATTTTTTTTCCCCACAATTTTTACTGTCTACTGGTCTGTTTGTTAGTATGGAAGAAATGAATTCTCTAAAGAGTGTAACTGCTATTTATCTAAAGGGGTTATATTAAAATTTCTAGAAAGAAACAAAGAGGCAGCCCCAACCCAAAAGGGTACTGAAGTTATCCTACCCTAGCATGGTCCAGTTCTGCAGCTGAGAGAGTTGGATCCTGGTTTTTATCCCTTTCTTTCTTCCCTGGTAGGTTTAACTGAAAGCTCCTACTTTGTTGGTGGTACAAGGAACTACAGACCTCTTTGGCATATGCAAGAGTCACTGCGTATCAAATGAAGGCAAAATTGCACAGCCCACTAGCCTTTGTCTAAGACTTGAGATTTGCAGCAGTCAAAAAATACAGATATGAAGGAAAAGGATTTTTTTAGTGTACTTTGGGAATGTTTGTGTTTCATGAAATTGTTCTGTAAATATACTCTTGCTCTAACAAAACACTCAGCTATGCATTTACAATCTGTAAGTTTTGCTCAGCACAGATGCTCGTGCACGTTGTTGTGTGAGGACCTATATATTTCAAGAAAGAAAGATAACTTGTTATCATAGTGTGTATTGATCAGAACTACACCCATGAACTGCATGGTCTTTATTATGCCTTCCCTTTTAGTATTGCAGATACACACCAATAATAAAAATGGAATATAATTAATAAAATTGAGGACAATTTAGAAACAGAGGGTCTGGTTGTGCCAGGATTGCTTACAAGAATGCATGTTAGTCATGCAGCAGATCCCACAGTAGTCAACATGATCTGTGTAAATAACATGCTATCAGAATAAAATTACTCTGCACGTACAAACTGTCACTGATGTGAAATGAGGGAGTAGAAATATCAAGTCAATGGAAACATGCTGCAGGGTCTCAATTAATAAAATCATCAACCATACGCTTGACATCAGGGTTTTCTGAGCTCAAGTAAGGTATACTACAATGTGTATTCTTACGTCTCACATAGTAGAGGATAAGAAAAATGTACACACATTGGTATTAAAAAATCTTTTGGGGGGGTTTCTGGGCAGGTACTTCAGGAGGAAGGAGCTGAGTGAAGCCTTAGACATCAAGAAAGATGCAGAAGAACTGGATGCCCAAGATGAAGAAGAGGACTTTTCTGGTAGCCTCTGTCCTAGTGTCAGACAGAAACTGTGGGAAGTTTTGGAAAAGCCTGGCTCCTCTGCAGCAGCCAGGACTTTCGGCACTCTGTCCATGGCTTTTGTTGTTGTGTCCATTGCCAACATGGCTTTGATTTCGGTAGAGCTAAGCTGGCTGGCACCACCGCTACTGGATGCCCTAGAGTACCTGTGCATTGCGTGGTTCACTGTGGAGTTTGTTTTGAGGTTCCTGTGTGCACGGGATCGGTGTCGCTTCCTAAGGAGTGTGGCAAACATCATAGACCTCCTTGCTATTTTACCTTTCTACATCACCCTGCTGGTGGAGAGCCTGTGTGGTGGGGAGAGCTCCCAAGAACTGGAGAACGTGGGGCGCATTGTCCAAGTGCTCAGACTGCTCAGAGCCCTGCGGATGCTGAAGCTGGGAAGACATTCAACAGGTATTTTTGGCCATGGCAGTGGTACTTCTCGTTTTTGCTGCCTACACCAGTTGTTCCTGGGCACAGCCCCCCATTTTGTGTGCATTTCTGCCTAACCTTTCTACCCAATCTAATGTTAGCAGTAATGGCTTGTGAAAATCTTACTTTTGGACATTGGTAATTGAGTGGCAGGGGCCTTCTCCAGTTAGTTTTAGTTCTTCATAAAGCCAGTGTATATTGTTTGCATAGAATATTTACAAAAACAGGCCCCAAAGTTGGAGGTGGTAAATCATCCCCCAGTCATTCACAGTGTCATAAATTTACAAACATACATTTGAGTTGATTTGGTTAGGGATGAAGCAAGAAAAGCAGCAGACATCATTGACCCACGCTTTTTGTATTACCAAAAGCCCATTAATGACAGCTTTAGTACCTGTCACAATTTATTTTGTTAGGAACTATATGCAAAGAAATATATAGTGATTTTGTGTACAGCATAGATCCTGAAAACAACCAGGATAGAGAGTGTTTCAAGAAAACTGTTAAAACTGAATCCTACAGGGCAGTGGGCTGAGGGTCTCTCTGGCCCTGTTGAAGACACTGATATCTGTGTGATATGTGGAGCACAGCTGGGGGCTGTTTACTGAATGGACCTAGGTGCAGCTCAGAGCAGCAGTGTCAGATGCAGTCAGCATTCACCCATCGGTGTGGGGCCCTTGGTGTCCAAGCTTTTCTGACGGGCCAGCAGACAGATAGATGAACAGCAAGCAGGCTAGGGTGGAAGGTGAGATGCATTTCTGAGAACATTTTTGTCCACTCTTTCTGAGTAGTGAAGGGAAGGCAAAAAAGGTAATGTTTTCTAGTGGGAATTTATCAGAGGAAGCTGGAAGTGATTGGAAAGTGTTGCGTTTCTCCATGTGTTTACCCCATCTTTATTACTACTTCATGACATGTAAATGCCTCGATATATGAAAGAGCAAAAGCCATACTCCCACCACACCCTCTCCATGCCATGATGTTACCCAGTGCTTGGCATTTTCAAGGTGCCAATTCAAAGATTTAATCATGTTCCCACTTAAATCAGCGCTGGATATGGCACCGAATTTGACAGGAGAAATGTTCAGCCAACACTTAGAGCTTTGAAAACTCGGATCCTAACAGTAAATCACAGTCTTTGTCCTGCAATATTAGCCTGTTCTGAAGATGGTGATGGTTGTTCTTACATCGCACTCAACATACCCTTCCAGGATTTCTTGCCATGGAGCAGGAAAATTGGTCAATGCTTCTCTTTTTCGGAGACCCACCTCCCCACTTTTTGTGAACTGACCCTACCCCAGCAGGCATTACAGTGTGCTTGCAGCAGCAGAATTTGTCTCTTTATTTTTGTTCCTACAGAAGGGCAATGAACCTGCCTACCAATGGCAGGGAATAGCATTAAGGCTGCGGAGCATAATCGCAGTGGTTTGGGAAGTATCTTAATCTTACTCGCCTACCCTGGATTATGCCTATACTGATGCATAGCAGTCCCTTAGAAAGCAGTTGAAAGGAAGTTTATAATGATTCAGTCTGTCAATGAGTTTGTTTTGCTTCATTATATTTTGTGCAGGGTTTGGTGGTGGTTTTTTCGCAAGAAAGGCTGCTACCCACTTCTGATGGTAGCTCTAACGTGAATGCATTCCTCTCTAATTGCATTTTGAAAATAAGAGAAAGATTTTAACTCATCAAGGCACTTTTGTGCTGAATAACAAAACAGTTATCCAGAAATATATTGATTCTAGTTATAAAGTTTCCAGTTTATTGCATTTTACTGTTACAGAATGAATCCATGAAACTCAGTTCTAAGGCTCTTTCTATCAAGTTGAAACCAGATGTTTCAAACACTTGCATAATAACTGTTAACTTCAGATATATTAACTTTCAGGGATGGTCTAAACTTTTGTGTCTATTTATTCTTAAATTCGTTAAAATATTACTACAGTTTATATCACAATATTGAGTGCCGTTAAGAGTTCAGTAATTCCACATTAGGTAGAAGTGTATTAATTATATCAAAATCTAGTCTCCTAATCTGTAAGTGAGCTATCATCTTGCTACTAAAACCAAAGTACCAGTTTCAAAATATGAGAAGTAACGTATGTTACTCAAACCATGCAGAGCAGCATTACCATCACTGTGCTTGCTTCTTTGGTAGTTCAGAGTTGCTGCCCACTTGGGCCCAGCACACTACATCAAACCTGTATGATTTAAACGTAGAAAGTCACTGTTTTGATCTTCTGTTAGAGGAGATGCTGCTACTAAGACAAAACATAGCCCTAATAAATGAAAATAGAAACATACACTCTCAGATCTGAAGCCTTGTTTTTGACCGCTAGAGATGTGGGAGGTATGTAGCAGAAGAGAGTTTTGTTAACGTGCATCTAAACACAACCACAGCTGCTAATATAAATGAACCCCATAAGTACCATACACAGAGACCATCTTCATTGCACATACCGAGGCAGTCCTGAAAAATCTCAGTGTTTAGGGATGGCACTCACAACAGTTCTGCTCTCTTGCCCTGGATCTGGCAGCTCAAACCTGCCTCCCTGTGAAGCTTCTCTCTGCCTCCTGCGCTCTCGGGCCAGACAAAGCTTCATGTGCTCCTCACCTGCTTTGCGTGGCAAGAGGAGTGCGAGATCAGAAGAGATGAGAAAATTCATGGCTGCAGCTCCTCTTTCACCACGGAGGAGTGATCACAATCCCAAGGAGAGCATCTCTGCAGACCCATAGCAAAGCTGGGATCCCAGCAGCAGCCTGGCTTTGCTGTCAGGGGCAGATATGAGTTAGAAAAAAACATACCATCTCTTTTATTCACTTTCTTTTTAAATAAATGGCAGATTAACCTTTTTGTGGGGAAGGGCAGAGAAAGAAATGGAAGAATCATTTCTGCCCCTTTGAAAGCTGAACCAAGCTAATAGGAGGGATGTGATGCCAAGAAACACTGGAGCTAGATTGGAGTGACTGTGTGATTACTTATGCCGAGTGCTATACTTCGTCAAAGAGCAACTGAGAAATCAGTAGCACCTCTGCCCAGAAAATGTATGTAAGGTGAGACCTTTTGAGATAGCAAAATTACGGATTTGAGTGGCTGCAAGAATAGGTGAGAACTGAACCTGCATTCCTCACATTCTCTGATGCTCCCCAGCTGTTGGATTCCTTCTGGAGCCGTGTTTTGCATGCAACCTTGCTGGTCTTCCTCTGGGAAGCATTTACAGATTGACTCCTTGAGGAGAAGAAGAGCGTGAGCATCTTGCTTCTGATGGCAATAGGCATATACCTGAAAGAAGGCTGCAGTGTATGTCGGGATGAGATGCCTCTGGATACATGAAAAAGTGAAACTTCAGCACCTGTAGTGCCAAAAGTTTAGGATGATTTAAATGCTGTGTGTAAATTGGAAGTTCCAAACATCAGCTTGTATTGCCATGTCCATTTGGGCCGTAGAAAGGCGGAACGTGACCTGCCTGGCAGAAACACCGCCCCTTCCTCCTGCTGGCCCTAGGGCTGGGGTGCTTGCCTGCCCCGTGCCAGCACCTCCCAGCACGAGTAACCACGCTGTTACAGCTCTCGGCAAGGAATTCTCATGGGAAGTCGTAAGACTTGCTGAGGTGTCTGTGCTGGAACAGCCCTAGCTTGGCTGTGTGCTAGGGCACAGAGACATTTTTTAAAGTTACAATATAATATGGCAGAATATATTATTCTTTTTAATACGCCTAACTAATTCCCACTTAGAATGAACTGCGGAGTCCAGTAAGGTGTCTGATTCATAGATCCATCTAAAAATGTCTTCTGACTTCATCTGAAGATGTGAAGAGATGGAGAACCGTTGTTTCACTGATAATTCATTCTAGTGATTATGTACCCTTACCACCTCACCAAATTAATTTTTCTTTTTTTTCATTTCAAGGTCCAGGCACTGGTGTAGTTTCTGGGGGTTTTGTTTCTTTCTTTTTTTTTTTTTTTTTGCTTTAACAAATTAAAGGGTTCTGTAGTTATTATTTCCCTTTATGATAACCAAGACAACTCTTCAATACCTGTTTTCCTATTTGATAACTGAGACAGCTTGAGCTCTGTTTTTCCACACACTGAATCATTTCTGTTAAACTCTTCTTCACCTTCTGCAGTTTTTCAGTACCTTTGTTTGAGATGAGGATAATAGAACTGTGAATGCTAAAAAAAAAAATCAGCCTCTCTAACAGTCAGAATAATTAAACATAGGAAGAATATTTTACTGAAGACATGGAACAAACAGTTAGCAGTCACTGTCCTGTTCCTCCTTATTTTGACCTGGTTTATGGAAGAGTTGCACTGTTTTTTAGCTATAGTGGTCTCAGGATCCATCATAAGGTGCAGACCCTGGCTTTTAGAGTACTCATTTATGCTTTGAAAAGAAATGCTGTAGAAGTAATTTTAAATTGGAGTACCTTCTTCCTAGGTCACCCAAAAGGACTTACTCTTCTACCTTGTTCAGTAGGGGGTTTTACAGGGCAATTGATTATAGTGACTTCCTTGGAAGATGAGAGTTTGATCTGGATCTTTGCAATTGTCTCACACAGCTTTTACACTGCTTATCTTAGTGCATTTTCAAGATGTTGAGGCAGTCATGTTAACAGAGAAAAGATTACACTGGTATATCCTATTACCCTTGCGTTTCAGGTTTAAACTACATCACTGTAATAAGCATTCTAACCAACAGATCATAGTGATAGTAATATAAAACCTGGATATGGACAAGTCCTTAAATGGAGTTCATAGAAGAAAATATTGAAAAAGGAAACACTCCCTACAAACTCTAGTGTGTACTTACACTGTTTGTTGTACATAAACAAAAACTTTAAAACCCAATAGACCTGAGGGGAAAAAGAAAGAGCCAAAGGCAAGAAGAAATTTTAACACCTTGTAGTTTGAGATTGAGGAAAGAAAAGCAAATCGAATTGCTTATTACCCTAATGAGCATATGAAGTCTGCAAGCAGAGGCAGAGCTCCAATGAGCTATTTTGCAAACACTGATTTAGATAGAAGTGTACCCCATGAAGACTAATTCATAAGCATTGTGTTTTTCTCATTTATTAAAGAAAACATAGTACGTTTTTAAAGAACAGTATTAAAAACCGGTCGAAAATCACTTGTGATTCAAAAGAGAATTTCAGCCTCCCATGTGTCTCAGCTGAGTTCATACCCTGTTATCTTCCTTCTTTGTTTATGTGTGCAATATTTACCCATTGCACTATTATTGGATTTACTTTCCTGCTGGCTTTGTCGGGCAGTCTAGCCTTGAGGCAACAGCACTAAAAGGAATGTGGGGGGTTATGGAGAGCGGTCAGCTGTACACGAACTCCCTGTGTTTTGATGTCTACAGATAAAGATATTGATAGGTTTTTTGGGGGAAGGAGGGGTTGGAGAGGCTATGAGAGCTGTAAAAGGATTAAAAATAGTCCTGAGCAAAGAAAAAGTTACTGAGTGACTGAACCGGGCTCTAAGCACCCACCTGGAACACAGATTTGGTAACTAAGGGTTGCTTGTTCCAAAGTGACCAAAGTGGGGAGTGAGCGAGCAGCCGCGTGGTCCTGGTTGCTGGCTGAGGTTCAACCACAACAACGGTTATTTAGGTAACTTATTAAAAATTGTGCTAGATCTTCTGTTACAGCCAGTTGACTACATCAAGATTGGTTAGCTTTTCTAAACCACAGGCATACATAGTTCAAATGATAAGTAACGAGGCAAATTTATATGCTCTGTCTTAAGGAAACAGAGATGATGTCAGTGGTTCAGTCTAACATTTTAATCCATTTCTTTAAATCATGTTTTCACAGTAGTGTTGAGAGCAGCACCCCTTTTTCTTAAGGCATGTTTACTAGCAGTCGAAGGAAAATATAAGGCTTTCAAATAAGAGATGTTTTGCAAAGTTATGATGGCAGCTACGTGAATCAGCCTACTGACAGCATTTCTTGTCTTTCAGGCTTGCGGTCTCTTGGGATGACTATCGCACAGTGCTACGAGGAGGTTGGCCTTTTGCTGCTTTTCCTCTCTGTAGGAATCTCTATATTTTCCACCGTGGAGTACTTTGTGGAGCAAGGCGTGCCAGGCACCACTTTCACAAGCGTACCTGGTGCTTGGTGGTGGGCAACAACTTCCATGACAACTGTTGGTTATGGTGACATTAGACCAGACACTACCATTGGTAAGGTAGTGGCCTTCATGTGTATACTATCAGGAATACTGGTTTTGGCTTTGCCAATAGCTATAATAAATGACCGGTTTTCTGCCTGTTACTTTACACTGAAGATAAAAGAAGCTGCTCTTCGGCAGCGTGAAGCTTTAAAGAAACTCACGAAGAACTCGTCCAGCGATTCAAATATCAATGTTAATTTGCGAGACATATATGCACGCAGTGTTATGGACATGTTACGGTTAAAAAGCAGAGAGAGAGCAAGTACAAGGAGCAGTGGAGCAGATGATTTTTGGTTTTGACTTTTAAGTTATTTAGCCTTGTATAGCAAATAGACTACTTCAAAAAAGTAGTATTAAGCATCTCTCTTTTTTTTATTATTTGCCACACAGTGTATTTGCTTTTCCAGCTGGAGTTTTACTAACTTGAACAGACAGAGATAATTATTGTATACAAAAGGCAGATTTCATAATGTGGAGTCTCTCAAGCTCTGAAACCTGCTTCCAGAACTGGATCGTGGTGGGTCAGATGGGAAATAATGGGTCCATCAAAGAAAAACAGTGATGCAAACACTTGCCTATGAATCTTATGTCCTTGCTAATGTATAAGAATAAAGACTTAGTGAAAATTGCCACAGTGTTTTGAATTTTGAAGATCTATGAGATTTAGTTTTGCATTGGAGGAACAAAAGTCAAAGACATAAAGAAAAACTGAAAAGGGAAGTCTAAAGAAGTGAAATTTAGGATGACATTCCTATAAGAAGCTTCATCCTGACTGCCTTTCTTATCCCCATCTTCTACTCCATTTTCCTGAAAAAGAGGTTACTAAACCCTGGAGGGGGGAGAATTTCCTCATTTGAAGAGAAGCAAAGGGCTACCAGACACATTGTGGGTATCAGGAGACAGGTGAAAGTATTAAGCAGATGCGAGATCTGCTGCGAAGTATAAAATAGTAATGAAATAGGTGCTGTAATGTAGAGCATCCTCTGGAGTCGCTCTACAAGTTGCAGGAGCTAATACAGCCTTTCCAGCATAGAAGTCATTTACAAACTTAGTTTGAACTATGCCTTCTTTATGTGTTTTGATTCCCATAACTTACTTGTGTAGCTAAGAAGTTTTTGTGCTCAAGTAGTCACTGATGGATATCGGAAGAAACAGAAATGGTAAAAGATAAACTACTCTTTTCTCTGTCTCCTATTAAAATTAGGTATTCCGAGTGGGCCAGATTTTTATAAAAAATTAATAATCTTCACTGACCCATTATTAGAAAAATCCCTCATCAAAGGAAAAATGAGCACTTGTTGGACTGCATGCTTAGTCTAATGCAGTAATCAAAGTACAAAATTAAAATAATCAGGGGTATTTTCAGTCAAGTTTCCCACCACTTCAGTGGCCTAATATCATTTTTATCAAACAAAGCTTTTCTTTAATATAATTTCACTGTCCTAGATTATGACATTGCCACAGTATGCATATAACTCAACTAGTAGGTTAAATAAAAAAAAAAAAAAAACAAACCTCTCTCACATTTCTTTTGGGCAACGTGAGTACAGACAACATTTACGTTTGACATTAATTCAACATACTCACTAAAAAGAAGCACCTTTTAACCGTGGATTATTTAGTTTTATAAGGTATTTATGTATATAGAAGGCTTAAACTGCCTTTGAGGATATATGAACGAGTGAAATAACCTGCTTGTAATAAAAATTGAATAATGCTTGTTTTGAAACTACAGTGTCTTTTCCTCCTATTCCCTATAAATGGTGGTGCAAACATAATACAGCAAGCAAAATTTTCAAAGGCTCCGACGTTGATGCAAACTGAGCAACATTTCAGCATGAAACTTGTGATTTGCCAGCTGGCATCGGTCAACATTTGGATTTGGGACCAGTGCAGCACGTGCAGCTGTCACCAAGGTCAGAAGGAAGCCAAGGGAAAACACTGGAGATGAAAAAAGTGTGTCTTGCTCTACCAGAAATTGTCTAGGTGTGAAAATTCATAGGTCAGCCTCACGATCTGTGTTACACCGAGACCAAACTGTGTTATCACAGTGTTCCCCTCTGCCCAGCTGCTCTATGAATCCATCACAAAACTCTCGTAGATGTCCAGGAGACAAAACGAGTTCTGCAAGGGAGGTTTGATGCAGCCCACTCTGGGTTATTATTTTGTAGCTCCTTGGAGCAGGAAGTCTCTCAGGCTGCACAAATTGTACAGACTGTTTCTCATTCAAAAGTCATTCTAATTATAGGGAATTAGGAAGAAGCTTTCATTGTGGGAAGGCTGTTTTGTAATGTCTTTTGTGCTTTCTTGTACAGCATCTGATCTCTGTTTGAGAAAGGAAATGCAGTTAGATAGCTGATTGATTCTCTTTAGGGAAAGGCTGCTTTTATTGCAGCCTGTGCTTTTTATGGAGGAGTCAAAAGAATGAGAGAAATGTTCTGGGATGTATCAGTTGATTCACTCCTTTCAGCAGCTCTGGAGATAAACTTTCCTAGAAATGCTCGTGGGGAAACGTGGCAGAGAATTTATCCAGTAGCTGCTTTGTCTTCTATTTTCAGACCTCTTGATGTTAAATTCAAAGTCTCCCAAGATGCGTTTACTGATCATGTTGTTTATGCAGCAAGGTTCTCTATCACATTATGGGCTGAGACTAGCAAATGCTTTTGTAGATGAAGGTCAGTTCTGCTTTCACATCCTACCGATGGAAGGACCAGAGCATTGGTACTGAGCAACAAACAGTGCAGGACATATTACAACTCTAAAACATGAAGCTACGCCATGTACTTACTACCACAGATTTGGAAAATAGCTCAGTCACCACCAAGGCACCAAATTAAGGATGTTACCATGCTATCTTTAGACTATCACACGGAAGATAAGAAACTACCTCTTGTCCTCACAGCTGTTCTGCCATTTCCATCCCACAGCAGACTTGGCAGAAAGGATCACGTGTTAGAACATCAGTAACATTGGCTGGAAATTCAGCGTTTTAGCTTAAAACACCAAGTAGTTTCAAAAACTGACATCAAAAACTAAGTGTAGCTGCAGCACTTAGAGCAAGCCCACATTAATCTTGGTACTCTGGTGCAACAATCAATAATAGTGAAAATGCAGTGACATAGACTACGGTGCAGACTAACAGTCTGAAAAACCTTGTATATGTGTTTGTAGATGCTGAGGGGCAGCTTGTAGTTGGGGACAGTGTGATTCAAACCCAGCAGTACTTCTTAAACATCACCAAAATTTTTCTGTGTCATTCTTACTTTGAAGAAAGCCAACAGCCTCCTGAGGCACATCAGGCAGACCATTGCCAGCAGGTCAAGGGAGACGATCCTGCTGGCAATGGTCTGGGTGATGTGTCCAATGCTGGACTCCCCAGTAGAAGAGAGACAGGGACATACAGGAGGTAGTCCAGCGAAATACTGGAGTGCCAGGTAGCAGAAACCAGAACGTCAGGGAACGCCCCCTGTCCAGGAGGGGTGGGTCTGCTGGTAGCTATGGGGGGATTTCACTTCTGGGGGAAAGTTGTAGAAAGGTATTTTGAAAATCGTGTTTGCTAATATTTTACAAGTGTCTAAGATTGTGATTTACCTGTTGTATTACTGGTATTGAGCCTGAATGCATAGTTCACTGGTCACTGGTTAATTATGTGGTGTTAGTAAGTCAATAAACCACTTCAATCTTGATTTGATATAAACTATGTAAATTGAGAAATTTCCCCCCATGAAAGGAGTTTCACTACCAACTCTGAGCTTGTGGGGCTGCTGCATGGCAAATCTGGCAAATCGGGTTGAGCGCAAAAAAGACCAAAAAGGAAAGGAGAAAGTTACGAGGTCTTTTACAAGGTAATGCCCTTTTTTGTTGTTTTCTGACATAACAAAGTATTCTCATCTTGTTATAATTATTTTGATAATGAGTGAAATGCTTTTCTCATTTTCTACAGTACTATCCTCTCAACCTCCATTAAGGTATACAGGCATACGCACAGCTCTACCAGACCATACTCTGTTGAGATGCCCACCCTCTAGACTGCACAAGAGCAGCTGTTGCTGATGCCTCTGGTACTTGTCTGTGCTTGTATCACATAGTCTCACTGCAGAAAGGGTAGAGCAGCACAGGCTGTGGTCACATCTCTGGTTGCAGACAAGGGGTCTCCAGGGGTCTGGACTCTTGAAAACATCATTCACTAAAGAGTGGGGTTGGAGTCAATAATCCCTCTGTGACTGAGATGCATTTTTTAGTTATAGCCTCTTGTCAATTAGGGGTTTGGGGAGTTTCAATGAGTCCTGTAGTCATTACAGGTTTGCCTTTTATTTAAACAGAAATACTTGAAAACACATACCGCTCCAAACAAAAGCAGAGCTGCCACACACTCAGTTTGTGAGAGTGTGATGAGACATTTAAGTTCGGTGTAAAAAGTGAGCTTGACCTGTTGAGTAGTCAGTAACTAAAGCCATTCTTTCAGAAGATGGATTGTCATGAAAGACTAAGCTGAGGAGTTCAGTTATAATTAATGTTTTTGTTCTTTTTGATATACGAAATAGAATCTTTTCCGACAAAACCTTGACTCCGATGTATAGGACTGGTGCTTCTGCTAAAGAATGGCACTCTCAGCAGGAGGGAGAGCAGAGCCCATTTTGCATGTGCCTTTCACAGGCGTGCTTGAAAAACATGAGCGTACACACACCCCTTCTCACAGGAAAACAGGAGGGAAATTTGGTGCTGGTGGGTATTGCAGACTGTCCTGTTAAAGGATTTCTATGTCAAACAAAAAAAATCTAGACTAACAACAAAGCCAATTTAAAGGTATTTGGGGCACTGTTATCTATTTTACTTATGCTAAGTTTCTGCTCTGCAGACAGCAGCAACCCCTTTAGCTGGATGAAGAAAAGGAAGGGATCTCACCTAATGTCACAACAGTGACCCTGACACAAGCCCATACAAACATCAGTTGCTCACAGCCTGTCTCAGACCCCCAAGAAGTTGCTGTGAGATGTATTTATAACACACCAAAAAGCGAGAAACCCAGAACGGCCTGAAATTAGGTTGGGTCTTTTAAAAAGTCCAGTTGTGTTCATCTAATTAAAATTATATACAAATGCCTACTATGATGTGAGAAAGCCATGACTTTGTAACAACTTCTGAAAATGAAATCAGCTTCCTTGCCAAGCGAAGCAAGACTCCTGCAGATGTAAGATTTTCTCTAATTATACCTAATTTTTTACAGCTTTTAATAAAACTAAAAGTGCTTGTAACTCATGTAGTATTCCCATGTAGCCCTGTAAGCTGATACATGTTTTATTTCAATGGCTCGACTCAGAAAGGCAGTTCTATTTCCAACTCTGTGCAGCATAGATCGATCCTGGGAAATGGCTAAAGTGTGCATGGCTCTTCACTACCTAACACATGAACCTGTTTCTCAGGAGGACTTGGAAGAGAATTCATAACGGCCTCTTGCAATTGCCATAAAAAACAAGCACAGTGAATTGACTTGCGCTAAACGTGTTTTTTCAACACAACTGAAAAAGGCAGTTGGCTTGGAAATGGTTAAAACATAACTGATGATGTCGCTTTTTACAGATGGCCCTGTGTTACAGATTACTGAATTGTAACTTTCAGCCTGAGGTATGAAATATATTATGCAATCCAACCATGTTGAATTATGGAAAAATATTCCAAGATGAACATCCCTGCTGAAGAAATGCCGTCCAGTGAAGCAACATTCATAAACTCATAGCTCTTTTGTCCTAAACTAGCAACATCATTACAGCCTTTGGAGCATGATGTCAGAAACTGCCAGTTATGGGCTCCATGGGATCGCTCCATAGCTTTTGTGATGTATGTTAGATGCTGTCGTGAAAAAAGCTATTACTACTGAAGCCCTAAACAGACAGATTAAGCCATTATTAATGCTGAGTGTATGAGAAGAAAAATAATGAAGGTACAACAGGAAATAGAAAATTAATTTAAATTTAAATTAATTTTAATTTAAAATAGGAAGTTGACATTCTTCAGATGAGATTTACCAGTGACTTTTTGTGACCAGCCTTGTGTGTTTTCTTCTCATATCTTCTCACCAGAAATGAAGAACACATAGTTCAGTGCAGAGGAAGAAATTCTTTTCATCTCACTAACTGACATGCATCATATGTCCATGCCATAAATTAGATCACATACTAATAATTCATACCTCATCCTAGCCATTCAGCCCTGTATATCAGACACACCTCTGCCCTGAACCGTGCATAAGCATGTGGCTTCATATTTGCATTCTTCTTCTATAGATCAACACCAAAAATTTTTTGTAAGAAGTAAACTTCAAGTTAAAGGAATAAGGTATCTGTTTCTAGTTCCTGATATTTGTTTTTTCTGCTGTCAGTCTTCATTTAACCCTCCCATTTTTTCTTCCTGGCAGGAATTTCTGAATAACAGATGGAAGAATTGCCAATCACAGTCTTTCAGTGTCAAAACGTAGACAAACCTACCCCACAAACCTGCATTCTGTTTTCCTATATTAGAAACAAAATCCAAGTCAAAAGAAACAAGTGTGGTGTTTCTCTCACAGCTACAAGGATCGCATTGATTAGGAACCAATGGAACCACAATTTTCCAAATTACTGGAAGCTATATGCTTACAGTTGGTCAAAACTGACCTGTCATGTAACACATCTATTTATATCACTAGGAAACCAGACTTCAATAACAAGTAAAGAAGAAATACATTCTGACAAAATATCTATCTTCTGAGTTTAGAGAGTTAATATAATTTGTACTGCAAACACGCCCAGGAGGCAAGATCCCATTGTGCAAGTGTTGCACTAAATCAAAACACAGTCCTTTCCTAAAGACCCTTCCATCCAAATGTGAAGGACAAAACTAACCCTATATTCATTCAATTTGACAGTATAAAGGAACAAAGCTTGTCCAAAAAGCCTCCATATGGTTTTTTTTTGTAGGAATAATGCAACATGTTCCCCATGGCAAATCTACGGATGGAATGGAATTACACCAGAATGAATATGGCCCACTTTCCAGCAAACACTCCTTAAAAGAGGCTTTATTGTGTGAAAGCTGGATATGTGGTTGGGCCACACAAGGGACCAAAACCAACATTCAAATTATGGCCTCTGTTAGGCAGACTGCCTCCTTCCATACGGAGATGAATCCAGTTTGCTTATGCCAAGCATCACAATGGAAATACTGGCAGACTGAGCTAACAAAATGCCACTGGCCATCATTATAATACGGAGGCTGCATTATGCTGCAAATGCTCCCATCAGCTGTCCAGCAGGAGACTTCATTACAACAGATGTGGCAATACACAAGCCAAAAAAAAAAAATATCGAAAGGGAAAGCTCTTGTCCTCGCCTATCACCAGGATTTCAGTCTAGTTCAGCTAGTGCTTTTCACTAGCAATTATTTAATGTTCTTACAGTTCAACACTAGGGTAAGCAAAATATGTAGTTCAAAAATGACAGGTGTTATTTATGCAGTATCTTTCTATATCAAGAATGTCACTTCCTGATGACAATTCAGTACTTCAGTAATCATTGCTTACATTCCCTATTACATACATCATCACAAACTGCAACCTATCTCCAGCTGGTGGATCAAGACTGTGTCGTTTACTCATGGTATCCTTCCGTTCACATTATCTTTTCAGTTTCTTAAGATCAAGTGTGTGATTCTCACCTGCATTTTTTTCATAAGTCTCAGATCAGAGCTCCATTTGCTAGAGAGACACGGTCCTTTAGATGATTCATGATGTTGAATCAACAATGATTGATTCAGTGACGTTGTCTGTGGTGCAGGCACTAGCAATACCAGTAATAAGCAGGAGAACACAGTACAGGTGCTATAACAGTACAAAAAGTCGCACAAGTGCCTGTTTCACAAGTTGAAGATGCTATATGGGATGCAGTAAGCCACAGCTTTTCACATGGCACCCTGAAACCCAAGTCCAGCTTGTGAGGCAAAACTAAGTGGTCACTAAATAAGCCCAGTGAAATGCAGACCCACAAGGTGCGCAGGCAGAAGGAGCAGCTCTACATGTCCTCAGCTTGCTCTCCAGCCTGACGATTTCTCATATTTTTCCCAGCCAGTCCCCCAAAACTGTGGAAGAGGCCCCAGTAGGCCAGCTGTATTCAATGATGTATTCAATGCCACTGAACTTGCCCAGGGAACACGTATTCTAGAATTAGAATGTGCTGAGTGATAAAGCAGTATTTGCACATTCGATTCTAGCCAGCACAGTATGGTTTTTTCCAGACAGTTTCATTTCCTCACCTAACTTTCCTGTGTGGAGGTGTTCAATTAGCAAGGTAAAATATAATCTGCTAATTAAAGAGAATATTTTAGCAAAGACAATTAGGAATCTAAGTAAGGCAGGCAAGCTGAAAATACATGACAGTTTCCTAATGGTAAAAATAATTAAAAGAAAAAGAAAATCTTGAAAGACTGATTTACAGTTTAAACCTGGGCAAAGAAAGGCAGAAAAGTCAGAAACCTGTAGAAGAGAGAAGTCCAGAATATGAGATCCAGTTTCAGACACAAAATATTTCCAGCTACCTAGCATATGGCAGCTCCCATGCAAACTACTAACTGTTTTGAAATGCACGTGATCCTGTACCCTAGGCAAGGATTAGAAATCTGTCACGTAGGATTCTGGCTTCCCAGGTTAGGTTTGTAAACTCGAACACTTAACCTTTTTAATAGATCTGGACAAGATCTGTCCCTGAGTAAGGAAAAAAGCACTGTAGCTGGATGTATACCTTCCTTGTGGAAACTGAAGAGTTAGTAATCCTTCACACTTCAAAAAATCTTTTTTTTTTCCTTTTTGGAATAAAAAGATCTGAAGCATTTGTTTAAAATGCAAAACAGCTGAACGCTCACAACATTGCAGAATCAGGTTAATGCTTTGCCAGGTTCACCTCCCCCATTCCTACCCCAGCGTACACAGAACAAACAGGCTATTTTCCAGGGAAAGGCTCCTGAAAAACCTTGGAGACATTGTAGAAATAATATTTTAAGTTTCTTGCTGCACACTTGGGACAAATTTCACAGCAGGGCAAAGGCTATGATGGTACATTCGCATCAGACTTCTGAGAAGTGTTAGTATCTGCAGCACAGTCCCAGCATTATCATTAGGGCATAAGTGAAAAGAAAACAAATAATCACGTTAGTGAACCAGATGATTTTTTTCTGACCTGAGCATAACACAATGCAATCCAGACAGAAAGGACAGGGAAACCGTAAGAAAGCGGCAATTTGCTTGCTCCATTAGTTCCACTCCTCGTCTCCAGCAACCAAACTAAGGGAGGGATTGTAGCATGTGAAATAAATCTCCCATGGTGATTCAAGCTATACAAAAATTGAACCGGTCAGCACTGGTGCTCAAAACGGCTTTGGAGCAGCAGCAGCACTTAACTGCTGCAAGTGGCCTGAATGAATGGCTTGCACTGAGTCGCAGGATGCCTACCAGGAAGGTTTATATCCCTTCTAGCAGCTGCAGGGAGATTTCAGAGCTGACACCCAGACCTGAGGCAGTGCAGTCAGTGCTGGGATGCTGAGGAAGGTGTCATTGCTAATGGACCTTGGTTTCTGGCTCAACAAACTCTGCTGATCCTTACTTTCAGGGGTTTCTGGAGTCGCACCAACCCTGGCTCAGGAAGAGGAGCTGCAGGTCTGTGGCTTGTTGAGAGCCCTCTACACACAGATGCCTCTCAGGGCTGCGCTGGGGCCTGGCAAGGAGGGGAAACTCTCCAGCTCCCACCTGTGCAGCTGTAGGGCAGGAGCAGCCATGCCCATCACCATCTGATTGAGCTGTTTGTTGTGGTTTATTTTATTTTATTTTATTTTATTTTATTTTATTTTATTTTATTTTTTATTCTGTAACCTGGAATCAGTTTCTCTCCTCTACACAAAAAGGCAATGCTGGAGACTTTCTATGGGTCTGTTCCTATTTTGTTAGGCTGTGTGCTCAGAAAGCTATAAAGGATTTTGTAAACAAGCAATTAAAAGCTGCTTGAAAACCAATTCTGCTGCCGGAAGGATTCAGTCTCAATTGCAGTATTCATATGATGCTATCACTACAGCAACCAAGCCTATAAACAATACTGGTGGTCACAGAGAACACATCAGTACTTGGTTTAGCGATTAGAAACTAAACCCTTGTCAGACTGTATTTCTTTCCTGCTATTGCAGGCTTCCTGATGGAAATGCTGTTTCAAGGGCTTTGGTCTGAGGTATAAGTACATTAGTCTTTGGCTGACATAAGATCTGAGAAGAAGGTTAAGCTGCAATGCTCCATCAGGTCATCTGGACTACTTCTACTTTACATTTCATTGTTATGATCTGACACGGTACTCATGCGTTACCAGTGCATACCTGCCACCACAACAACAATGCATTTATTAATGCACATGGGTCCTGCTCCTTCTGAAGTAAGACAAATCTATCATCTAACTCTGGTACCTACAGAGTGGGATCAATCTTCTGAGTTCCTCGTGAAAGTCTTCTGCTTTCTGCAGAAGAAGCCTTTCTGCAAGGGAATTCTGCAAAACCCTTGTTTTGTAATGCCATACAGAAATATTTAAATCCCCTGTACCCTAAAAATCAGATAAATCTAAAGAGGTGATCTTTGTAGAGCAAAATTACTAAATCCAGAATAATATGCCCAATATTTGCTTAATAACTTAGAACAAAGAGTTATTTTGGCATTGTCTCCTGCAGGGCATTGATATGCCTGAGGCAGCCACATAGTACTGATGAAAAAGACTCAAAAAGTTGAGGGTCTAATCTGCTGCCTTAAAACTCACAGTAGAACTCCCAGCATGGCTATTAAAACCAGGAGTGAGAGTCATCTAACCTAACCCTAGATAAGCACAGTGTAGAAAACCTTACAGTGAAGCAGGTCATCTTAATGACTCTTTGCAGTCATTTAATCTAAAATAGGATGTCTAAAATAGAATTGTCTATTACTTTCCACTGGCTGAAGGAACCTTTAGAGTAACAAGCTCTGATTTAGACACTTACATCTTAGAACTCAAAATCATGGAGAGATGAGTCATTCCCCTTGAGCCCTTTTTGGTGCCATCAGGTTTATTGAATAAGCACTCAACACACAGATTTCATGAAAGTTCTTCACTCTGGATCCAGATAGGACTGCTTTGATTCAAGCTAACCAGGGTGCAGCTGGAGAGCTATGCACAACTTGGGTGATGATCGTTTACAGAAAGATTTATTGCATTGGCAATAATAATCAAAATTATTTTCTCCTTCTTTTGCCCAGTGAATCAGTCGAAAATACTTGTGCTCCTCTCCATTAGTGAAAGTAAATCCAAAAATGAAATGCCTGAACTTTGGTGGAACGAATCTGGGCATAATTGTTTTGTATGTCTTATAGGACATCTTTTTAACTCCAGTTCCATGTGGCTCATGTCCTCCAGATGGAGCCATTCGTAGGATAAACCAGATAAAAATCTGAAAGGCTTAAAGAATATAAAGGATTCAACAATGCAAGCTTCAAGACCACCCAGAGCAAAACATGTCACCTCTGGATTGTTTGCGGACTAATGATTAAATATTTATGATCTTATTTCTTCAGTCTTGCTTGTTTTCTATGACTATATAAACATACATCAGATAATCTTAAAAAGTTTTTGAAACTTGATGTTTTCATAAATTTTAGTTCTATTTCTTCCACGAATTCAAAAAAGTGAGTTATACATTAGCCATTTTACGTCTTCCTCTCATCGAAGGGGAACAATACCATGTGCTTTGTGTGATCAGCTACAAGACATGAATCACCATTACTGAATCACTGAAGTGATCATTTCACAAACAGCCTTGAGTCTGAAACTTATTGATCCAAATCTATTCCACAATTTCTTGTGAATAAAAAGTAGTTGAGAAAGATAAAAACTCATCTTTTCAATTGCAAATCAAATGCAAGGCTTCTTTAAAACCGAACCTTAATTGTAATAATGAATTTGGGCAACCACATGAATCTACTGTGGGCTCCCTTCCAGCAGTAAAAAAGATATTCTTATATTTTAACTGTTGGGTTTTTTCATGATTTGCATGTTAAGCATGTCATTTTAAACACCTGTAAAAGACTGATCATACATACCTGATGTTCATTTTACTTGTAAGAATATATAATCTAGCAAGTTTAAGCAGCATCTGTTACACTTATACCTATCTAAAGGCCATCAACTCAATAACAGAGACTCCTTTTAAATTACCATTCATGTTTCATATATCTGTGCCACAAGCATTATTACTCTTTCTGATCTGAACAGTAAGCAAATGTGACATTCACACAATGACTTTAAAGTTGTCATTCTTAACTTAACAGGGGATGTGAAGCAAAAAAGGAAGGATCACACTATAGGAATGCATGAAATAGTTAATTTGTATTTTTTAGCGATTCCTAACATAATTCTATTCCAGATGGCAGTGAGAGTGCAAATCTGTTCTGTTCTGTGAGGATATGGGTGTTATAATAGGCTCCAACGGATCAGATTTATTTTTTAGTGCTTTTTTCACAGAACAGTTTAACCATTTCAGTCAACTGCTGTTTGGTTTTGTATGCTCAGTCTGAAGCACTCATATAAGATATTGTGTGTCATTAGTCTCCACAAAATGCCATACCGTGGAGATGGTTCTAAACAAATGATTCCTTGACAGGGGCATTTCCTCTTAGAAGTCGATAAGTTGATTAGTCTGCTTCACGGAGGATCTTATCTTAAAACCAGTCCGTTTAGGAAACAGACTCTCCCAATTACCATAGCCTTTTCCCTTGTTTGACTTCTTCACTGATGTTCCACATAAAAAAAGTGGGGGTTTTTCTATATCAGGACTCCAGTGTCTTCAGACTTATCAAACCAAGAAAGCTTATGGATTACCTCTCCTTCACTCAGTGATGCTTCTCAGTCTCCCTGGCTGGTAGGATCTCTGCAGCTTTACAACTGGGATGTTGGTCTGGCACTCTGCACTTCAACTCTTGGTACCAAAGTCCTAGGGAAATCATAGTCGGGGGCAGATGAGTGTCTCTCCTTGGTTTTCAGCCAGTTCTTTCATGTTTCAGTGTAGAACAAAACTAAAGGTTGTGAGACCTTGGAGTTTAAAATTTAAGGGGGGTACTGATTTTGACACACGGGGCCCAGCACTCTGCTCTGGGAATCTACACAGTCCCAAAGCTGATCCCTCAGCACCCGGCACCGTAGGAAGAGTGCTGCTTTCAGAGGCTCTAACAGTCAGCAGTTTCCTCCCAAACCTTCCTGTGTGTCCTCTGTCCTAATTGATGGCAGTTTTCCTTTTAGGAAAGCCCTTTTCAACACAGGACACGGTTTTGCTTGCCTCAGGAGCTTAATGGAGCATCACACAGTGGAATACATTTGACACAGCCTCTGGACTACCTACTTAATTGTAAGAGCCAAGAATCTGACAAATACCTTATATATGTGTTGAAAGGGACAAAGAATAAATGAGAACTGTCTCTACTCCTTCCAGTTAGCTGCACCTCACCACTCAAAAACTATTTTTGAGGTTTCAAAATATCTACATATTTTCCGTCCTTCTTTTCCTTGTTTTATTGAGGTTTTGTATTTGTGTTGTAAGCTAATTGTCCAAAACATACTTTAGATTTGCCTTAAAAAGGGATTTCTCTCATATAGGAAAGAAGAACTGCAGTTTCCATAAGAGTTTGTTCTGCTTTTGAATGGCACCTTAGAGACATAATTTCATACTCCACTGTAAGGTAACTTGAAGAGTCTTCAAGAATACTAGTTGGCTATTTCGTTTCAGCCTATTAGTGTTTGAAATTGAAGACATTGAATTAACAGAATATCTATTCAAGCTAAAAACCAAAAATAAAACTAGTTTGCTTTAAGATAACATCTTGCTCTGATACAAGATGAATAATGATATGAAAAGATGAATAAATGGGTCTGTAAGCACTGTAACTTGCAATCATGGTTTGTGTAAAAACAGAAAAGGTGGGAGTAGAAGACAGAGCTCCCATGCCCTGGACCTGCTTAGTAATAGCTAAGAGCTATTACTTTCCAATAATTGTGATACAATTATATTTGGGTTTATTTTTAAATTTGCATTTTCTTCATCATTTTCTCAAATTTGCAACATTGCTTAAACATGTATGGATTTTTGTTTAGAAATAAGCTGCCTGTAATGACGAAGACACTAAAGGATTAAAAGATAATGTTCTCACTATACTGAAGCTTGAACAAGGAGATGGACTGTCAAAACAGTGAGAGATCTTGGTCTCCTCTTAGCGAAATTGAAAGAAGGAAAGCACAAACCCACCACCACCCAATTCCCTGCTTAGCACTGTATAACTATGCTGTCAATTTTCATTATAAAATATCAAACAACTTTAATAAGTTTCTTCTTATTTAAAAAAAAAAAAAAGACCACTGAAAGTGTGTGGCTGGTACTGAAAATGTACCTATCTTACACAGTTTATGCCATACTACTAAGGATCCTTAATCTCCCTTTAATGAAGTCTTTCAATTGACTTAAAGTTAATTAAATCTTATAAATAATGTTCAGGACATGTCTATGGCATAGCAGTTGTTTACACACTGAATATTCTCATTTGCACGTGGCTATATCTGGAATTTTGGTCTTGAGTCAGACATTGATTTAAATGCTACTTATTCCCTTATAAAGCTGAATTCAGGTAGTAAATCTGACTCTCTGTAGCTGATGAGATAATTTACATTGATTTCTAAATAGGAATATACAAAGCAAGTAGAAAGAAAAGCAGAGACATTTCTCTCAAGTACCAATTGAAATTTCTGACATTCTTCATTGCAAGGAGACCCGAGACACATATTTAATATATTAAAAAATACTATATGTGGCTAGTTTGGATGTAGCATATGCTTTAAAACGAAGTCAAAATCTTTTTGATAATGGGAATTGTAAGGGAATGTATTGTAACTAACAAACCCATTATTCTGCTTCTCTGCAACTTGTCATTTTATTACGCTTCAGAAAACACATCTGCACTTTACTATCTGTTCATCCATTTCATTGCTAAGATGCTCAGATGCCTTCTAAAACACCAGTCATTGTTTACAGAAATAAAAATGATGATTTCTGATGGCTGCCAAGTGGCTAATTAACTACATAAGTATACCCCAATTTTTTTTTTTTGTCAAGGGTTCGTTTGTTTATTTTCGTATAATTACTTCTTAAATAGTAATTTGAAAAGAACAAATTCTCACTGTGGAGAAGAGCGTTCTCAGTATACCTTCAGAAGTCTCAACATAGTGTCCTTCCTCTGGGTTTATAACACTGCAGAAATATATCTAAGGGATGAATGTATTATGTTGTGATCAGATAGGATCCTGGAAAACGGTTATTACGGAGAGGGAAAAAACTCTTTCAGAACTAAATATATCTATAAAAAAATGAGAGATGTCATAGAAGACTGATTAGAAGACCTGTTGCTGCATGATGGGAAGTGTTTGCCTCTCCAGGGACACTAAGCAGCACCACACTGAATAATATACCAGGGAACAGTAATCAATATGGGTGAAAAATCAGTTCTTGCTGGACACGGTGTTAGAGTTGGAATTGATTAACTCAGATGACAGAGACACTATGAGTAGCGGGATTTTACTTTCCCCCATAAAATATAATGTTATTTTAAACATGCATGCAATGTGAGTTGGACTTTCTTGGTAATGGCTTAAAATCATGTTTAAAGTTGTTTAAAATGGAGAAGAGGATTTATCTAATTAATTGAACGTGTTTCTCAGCAAGGCATTCTGAAAAATGAGAACAGTTTTACGGAAAAAGAAAAATCCCCTTTTACTTGCTTACTCTGCTGAGCTCCTGCCTTCTTTTCTTTAACTGAGGATGCATCTCTCATTCTCACCTCACATCACAAGCAGGCAAGTGCAACCAGTGGCAAACGTGGCAAACAGGAAAGATTAGAGAACAAGTATACTTAGACGTTATGGGAAAATCTTGCTATTCTGTTTTTTGCAAATGGATAGTGAGAACGGGGAAAGCAGTGGGAAATAGCACTGAATAGCAATGATTCAGCAGCAGTGAGGAACTATTCTCATAAATTAGAAATTGTGATATATTAATCAGAAAAACAGGACTTAAAACATAATATATAAAGTTGTTCAGCTCCTCTATGTAATATTCCACATACTCAATACATGAAGAATTCAGGGGCTCTAAAGAACTATGAACTAACTGGCTGTTGGGTTTCGGGACTCTCTGTGGACTAGGTGAATTATTCAGGATTGGCAACCTCACGTTTCCATCTGGGCAAAAGAAATAATTTGCAGGGCTTAATGAACCAGCGGTCAGTAGGCTGGAGTTGCAGATGTAGATAGGTGCCTTCAGATGGGATGGCACAGTGGTAAAAGTATTATTGCCATTTGCTCTTTTCTGGCTTCAGTGCTCTTTTGCTGTGCTAGAGCAAGTAATTTTTATTCCAATACCAAAAACTGTGATTTTGATCTACAACACAATAAATAAGTTTGATCCAAACTGGGGCTTCTGGGCATTAGTGTAATGCAAATAAATATTTCTCCACGCACTTCCAAAAATCTCCTGAAAAAAAAAGAAAAAAGATATTAAGGTTGTATATTCAAGCACACAAAAGTTAAGAACAGCTATATTTATGGTTTCTCATGTACTTTTAATTCTACAACATCATATTCCCACCTGGTATAATGGTATAATGAATGAGTTCTTCAGGAGGAAAAAACCAGCTCTGTAAACATGCTGAATTTTATTATCTATCACAAGCTTGACATTACTTAATATTAGTGAGTTTGTTTTTCACAACTGAATCATAGTTTTTCAGAGCATTTTAATATCTTGTTGGTCAAAAAAAAAAAGGGGTCAGAACTTATATTTAAAAAGTAATATTCCTTCCCTTTCACAAATCAGCAGTTTGTCTCTTGGCCCTTAATCACCCCAAGACTCCCACAACCTCTAGAGGGTTTACTACTTTTTAACACTTCCATCGGAAAAGATCCATTATAAGTAAAAGGGGAAAACTAGCTAGATCCAGAGCAGAGTATGACCCAGTCTTGATGCTGGAACATAATGTCAACTGGTGTGGACTGGACTGAACTGGTGGCAATACTTTAGCATGAGGCAGGGTTACTGACCTGTGGATGGTCATGCACACGCTTCTGGAGGACAAGGGGGACAAGTCCAGACAGAGGACAGATTTCTTCCTCCCCAGGGCCCAGCACAGCTTCACCACCACTCATCCATGGGAAGAAGTCATCAGGACCAGCAGAAGGTACTGCCTATGAAACATGGGAATGTGTGTTGTATGTAAGAAGCTGTTGCTCTCTCACTTTCCTTCATTGCCTGTTACTGTGATCCCAGCTCCAGAGACTCAGGGAGCTACTTGATCCCTGAGATCAGGAGAGCAAACCACTGAAGGGTTATGTTGCGTCCAGCATAAGGTATAGAGGTCTGCTGAGCTCAGGGCCCAGCTCCTCCCAGTCTCTGGCAAGGCTTGGTCTTAGTCGTAGGGTTTTCCTGTGTTCAGTTATTTTGCTGATCTGCTAAACCTTTCTAGAGGAATCCTGAGAGAGGAACTTGAGTGGCATATCCCAACAAAAACTGAGTTAAATCTCCAGGCCCCAGGAAAAAGCACTTTCTGGAGTCTGTATTCCCACTTCTCTGTACCAACAGTGGGAATCTTCTCCAAATCAACAGCTATCTTCTCCAAAGAGAGCGATGAGGGAATCTGTTACGGAGGGAAGCGGATGGTATTTTCGTCAGCGGCATGGACAGTGGCATAGAGGGCACCCTCAGCAAATTTGCCGATGACACAAAGCTGTGTGGGGCGGCTGACACGCTGGAGGGACGGGATGCCATCCAGAGGGACCTTGACAGGCTGGAGAAGTGGGCCCATGACATCATCATGAAGTTCAACAAGACCAAGTGCAAGGTCCTCCATCTGGGTCGGGGCAATCTCAAGCACCGATATAGGCTGGGCAGTGACTGGCTTGACAGCAGCCCTGAAGAAAAGGACTTGGGGGTGCTGGTAGATGAGAGGCTCAACATGAGCCGTCAGTGTGCACCCACGGCCCAGAAAGCCAATCGTATCCTGGGCTGCATCAGGAGAAGCGTGGCCAGCAGGTCGAGGGAGGTGATTCTCCCCCTCTACTCCACTCTTGTGAGACCCCACCTGGAGTACTGCGTCCAATTCTGGAGCCCCTACTACAAGAAAGATATGGACATGCTGGAATATGTCCAGAGAAGGGCCATGAGGATGACCAGAGGGCTGGAGCACCTCTCCTATGAGGACAGACTGAGAGAGTTGGGGTCGTTCAGCCTGGAGAAAAGAAGGCTCTGAGGAGACCTTACAGTGGCCTGCCAGTATCTTAAGGGGGCCTACAAGAAAGCTGGTGAGGAACTTTTTAGGATGTCAGGTAATGGTAGGACTAGACAGAATGGATTAAAACTAGAGATGGGTTGATTCAGACTGGATGTTAGGAAGAAGTTCTTCACCATGAGGGTGGTGAGACGCTGGAACAGGTTGCCCAGAGAGGTGGTGGAAGCCCCATCCCTGGAAGTTTTTAAGGCCAGGCTGGATGGGGCTCTGAGCAACCTGATCTAGTGGGAGATGTCCCTGTCCCCGGCAGGGGGGTTGGAACTAGATGATCTTTAAGGTCCCTTCCAACCCTAACAATTCTATGATTCTATGGTTTTTAGACAGAGGGTGACTACTGGCTGCCTACTGAATAAACAGTCCTTATAGTCATGGACTGTTATCATTCTCTGCACAAGCAAGAAGGAAATCTATTGAAATCCGTGGGAGATTACAGTTTCATACAAGTAATTCCGCAAATGAGAATACTGAAATGTTTGTGACTGTTGCTCCCCATTCATCAGAGTCTCAGCATTGTACAGAGCAGTCCAGGACTGAGTTGCAGTGGCTGGTGTACCCTGGGCACATCCACCACATCCACAGAGCTGTCTCTACAGGTCCCTCTACCGAGGGCCTCATGGCGTCATGGCTACAGGCCAGCACTTGCCACACAGTGGTCACTTGGAAGAGGACAGAAAAACATTTCACAGTAGATTCAAGGCAAAGCCTTTCCACAGTCACCTGTGCCAGATTTCTGTGATCCACCACCCACTGACTGCCTGTCCCCAAGAAGTCAGGCCAAGAAGAAGTTCCATCCTCTGTACCCAATCCTTGCTTAACTTACTATTCACAGAGCCTGGAAGTAATCGGGCTAAGAAGCAGGTGGGAAATCACTTGCAGAAGCAGATCTGTAAGCATGTTGTCACCAAGAAAGGTGCAACATCCAGAACTGCAAAGGTGAAACATCCAGACTGCACTGAACTGTACCATTGCTGTGCACTGATGCATCAAGTCCTTCAACACCTGAGATGGGAGAAAAGCAGTGTGGGTGGGATGGAGTCATGATCCATGTTGTCCTTGTACTGTTCACCCACACAGCAACCCAAGTCCAGAAAGAGCAGCAGAGTACCAGCATAGTGATGAACAAATGAGGGCATCAAGGCTCATACAACATGAGGTGTTCTGTATCCAGATAAAGAATATTTCTATTTGGTATATCGATTTCTATGTTCATTCTATATCGATCAAATCTCTACCAATGTTCTTACACATTGACTGTGGATACAGTCATGTTGTGGATACAGTCACGTGTTGTGACCTGGTTAAAAATGGGGCAGCTAGACTGAGTTGTCCTTTTGGAGAAATGGAGGATAAATCAGTCCAGCCACGCACAGGATGGGGCCAAACAGCTTCATATAAATCTCACGGCTCATCTAGATGATCTGCCACTGACTAATACCATGTCAGCTTGTTCTAGTAAGCTGGACTCAAGAGAAGTCTCAATGAGTTAGTCAATGAGAAAGCCATTAAATGTTTGTAAATATATAGATAATATCTTGGACTGCAAAGCAGAGGCTAGGGTAGTAGAGAGAGAAAATCTTACATACAATTGCCTTGTTATGTAAGAGGTTCTTCCCACTTGGTTACTTTCAGAGACAAGACCTTAGGTCTAGCCCAGAATGGTCACTCTAATATTCCTACAGTGTGGGAGGTTGTTACGTAAAATTTGGTCTTCTGACAATGTTGATCTTGGCATTTGGCTAGCAGTGGTAGAGCAGAAGCCCTCGGCAGGGTACACTGTCTTTATAAATCAAAGGTCTTGAAAAGCGTGAGTGTTGTAGCTATGCTGCCTATCATCCAAGTGGCTCTCAGCTAGCCATTCAAGAGGAAGGTAGGTTCTGGCTGAAGCTATAGTTGTGCAAGTGGTCCTCCCTTATTAAAGTCTTTCAGTGGGATTCCTTTTAGATTCAGGAGAGCAAACCTTCTGGCATACAACTCACTGGTAGAACACCTAGTCCACTGATGAACTAAGAAGGCTAGATGTTCACCACCATGTAGCTGGTGAAGAAACATGTTAGCCCATGCACTCAACTCCATAGGTGATGAGGATGCTGCCATGCCTGGCCTTTTGGTTTACATATTTCAAGGGTGTGCATTGAATAGCAGTAGCTCTCTGTGCAGCTTTCTCAGGGGTTCCAGTTTTCCTAGACCACACATAAGAGGTCCTTGGCATTTCACAGGGCTGAAACAGTCTGGATAGTTGAAGATTTCATCTTCAAAGGGCTTCAACGGGCACTCTTAAATAAAAACGTAGACACAGACTTGTGGAGTATCTCTGCTGAACTGGGAAATATTCAGCAAATTTTACTCCTCTAAGTGCTGAATGGGCCTGGTCTTCAACCTGCTGAAACAAGTGGTGTTAGGTTCCTTCTTTCAAATACGTTCTCTTTAATTTATTGCAAATTAATTGAAATTCTGCATTAGGAAGAGTTCTTTTAAGCATAATATTACAGCTAGCAGCTTTGAAAATTCCCGAATTAAGAAGAGCTGACTCAAAGAGAAAGCTTTTGAAAAGATCGGTGGCTTTCATTGCATGTTTGTTTGCCTGGTTTTTCCCCATTCATAAAACAGTGGATTATTAAAAGTTGCTAAACATAGCCACGAAGTTATTTGATTATATAATCTGAAGCAACAGTTAGCCAAAGAAATACTTCCTTCTGAGAGCCAAAGACGTTCTAGTAACACGAGGAGCATAACCTAACCAGAAACTGGGTATTTTTTATGTCAATACATATTTGTGATGTTGGCTTTTTTAATAGGACTTCAGAGATTACAGCATTAAATTAAACACAATAGATAGAAATTTTAATGAGAGCTACAGGGAAATGAAGAAAAGTTATTTCAGAATGTACCACACAAAGAAATATTAAAATATAATACATTTTTCTAGCTATAAAATACATCAAGTATAATAGCATTTCACAGAGAAACTGCTTACAATTACTCATCCAAATGAGTAACATAGCCTTGTCTCAGAAGTAAATAACTTATGTGCAAAAGCTTTCATCAGTGCTGAATTTGTTGATAACACCCTTTTGTCCAATATATATTCAACTTGATATCTCCAGAGTGATGAATGTCTTATGTCCGCGTATATTCTCAGCTTTATGGGTCCTGATGCTCAGATCTCATTATCAAAAAAATTAAACTTCCAAGGATTAAATTCTCCTGTATGCATTCAAGACCGTATCCATTAATATACTGCCATTGGGGGGTAACGGTGATTGCCTTTGGCTTAGTTGCTTACTTGGAGGAGGACTGAATTTTTGGAAAGAAGGTATTTCAGCAAACTGTCAGTGGAGGAATTGCTAGTTCAGTCTTTTGTGACATTAGTGTACCCATTCTGAGATACAAAGGGAAAATAATATCACTAAGATGTAAGAAGATTTCTCATTTACATGTTTTTTCATGAAATACGGGTCTCAGAAATCACACTACAAAGTTGCAGTTGAGGAATTCATACAGTAAAAATAAGTTGACTCTACTCTGAATGAGACTTTAGAGCATAAGCAAAATAAACTATCCTCTCAGGTTTTATTCATACTCTGTAGATTTTAGAGGCAAAGCCTACCCCTAACATAAAAATCTGTTGGTTTTCTAGCTCCTCTTCTCATAAAAGACTTACCGAGTTATGTGGTGGTGATGGATCACATACAAGAAGTAAGATTGCCACCCAAGCTGGGGCAAGGAGAGTCATGAAATTCACCGAGACAATCATAAGGGGAAGGTCTGAGCAGCTCTTCACTGAGTCTAATGAGAATTAGGAATGTCTCAAAATTAGGAGATCTGGCATATGAGGGGAAAGGTCATAGAAACAATGATGGCTACGGTGAAGACGGATAAAGGAAATACAGGGGAGTATGAGGAACATTAAAGCAGTGGAAATAATGAGCTACTGCAGTGGAAAGAACAAAAGAAGTATGAGCAGTTAGAATGGGAGAAAGGAAAACAGACAATAGAATAAGGAAAAAGGAAAAAAAAAAACAAAGAGAAAGGAAGCTGAAATATAGTGAAGAGAATAGGATGGTGTCTCACATCCATAAGAAGGGCGATGTTCACTTGAGAAAAATGTGAAGGCACACTTGGGATGGCAGCTCAAGAAAAATTAATGTTTAGACAAGGCCTAGTCTTTTTCCAGGGGGAAATTCTTTTTTTTTTTTTATGCCACTGATCCAGTAATTACCACACAATCACTTTACAGGAGTCTTCACCTGGGAAAATTAAGCTCAGTGATTTACTAATGGGAGGATCTCATTTAACTCAAGATATTAAACTATCAGCTGGAAACGGGATGAGATGAAGGGAGAAGCTGTTCATGAAACCATAGGAATAGGACTGGAACAAACCACTGGGGAAATTCAGCACTACTGTCGTGGCTACCTTTTCTGTCATGGGCTCTCTAGATGCTGGCTCTAACTGCGAGATCTCAGAGCTGGATTTAAGAGCAGCCAGTTATTTGATTTTGAAAGCTTTTTGCTTTTAAAAAGAATGTAGGGCACTTCCAGTGCCTTTCAATCCACTTAGCAGACCTTGTTATTTCTCCTTCCTAGACAATCAGAGCAACAAGTCCGAGCAGCAAGTTGCAAGAGCAATTTAACAAACAGAAAAAATTCCAAGCAGTGCAGAACCATTAGCCTTGACAGTTTTAAAGCCATAGATACAACCAGTAATAAAGTTTTAGGAACACAGTAGTTGCATGCAGGCTTGTTTTCAGAAATTACTTTGAATTATAATTACCTTAATGAATGCACTAAGGCAAAGGCATAGCATTATATAAGAAATGCCAGATGGGAACCATAATGAAATTTGCAGATGAAATCATTTAAGAGAGAAAACAATAATCCCAAAGGTGAGTGCACTGAAATAATGACTTGTGTTCATGGAAATGGTACGAATTCTCATATCTTAAATTAAAAAAAGGGTTTTATGCCTTTTTATCTGAATGTATCACTGATATGTACTTTAATTGTTTGGGGTAGTGTTTTGGGTTTTTTCAGAAAATATTTTTTTTCTTATAGTATGCATTCTTTGTAGCATCTTACCGTATATTCTGTGGGGTTTTTTTCTCTCAGCTTTGCCTAACTGAGTGTAAACGAAAAAAATTACAGAGCCAGTGAATATTAAGCAAATGCTCAAAGATATTTTGAAAAGGAGATTTTTAATTCACTTACAATTGCATCTTTATCCTTCTATTTACAGTTTAATTTAAGTAAGAGAAAAATTAACCAAATCACAAGCTGATTGTGAACTAATTAAAGATCAAGAACAATAAAAAAATATTCTATAAATAGATCAAAAGCATTTAAGGAAATCAGAATTAGGTCTTGAACTGTTCACATAAAATGCAATGTGCTATATCCTTCTGCTATGAATTATGCCCACCTTCTTACATTAATATGTCAGAGATATACTTTAAACAGCTACAGCTTTAGGCTTCTTTAATGCATGCAACCCATTGTCTCATAAATCTTACCTTAGAAAGTATTTTAGCATCATTTTGCTATGCAAACAAGGTAAAAGACACAGAAATCAAGAAAAAATTGGCAGCACTGGAGCCTTTAACCTGGCAGTCTCTCTCCCTCAAGCAATGCTTTTTCATTTTTACAAGTTCTTGCAAGATCAGGACCATAGTTTGGGATCTGAAAGAATCTGATTTAACAGGTGTAATTCTCAGTTTCTCTTTTAACCTCAACTTCCAATTCACCTCATCAAGAGATGAGTGGTTATTACTTGTAGGGCACTCCCTTTGCATAAAAAACAAGACAAAATACGAAGCAAGAGGGAGTCATCTGCAGTCATCAGATATGTTCCGAGTTGTCAGTGTCCTTGAACTTTCCAGCACTCACCACTGTTAGCGAAGCCGAGCACAAAACCATAGACCTTGAGAATTGCAAAGAAAAGTAGGCAGAAAATAGATGTGAAACGCTCTGGAGCTCTAAAAAGAATAGTAAGGTTGTTTCCCATGAAAACTGGATCCACACAGACAAAAAAGACAAGGTTCAGTCGCAGATCATGCTTGCCCCACCCAGGCAACCTGGGTCAGACATCAGAGGTGGCCGGTCCCAGCCTGATACCCCAGGCACTACATGAGGTCAGTCTGCAAGCTTGCCCAGGGGAAGGGACAGGAGCAGGACACAGATCCTAGCTAAAGAAAGTCCTCTCCAGCTGGTCTCCTCCCTTCTGAGGAGCAAACCCCACCTCTGCACAGGGTCTTCCCTAGTTTTTGGTCCCTTCCACTCCCCACCACCACACCAGGTGCGAGAAGCCAGTGGATCCTGGAACCACTGGCTGTTGGACCTGGTGAGAAGGCAGCTGACTATTTGATGGGGAATTGGAAGAGGGGAGACCTGAGAGGTCTTGCAGCATCCACAGGAAGGGAACCTGCAGCTGCAAATCACCAACTTCCATTTAGAAGCGGACACAGGGAGGACCCCAGGAGAAGTGCTGAGAGCATCCAAGCACCACACTGATTCAGCATGTGCCATGGCAGGTCTCCCTCCTTCAAAGGGAGACCTGAATCATAGCTTTCTTGGAAGCACACCCAAGAAATGCAATGGCACAAACACCACCTGCTCTACCCAGGAATTGCCTTGGTCAGTGTCAACTGTTATGTTGCCCATATTCTAAATTTTTTTAAACTGCAATTCAGTGACTTAACCTGGATCAGAACAACAGACAAAATGTTATCAAGTGAGAAAGCTTTGTTTACAAAGCCCCACTCTGACCACCAGCAGCCCAGCTGCCCTGACAGTGACTCTGGTCCCATCTCCCTGCCACAATGAGCCTCTGAAACTCTTCCATCCTCAAGGCAGAAGAATCAAATGCAGTCACTGCACTTCCTCCTGTTTCATGTGCTTATCACTCTGTTATACTCAAAGTCCTGCTATGGGTAGAAGGGAATACACCACATAGCTCACTGGATGGTCTGGCTTAATATTCACTGTCAATCACGTGCTGACACACGTAACCACACACTACGCACACACTCTGGTCTCTCCAGTCACTGGCGCTGTGGACGCAGAAATGCCCCTAACCCATAGTCTGACTCCAGTGTGTTGCATTCAGACCCCAAACATGACAGGCACAGAGAATCAAGACCCCACACCAAGCAAGAGTCAGAAATGGAGTCTAATGAGATGACAGGACAGACCACGCTGACCAGGCACAGGGCATGGCCAGATAAACCTATCGACCAGCAAACTGTTTACAGGCTGCTGGCCCCTTTTATCCCTTTATCCCCTTTATCCCCTTATCTATTTGCCCATGCTTGTTCTTCCACAATCCACTTCACAATCCCTTTCCGCACCTTTGGTTCCTCCCTTAAGCATCCTGTAATGTCTCACACAATCCCAGAATGTTCCTCTCATCATCCCATAATGAGCCCCCTCCCTCAGGGAAGGGACCCCCCAGTCTGTGCCGTACCCCAGAGAGCCACCCCTGGGGACTCATGGTGCTGGGTCTCATCCAGCCCATGGGGCTGATGGCCTCTGGGACAGCTCTGGGGGGACAGGGCAGGGGCTTGTGTCTCCAACTCGGGCACTGGGGCTCCTCCGCTGCCCTCTGCATCTGCGCCCCTCTGTGTGCGTGGGGATGAGCCTTTAGCACATACACCGGCATCCCCAGTGGGAAATATTTTGACCCCTAGTGAATCAAAACAGGTAAATGGCTTGTGTTCATTTATTCTTCTGTTCTTATACAGCAGAAAGAAAAAGAAAGGAAAATAAAAAAAAGGGGGGAAAGGCTGACACCACTGTTCCCTGCTACAGAAAATAATGCTTAA
The DNA here is from genome assembly GCF_028500815.1 of Rissa tridactyla. Classification (NCBI taxonomy): domain Eukaryota; kingdom Metazoa; phylum Chordata; class Aves; order Charadriiformes; family Laridae; genus Rissa; species Rissa tridactyla. Next base: position 19,701,119 of record NC_071467.1, read on the forward strand.
AAGTGGAAAAAGGAGGAGGGAGTGGAAGGAGCTGTCGGTGGTCTAGATGCATCCCCACAAACTGGAATCCCTCGGCACTACTGGCGAGTCAGGCAGCACAGCTAACTACTAGCACTGCAAGAATGACCCTGGGTGAAAGGGTCTCATATGGACCCAGGGTACTGGTCCAGCCATGGAGGAAGGTCTTGATCAGTGATGATGAACATCTGCAAGGGTGTCCATGAAAAACTCTTATGCCTATTCTCCTGTTCCCATTGCCTACTCAGTCTGGCTCCCCAGCCCATGCTCCTTTACACGGCAGGGTATACCCCCAAGCACCGCCCTGCTGAGATGCAAAAATGGACCTAAGCCCTGCTGAGATGCAAAAATGGACCTAAGCCCAACTGTATGGACAGGTGGAAAAGAGCAGGTGCCTCCCTCAACTCTTTTCCAGGAGATATCAGACGGGACTGCTCAGGGATTTTGTCCTAATGCTAAAAGAGCACAGAGTGGACCACTGAATCCCAGAAAAAAGGCAAGGAGACTCAGCAGCAGGGCCAGGCCTGCTCTGAGGAACAGAAGTAACATGATTTAGTGAAGACTTGGCTACAGCCTGGCTTTTGAGCCTCAAGGCTTGTTCCTCTACAACCTTCCTGGTTGTGAAAGGGCACCCAATGGAAGTCATGCTGCCAGCTGTACTAAAAAGATGCCTCAAATACACATTGGACTGGGAACAAATGTAGAGAATGGCAGCCAGATGATTCAATGCTGGCTGCACATCTTTTCTCAGCTGCCAATAGCACAGAGTCTGAGTCAATGGGCGGCAACAGCCTGTCTTGTAAATAATCCTCCATCTTTTTTCTCTGCTGCAGAACTACTCAAAGCGAAAAAAAAGAGATGGCATAAGACACTCCATAGTCCTCTCTCCCTTGTAACAAACAGGATCATTCTTGCTGTCTCCCATGTCGTTCCTGATGGTATGTTTTTGTATTGCAGCACTGTGTTGTGGTGTCAATGTCCTCCTGAGTTATTTTTGACAGTTATTTCAGGTATCATGTGATGGATTTCCTTTAGAAGGAAATTTGATTTTTTAATTGAATCATCCACATCTCAGTATTCCCTCCTGAAAAGAGAGAGATCAGGATGTTTTTGAAAATAAGGTCTGGATAAGATGCTACCAGTAAGGTTCCTTAGTGCTTCAGAGACGACAAGATACAGCCTACTCTTTTGAATAACTCACAACACAGATTTCTTATTCTTCATGGAATTGGATATGAAAGTCTATATCTAGGTAATGGAGCTGCATTGGCTCTAGGATGTCCTTGAGCACAGGTAGCCAAACCTCCCAGAGGTGGGAAGGATGCACTCTTACAGCAACTATCACGGCAACATTGTCCTTGTGGTCTTATTTTTGCTTCCTCTGAGAAACCCTTTTAGGTGATTTATCTTCTGCTGCTAAAACAAGCTAATGTAATTGCAGAAAGCATTCATAGCATCCAGTTAAACTCTAGCATGGGATCCATCTGCAAGATGTAGCGATTGAAGGAGCTTGGACTGTTTAGTTTGAGGAAGAGGAGGCTGAGGGGAGACCTCAACACTCTCTACAACTACTTGAAAGGACATTGTAGAGAGGTTGGTGCTGGTCTCTTCTCACAGGTAATTAGCGATAGAACAAGAGGGAATGGGTTCAAGCTGCAGCAGGGTAGGTTTAGGCTGGACATTAGGAAAAAATTCTTCCCAGAAAGAGTGGTCAGACACTGGAATAGGCTGCCCAGGGAGGTGGTGGAATCACCATCCCCGAATGTGTTTAAGACTCGTTTAGATGTGGTGTTAAGGGATATGGTGTAAGGGAGAACTTTGTAGAGTGGGGTTGATGGTTGGACTCAATGATCCCAAGGCTCTTTTCCAACCTAAATGATTCTATGATTCTATGATTCTAAGATACACTAGACTATCACTCCTTGTTGGGGAGCAGCAAGAGTGGGTCTGCTTCCTAAGGGAAGGTGAGTCGAGAGCCAAATGGAGCCCAGGGCCAGCATGGCAAGGGCCTTGCCAGTCAGGGCCAATCCCAAAATATCCAAGCAGAACAGACCCAGAGATGGTAGCTAGGCGCTACCAAGACTCCAGATCACAAAGCAACATCACAGTGATGAGGCAGGGTCAGGGTCAAGGTCACGGTCAAGTCAGTCCATGGGTTGAGGTCCTCAGAGTTAGCCTTCAGAGGCACATTTACTCTACAGTTGTGTTTTACAGTACAATGTCTTGGCTCTCTGGGATTGCAGCCCAGACTGACTTTGCCTTGTCATAGCTGAAGAGAGAAGCACAATTTTTCCCAGAACTAATTTTTAAATGTTTCCACACCAAGAAGCACAAAATTCTTATAGGACTTCAACACTGTAAGGAGAGACAACTGATTTTGCATGTCTCAGTTCAGAGGTGCACAACCTCGGAATGGTGCAGCATTCAAAACTCACTAAAACCTCCTGAAAACGCCCTCCTTTGAGGAAATGAAAGTCAGAACAAAAAAAAAAATAATGCTGTGCAAATGAAGCATTAGGTCAATATTGCCTTAAAGAACCTGATTTAAGCCATCCCAGCATATCTTCAGTTTCAAGAATGCTTGGATATTATATTTCAACCACTGAAACACTTCCCAGGAACTTATGTTTTTTACAATAATTATGACATGGTGGATGCTATGTTAATTCTCTTCTTCCTTAGAGGACTATAATTAGCTTTGGTTTTTATTTAAAGATATATTATCACCCATATCCCAGGACGTACTTTTGATTCATTTTTTATGTCTCTCTAATTTATCCAAAACTGTATGTAAGCATTTCATAATTGTTTTTAATTTCATTTTAAGCTCTGACAGTTCAAATTGTCTCCAAGCACTTAATTAAATTTCATTCTCAGGAGACAGTTATTCCATCTAGATTTTGTAATAGTTTATCATATAGTTTATAATAGATTTGATAATAGTTATTTAAATGCATGGAGCTGTGCAATTTCCCCTAGAAATATGACTCACATACTTTTATCCGCCATAGTTCTCAAAATAAGTTGTTTCTAGCTGTCATAAAAATAGGTTGACTATATTTTAAATACATGGGGGGGGGGGGGGGCGTGAAGTTAAGCGGGGAGTACCAAAACCAGACTTAAGCTCAATTTCTTTTCAAAACCCACCAAGAACCTTGCTCAGAAGAGGCAAACAATGGCAAACTGCATTTTTCTGATGTTCCATGCTCATGCAAGATGCTTTGTTGGAGTGTTTCTCTCATCCTGGGGTGGGGATAAGCTAAGCACCATGCTACAGCCCACGTCGGGTTGGGCTTTCTCCTCTCCCTGCGGGTGGGATGTCCCACTGCCAGGGCAGTCACTTAGCAGGACGGAGGGTTGTACATCTCACGTGGTTTCCCAAGGGACAGGTAAGTGTGTTTATAGCATTGAAGTGCTTTGATGGTGGTGATTAGAAAGACCTGTTCTTTCATATCCTGTGATTTATGGATGAGGATACATTTCTTTGGTACAGGATCCAGTTGTTTCAGGGAAGGAATAGGGTTCTACCCAAGTGTCTAGAAAACCTACTGGATACTCTAATGATCAGTTTACTGGCTAAAGGACACTTTTCTTTCAGATTAAGTTCTGTGGAGAGGAAACATGGAAGAGGTGTTGTGATCAGCTTGGGTACTGGGATCAGACAGCCCAGGGTTGGGTATTTGTTAGCTGGAAGCCATTCGGTGTTCATAAATAACAGCGAGAACTAAATTCCTTCCATGGGCTTGAAAACTGAACTAAATGGATATGCAATTGGATGCAATTTCATGCTGCAATTGAACAGATAATCCCATCTCAGCTCCCTTTTGGACCAGATTATTTTTGGAGGTCCCTTCCAACTTGGTCTGTTCTATGGTTCTACGAAGGTTCAACTTAGCCTTCTTTGTAAGAATAACATACAATCTTTGACCTCAGGAGACTAATTAAAAATGCTTAATTACAGAGATACTTATCTCCTCATACTGTATGACTTGTTTTATTAAAAAAAAAACAACTTAATCATATGCTAGAAATAAAAGTCAAAATAACGGATCAAGGAAAAATATATTTTAGCTCATCTGCAATGTTATGAAAACTAGAAAATTTCTTCCTCTAGCAATAGTTTTTGTAATGTAGAAAGAAAAGGGTGCTGTGTTAGAGTTTTTCAGTTGTAATATAAATTTTATGTCCTATTTGAAATAACATCTTTTTTTCAGCTCTGCTTGGGTCATTTATGCTTTCTCAGAAACCGATTCTCCACGCAAATTCTGGTTTATGGAAAAAAAAAAAAAAGACCTAAGACCTGACACAAAAAAATTACATTACGGAATTCAAAGGTTCCCTGATGCCCAAGTGAGTGGTATAAATCCATCTTGTTGACTTGCTTATATTGGCATTGCATCTTGTGTCTAGAAGCGAATGTCCTTAACCCGGAATCACAATGCCAAGGGCAGAAATTGCCCTTCTGTTAACCTCTCCTTCACAGTCAGGTTTCTCTGCCCTCTTCTTTGCTTTCAGCTACTATAAGACAGAATAAAATCAGTAACAGTTTGAAGAATTTTTTTTAAGAACTAAAAAGTTATATTTCTCTAAACTCCCCAGTTTTGTTTGGGGCAGAAGGAAGGAAACACCAATAAATTAGGTAAAATGTTATAGAAAGAATCTCTCACTTCACTAAATGAAGAAAAGTTAGGGATGATTTCCAGAAGGCATTTCATTTCAGCTATGTAATTTCCAAGTGTATTAGCCCTAGGCAATAATTAGTTAAATTGCTACTTTAGTAAGAAATATTAACCATTTTCCTTCTTACCATTTGCCTTTATTTCAGTTTTGCTTTTAGCTACTCAGCTACAAACACTGTTTATTAATAGTGTTTGCAGTGGAGGTACGTGCAACAGGTAACACTTGTACAGCTTTTCTCTTTTTTTCCTCTGAGTGCTTTAGCAAAAAGCACTATTTGATGCACGCCTCTAGTAGCATCCTGAAAGCCAGAAGATGGCTTCTGCTAATAGTGATTTACTCTTATGTGTAAATAAGAAAATTTTGACAACTGAAAGCATGTTTTGACAACTTACATTTGAATATTGCAAGATTCTCTACAAGTTACTGACAAAAAAAAAAAAAAGTAAGTACTGGGCCCACCTTGGAGTGGCACATTGCTATACATCTCCTGCTTGCTTTCTTTCTTTCCTCTGGAGAGCAACTGCTACAAAATCCATCTACTTTATTCTGTACTTTAAATAAGTGAGATCAAACACAAATGTGTTAGCTAATTATTAAAACCAACTTTAAAAATCCTCTCCAATTACTACACATTTCTAGCATTTTGTCCAGAAAAAAAATAATTGATTTTTGATGAGAAAGGTAAGACCACATCAATAGCACTCACCATGGACAGTGAGAAGCAATACAACCACAAGGATACTAGAGGATACTAAGGAAACAGCATTTATCTCACTGAATGTTAACTGATATAGAACATAACCTGTGAGCTAACTTTTCCAGAACTTCTGGCATCCTTTGAGACAGTCGTCCATCTAGTTACACATTTCTGGGACAGGGCAGCACTGGATAAAATCATACCAAGTAGGTTCCCCTTCATTTCTGCAGAACCACTGTGTTCTGAAAGTATTTCAACAACTGTGCAGTGAGTTCTGAATGCAGAGAAGTAGTTAATAAAAGATGATACTTCTGCTGCATTCTGTTACATTGGTGCATGCGGCTTCGTTGAAATTCAGAAGTCTTGTACCCAGTTTCACAACACACAGACTAGCCAAGGAGAGCCTGGTCACCCCCGAGACAGACATACAATCTCTGACCATCCAGAAAATTCACAGACACCAGAGGAAACATATGGGGCTGCAGGACACCAGCAGGATGTCTCTATGGTTGTCCACGGTCTTTTAGAAATATGGACACCTTCAAGATTTAATTCTGAGAAGCACTTAGCCCAAGTTTGAAGCCGCAAGCGCCATCTAATCTACTAAGGGATGGTGTTGGTTTTTTTTTTCCTTCAGCAGTGATGAAGATTAAGGAAAACGTCTGGAGAATTATTTCTTTATTCATGTCATTTGAGAAGAAAAAATATAAAGTCATGTGGCATCACTGTACATATCATGGATATATAGGCGTCTGCACTGATTAAATAACATCAACGGTGTTTATAGCTTCACTAACTTTCAGTCCATTTGTGATAGCCAGCCTCATTGAAATAGCAATGACACATCACAGGGTAAAGCTGGGCCATACGCAGTAGTTTATTCAAATAGTACTCTAATCCATGACCGTACTCCATACGTTCTGTAAGAATAACAATAATGTTAATGATAATGTATTTGACTTGTATTATTTTCTTAAGTAAATCATAAAACTAAGTTGGATTTGTAGGGGCTTTCCATTTAGGTAAAATTACACTCATTGAACCAAATCAAGACTGAATGCATATTTTAAAATGAAAAATTAATAAATTAAAATTTACCACAAATTAACAACAAGATTTCTGAATGTTCACGTTATTTCAATTGTAAATACTGATTAGTGCAATTCAAATATGCAGTGGTGTATAATACAGTATTTTCTTGGCAATAGCCAAGTTCTTCTGCTCAGGTACAGCTGGCAGCTGTTCAGCAGTCTCAGGAACATTAAAGAGAATAAAACATCCCTAGCACAAGCTACTTAATTTATTTAAACACAGAAGACCCTTCACACGCAAAACACAAAAGTTATTACTTTCTTTATAATTAATATGAGGATATGAACAGTGATAAATTTACTATTATCATAGAATACCATGGAATTGTCTAGGTTGGAAGAGACCTTTCAGATCATCAAGTCCAATCATCAACCTAACACTGACAAAAACCATCACTAAACCATGTTGCTAAGCACCACGTCTACACGTCTTTTAAATACCTCCAGGGACGGTGACTCAACCACTTCCCTGGGAAACCTGTACCAATGCTTAATAACCCTTTTGGTGAAGAAATTTTTCCTAATATCCAACATAAACCTCCCCTAGCGCAACTCGAGGACATCTCTTCTTGTCCTATTATTGCTTACTTGGGAAAAGAGACTGACACCCACCTCTCTACACCCTCCTTTCAGGTAGTTGTAGGGAGCGATAAGGTCTCCCATCAGCCTCCTTTTCTCCAGACTAAACAACTCCTGCTCCCTCAGCCGCTCCTCATAAGACTTGTGCTCTAGACCCCTCACCAGCTTTGTTGCCCTTCTGTGGACTCACTCCAGAATCCCTTCCAACCTAGACAATTCTATGATTCTATAACAGGTTGGAAGGGACCTCAAGGATCATCTGGTCCGACCTTTAAACCATTAGCATGAATCTTCACATCTTTCTAGAACCACAGCTACATATTCAGCTCATTCTGGCCAAGTATAATAGTCACAACACCAGGTTTTCAGCTGGATCAGCTGACGTAATTCCACTGAGATAAACACTGCTTCTCCAGCTGGCATCAGGTAAGGATGAACAGTGGCTTCTCCTTAGTGCACAGGTAGAGAGGCAATGGTAACTCACAGTGCAGCTTTTGTGTGAAAACCACGGTGAGGCAGTTAGTAATTGATAAAAAATTAGTATCTGTTGAAGATGATCCCATGTGGGTGTCAAAACAGTCAGCAGTGCTTGCTCTGCAAGACAGTCCCAAGGGAGGGCAGATGTGAAGACTGATATTAAGGTCCTTACAGGATGGCAAAGAGCACCCAGCTTCTGCATGTGGGAGCTCTCTGCTGTAACTGGAGCACCTCTGTCTTAGGGTGGTCTGAGCTAGTAAGGAGCCAGTAACAAACTGTGAAGAAGCTGTGATTGCTAGGTTCTCCTAAGCTTTAGCTTGCACATAGCTTTAGTAGCTTTATGATAGCTTTATCCTAATCTTATGATTAGGACACTGATAACCATCCTTTGTCCGCCACCCCAGGAACACGAGCAGGACATGGGGCTAGGGCCATCCAAAATAGGGAGCACACAGCAAGCTGGTGGGGTCTGTGAGGGCAAGGGGGAGCATGGCCAGGCAGAAAGTTTGGAGCCCTGTGCAGGGAGCACCATGGATGAGGCGGTGGAGCTGAGCATGCAAGGCGGTCACAGGGCGAGGAAGGAGGAGACACAGTGCTCAAGCACCTAGCTCAGGATAAGGACCCTTTCAGCCATAGGAAACAGAGCTGGGCTGTTTGCAGGCTCCTGGGGAGTCTTTGAAACTACAGATTTGTGCTGGCAGCAGAGTCCCTTTCCTGTGTGCACACAAGAATGAATTGTCCCCAGCAAGGGCTCATTACAGCTGTACCTGTGTGCTCTGAAAGCTGCCTTGAAAGAGAGTCCTCTACAATCACAAAAACATATGCAGCTACTGTTATTATTAGTAATAGAGGAGGGAAATTCTGGCAATGTTTATGGAAGAAAGCCCATTGACTTTAGCAGGTTTTCCAGTCTGGCCAAAAACTGTTTTTCCAATCAGTACTGATATTCCTGTAAAAGAGGAGAGGGTTCAGATCAGGCCCAAGGGAACTGGGGAGTGGATCCTCATATTAATCAGTATAAACAACTAGTCCTTTTTTTTGGTGGAATGAAGATGTCAGTGAACATGAGAGCAGAGATGAGATGTCTTTATGAAAATAGGGTCCCCATTTTGAAAAGTGCTAGGGACTTTGGCTTTAATAAAATTTTTTTGTATTTCAGATTACAGTTGCATGCAAAGGATGCTACAGTCCAACAGGAAAATCCTACTTCTGATCTTCTTAGTACACCTAATAGAATATTAATATATTTTATCTGTGTATTAGGATCAAATTGGTTATTCATATTCATTCACTAGGGCATGTATCTTTAACAACTTTATCATACTGTGAGGCAACGACAGTGAGTCAGCCTGATGGATCCAGTTTGTGAGAAATAACCTTTTTGTGCATTTTGCAAAAAAAATTCCCTCCCTCTCTCATTCTAACAACAGTTTTCATACTTCCCTTATGTATAGATATATTGATTTTCCAATCATAATAAAAGTCATGTTTTTCAAAATACAAAAGAGGTACAAAAAATAATTAAAAAAATAACTGATTTATCAAAGAAATAACTGCGATACATGGTTTTTTTAATTGACTTGTCAATACTTTAAAGACAGCTCTTATCACAAGTATCTACGGTATAATAATAATTGTTTTCTTGTAAAACACAGTGTATGACTATTTAATATTTAACACTGACATTTGATCTTCAATGATACTAGTCTGCATATTGGTAGATACAAATATTACTTCATTCCTTAAAATGTAAAAATAATATTAGAAAGAATTTGTCGTTGTACTCCCTTAAATCCAATTGAATTACAAGTTGGAATACTTTGCATATGTTTTGGGATAAACATGGAAAGATTTTACAATGTTATGTACAATAACTTAGAGTAATAATTAGCTCTTGTATAGGTTTTAATTTAGGAATTTTGCATGAGTTTTTCTGTTGATATGGCTATTGTCTTCAAAAAGGATTTAAATATTCCTCCTTCTATTATGTTAACCTTTTAAATTATTTAATTGGCTATACCATAGTATAGCCATATACAAAATTGTGAGCATTTTGTCTGCATACCTTTAATGAATTGTATCTTTTTGTAATTTTTAACTCTGATTAAACATTCACATGCTTATTTGGTCTCTGAAGACTGTTATCCTTTTCTAGGAGTCTGCAAAAGAAAAATCGCTTTTGCCATCATCCTAAAAGTTTTCACTGCTGTATTATTTCTATTTATCACCAAACCAATGAAGTATCACAAATACATATATAGACAGATTTTGAATTAGAGCAAAACTCAGCGTGAATATCTTTCTCAGTGCAGTACCTGGCTTTTATTTTCAGGTATTTATTCACAAAATGGAAACATTTCTACTCTTTCTTTTTTTTTAAGGTGAAATAGTATTTCTTATAAAAATATTTGTAGCTGAAAGCCTTTAACCATTCTTTCTTTGTTATATGTTCTTTTTTGTGCTGACAGTCTTTAAACTCTTGGTTAAAGCTATGCTGGGCCACATAAAAAAAAGTATTCAGGTACATAAAGTAGATTCCAGTAGCAAAACTGTGATCCGTAAAACCAGACGTTAAATATATGCCACACTGTTGAGGTGCCTAAAATCAATACGTGCACATGAAAGGCTTCCCAGGCCATAAAACACAGGGAGCAAAATGCCTTCCTGAAACACGGATTAGTGCTCAACTTCTGGAGACCAACAGGGTTTCCGATGTTCCCCTGTAGTCAGCATTTCCGACCAGCTGCTCCCTGCTCGGCACACGGGCTGCTGAAATGCTCGTCTGTCCCCAGGCAGCGGGGTCCCCACCAGGGAGGCAAAATCACTGTGTTTCAGCCAGATCCTTCTGCCAGCCCCGGCAGCTGTGCTGACAGAAAGCAGGCGGCAGCATGGGAAAAGGGAGGGAGATGTTAGAGTGAGGGCTGCCACAAATCTCTTGAAATCCCGGAATATTTTATATATGTATCTATACTCTTATAGAGGTATCTATATTTTATAGATACCTAAAATTTAATTGCCTGATAGGATCTTTATGCGACTCTGCCACAAAAAAGCGCTGTAAAGCAGGTACCAATTATTTTCTCCTTTTTTGTTTTTTTTTTCCCCAATATAAGGGATTTGCTTATGAAAGAACTTCATTCACATTACTATAATAAAAAAATATGCCAAGGGTGGCTGAAGCAAGTTTTGGTAAAGCACTCCTTCCATAGAAATACCTAGAGCTATAAGGCATCTCAAAGCAGCAAGAGGGGTTTGGGTTCACTGAAAGGCACGGGACAATAAAGCAATAAGAAATAGTAAGCCAACGGACAGAAAGTATGGTGGGAAATCACAGAAATCTCTCCTTAATAAAATAGATGAAAATCTGATCTACCTAAAGGACAAATGTGGTGTTTCAGGCAGTCCTTACACTGGGTTTGTTAGAAATACTCAAATCAAAAGTAAACCTCAGGGCATCTAACCTGGGCAGACCAAGAGGAAGCAACAAGGTTCATACAGTCCCTTGGGGGACAAACAACCGACCCATGCACAAAATCCATGTGGAAAATCAAGCCATTTTTTCTCACTCATCAGGTTTTTATCTCAAGACTAGGCTGCCTGTGTGAAATTGCATGAGTTGCAGGTTTAAAGCAATAAAGCTTAGGTCAAGCTGTATTAATATTTCAGAAGGTCACCTGGCAACATTCACTAGGCTGCTCTTTATGCCTCATTTTAATTTAATACTGGACCTTATGGTGGACCAATTTTATAACATGGCTGAGGAGCTGGAATAGCTGAACTATAATTTCTGCCAGCTAAAAGCAGTGTCAAAGCCATTCCATTTTTAATAACAGTGGTATATTTAATAAATCATCAACCAGTATAGGAACAAGGATATTGTAAAACGTAGAGCTACATGTATTGTCTATCCATGTAGGCACTGCTTTGCTTAATGTATTCTATTTAGGACTTCCTTGTACATTTTAAAAGAACAGAATGATGGTTTTTATCCAAGTACAAGAATGTTTTATTGGAGGTACCAAACAACCTTGACTCTGCCCTGTAGTGACATCTAGATGAAATAAAGATGAACAAAATATAATTTCTCCTTTAAAATCCATGTCAGAAGGGAAACCTTCTTTTAGGTCCTTGCCCCAGGGACTGCTAATGCATATTGCATGAAACAACCAGAGAATAAAAAAAAAAATATATCAAGAAGTGGAATTCTAGACAGCCCCATTCCTCTTCTAAAAGGAAATATATATCACCAGCTCCAGAACCGTGCTTCTTCCCACCAGCTTCAAAATGCTGAATGTGGATGCTGCCCAGCTCCATGACCCCCAGTTTCTGCTTTACCCAAATGATGAAGTTGTTACCTCAGACAAGAAAAACCCTTTGAAGCAGAGAGGAATCCATCTTTTCAACTTTGTAAGGACACTCATACTTTCTGAGAAAAAGATAGATATCATCACAACAATATTTGTTTCTTCTTTGCAGTTACTGGTTTTGGAAACCAGAATTGGTTTAGAGTTAACTAAAGTGGTTGTCAGTTTTGAGCCTTGAAAGGCTTAGAAAGAGCCCAAGGGCTGGAAGGGAGATGTCCTGGAAGAGGGACAGAGCGGGGAAGGGTGCGCTGTAGCTATAGATTTTCTCTGAACACCCCCTTACACCTCCTCCTCTTTACTGGCTGTTATTACAGCTTAGAGTGCAACAGAACACAGCCAAGAGACAGTCAAATGCCTATTCCCAAATGATGACTTTTTTCTCCCCAGACACACCGCTCAGCCTAGAGAGCAGCCGTGGGTTCCTCTATCTTCATCCACAGCAACGAGAACTGCAAAAGATGCCTGTGTCCTCTCCATCACAGACTCTGGGGGCTGTGAACCTCATTTCAGTTGCCTAATTCTTTGCTTTCACTGTATGGAAGTGCCTAAATTGTGTTTCTGAATCGCAGTCCCCATCCCAGCTTATCAAAGAAGGCAAGCTCAGTCTTTCAGAGTGTGAGAAGACTGAAGTTTGGGGACAGATTGATTAATCTAAAGGTGGTCGAAAGTCTGTGTTTTCCATTCCTTGGGAAATTCTAGAAAAAAGTTTTCCTGGTTTAGAATGAAAAAATACCCTGCATTTTATAAGCAACCATGAAGGAAAAATCCCCTCCCAATCAGACCCAGATTTGCATCTCTCATCCTGAGGAGCATGTAAAACAAAATACAGATTCTGCATCCATCAATTGCAGTGGCGCATTGTTTTTTTTTGCAAGACTAATATATCATTGGACTAGAGAAGGATGCAAGACACAGGAGTTAAACCCAGTGATTATGACTCTTAAAGGTGATAGTGAAGCAATGAAAAGCTGCTTACTGTAGAGATTGCAGGAAAAAGTTGTTTTGGTTTGTTTTTTTTTTTTCCCTGTACTCTATTTGGCTTCCTTCCATTTTGCTTGAAATCTTGGTTAAGAAAGTGGTTTAGCAAGGCTGGCTCAGTATCTTGTTCATAGTATCTTTTTGGAGACCTTCCCTTCCCTTCCCTTCCCTTCCCTTCCCTTCCCTCCCCTCCCCTCCCCTCCCCTCCTCTTCTCTTCTCTTCTCTCCCCTTCCCTCCCCTTCCCTCCCCTTCCCTCCCCTTCTCTTCTCTCTTCTCTTCTGCCCTGCCCTGCCCTTCGCCTCTTGTTTCTATGTCCCATCAAAAGAACCACATGTAAGCATTTAACTTTAAATTTCCCTACAGAATCATAGATTTGAAGAGAACTTCTTGTGAAATCTTTTTTGCAGTAGAAGTGTAAGCTTTTTAAAGGTTTGGTTTTTTTTTTTGTTATTCTGTACATGCTGGGTCACATCTGTTGCTTTACATGTTTGCCTTAAAGGGAAAACAGCTGCTCTTTCCAATTAGATTACTCTGCTGACACTTAAATCCAGTTTTGCATATTCACAAGACCAATCATCCCTTTGTTCTCCCATATTTCATCTCTCCAATGTTAAAAAATACATTGTATATTAGTGTACCATGTCATATTTTATAATTGAAAAGTAATCAAATATTATTAAAAGCAAACAAATTATTTTCAGGCTATGGTATGTATGTTCTCTCTAATAGCACTGTTCTGAAACCTCCCACTTTGCAATTGTGAAAATGGAAATTCAGATCAGAAAAGTGCCAATTTATGAGCTATTAGATTCAACTCCAAAAAGACAGTGTTGGGGAGGTGCTTCCTTCAGAAATGGCATTTCAGAGCTCTTCAACCTCATACCAGAGCAGGTCACATCTAGGAATTTTATTATTAATACATTCATACTTTTTAAAAAATGCTGTATGTTTTATGCTGCCTTTGACTTTTGGTGTTGACCTTTCTGATACCAGAAATGGTATCAGCAGATAAATTTTCTGCAATGTGACCGGCCTCTTCATATCAAAGAAAGGTTTGGAGTTCTGACTAAAGGATTCCTTAGCTGATGACAGATCTGAAGGGCTTTTCTCATAAAGTCCTGTACCGGCTATAGTGAAAAAGCAATGGATGTCCCCAAATTAGATTTGAATAGTAAAAAGTGTTGGTAAACATAGGAATAACTATCTTGTGATAGAGGAAAAAACATCTTGTCTGTTTCCTATTTCCTTCAGAGGCAAGAGGGAGAACTTTTATGCAATAATATCTAATTTCCTGTTAAAGAACCAGGCCTAATTTTGTAATTGAGTGATCCAGAGCAGCACTCTGGAGCTATATGAGATTAGTTCTGTAATAGGACTATATCTATCTATTTAATTGCACAGCAGTAAGGGAAGGGTTAATTTTTAAATCCCCAGATTTGCTTGGCTGAATAGGTACACTGGTGGAAACCTCTAAAATTTATACTAGAGATTACAAGTTGCAATGAAGGTTAGGGCTACTGTAACTATAGCTGCTTCATCACAGACAGACCTTTTCTCATCTTAAAATCTGAACACAAGAGCGGTTTATGCTACTAAACTTGATAGATAACTGAGAGGTAATTTGATTAAACTAGAACCATGCTTTCACGGAGAGAGAACACCAGTGGGCTCTCTAAGTATGGAAAGACAATGAATGAGCCAGGAGATGGATGACAAAGTGATGGGAATTCAGATGAAACATGAATGTGTAGATGTCCACTGGAACGCACCGGCAAGGAAAACAGCAAACCTCCAAGTTAGCATTAGAAGCCCTCCTACAGGTTACAGTTAAGTGAAAGGCAATGTATAAGTTGCCCTGAGCGATCTACAGTTTTGTGGCCTGAGATAAGCAATTCAAATCTCTTCTTTTTTAGAGGCTGCCAGTCCCACCCCGCAATAGCCTCTGGAGGGAACCAGCACCAGTGAAAGTCTGTGTGCTGAAGGAACTGATGCGCTGAGGTGGTCCCTGGGCACATCCTTTGGGCAGCATGCCAGCTCCCATCATGCCATTTCCTTGGGGACCATTCTTTGCTAAACCAGATTAAATAGCCTGGCATTTCTAGGTCATTCCATTTTGCAGCTGAGTTTAGTCAGAGATGAGGGGTCAATTCATCTCAAAGTTTCATCTCTCTTAAATGTCTCTTTCAATACAAATCAAAACTCCTACATCTTTTTATTTCACCAGCATGAAAGTTCAGGTGTGACTCAAAAGTGTACATTCCACTAACTTTCCCATCTTTACCTTGTAATCTGTGGTTCTAAAATAGGCTTAAAATTAAAAGTTAACTTCAAACATAAACATAAGTCCTTCCATGATTACAGCTGTTTCAATTTTTTTGTTGCATTAATATTTCATAGTTAGTATGGCGTCCTTTGAATATCCACTTGGTTGCTTCATTTAGCAAGTTTATTTTAAAATTCATATTTACAAACATTATTCAGAAGGAAAAAAATATTTTTGTGCCTCCAAAATGTAATTTAGTGCATTTTACTTGCCCACTAGGTTATGAGAATTATTAGCTATTACCAACAAAATCAGCTTTCAGTAACTTGCATCTCAAATTAATTTCTGCAGAAGCTCATAATTTAATAAGTGTATGTGTCCTGCTGCTGACAAGAATACATTATTCATTTATCAAGTGTTTATCAACATAGGGTTCTTCAAAAGTAATTTGTTGTTCTGAAGAGAATTGCCAAAGGATTTCTGGTTAGCAACATAAACTGGTGTCTGAAAAAATCAAATATGAAATTTCTTCTCGTTTTCATACATATTTTCTACTCTGTTGTGCATACACTTGTGTATGGGTGTGTGTTTGTATACATACTAATGTATATTAACTTCTTCTCCATCAGTGACAATCATTTTACCATTTCTGTTATGCTATTGGATATTTATATCTGAAGATATTTATAGGAGCATAACTATGTGAAGCACATAGAGACTTCATATCCATCTGTCTTCCTCGCCAAAAACAGGACAAAAAAACTGATTTATACCCACAAAATTATTACAAATGCAGAAGAAACCACCCTATCTGATTCAACTCTTTATCAACAACTGTCTGGATATTTTTTTCAAAGACTTAACAGCAAAACTGTGACTGTTCAAAAATATTTCCCTCAATTTTTTTATAGCCTCTGAAAGGGTTTAAGATGAACTTTAGTATATTGAGCTTCAGAGCTTTCTCCTAGGTTAAGCGAGTAATGGTATTTAACATATATTTGGTTTAGGGACTGGTACGGCCAGTGTGTCAGCTCTTGGATGATTCACTCCTAGACTTGAGCAGAACTGTACGTGTGAGGCTCATGTACGTGCGAGGCTCTGGTCCCAAACCTTTAAACTTGAAGCCTGGAGTTAGAAGTGGAGGCACTAGCACTTCGCAAGAGGCCAGATAGCAGATAACGCTGGGGACCTGTCACTCTGTGTCACTTGTTCATCGGCCCTGTCTTTGAAACTAGACACTTTAAGGTCCAATTGTTGCCAAATATAGTTTCAGATCACAAACTTTCAGCCCCAAATCCTCTCTTTAAGACCTTTGTGTCAGTTGCATGGGAAATAATTGTCAAGAAAAATGAGACTGAAATCCACCCTCTACGTGGCTGCTTGCAAAAGGCTGCAGCTTTCATTGAATCCAAAATGCAGGGGCTTCAGAGCTCTGGGCACTTGCACTGTGACTACAGGGAAAGTACGGTTTTCACATACACAGATAAAATTCTCTACAACAAGCCCAGAAGACCTAACAGGTTGTATTCAGTTCTGTGTGGCACCAGCCTACCCACCACTTGTGCCGTGTTTGAGGGCTTGACTGGAATACATGAATTGCATAGATCTTGTAGCGATCCTGTGGTCACCAGCAAAAACTAAAGTTTCTCATCATTGTGGATGCTCTTTAATACTCCCTTGTTTGGTCAGACTCTGCAGGCAGTGGTTTCATCACTTTGTGTCAGGACACTCGTCACAGACAGAAGAGGCTGAAAGGGGAACTGATCTATTAACAAAAAAAAAAAAAAGAAAAAAGAAATTGAAGTAAAGAAATGGATGAACCTGCCAATTGCAGGATGTCTTCATTAGGGAGAAAAGGAGACGCAAGCCGAAAAGCTACAAATGGGGAATGTGCACATTTGCACTGAGCAGCTTGTGCCTCTAGCATGTACCAAGTCATGTCTGCTTCTTGTTTATTCTTCCTGTGCATATGCACATCTGTATTAACCTCTTTATTTTCTTCTGATTGAAAGATGAATTATGAGCCTTTGTGAGCACTTCAGATTTTATATTCCAGCTGGTTTTCCATGTCCTAGTTGTAGTTTTCCTATAACCAGATGTCAGTGGTTCAGCTGATTAATCTCACTGGCGTCCAGTCACAGGCACAGCTGCAGCCACTTTTCTAATGATGGCCAGATAGAACAACCTTCCACTGCTCTAAAATTTTGTCTGTACAGTCCTTCATTTAGCAACATGAAGAACACTGTCGTACAAATACAGTAAAGTTCTTACTATTGTGCCAAAGAAACCGAATTTTATGTCCTACGCTGAGCCACTAGTACTCATTTGGGTATAGTCTTGTATTTGATTTTTTCTGAAGACTTTGGCAGGCAGAACTCTCAAATTCTGTCACTTGGATGAAGATCTCAGATATAAGCTAGAGATACCACCCTGTCTTTTTTTCCAGATAGTAGTTGTCATCTGAAAAAAGGCCAGTTGGATATTTTCCAATGGAAAGCTTTTCAGATAGGCAAATGTTGATTTGTCTAAAGCATAATATCCTGTGGAAATATATTGATTTCAAAGAACCTGTGTTGGAAATGTTCCTTACTGCCCTGACACTGGAGAGTCAGGTAGCCTGAGCAGCCAGCTGGCCCAGAAACAGGACAGGTCCAGCTCAGCCAGGGACGAGTGGCTTCCAGGTCTTCAGACCCATCTGGGAGAACTTTTGAGTCAAAACTAATTTATTCAAAGTCTTTCAAAAAAAGATTTTGCTTGTTTCCTCTTTTCTGAGGTTGATTTTAATTTGGTTTATTTTAAATATAAGGGCTTTACTACAAACCGGAACAAAGAACATCTTAAAATCTTAGGCTACTCTGTAAAATCAAGTTACTCAAAAGTTTTTTAATTTTAACTCTTTTACAGCCATTCTACTCCAGCAATGCTGGAAAACACCTTACTGACTTAAACTATCCAAAATAAAGTTCTCAGTTTGTAATAAGTCACCATTACTGATTTCAAACAAGAGAAAGTGTATTTTTTACTTTGACATCATTGCATATTTCCCTGATAAAATACAAACTATAGCATCTTACAGATAAAAATATCTATTTACTTCTCATAGGCCTTGTGAGATGATTAAGGAAAACTTTTAGAGCTCCCTTTGGAGTCATTGGCTAAAAAGTCTAGTGCTGGGCCTTCCTCCCACTGCACTACAGATATGAGCAATCAAGATAAATTGACCTCAGGCACATATGTAGTTAATCAAGCAGAGGGAGCTTAGAAGACCTGAGAGAACGTAGGAGCTGAGGATACAGAGAATCAAAATATCAATCAGAAAGCTGAAGAGAAATCAAAACGTTGAAGAGAAAAGGCAAGCAGTCTTGCTTGGTTGTGCAGAGGTGGGTGACAAGAGTGTCAGTGTCTTAGGCTGGGACAGACGTGTGATGCTGAGGTTGCACTCCATGTGATGTGTGTGTGACTGTGGAAGGAAGTGTCAGTCAAACACTGGCTTATTTTCATATGAGTTTTTTAAGAACTTTTCAAACCCAATCACATCTACAGGCAGATGGATTTTATTTTCCTCTTAAAATTAATACACTTCGTTTAACTATCCATGTGTATTGTATGTTCTTAGACACACTGCACAAAACGTGGGATTTGTACCCCAGAATTGTCATGCCTACAATGTTTACAACAGAATGACTAAGGAGTTTGTCACAGACAAGAAATATTTCTTGAATTGTCTGATCTTGTAGTTTTATTTTCTAAAAGTCAATTCAATTCCCTGCTAGGTACCCAGGTATTGGAATAGATTAGTGGATTGCAGTTGAATACTATTGATTGCTTGTTTCTATTATTAGGTGATCCCTATGATAATTTTTATAGCAAACTAAAAAGCATTAGGATCTATGACTCTTCCAGTTACATTTCAGAGTCATATTTGACCATTCAAGGCAAGAGAAACAGTTCTTTCCTTAATTGTTTGTATATGGTCTATCAAAGAAATAGAACACTTAAAGAACTAATGCTTATGAATAAGTTTTGTAGAATTACTCTAATATTTGCAGGAATGTCAGGAACTTTAAACTTCAAAATTAACAGCTTTCATTAGAATATTTCATCAGAAAATTAATTCAGGAAGTAATTTATCCCCCTGTCCTGCCAGGGCATATAATATTCTTAATACCTTTAATAAAAAAACAATCTAAACACACTGAGAGTCTGATTTTTGACACTTTCAGTCTCCTTAACTGTCATTTGGCATAAATTGTGCTCAAAGCGATTGTGATAATCTACTGATTATTTTCAAGATTGGATACTAAACAATAACAGCACATTGCAGCAGCAGTATATTAAAATAGTTTTTTGTATTAGATTTTTATCAGCTTTTATTGTGACGTACAATCTGTTAAAGTGGTAATTTTGATAACACCACTTCTATACTTGCATTAGGGAGGAGGAAAATTAATTGGTCTCCTAATCTTTATAGAGCTGATAGCTTTGGGATGCTTGTCTGTGTCGCATACAAATACTGATTCTTTGTTGTAGTGCTAAAAACAAGTAGCAATTAAAAGAGAGCTAATTTAGGAGATAGTTTGCAGTCTTTCGATAATTTCCCCTAAGTGTATTTCTTTCAGCACTGCACCATATTTCTTGTGTTAGTCTTTTTTCCCCCTTTGTGTCAGTGACAAAGCTCGGGCTGATCCTGGACTCTGCAGGATTTCTCCAGTCGCACAGCACCAACGGAGAAACTGACCTCCGTGACTTCTGGCCAGTTCAGTCCATAAACACAGTGCTGCATGCAGACACACACGGGGTGGGTAGCTTTGGACATCCACACTGTAGGTTTCAAAAGCTGATTTTGATTCATTAAATTCTTTTCATGAGCAGGAAAAGAGTAGGCCCTTGGGCACAGCTCAGTTCTCCTCAGGCAAAAAACTAAAGCAGGCAAAAGGCAACGCATGCTAGACGTGAAAGGGTGTCTCTAACATGCATGAAATAAGTATTTGTCCTTAAAGATGTCTATAACTGCAAATTTTTTATAATAGTACCTAAAATGAGATTCCGCCTCAGGCTATAGGCACCTGAATGTGTCTGACTTCAGTAGTATCTAAACTGTGTGTTAGTCATTAAAGACAATACGTTCCAATTCAATTGCCTAACTGTAGACATCTGAGGCACCCTGGCCTGCCTAGCACATCCTAGGTCAGGCAGATACAACACAGGACAAGAGGGAGACCTGTGATCTTCCAAAGGAGGAGGTGGGGGCCAGAGAGAATGCCCTATCACATGACAGATATTAGATGCATTTATTTGGACAAATTAACTGCACCCTCAGCCCATACAGTCAGTAGAGCTTGCAAGACTATTTAGTCACATATAGGTGTCTGTTTTAGGGTGAGCTGACTAGTTCTGTTGACTCTACTGAACATGCTGCTTAGAGCTCCTTTTACTGTAACAGGAGTTTAGACACAGACCTAATGTGAAGAGAGACATGTTTCACTGCCTACAGTCCATCAAGGAAAGGCAAAGACAGGTTTGCACATAGAAGTCTCTCAGAAAGTCTTCATCCTCCATATGGTTAACTTCATACGTAAGAGGTGTCCCCATGGGACCGACCAGCCTGGGCATAGGACCAGCACAATGATGAAGTGAAGACCATGTGCATTTCAGGATTAGAAATGCTCTTCTTCATTCTGTGTAATTCTGTTGAGGTACTGCTCCAATAGGGTCAGAGATGAGAACCAAACTTCTCCATCTCACATGTAGATTTCTCTCTCCATTGTCCCAAGGCAAAGTACATAGCTTTACAAGTTATTTTGTCTCATAACTCTGATGCTTCTGAGTTCCAGGTAGCAAATATAAATCCTTTATCCTTTAGAATTGATACTTCTTTAAGTACTTCTTTTAGTTTGATTTCATCAGAACTTGCTGCCTTTGAAGAGCCCCTTCATGGGCAGGGTCTCACAGTATTGACTGCTTGGTTACTTGTGTATGAGCAATTATTTATATGGATGAGCATAAAGCCAATGGAAATATATTATTAAAGCAGATGTGTTTTCTAAAGATAGTAAACCAGTAAGCTCTCAGGAAAATTCACATCAAAAGCTTTTCCTCCTATTGGATTTTATTATGCAAATGTTAAGTTTCCTTCAAAACAAGTTACAAAAAATATAGTTATCATAAGACTAAATTTAATTAAATTTTACAGAACATGTCTGCTGAATATAACAATGTTAGTTCATTGCATCGATCTGCTATATGGTATTTTGTAGTATTGTATAGTAGCTGTTTATTCTAAATGAGCTACTGTACGTAGCTGTGACACTAAGTCAAGTACAAGTTATACAAAGCATCCCTTCAGCACTTGTTCACCTGGATTTTACCGTTTATTAACATGATCACAAATGGTATGTTACATATACCTTTGTAATGTTATTCTTGTGTAAATAGGAACCTAACACAGTATTTGTGTTTGGATGTGTTACCAACAATCCCCTCCTCAGCCTTGTGTAAGAAATGTCCACAAACAATGATTTGATTATATTTTTTTTTAATTCATAATGACCTGTAAAAGCAATTCTCACACTGCTTTTCAGTCCCAGGTTGAAATGTGTATTGCAGCAGCACCTGCAGTGGAATGTTCTGCTTTGAAATCTGTCTTATGGACATTGCTTAGTTTCCTGAAAGCAGAATTGTCTGACCCTTTTTTTCAAGAGTATCTGCACATAATAGAACATGATTAACACTTTTTGACATTTTTCCAGCATGAATTCAGCGCTTGGGAGTTTGAACAGCCACGCACTCTAACCACGGTGAAATACCGCACGTTTGATGTATCCAAGAGCTCAAGCTTACAGCGCATGGTGAAACACCTTTCTCCAATAAGGCACAAGCATAGAGACCAGGTGCACAAGCTCTGCGAGGTACTTGCTGTCTCCCACACCTCTGCACCATGCCTCCGGAGCAGGGAGCACGGTGGAGTACAGTGCAGACACACCTGCAAGGCTCAGGCAAACCCAGCGGGTTGCGCCAGTCCTATCAGCCCTGGACCAGAGCCATGGCTGAGGTGGACGTGGGAAGGAGTAGGGTCCAAAACAGCATCAGCTCTGCCAGCTTCTGCAGGAAAGGTAGGCTGTGCTCAGGGAACCACCGCTGAACAGTGCTGGGGTCAAGTGCCAGCCAGTGTGACAGCAAGGGAAGCAGGCAGAATCAAATGAGTAGCTTTGCTGCTTTGCTGTGCGGAGAGGTTAAAACATAGAGTTCTGTTCAATGGGTTGTTTTTAAGTTACTCTCATAGTTAGGGATGATTCCTGTGGTATAAGACTTACAGCTTTCTTGACTCTCAAAACTTTGTAGCGAGACTCTAGTTACAGAATCAAGAGAGAAGATTTTTTAGTTTTCCAAGAGATTCCTTCTAAAGAAGAAAGAAGGAAGATGTCTCAGGCTAGGAAATTGTACAGAGTGCACAAGCCACAGCAATCATGCCTCCTCTGACATTTTGAGCACATCGTCTCCCTCCTACCTTCTTGAATTCATAGACCATCAGGTAAAGAGCCATTCAAATGCCAGTTGAAGGAAGTTCAGACTATACTAACCAAAGGAATTTTTTTTTCTAATTATTCACCCAAAAGAAGTGTAATGAAAGGCTTGATGCTGTTCAAAATTGTGTACTGATCCAATCAGATATTTCTGTACCCCAGCAGTAGAGGCTTCACAAAACAGCTCTCACCTCATTTTTTCCCATCCCGGGAGCATGTCAAAATGGAGCTGCCCTCATCTGTGGAACTGAGAAATAAAGTAGCTGTTTTGAATCAGGACATTTTGGTGTGATCTTCCATGGCCAAATAGAGGAGAAAACCCAACAGTTTGACAGCTTTCATTAATATTTTGCCTTCATTGTTTTTTCTTCATGTTTTTCTAAATGTTTCAGAAAGTCCAAATATGGCCACTTTAACATCCTTTTTCCACAAGATGTCTGTGCCAATTCAGTTCATAGTTATACTGACCTCTGAACCTAACAGCATTCATTTCAAATCACTCTAATTTGAACAGAATCAGTAAGCATTAACTCTGATCCTACCATGGGGAAGAAAAAATATCCCTTCAGGATTCCACTTAAAATTGCTCTAGACTGATAGCAGCAAATCCCCATGGCCACCAGCAGGACAGAACTTACTTGGGAGTAACAAAAAGAACCATTTTAATCCACTGTGTCTACCTCAGCCTCCTCACAGAAGTTGATCAGCGGTGACCCAAAGCAGCCCTCCGAGTGAGGAGGTTGGCTCAATCACTTACTTTCTCTCTAAAGCATACAACTTGCTATCTGCAATAGAGTGGTATTGCTATTAAAAGAAAATATTGTTTGGCTCAATAAAGCTTCACCATCTGCAGGAGTTTAGAAAGGAGGCTCCTGGTTTCATTTAAAATGAAGGCTTGGATACCAGAATAATTTCCATTCAGGTACACAGCCATCAGACCAACAATTAAATTAAATGTATGCTTTTCTATATTTCTTCTTTACTACTTGTTATTCTTTACTACTGCTGTTTTGTACTTCTACTTGGAAAGAGGTCAATAAACTGAGATGGAAGTGGGGATAGTTTTATTACAGCACAGTAGGCATTAAGGTTGACATTGTTTTGCTGAGACCAGAAAGCACACTTTACTAGATCTTGAGTTTCAGTAAGACATGACAGATTGATATCTGTCAGAGATGGTGTAAAAAATAATTTTAAGACTCTTTAGTGTTTAAAAAAAGTGCCCGACACACTGGCAAGTGCTCCAGACATTGACGGCATACCACCATTTATCCATGTGAACTGAAAGTGTAGGCTCCAATGGCAAAGAATAAGACTCTGCAAATTCAGTGGAAGGATTAGCCATTTTGCTGTGAGACAGTAAGCTTATTCATATCCTTGTAGATAGAAAGGAAAACATGACCATATGCACTCAGCTGGTGTGAATAGTGGTTTACTTCTCACAGAAGCAGTTAATTCCGTGTACCTAAACATTAACGCCTGTGAGGTTATAAAGCAGTGAAACTGGACACTAGCATGCAATCTTAGACAGGGATTGAGGTTGGACTGTGAGAACCGTAAGTACAAATATGAGATAAAAAATGAACAGTTATACCTATGAAGTCAAATATAGATATGCCAATAGCCTATCAATATAGCCTATATACTAACAGTCAAATAGAGATAGACTAGCCCAGCCAAGGGTTCAATACTAAGTGTCAGTAAAATAGATTTTTAGATCACTAGAAGGGCTTCATAATGTATTCAGAAACACCGTGGTCACAGGATGCCACTGGAATCTATGGGAATTAGTTGCTGGAAATTCTCTGCAGGTGCCTTTCTGTGGCTTTGGCCATCTCAATACCTGAGATACCTTTAGTGATAGATTCTCAGCAATGTTCAGACAATTAAAGACAGAATAGGGAAAAATACACCAGTTTAGGAAACTGCTGATGAAATACCAGAGACCCACAAGGAAAGATGTTTAGAGCAGCCCTGATGCTTCACAATAAAAAAGTTATTGCTCTCTAATGTTTTATTGAAAAGAAATGATCCCAAAAAAAGCTGAAAGGAAGGAAGTATATACAGACTGAAAGAAGAAAAACATGAGGAAGAGGAAAAAGAAACAACTTCAATTCCCAAGCTTTCCAGAAACCACAGAAGTCAAAGACAGCGCGCAGATGAAGGTGGAATTGCCATGTGCCTCTTGGTATAGCTCCAAAGGATTTTAGTAACCAAACAGGCCAGCATTTGGAAGCATACAGGATGTTTACTCTGTAACTATGCAGTGTCTCAGGCTATCAGAGGAGAATTATATTTTTACTTAAGCCATAAAAAGCAAGTGATGATTTCTCATGGCAAAACTGTCACTTAATGCAGTCATGGTTGGCAAAATGAGTAATATTTTATCTCTGAAGCAGTAGGAAGAGCAGGTGCATATGTCCCTATTTTCTTGCTTCCATCAGCAGTGTTGCTTGTTATTTTGTTGCCATCTGGCAAAGACAGCAGGATCTACTAAAAAATACAGCTATTAGTTTTTCTTTAATAAAACATGGTTACCCAGTTACCATTGGCCCACAACCTCACATGAAATGCATGAAGTGCGATTTTTGGTTAGGTTTTTCTAACTTATTGATTTTGCATCCTGTCAGTTTTCTCCTCTGATAAACCTTTTCTCCAAGAAAAGTGGTTGACTTACTCTCACGCTATTGTCTGCCTTACAACTCATGGAATCACTGAGGTTGGGAAATACCTTTAAAATCATCGAGTCCAATCATAACACTTTCAAGTCTACCACAAGTCAAACTGGTTTGGCTTTTTTTTTTTTCCCTAAACCTAGGAAGAAAATACTACCCTGCTACAGGAATTTTCTAAATTGCAATCACTTTCTCTGAATGACAACAAAATCTGTCTGCGGACTTTACAGCATGGAAATTTCCAGGATAGACACCTCTAAGATGTAGTTTCACTATTCATGGCAGGACTAATAGTCGCTGTAAGAGGATATAACAGTAGAAGAGTTTGCCTTGCCTTAGGTCTAAATACTCCCTTGTAAGGAAAGACAGTGGGCAGTGTTTGATGTTGCTCCACATGAATGCTCCTTTGTTGTCCTGTCCCTGT
Organism: Rissa tridactyla; assembly: GCF_028500815.1. Lineage (NCBI taxonomy): Eukaryota > Metazoa > Chordata > Aves > Charadriiformes > Laridae > Rissa > Rissa tridactyla. The sequence continues at coordinate 19,726,889 of NC_071467.1, forward strand.
CCAAAGTGACCACAGGTGTCCCACTGTCCCATCAGTTACCCCATGAGTTCTTGCCATCTTCCTCCTCTCACCACGATATTCCAGATCCTGGTGTCAGTGTCTTTCGGTGTGTTTGCCCTGAAAGAGCCTTTTCCTCTCCCAGTAGCCAGAGGTCCTCCATTTTCCACAGCTACACCGAAATGGAAATTTCCTTACAGGTTTTAAGCCTGGAAATCTGGTCTTATTGTTGCTTTTTGGTGCATTTGATCTCCATTACTGCCACGTAGAATCATAGAATAGAATCATAGAATCTTCATGGTTGGAAAGGACCTTTGAGATCATCGAGTCCAACTATACACACAAAAAAAAAACCAAAACCCCACAAACAAACAACCTACAATCTCTGCCACTAGAGCATGCCCTGAAGTGCCACATCTAGACATTTCTTAAATACCTCTAGGGATGGTGACTTGACCACCTCCATGGGCAGGCTGTTCCAGTGCCTGACCACTCTTTCAATAAAGTAATTCTTCCTAATGTCTAATCTAAACCTCCCCTGCCGCAACTTCAGACCATTTCCTCTGGTCCTGTCATTATTCACTTGGGAGAAGAGGCCAACACCCACCTCTCTACAGCCTCCTTTCAGGTAGTTGTAGAGGGCAATGAGGTCTTCCCTCAGCCTCCTCTTCTCCAAGCTAAACATGCCCAGCTCCCTCAGCCTCTCCTCATGTGACCTGGTCTCCAGACCCCTCACCAGCCTGGTAGCTCTCCTCTGGACACGCTCCAGCACTTCCACGTCCCTCTTGTACAGAGGGGCCCAGAACTGAACACAGCACTCGAGGTGAGGCCTCACCAGTGCCGAGTACAGAGGCACGATCACTTCCCTGCTCCCGCTGGCCACGCTATTCCTGATACAAGCCAGAATGCTGTTGGCCTTCTTGGCCACCTGGGCACACTGCTGGCTCATGTTAAGCTGGCTGTCCACCAGCACCCCCAGGTCCTTTTCTGCTGGGCAGCTTTCCAGCCACTCTTCCCCAAGTCTGTAGCGTTGCCTGGGGTTGTTGTGACCAAAATGCAGGACCCGGCATTTGGCCTTATTAAACGTCATACAGTTGGCCTTGGCCCATCGATCCAGCCTGTCCAGGGCCCTCTGTAGAGCCTTCCTACCCTCAAGCAGTTCAACACTCCCACCTAGCTTGGTGTCATCTGCAAACTTACTGAGGGTGCACTCAATCCCCTCATCCAGATCATCGATAAAGATCTTAAACAAAACTGGCCCCAAAACTGAGCCCTGAGGGACACCACTGGTGACCGGCCGCCAAGAGGATTTCACCCCATTAATCACAACTCTCTGGGCATGGCCATCCAGCCAGTTTTTAACCCAGCGAAGAGTACACTTGTCTATGCCATGATTTGCCAGGTTCTCCAGGAGAATGCTATGGGGGACGGTGTCAAAGGCCTTACCAAAGTCCAGATAGACAACGTCCACAGCCTTCATAAAATCATAGAATCGTTTAGGTTGGAAAAGACCCTTGGGATCATCGAGTCCAACCATCAACCCCACTCTACAAAGTTCTCCCTTACACCATATCCCTTAACACCACATCTAAACAACTCTTAAACACATTCAGGGATGGTGACTCCACCACCTCCCTGGGCAGCCTATCCCAGTGTCTCACCACTCTTTCTGTGAAGAATTTTTTCCTAATGTCCACCCTAACCTTACACTGCTGCAGCTTGAACCCATTCCCTCTTGTTCTACCACTAATTACCTGTGAGAAGAGACCAGCACCAACCTCTCTACAATGTCCTTTGAAGTAGTTGTAGAGGGTGATGAGGTCTCCCCTCAGCCTCCTCTTCCTCAAACTAAACAGTCCCAGCTCCTTCAATCGCTCCTCATAAGATTTATTCTCTAGGCCCTTCACCAGCTTCGTTGCCCTCCTCTGCACTCGCTCCAGCACCTCGATATCTCTCTCATATTGAGGTGCCCAGAACTGGACACAATACTCAAGGGGTGGCCTCACCAGTGCTGAGTACAGGGGGACAATCACCTCCCTCCTTCTGCTGGTCACACTATTTCTAATACAAGCCAGGGTGCCATTGGCCCTCTTGGCCACCTGGGCACACTGCTGGCTCATGTTCAGCCACTTGTCCATTAGAACCCCCAGGTCCTTTTCTGCCAGGCAGCTCTCCAGCCACACTTCCCCAAGCCTGGAGCGATGCATGGGGTTGTTGTGGCCCAAGTGCAGGACCCAGCACTTGGCCTTGTTGAAGCTCATTCCATTAGCGTTGGCCCATCGGTCCAATCTATCCAAGTTTCTCTGTAGGGCCTCCCTATCCTCATCTAGATCAACACTCCCACTTATCTTCGTGTCATCTGCAAACTTGCTGATGATACACTCTATGTCCTTATCAAGGTCATCAATAAAGATGTTAAACAGAAATGGTCCCAACACCGAGCCCTGAGGAACACCACTTGTGACCGGCTGCCAGCTGGATTTAACTCCATTGACCACCACTCTTTGGGACCGCCCATCCAGCCAGTGCTTGATCCAGCAGATCTTATGCTCATCCAGGCCATGAGCCACCAGTTTTTTCCATGAGAATTCTATGGGAGACAGTGTCAAATGCTTTTCGAAAGTCTAGGTAGACAATGTGCACAGCCTTTCCCTTATCCAATAATCGGGTCATCTTGTCATAGAAGGAAATCAGGTTCGTCAGGCAGGACCTGCCTTTCATAAGCCCATGCTGACTAAGCCTGATCCCCTGCTTGTCCATTATATGAGTTGTACTGGCACTCAAGATGATCTGCTCCATGACCTTCCCTGCTACCAAGGTCAGACTGACAGGCCCATAGTTTCCCAGATCCTCCTTTCTGTCTTTCGTGTAGATGGGTGCTACATTTGCTACCCTCCAGTCCATTGGGACCTCCCCAGTTAGCCATGACTTCAGGTAAATAATGGAAAGTGTCTTGGCGAGCACATCTGCCAACTCTTTCAGTACTCTTGGATGTAACCCATCTGGTCCCATAGACATGTGCGCATCCAAGCGGCGTAGCAGGTCACTGATCACTTCCTCTTTAATTGTGATGACCTCGTTTAGCTTGCCCTCCTTGTCTCCCAGCTCATGAGGCTGGGTGCCCAGGGAACAGCTAGTTCCACTGCTAAAGACTGAGGCAAAGTAGGCGTTGAGCACCTCAGCCTTTTCCTCATCCTTTGTGACTGTTTCCTTCTGCATCCAGTCCTTAAAAGCTGTAGCTAGGTTGAGCTCTAGCTGCGCTTTGGCTCTCCTAATTTTCTCCCTGCATAGCTTCGCTATATCCTTATAGTCTTCATGAGAGACCTGCCCCCTCTTCCAGAGGTCATAGACTCTCCTTTTGTTCTTGAGGTCCAGCCAAAGGTCCCTATTTAGCCAGGCTGGTCTTCTTCCCCACCTACTTGTTTTATGGCACATGGGGACTGCCTCCTCCTGTGCCTTTAAGACTTCTCTCTTGAAGTATGTCCAGCCTTCCTGGGCTCCTATATCCTTCAGGGCAGCCTCCCAAGGGATTTTGTCCAGTAGTCTTCTGAACAAGTCAAAATTTGCCCTCCGGAAGTCTAAGGTGGCAGTTTTACTAACCCCTCTCCTTGTTTCCCCAAGAATCAGAAATTTGATCCTCTCATGATCACCGTGCCCTAGATGGCCACCAACCTTTACTTCCCCCACAAGTTCTTCCCTGTTCACAAGATGTAGGTCCAGCAGGGCACCTTCCCTGGTCGGCTCACTTACCAGCTGTGTGAGGAAGTTATGTTCCACACATTCCAAGAACCTCCTGGATTGTTCCCTCTCTGCTGTGTTGTATTCCCAGCAGATATCCGGGAGGTTAAAGTCCCCCACAAGAACAACGGCAAGTGACTGTGAGATTTCCCCCAGCTGCTTATAGAAAGCTTCATCCACCTCACTGCTTTGGTTGGAAGGTCTATAGCAGATTCCCACAGCGATATCAGCTTTATTGGCCTTTAACCCAATCCAAACACTCTCCACCCCTTCATCAGTATACTTGATTTCGGAGCTCTCATAGCATTCTCTAACATACAGGGCCACTCCACCACCTCTCCTTTCCTGTCTATCCTTCCTGAAGAGCTTGTAGCCATCGATTGTGGCACTCCAGTCGTGTGAGGCATCCCACCACGTTTCTGTGATAGCCACTATGTCATAGTTTTCCTGGTGCATCATGGCTTCAAGCACCCCGTTTGTTGCGCATACTGCGTGCATTGGTATAGATGCACTTCAGATGTGCTAATGATTCCAACACCTTTTTTTGAGTGTGGGTCCCATTTCCCACCAGACCCCTCTCAGGTGCTTCCATGATTTCTAAATGTCTGTCCCTTCTCTCAAATGAAATGGCAGAGTGAGTGTCCTCGCTAGTCCACCATCCTTCAAGCCCTGGCATGCCTCCCTTGGGTTCATTCCTAATGGGCCCAGTTATCTCCCCTTCCCCCCTCATATCTAGTTTAAAGCCACTCTTCCTCAAGCCTGTCGCGTTGCTTGGGGTTGTTGTGACCAAAATACAGGACCCAGTACTTGGCCTTATTAAACTGCATCCAGAAGGTGGGTCACATGGTCGTAGAAAGAGATCAGGTTGGTTAAGCAGGACTTCCCTTTCCTAAACCCAGGCTGGCTGGCCCTGAAAAAAATAAATTTTTCAATATCTTTAAAATAGGTTTTCAGAGTATCACTGAAACTTTTGGAGTATATTACAAACTCTCTCTTTTGGTGCTCAAGCACCCGCCTGTTCTGGTATTGGTATTTCTTGAAGACATTATTTATTGTGTCAAGAAGTTCCTTTATTGCACTCGCGATGTCCTTGATTGTCTGAAGAAACCTCACTCTGTCATTGATCTCATCAGGAATCTTACTAAGAATTTGTTTAAATGCTCATGCCTTTTCATTAAGATCTTGGAATTCTGGTTCTGTTCTTTCAATCATATACTCCTCTACATTATCAGCTGCCATGTGCAGAAGAGAGTCCATGAAGTTCACATCCACACTTTTTTTCTCCAGAATTTTCATAATGATGTCCTGTGTAAGACCTGGATTTTCTTTTTCAGCCTTAATAAAAGCTGCTCTCAGTGTCTGAGCTGCAGATAGATTTACTCTTTCTAGCTCATTAAAAACAGGGTACATGACAGCATAGAGAGGCATGGAAACCATAGAAGTGGTCTCTGCTTCATTCTTCATCTCTTCCATTGTCATCCTCATTCAAAGACCCACTTCTCAAGGAAAACACTATAGAACCAAAAAACTCTTCATTCACTGAAATGTTTCTTCTTTTTCCTCATTGTGCAAGAATACTTGAAGAGCTTGGAAAATATATTGTCCTCCCCCCCAACCCGCGGAGCTCTCGAGTGGGCTTCACCGCCCCACTGGAAGCGCCCGTGAGGAGGAAGCATCCGCCGCTGTTACCACACACCAGGCATTGTCCGGACTTGTTGAGTTGTTGAGGCATTGTCTCATTCTTGTGGTATGAGAAATAAAAACAGGCATCAAAAAGTGCGAAAACAGAGTCCCCATCAGACTGGAAGGAAGAGGAGCTCCTCCCCTGAGCATGCAAAGACCCCTTCCACAGCAAGACCCCTTCCACAGCATTCAGGCGTCTGGGCTCAGGTAGCTGCCCAGAGAACATGTAATGCCCAACGAAAGGGATGGACACCTCTGGGTCATATTAGGGAGGATGTGTGCCACCCTTTTTAAAGAGACAGATAAAACCCACTTTGATTAAATTTACACTGCTGAGAAGTTAGATGATACTTTGCATTGCACGGTATATATTTGCCTGAGAGATGAGAACTGAAATTAAACTATCATATAAAACAGGAAAGAGCCATTCATAGTTTCTTGGAATACACAAAGTATTATGAGCTCTAAAAGTTCTTTTCCAGAGTAACCCTTAATGCCATCTTAAAAAAAAGCACTCAAATCAGAATGTCATTTCTTTGATATGCATAGATTGATTGCCCAAAAACAAATGAACACACAGAACACTAAATAATATATTGTGGCTTAAATAATTGAAATAGGGCAGGAATTCACGTGGCTTTCTAAAATACATTTGGTTCAGCTGACTCAATAAAATATGATTTTATAAAGACTATCTTGAAAGTTACTCTAGGAAGAAAAGGAAAAGGAGTTTGAGAAACAGAGCACAACAGACTTGCACGTGGGTGTACAATAGACGATGTCCTTGGCACCAGCCCTGGTCTTACTGTACCACTGCCTCCCCTTCTGTTTCCTACTAGTCTTATTTCTAGTTTCACCCATTTTTGCCCTTCTCCTTTACTGTTGCCTGGTAGTTTTTATATTACCAATAGATCTCTTACCTTTCTAAGGTAAAATTATTCTGTTACCAAGGGAAATCTAGAGTTTGATTTTCCCCAGGAGTCATATTTATCTTTTATTTCCAGACATACATCTTCTTTCACAGATGGTAAAAGCCGTATGAACTGAGCTTATGACTGGCAGTGTTTCTGGATAAGGAGTTTTTACCACACGTTAATTCAGATGAGACATACTGGACAAACTTTTGTAATAAGTGATAAACGCAAATGTTTAAGTAAGATAATTATTTTATCTTGCAGTGAGTGGGAGTGTAAATAGTGTTTAGAGAAACATTAGAAGCTAAGAAATTAACTTGTTGGTTGTTATTTTATCCAGACTGTCTTGATCTACAGGGTCTGAAAAAGGGTTGCTTAGAAATATACTACTTCAGTTTTCCTAAGAGCTTTCAGATAAAGGACTATGTTTCTGACTAGTATATCAACATCTTTGTGTCTGCACCAACTAAAACTAGTAAGAAAGCATCTGAGTACACAACAAACTATTCTGGATGAAAGTTTTTCCCAGTGAAAAGTGGTTCTATTTTGGAAAAGAGTCTGTGGCATCATTTTCTGTTGAAGAATCTTCTTTTGTCCTACAAAAATTTGGATTTAAATAGAACCTGAGCATGGAAAAGACCACACAGGTAACTGGATCCAGTCCCCTTAGTCACCAGTTGCCACACCACCACATAGGTTTTCTCTCACCTCCCTTATTGTAATTCCAGCAGTCCACTTTGGTCCCACACATATATTTCAGTAGCGTCTTGTCACTGGCTCTTTCTAAACTCCTGCTTTTATTAGGGCAAGGAGCACTTCTAGGTGCTTAAACACAATCCTCTACATTGCTAAATTGTTACAAAGATCCTTGGCAGACATTTAGTGCAGCCCTACTAGCACTCTCCCTTAAAGTTTCTTCATGTATGTAGGGATTAATGACAATCATCAGTTCTTTTAGCATTTGGCAGCATTTTAGACTGAAAATAAATTCAATAGTAAGAATACCAACCACTTTATACCAGCTGACCTCAGTGTCTGAGAACATCCTTGGTACTTTTAATGTACTGGTACTGAGAAATCCTTGTGCTAGACTGAAATTTCAGTTGGTGACAGTGGCTGACTAGCACTGAACTACTTACTTAAGGTCCCACTGCAGCCAAAGAAGAGAGGTAGGCATCTGTAAAGGCTAACCCACTCCATCTTTCCTACCCACTCACTTTAGGAAATGATGAATTTAGCTTTAGAATTGTCTAATCTTTTTCCATTGACAAATGAATAGGTGACTAATTGCATATATCTAATGAACAAATCCTGCCTTTCAGTGGTACATAGAATATCTACTCTATATGCCTTGTAATATTGACTTGCAGACTTGATTTTCAAAATCCCAGACTTCCAGAGACATTTAAAGTTTACTTTTTAATTTGTGCTTGAATGCATGCCTGATATATATATTAAAGAAGGCAAATGCTTAGTTACGAAACTGAATCACCTAGCTACTTTGGCATATGTCTAGTTTTGGGCACAGAAATACTTCCTTAGATTTCCTCATGAAGGTTAACTCATCAAAACACATGTGAAAATGACTAAACTTAAACTTGCAGAAGTTTAAAATAAGACACAAGCCAAAAGAGTTATTCAAATATTTGAAGTTAAATGCCAGAAGCTGGACCCACAGACATCTGATTTAACTCCTGCCTAGGTACCAAACTCTCCACAGCATGTCTGAAAATGTTCTGCCAGACAAAGTGTGTGCAAGTGAAAGCGATCACAGAACTGGGTAACTGGGTGATGGTGGAAGGACTATTGCATTCTCCAGTGAATGGTCACATGCAAAGCAATCACTGGATAACACAGAAATATGATGGGTTTAAAACCGTAAATTTAGTAGTTCATTAATCATTCTGAGGGCTCAATGAGATATTCAAAGTTAATCCATTCATATTTCTTGCCCAGGTGGCCAAGAAGGCCAACGGCATCCTAGCCTGTATCAGGAATAGTGTGGTGAGCCGGACTAGGGAAGTGATCATCCCCCTGTACTCGGCACTGGTGAGGCCCCACCTCGAGTACTGCGTTCAGTTTTGGGCCCCTCGCTACAAGAGGGACATTGAGGTGTTGGAGCGTGTCCAGAGAAGGGCTACAAAGCTGGTGAGGGGTCTGGAGGACAAACCTTATGAAGAACAACTGAGGGAGCTGGGGTTGTTTAGCCTGGAGAAGAGGAGGCTGAGGAGAGACCTTATCACCCTCTACAACTACCTGAAAGGGGGTTGTAGAGAGATGGGAGCTGACCTGTTCTCCCTGGTGACAAGTGATAGGACGAGAGGAAACGAGTTCAAGTTATGTCAGGGGAGGTTTAGATTGGATATTAGGAAACATTTTTTCACTGAAAGGGTTATTAAACATTGGAATAGGCTGCCCAGGGAGGTGGTGGATTCACCATCCCTGGAGGTGTTTAAAAAAAGGGTAGATGGGGCACTTAGGGACATGGTTTAGAAGTGGCTTTTGTCAGGGTAGGTTAAAGGTTGGACTTGATGATCTTAAAGGTCCCTTCCAACCTCAGCAATTCTATGATTCTATGATTCTATGATTCTAGGCTTTTTCCCCAGAATAGCAGCAACTAGATTCAATGAAAGTAGACCTTTTCAGGTACTCACCTCTCTTTGGAAGCAGCTGCGCAAAAGGCAAAAAAACCCCACCATAGTGGATTTTTGATCAAGTTATTTGAAACACCAATACTGATCTCTAGAAAAGGGATAATGCAGTTAGAGATAGGAAATGGTAAAATTTATAGGTATTGCATTATTCCAAGGTTGTAAAAGCCAGATATATAAAAACAGGCTTAGTTACATTAATGGATCCATTAAGTGGAGCTCACACTCATTCCATGTATCACGTGCTGTTTTGTTACTCTGATTTATTTAGTCTGGCAATAAATCTCTGCATCCCATATGGCTGGAATAATCTGAAGTCTTACATATCAGTATTGTCTGTCCACCTGCAATTATTGATGTAACAGTATGAACTTGAAACAGTTCTAATTGCTAAGAATAAGTCATCAACCTCTTTTCATTTCTAGACATTAAATCTTGCCTCCCCTGTTTCCCAGGAATGCAATGAAATTATTCATGCCAATAAAACGAGTAGGACACACCCTGAGAGCCTAAAATCAGTTAAACTGTGTTTTGAAAACATATAGGACCGAGAGTAAGGAAATGTCGTGGTTTTGGCCAAATTGGCCAATGGCAGGTGACAGATGCTCTCCCCCCACCTCTCTCACATGGAGAGGAGGAGGAGAGGAAAAGACATTTATGAGTTTAGAAGAAACTAAACTACTTTAATGAAATATTAATAGTAAAATAAAAAGGAAATAATAAAATAGATCCAGTATATACAAAACCATATCAAGCTCCCAGGATGACGTCACCAGCAGGCACTGGGGAAGTCCCAGACTGGATTCAGTGGTGGGTGGGAACTGGATTCCAGAGATGGAGTCAGGAACCCATGGATTGGGATCAAAGGCAGATGAACAGACAGGGTCTGCCTTGGACATCGGCCATTGAAGAAAAAGAGCTGACCCTTTGATCCCTCAGTTTTTATACTGAGCATGGGACAGATGGGATGGAATACCCCTGTTGGTCAATTTTGGGTCACCTGTCCTGTCTGCTTCTCCCTGCAGGTGGGATGCCTCTACATTTTTCTGTTCCTGATCCTCCAACGAGGCAAGTAACAAAATTAGCTGACCGTGGTTGTTATAGCAATGAGTATAAGCAAGAGCCTCTCTGCGTACCATTCCTTGGCACTAATTGTAAACATTGGTCTTATCACTCTGAGAATGAACCATTTTTGGCACAACATGCTGTTAATTTCAGAGAGTTAGAAGAGGCCTAGCTAAGAAGTAAAATCAACAGAAAGTTGGTTCTATTTTACCTCAAACCAGGACAGGAAGAAGATTCTGCTTTTTGCAAAGTAAACGTTGCATTTTATTTGGCATTGAGAGAGGGCTGCAAAAAATTAAAGATTCAAGGTGTAAAAATTTAATTCTGATTTGCAAATCAAGTTTGATAAAGCTCAGTTAATGTGGTTTCAAATCTTCCAAGAAAAAAAAAGTTACATATGTATCTAAAGCACTAAAAGTGCTCAGAGAACCACATCTATACTGGTTTGTCCAGTGCTGCCAATCACTGAATTGCAAGAAACTGAAATTTGTTAATTTTCACCATTTATGAAAATTTCTCCCCTCAAAAAGTTAAAAAACTTAAATTTCTTAAAGGTTCTTATCAATTTCATTTTCAGAACATAAAAATTGATATATCAAAGAGAACATTTGGTGTCATGAATGTTTGATTAGAAGCCTTTGGATGTTAACCGTGGAGATGGGGACTCTCAACAACAGTCATAAAATATACATCAAAAGACCTAAAAGCCTTGAAAGACATAAAATGTATTTTTAGTACTTGGGACCAAATGAATCATGGCTTTACATTCTATCCAGCCATCAGTAAGTGGCACAGGGAGGTAGCCACGTATGGATGAATGAGAAACACATGGGGAAAAGTATGAGGAGAGGAAGAGCAAAGAAGGGGATACAGATAAGAAGTGGTAGAATCTTCCTTAGGGAAGATTTTCTTAAATCCTATTTTTTGTCTCTCTATCCTTATAGAAAAAAGACCGAGGTCACTAGTTCTCCTAAACTTGCATTACTGTCCTTTTTGTAAAAATTGTTGCAGTCAGGTACTATTTATCTAGAGTAGTCTTTACTGGTCAGAAGCAATTGTTTTACACTGCCCCGAGAAGGCACGTGTGGGAATGCACTGCACATTTCCACAGTGCCCAAGTCGGAGTGCTCCCCTGAGCAGTGTTCTTTTTAGCTGGGAAATTCACTTGTGTAAATGGATAGTGCTTTACCTATGCCAAAAGTAAATGGAAAGAGCTTTACATTTTCAGACACTCCGTTCTGTATTGCTCATAAATTATCATACTTATTCCAGTGAATCAAAGTGAACTCTTCATGAATGCTAATGACTAAATTTTCGAATGGTACAGTCAGCAACCTATCCTCCTTCCCTGTGGACCTAAGTCCCAGCATGAGGGACACAGGAAAATTATTAAAGCCAGTTGACCAAGTATTCCAAGTTGTCCCTGTAACATTTGCTTTCTGAACTGGGGTGATGCTCTTTTCTATGGAGTGGTTTTATAATATTATTATTATTATTATTATTGTTATTATTGTTGTTGTTGTTGTTATTATTGTTATATTGTTGGTTTATCTCTTCTTTCATTTATTTTCATTACTTCTGATGTACTTAAAATACAAAAAGTACTCTTACAGGAAGCAGTGCAGAGAGTGATGCTACATGCTTGTCTGTAAATGCAAACCTGTCACTCCTGTAAATGTTAAGGATCATGTCTGAGAATACAAACATAATTTGCCCTTTTCAAACCCAAAGTGCATGTGTGAGCTCTCAGAATCTTCAGGTGCAATGGAGGGGATTCATCTGCTTTCAGCTGTCTGAGGGTTAGAAACAGTCGGAGTTAATTGTTTATGTTCTTTCAATAACCAAAGAAAAGAGACAAAATGTTAGGTCAGGATGAATGGCCCTCTGTAGTCTGAGAAATGCCTCTCAAAAATTACATAGAAGACCTAGGTGATGAAAACTGATAGCTAGGTCGATTAATTTTGGCAGGGATATTTAAAATATACACTTGTTAAAAATGAGTCTTGCAGAACCCTTGTCACAGTTTAAACACCTGAGTTCAGAATAAGTACCTCAAAACTTAATTATAGTTGTCTGTAGATAGCGGAACTATAAACAATAGTTTAGGATTTTCCGTGAGATCTTCATTCTGTCCCTGGGAAGGTAATGGAGCGACTCATTCTGGATGTCGTCTCCAAACACGTAGAGGAACAGGAAGTTATTGGAAGTGGTCAGCATGGATTTACAAAGGGCAAATCATGCCTGACCAATCTGATAGCTTTCTATGATGTTATAACAGGTTGGCTGGATGAGGGGAGAGCCGTAGATGTCATCTACCTTGACCTTAGCAAGGCTTTTGACACTGTCTCCCATAACATCCTCATTAGGAAGCTGAGGAAGTATGGGCTAGACGAGGTGACAGTGAGGTGGATCGAGAGCTGGCTGAGTGACAGAACCCAGAGTGTTGTGATCAGCGGCACAGAGTCCAGTTGGAGGCCTGTAACGAGTGGTGTCCCTCAGGGGTCAATACTTGGTCCAATTTTGTTCAGTATATTCATTAATGACCTAGATGAGGGGACAGAGTGTATCCTCAGCAAGTTTGCTGATGATACCAAGCTGGGAGGGGTGGCCGACACTCCAGAGGGCCGTGCTGCCATCCAGCGTGACCTGGACAGGCTGGAGAGCTGGGCAGAGAAGAACCTAATGAGGTTCAACAAAAGCAAGTGTAGGGTCCTGCACCTGGGGAGGAAGAATGCTAAGCACCAGTATATGTTAGGGGCGGACATGCTGGGAAGCAGCTCTGAGGAGAAGGACCTGGGGGTCCTGGTAGACAGCAAATTATCCATGAGCCAGCAGTGTGCCCTTGTCGCCAAGAAGGCCAATGGCATCCTGGGCTGCATAGGGAAGACTGTGGCCAGTAGGTCGAGGGAGGTCATTCTCCCCCTCTACTCTGCACTGGTGAGGCCACAACTGGAATACTGTGTCCAGTTTTGGGCTTCCCAGTTCAAGAGGGACAGGGAACTACTGGAGCGAGTCCAGCGTAGGGCAACCAAGATGATTATGGGACTGGAGCACCTCCCTTATGAGGAAAGGCTGAAAGAGCTGGGACTCTTTAGCCTGGAGAAGAGAAGGTTGAGGGGGGACCTGATTAATGTTTACAAGTATCTAAAGGGTGGGTTTAAGGAGGACGGAGCCAGGCTCTTTTCAATGGTTCCCAGCGACAGGACAAGGGGCAATGGGCACAAGCTAGAACATAGGAAGTTCCGTTCAAATACACGGAAAAACTTCTTTACGGTGAGGGTGACGGAGCACTGGAACAGGCTGCCCAGGGAGGTTGTGGAGTCCCCTTCTCTGGAGATTTTCAAGACCCGCCTGGATGCAGCCCTGAGGGATGTGCTTTAGGCAATCCTGCTCTAGCAGGGGAGTTGGACTAGATGGTCTCTAGAGGTCCCTTCCAACTCTGAAGATTCCGTGATTCCGTGATTCCGTGATTCTGAATCACCAGATAAAGACTGAACTAAAAAACTCTGAAATAAATGACAGTTTTGCTACTGATTGGGATGCTCAGACTGATAGTGTATTATCTGCATACTTGAGAAGAACTGAGACACTAAATACCTCTTAAAATATTTGTCTCGGTTTAGAAAAAAATCATCAACATACTACCTGAACAAGTATCTCATGGAGCAAAGCACAATACAACATTTCAAGTGTTCATCACTTGGCTGGATGTCACTTCACAAATCTTCCTAACCCAAAGAAGATTGATGAGTGTGACAGTAGTCAGGCATGCCATCTCCCTCACGTCTACCACAGCCTTCTTCCTCAAACTCCTCAGCATCCCCAAGTTCACTGTCCACCTTACCAAATTAGGGGCGAGTTCACACTTCCACCAATATCCATTAGCTTCTTCCCAGCCTGAATGTCCCCTTCCAGCAGGCACCCCAATCCCAAACTGCTAGCACAGTCAGCAGTCTCCTCATGAGCTTAGATATTATATGAAGCATGTTGCTGTTCGCTGCGGGAACACTGGTTTTCCTAGCAATGTGAACATTCAGCCTGTGCTAAGTTCACCTCCACCTCTGCAATCTGCCATGGTCTGTGGACCTTGAGGAGCAGGAGAGTGAGTTGTGCCATGAGTCTGGGTGCAGCTGTGACATTACAGTGCAAACACAGCAGATGTGGATCCTGGCTGTTGATGCGGTACTTGCTCAGGTGGGAGACGAAAAGGACACATCATTCTCTCTGTGCTGAAAGGCAGAAGGCAGCCTGCCTTTATCTGACATTGAATATTTATTGTGGCTGGTTCCTGGGTGGTGGCTGGTTTGGGAAGCAGATTGCCCACCCCTACACACCACTTCCACCTTCATAGACCTGCCCAAAACATCCCAAAGTACAAACCAGCTGGTGTTCCTCAGTCCCTAGAACAGAAAGGGACTGGGTAGACATATGCAGTCTGCTATAGATGGCAGCATGATTGAGGTATTACTGAGGCATCTTGATAGTCCTAGAATGCACGTTTGAACTGTGATTGTGTAACCATGCGTAGATTGGCTCGTATTTGTCCTGTCAATTGATTTGGCAGTGCACAGATCTGGGGTTAATGGTGGTCAAACGATGTCAAACTACAAGACTTGCAATAAAGCATCACTGAAAGAGAACAATACATGTTCACAGCTGACCTTCGTATGAACTTTCTCTTTTGCTATTATTCCCCTGGTTCTGTCTCAGCAATCACTTGACAGAAATGTTGCCAGGGGAAGAAAAAAAGAAAAAAAAAAAAAGAAAAAGTCTTTCAATCAATACCAGAGAGAGCAATCTTCATAAATGATAGTATAATAATCAATGGATTACTCTGAACACATGCAAAGTTGAATAAAAAAATAAGTTTTAGAAAGCATGCAGTTAGAAAGTTTGCAGTTGGTAATTTTCACTTTCTCACACATTGTTTTTTTTATGCATACTTTTGAGTGACTGACAATAACTCATTCATGTCTACAAATCATACTCTGTGTTCTTTTCTATAATTGCAATAGGCAACAGTCTGCTATTTTTCATGTTAATCTCAGAGGGAGCTAATTTACTATATGGGTTAGTTAATTAATCAGGTTGGAAACATTACTCATTTAACCTTAGCAAATGTGATGTAGATTTTGGATGTGAAAAATATAACAATAATATTTTACTGTTGTGTAGTTCTGCACATCTGTAGTTCACAAAACAAGTATAATGTTCATTCAATGATATTCCCTTTTCTTAATCATGTGCCTTGGAGCTCACAGTTTCTGCGGAAGAGCACTGGGATTCCTTATTCAAGTAGGGCTTTTGTTCTATGCTTACAGAAAGCAAAACCTCCTCTACTGCAAGGAGAAAGACTTGATAATACTACCAAGTCTTACATGAGCCATCCAGCACAGATTTTGGATAATGTCTCTTAACCTGAAGCATTAACTGCAGGAGTTCTGTTATTCTGTTATTAAATCACATCCTAGGGAAAAAACATAAATTAAGGGAACATTTTTACATCATACGGGAACTAGGATGGTATCCAAGCTGGAAATCTGGAGGAACTTTACACTGCAAATTCATACTCTCATGGTTTTGGATTTTTTTTCGTTTTTGTGTTCCTGTTGTTTGTTTTAAATCATTCTTTTACAAACTAATATACACTTTTCACCTAACTTCCTTTATAGCTTAGGTCTAATAAGACCTCTGTCTCAGATGCATGCAGAAGAACCCCCTGAAATATTGCTATTGCTGGATTGGATCTCTGTCAGCTTGCTTGTTTGGCTCAGCTTTTCTCAGTAATTATCTCCGCTTTTGCATACGGTCTGTGTGGATACTTGGACTTTCCAGACATTAAATCTATATTTTTACTGGTCTACCAAAAGGACCAGGGCACAAGTTCTCACATCGGCACAGAGTCATCCACACCAACCCTGGCATGCTTTTGGTCTGATCCCTTAGCACTCTCGCAGACAACACCTGGGGTAGCTTAGGAGTTTGAGAAGAAAGAGAAACCATTCACAGGAGGCACCAAGGACTAGTCATCCTGTTCTGGAGGGAGAGAGTATTTGGCCATATGAACACAAATTATGTGATCCCACTTTTCATGAGAAGCAGAGAATGACATTATCCCTCTGGTTTCATTAGTACACACATTGCCTAAGTGCCAGAGTCCTTCCTCGTGGCCCGAGGCTGGATTTGAGCTTGTACCAGTTCCTCTACATTCCTATTTTTTCTCTGAAGTCTGTTAGTTAACTCATGTTTGTTAGTTAACTCATGTTTGTTAGTTAATGCATGCTTCTTTTTCATTTTGCTATGGTCTCTTGTGTCAAAGAGGAGCTTTTGTTAAAATCTCCAATTACATGTATACACACAGATGAGACATCCAAGCCCTGAAGTACATTAAACAGTATGAACATTGTCATCCAAGTCATTAATCATTGAACTAACAAATGAACTTCTATAAGAAAAGGTACATGACATTAGTTGCCATATCAAAGTCAATTTACCTTCACTCAAAAAGTCTATAGGTGCATCTTAGAATGTTTGCAGTGTTACTTTCAATGAATAAGAATAGTGCCCCAATTTTTTCTCTACTTTCAGATTAATTAAGATCAGCCTTGATCTCTCCAGCTATCTGTTATTTTCTACAGCATCCATTTGGACACGTAGTTTTTAACTGTCACTGCAACCTTTCCCAATATCATATTAAATGCAACGCACTCAATTGATATTTTATGCATATTATCAGGATTATTTGATGAGGAGAAGTATAGTTCTCACTCTTGATAAGACAAAGATTTCTTTTAAAATTAATGACCTTTTTGTTTTTTTAAATTACACTGGCCAAATTCAACCCTGATATTCTTGTCTTTTATGGGAAGGTTTTAACAGTTGCTATTTGCACTGGGGTGAAGACTGGTATTTGATTATATCTGAGTTAGTCAGCACTACTGAAAGCTTTGCCTACAATATGTCACTATCTAATGGGATTGCCACTTTTATTCCAAATTGCTAAAGAAGTCTTTCATTTCTGGTACATTTCTTGCAAGGGGAATCCTAATCTGATAGCTTGCTTATAGCCTTCTCCCTGATTAATCTGCACAGTTCAATAAAACCAACACAGCTACACATAATACATCAAAATCACTCTAATGAATTTTAAGACAGTCCTTTCTTGCTGGACAGTGGGGTAGAAAATTGCTATTAATGCTCTATGTAGTATCATGGCATGTTTTGAATGTTCAATTCCACATCTACACGTGCGCTTAGAAGTTTAAGTGTACTGCTTAATCAGGCTTTCTTTGCTTTTCAAGTTTATCATCTTTACACATTCAGTTCTGACCGTTATCCGCCTGCACTCTAAAGTAAGCACTCATTTGCTTGGTTATTTCTGTACCCTACTAAGTACAAAGCCGCAACAGAAGTGCTCTCTCTGGAATTTGAGCCTTTTCTTTTTCTGCATGAAAGCTTTTCTTCTTTTACATTTCCCATGGAAATGAAGTCCATAAATTCTTTTAGTCTCTACCATACCATAGTTATATCAATTTTATTTCATGCACAGGGGCACACATTTTTTTTTCCTTATTTCAGGTGAAGACCTTTTATGGGGGTCTGGACTCGTGAGTGTTCGTGTCTGTACTGTGAATAAAAATATTTTTACTCTTGCTTTTTTGTTTCTTATTATTTCTTCTGACATGTAGTCAGCTTCTAATTTACATTTAAGATAATGAGAACACCAGCTTAAAAAATTTAGGAAAGGTCTATGAAAGGCCCCAGCACATGCCCCAGTCAGGAATCCACCATCCTCAGTAAGGTAAGGTCTCAAGTTAGGTATGATCTCTACATCATGTTTGGGGAGAAAACTTCTCAGTGTACAATTTTCAGTAGTCAGTGCAATCAGTCAGCAAAATCAGACAGTAGGATAGCTGAGGACTAATTTTATTTCCAACACCTCTTCAAGGTTTGAGCATGTCTATCGCAGACTATGATTCATGGCCCACACGCCTCTCTAGAATAGGGGAAGTACATTTTGGGTGCAAATAATGGCTTGACAGTAGTGGAGCTGTGACCTACACTTCGAGTAACAACTACATATCAGAGCTCTTCACAAGGAAATAAGAGGGGACAATTCAGTTTATACCTTGCTTACAAACCATCCTCTTAAACCACTCAGCAATGGTTAGATTTATTTTCCATTGGCATTGGTAAGAAGACTGTACCTTATAACAGCTCCTTTTTCACCATGGGAAAGAAATCCAGCTCTCATTTTTATAGTTACTGAAGACTTCAGACAGTGCATTAAAAAACACCACACCAGCCTCTGAACAAAAAGATGCCAGAACAGCTCAGAGATGTTTAAAATAAACATTCCTGTTTCATGTAGCTATTCAGAAATACAATTCAGAAATTGAAGGAAATCAAAGATCCATATCAAAGTATCCTTGCTATAGAAAAGCAGAATAGGACAATAACCTGCAGGAGCTCCTACCTTACAACACAGTATTTCTAGATGAAAGGTAATAAAATAGTATTAACAAAACACCACAAGTGTGAACTGGTAAAATCTAGTGGTTTTGAATGACTCTTCATAACTAATTTTCTTATTGATTTAAATGTATTTCCTTTTAAGATTTTTCTCATAAGAAAGGGTTCACAGTCAGAAAAACATCAGCTTTCACCATCTCATTTTTATTTCAATGAAGGTACAAGAGCCCCTTATAAACTGAATCAATGTAAAAATCAAGTACTTTGCACTGCTTTATATAGACAACTTTTATAACTGTTTTTACAAGCTAAGCTAAATGTAAGCATATTGCCCATGCTTTTTTTCTTTTAGGTCATCTGGAATAGGATTTTGGAGTGGAAAGTCCCAAGTCCTTGTATGAAGATGAGCACAATACTGGCAGTGTGGGTTTTCTAATTTATGCTCTGAGCTCTGTGCTGTCCAGGCAGAGGTCCAGATATCTGGCAGCTCTTCCACTAAACCAGGTGCATCAGAGGAGAGTGGGACTTCAGGCAGACTTGGGCTATACTGCACATCACCTACAGACTGACTGATTTCAGGAAGCTCCCTGATCAACACAGTTGTTCTTTTAGACCCACTGACAGATCGTTATTTCTCCCCATTTGCCGTAAGCAGACTATGAGCACCTAATACAGGGACCTGCACTGTACGACAGGGGCACACAACTGCAACATCTGATATTTCACTCCCAAAGTCCTCTGCGGATCTAGCCCTCAAAGAGTAGTGCCCACCTTGGACCAACAGCTGTAAACACATGCTCATTTATCCTGAGGATTACAGCCAAGCGGCTGAGAGAGAAAGGAATTAAGTTGCAGAGCGCGTTTCACTATTATTTAGTGAGCTGGCCACTAAGACAGTTTCCTTTTGACAAAGATTTTTTTGTTGTTGTTCCAGATTTCCAGTGTCATTTGCAGTTCCCTGGCTGGGCCTTTTATCTTAAAGGAAAGACAGGAACTATTCACCCCATATTGGTTTCAGCAAGTCAGAATATGAAATGAGCCTGTTGATTTCAGCTTTCAATTAAATGGCTAATTAGACAAAACTTCTTTATCAACAGGGAATATCCCAAATTCATACAGGCAGCAGATGCAGCACTTACTCACATGAATAATATTCCTCAAACTGACAACCATGAGAGAAAAGCTTAGGAGAAACACTCCATCCCTGGAGATGTTGAAAAGGACAACATCTGACAAGGCATCAGAAACAAACTGAGCATATGCAATTTTAACACCTTCACCCTTATAACCAAAAAAATGGTATCATGCTGCATGCTTTTCTCTGGATTATACCCTTTTTTTTTTTTCTGAGAGAGTTAAATGCTAGGATTTTCAGAGCTGTGACAATAAGCTACATATACAGCTTTGACCTATAGAGAACTTCCTGCTGTACTTGGCTGATTATGTCTTTGGCAGTAGGGAGAACAGTACTACAGCCATTTCAGGCAGAAAAAATCTAGTCATTTGCAACAATTTTTCACACATTTATAGAAAAAATAAATCAAAGACAATTATTTACCAAAGGTGGTGATATGAGTAACTGTGATACAAGGATAGAGCTGGAAAACTTTTATCTGATTAAAAACAAAAAGTACAGGTAACCTTAAATTCTTTGTGAATTTACCATATTTTTTTTCTACTGGAAAACTGGAAGAGTGATAAGAAAACTGTACCAGTTTTTTTCCTTAATGACATTTAATTTAAAATAAAAATAAAAGCCAAACTTATTATCTAATTAAAAAAAAAGGCAGCTCAAATACCAGCAAAATATTTCCATTTTGTTTGAGCAAAATATGCCCAATTCAGAGCCCGCTATTTGTTTATTTTATGAAGGGGAAAAAAAAATACAAATATCTTATGTAAAAAGATTTTCCCCCCACCTAGACCTGCACAATTATCCACCCATTTCTGACTAGAATTCCTCAAGAACATTCTTAATGAGACAGTTGCTCTAACAAAAGACTTGAAGATTTTAAATGGCAGTGTTCAAAACACTTCATCAGTTGCAGCTGGATATGTTCAGCTCTCAGTACAAGAAAGACATGGACCTGTTACAGCGGGTCCAGAGGAGGTACACAAAAAAGATCAGGGGAATAGGGCACCTCTCCTATGGGGAAAGGCTGAGAAAGTTGGTGATGTTCAGCCTGGAAAAGAGAAGGCTCCAGGGAGACCTTATTGTGGCCTTCCAGTACCTAAAGGTGTCCTACAGGAAAGGTGGGGAAAAACGTTCTAGCATTGTCTGTTGCAATGGACAAGGGGTAATAGTTTTAAACTAAAAGAGGGTAGATTCAGACTAGATATAAGGAAACAATTTTTTACAATAAGGGTGGTGAAACACTGGAACAAGTTGCCCGGAGAGGTGGCAGATGCCCCATCCCTTGAAACTTTCAAGGTCAGGTCAGACAGGGCTCTGAGCAACCTGGTCTAGTTGAAGATGTCCCTGCTCAGTGCAGGGGGCATTGGACTAGATGATCTTTAAATGTCCCTTCGAACCCAAACTATTCTATGATTCTATGATTCTATGTTTAGGGAAAACACAGGAAACTAGACGTTGCTCACTGAGTGGATAACAAGCATCTTCTCAGCAAAATAACTTGATTATTCTGTTGTTTGCTGCTCTGATTCACTTTGTAGCTGAATTAAATGGCATCAGTAGATTGAATTTGAGGAGACATGAGGAGATGCTATGTGCCCCATTGAAGGTTGACAACACTAAGGGCTAGAGCAAAAGTAGCTCATCTACTTCCACAGAGATTTTTTGCATGCTATTTAGCTCCTTAGAAATAGCCTACTCTCAGTAGCCCACTTCTGAACCCAGTCAAGTAAGACACAATAATCTTTACTATCTGATCAACGATATTACATGTTTATGCTTTTTTTTGTTTTTAATTATCAACTTACAGTTTTTAAGGTTACACTACAGCAAGGTTCCTCATGATGGATTACAGTCCAGATATGGAAAAGGAGCATACAATGCATTTTCTTAAAGTTCACCAAGATTATCCTCAATTCTAGACTCTTTATTCTAGTGGGACACTCTGTATTTATTAGTGTTTTCCCTGTCCTTCAGGGAGCAGCTGCTGTATGCTCTCAGTTTTCAATTCAGAAGGGATGTGCAGCATCTGGCAGGCCCAGAAGAAGAAGAGCTGGGATTCTGCTTCCTACTGAACAGACTTCAGCAATGTTACCCAGCAGATCTGGATAAAATTTAACCACTTTGCTCCAAGCAAGGGTTTATGGAAAGAGTCACAGATAGTGCTGATGAGACTGCAATGAGGTATGGCACTCTCTGCAGAACATCAAAGTTTATTATCTCCAAAGTAAACGTTAAAGTCTACTTGATCTCTTCAGAAGTTCACTTTAATCAGACATAACTCTATTCTTAAATTCTGAGGTAAAGATGTTTCTTGATCTTGACCTCAGCAGAAATCACCTTATTTATAAAATTTATTTGTATAAAGGTCTCAGCATCAAAGCAATACAAATAATAATGCCATTAGTTCATAGCAGGAATCTTGTGGAGAAAAATACTTAAAAGATTCAGCCTAAGACCTTGCAAACCTTAATTGCACTGTTCCTTAGAGTGAAAAAATCAGAGCTACAGTGGGCTGAGCAGTACATGAGTTCTCTCCCACAAAAGTTTTGAGTGACATTCTCCACTTTCGTATTCTGGCAGGCCTTGTGCCACTATCCAGCACAGAGCAGAAATATTTTTTTAAGTACCACCATACGCACTGTCTAGAGTTAATGCGTAGAAACCATCGAACCATAGAATCTTAGGGTTGGAAGGGACCTCTGGAGATCATCTAGTCCAACCCCCCTGCCAGAGCAGGGTCACCCAGAGCAGGTGGCACAGGAACGCGTCCAGGCGGGTTTTGAATGTCTCCAGAGACGGAGACTCCACCACCTCTCTGGGCAGCCTGTTCCAGGGCTCTGCCACCGTCAAAGGAAAGAAGTTCCTCCTCATGTTTAGGTGGAACTTCCTATGCTCAAGTTTGTGCCCATTACCTCTTGTCCTGTCGTCGGGCACCACTGAAAAGAGCCTGGCCCCATCCTCCTGACACCCACCCTTTAAGTATTTATAAGCATTGATAAGATCCCCCCTCAGCCGTCTTTTTTCCAGACTAAAAAGACGCAAGTCCCTCATCCTTTCTTCATCAGAGAGGTGTTCCAGTCCCCTAATCATCTTGGTAGCTCTCTGCTGCATCCTCTCCAGCAGTTCCCTGTCCTTCTTGAACCGGGGAGCCCAGAACTGGACACAGTATTCCAGGTGTGGCCTCACCAAGGCAGAGTAGAGGGGGAGGATGACATCCCTCGACCTGCTGGCCACACTCTTCTTGATGCACCCCAGGATGCCCTTGGCCTTCTTGGCCCCAGGGCACATTGCTGGCTCATGGTCATCCTGTTGTCCTCCAGGACTCCCAGGTCTCTTTCAGATGAGCTGCTCTCCAGCAGATCAGCCCCCAACCTGTACTGGTGGATGGGGTTATTCCTCCCCAGGTGCAGCACCCTACACTTGCCCTTATTGAATTTCATAAGGTTCCTCTTTGCCCAACTCTCTACCCTGTCCAGGTCTCTCTGTATGGCAGCACAGCCTTCTGGTGTGCCAGACACCCAGCCCCCTCCAGCTTTGTGTCATCAGCAAACTTGCTGAGGGTGCGCTCTATCCCTTCTTCCAGGTCATTGATGAATATATTGAAGAGGACTGGACCCAGTACTGACCCCTGGGGAACACCACTCGTCACTGACCTCCAACTAGACTCTGTGCCACTTATCACGACCTTTTGAGCTCTATCTTTCAACCAGTTATCTATCCACCTTACTGTCCATTCATCTAGCCCACTCTTCCTAAGCTTCCCTATGAGGATGCTGTGGGAGACCATGTCAAACGCCTTGCTTAAGTCAAGGTAGACCACATCTACTGCCCTCCCCTAATCTATCCATCCAGTCATAGAAGGCTATCAGATTAGTCAGACATGATTTCCCCTTGGTGAATCCATGTTGAGTACTTCTGATAGCTTTCTTTCCCTCCACATGCCTTGAGATGACGCCCAGAATGAGTTGTTCCATTATCTTTCCAGGGATGGAGCTGAGGCTGACCAGCCTGTAGTTCCCTGGCTCCTCCTTCTTGCCCTTTTTGAAGACTGGAGTGACATTGGCTTTCCTCCACTCCTCAGGCACCTCGCCTGTTCTCCAGGACCTTTCAAAGATGATGGAGAGCGGCCCAGCAATGACTTCCGCCAGTTCCTTCAACACCCTCGGGTGCATCCCATCAGGGCCCATGGACTTGTGAATATCTAATTGATCGAATTGATCCCTCACTCGATCCTCCTCAACCCAAGGGAAGTCTTCTTCTTTCCCCATTACTTCCCTCAATGCCTAGGACTCCTGAAGGCTGGGCCGAGCAGTAAAGACAGAAGCAAAGAAGGCATTCAGTAACTCCGTCTTCTCTGCATCCTCCGTCACCATGGCTCCTGTCTCATTCAACAGTGGGCCCACAACTTCTCTGGTCTTCCTTTTGCTTCCAATATACTTGTAGAAGCCCTTCCTGTTGAGCTTGACATCCCTGGCCAGACTTAATTCCAAGGCGGCCTTGGCTTTCCTTGTTTCATCCCTGCACACTCTGGCAGCATTCTTGTAATCCTCCCAAGGGGTCAGTCCCTTCTTCCACTTATTGTTCTTCCTCTTGAGCTTTTTCAGAAGCTCCCTGCTCAACCATGCAGGTCTCCTGCGTCCCTTGGCTGATTTCTTTCTCTTAGGGATGCACCGATCCTGAGCTTGGAGGAAGTGGTCTTTGAATATCAACCAGCTTTCTTGAGCCCCTTTGCCTTCCAGAGCCCTAGCCCGCGGGATCTCTCCAAGCAGTTTCTTGAAGAGGTTGAAGTTAACCCTCCTGAAATCCAAGGTTGTAGTTTTACTTCTTGATGTTTTGTGCATGGTACCCGTGATCCTGAACTCTATCATTTCATGATCACTACAACCTAGGGTGCCCCCAACCTTAATGTCCTCCACCAGTCCCTCTGTGTTTGTCAGTAACAGGTCCAAGAGTGCTCCTCACCTTGTTGGCTCCTGTACCACCTGTGTCAAGAAGTTATCATCAATGCACTGGAGGAGCCTCCTGGACTGTGCATGCCTGGCTGTGTGATCTTCCCAGCAGATATCAGGGTGATTGAAGTCCCCCATGAGAACCAAGGCCTGCAATTGCGAGGCTACCTTCAGGTGTCTGTAGAAAGCCTCATCAGCTTCCCCATCCTGATCAAATGGCCTGTAATAAACACCCACAACAGTGTCCCTCATATTTGCCTGCCCCTTAATCCTTACCCATAAGCTCTCGACCCCCTCTTCATCCACCCCTAGTGAGAGCTCAATGCATTCCAAATGCTCTCTCACATAGAGTGCAATTCTACCACCACGCCTCCCTGGTCTGTCTTTCCTGAAAAGGACATAGCCATCCATGACAGCATTCCAGTCATGCGAGCTGTCCCACCATGTCTCCACATCTCCACGTCACCAGAAACACAGAACAACAGTTATTTTCTCTGTTCCCGTGGTTCAGAAGTCCAGAAGTCATTTGAGCTTAGCTTCCTGCTGCTTTCTTTTTACGTGTGCATCCCTCCAGTTGTCAGCCAAGTGTCGGTTGAGGATAAAGCCAATACAATGATCCTGCTGGAAATAAGAGACAATAGCATGCTACCTCTGTGTCTCAGCTGGGGAAAACCACAAAATGAGATGTAATTCAAAGAAAGCACTTATATTATTCACAGAATCACAGAATCATAGAATCTGTTGGGTTGGAAGGGACCTTTAAAGGTCATCTAGTCCAACCCCCCTGCAGTAAGCAGGGACATCTTCAACTAGATCATGACTCAACTAGATCAACTCTTCATCAGACAGATGTCACTGGTTTAATATGAAGTTGCCATTAGTGTGACTGTTAGGTGTGCAAAGGATGTCATGCAAAGAACCCCAACTACCTTTCAAGGAAAATATATAGGGCTAGAAATATTCAAATATTCTTACCAGTTTTCAGTAGAAAAGTCCTGTAAACCCTTGCCTTGTGATGCTTTGTCTCTTTCCTACAGTAATACAAATAGCAATAATGATATGGGAATGCATAGCCTCACTATAACAGGCATTTTTTTCCACATGTTTCATTGTTCAACATAAAACCCGCTAAAATTTCTCATGATAATACCTTTCTGATCCAGCTTCATCCTGTTTTGTGGAACAGTCTCTCAATAATTAAGCTTTAAGACGCTTTTAGGACCTGAAATATTTTTAGTATGCAAATTAATTACACATTTACAATAGAAATGTTCCGGAGTTCTGATGCATGTAATTAGAGATAGTTCTTGACTGATAAGATGTTAAATACTTTTATACAGGATGTGGCTTCATCTCTGAGCTCCTGCAAGGCTGGTTACTAAAAAAAATACTGTACATATTATTAATGAGTCTCATACTGGGCTAAACAGAAATGTGTACTAAGAATGGCGTTAATATTTTGAACTTTATCCTTCTGAATCCTTCATCCTTGAAAAATACCTGCTAGCGGTAAATGTACTCCACTTAGAGAAACTAGATGTGACCTTACAGTAACCCCCAAATGTACCAGAGGTGCCTTCCTCCTCTTGCTCAATTAAGCAAGGCTCCAAGCACTTGCTGTCACCTCTGTATTTGTGTGTTACCAGTTAAAGTGTTCTTGCTGCATGAAGATTCACATCTGTGACAGCAGCCGAGAAAATGTTTTATTTTTATCTGTCTGTGCTCCGAACTTCTTCAATTAATACTATGAATTAAACAGGTCACTCAAACCACCTTTCTCATTGCAGTTGTTTTCCCCTCAGAGCACAGCTGCCTCATGCCTTTCAGAGAGCATTTTTTCTTGACTCCAGGGTCACACCGAACCTTTCACAGCCTTTAAATAAACTTGTCTTTTGTCCGTTTGCCTGAAACCTAGCAAATGGTATTCACAATGTATTAACTAGATTTTTCTCCTAAAGAACTGGGTCAAAATACGAAAGTCTGTCTATCTTGTTTCATTACCTCCTTATTTGTAATTACTGAAATACATAAAAGCTTTTTCTTGGATTAGCCCTTATTTTTTGTGTCAGGAATTGTGCAGCAACAGGCACTCCCTGTTCTGTATGAAGTCCAAATTGCCCAGATAAAATGGTGGTAGGAATCCTTCCCTTCGGTAAAACCTACAGACATTTTTGGAAGCACTTAAGGACTACATTTAATGGCAACCTCCTTGTCACACAATTTAACATATCCAACACAATGCCAATCTCTGATATGACTGAATTAATTTCAACCTTATAACATTATTAAGACACAATTCCATTTTGCAATCCTTTTGCACAAAGCTGGGCTAGCCCCTCCTCATGACCAGCCTACAAGCACGTGAACAGAAGAGCACTTGGCATGTCAGAAATGCAAACGTGATCCTGTGGTCCAGCAGCTACACACACGTGCTCGCTGCGTGACCAGGGACACACTTGTCATGCAACAAAGATGCCATATTTAAATGTGCTCTAGAAAGACAGTGAGTAATAGACTATTGACTTTATTGCTCTACACTTCAGGCTGAAGGTTTACCCTGGAATTTTAAGGGTTTTTTTAATAGTATCATGGCTCCTTTGATCCAGCTGGTTAGCCAACATCCAGAGTCTTTCTGGACTGTTCCTATATTTATTTTTCCTTATAAACTGCAGCATCTAACTGTATGTTTGTCACCTAAAAGAAGCTTCAGTCTTTCAGATGTTTGATAGGGTAGTTGATAGTGGTGAGCCTAGACAAAAAAGAGCTACGATGTGTATACTACTACACTTAGCAATGTCAAAGCCTCACCGAAACATTGGAATGTGATTGCTTGTATACTTTAACTATTAGCATGTGCCCACCATGATTTTGGCGCATCCCAACTAGCACACTACCAGAAAAGGAATGTCTGAGCATGTTTCAGGGGATAGGATGAAACATTAACCCTTCCCAGTAGGCCATATAGACCAGGCTATCCTGTTATCAGGGGAGATGGTCATTTAGATGAACAAATATGGGATACACAATGCTACTTGCCTTCACAACCAAAGAATAAAGTTTGGCCTGCGTGATTTACTAGTGTAGAAGAAGCCTGTGATGCTAAACTCTCGAATGTGAAACAGATGGTATCACACAAAACAGATTAATCATGACAAACTGTCTTTCTTATGCTACTACGTACATACTGTAGCTACTAATAGGAGCAATTGTCCTGATAAATACTTAGAAGTCTTATTCTTACTCAATGACAACTGGTACAGTTGGGGCACCACTGCAACAACCTCTTTGCAGACAACTACAGTTGGGGCACCACTGCAACAACCTCTTTGCAGACAACTAGCAAGACATCCACTGACTGTGAACAGTTTCCAACGTTATAGCCCTTTAGTAATATTATGTGAAGTCTCCTTCTGCTAACATCCCTTGCTACATAGACTAATACTTGTCAGCTATAAGCTTTTAAATCCCAAACAGTTATGCCTATATCTGACCCCAGCCTTTCTATATTAGCAAAAACTAGCTTCTGCTAGATAGCGTGAGAAAAAAAGTGCAAGGATACTTCTACTGTAAATGATTAACTTCAGTATCTAGGTGTCAGTGATTAAGGAACATCAATTAGAGTATTTTAGATTATGCTAACTGTTGTGAAAATATTGACCAAAAGTCAGGTGTTTTTCCGAAGGCAAATGACTTCAGAGTCCAGAAGCAGCTAATAGAATTGAACTTGCAAGAGAATGTGAAAGTGGCACAACAGACTCTGCTCACAGCGGCTAACCATAGTAAGTAACACGACAGCCTGTCTCATGTTTGGCTAAGCAGACTCCCTGAACGCTCTCCATGGCTAAAGCTGGAGCTCTTGTCCAGTACTTCAGCTTAATGCTGCAAAGGGCACTGCTGTCTGGCAAGCGATGAATAAAATCTTCTAGTTAATCACGGACAGAAACATTGTTCCTTGAATATTTGCATCTACTGAAGCCTGTCTTCCTACAGATCTTTTTAATTTAAAAAGTGAAATTTATCCGCATTTTCCTCACATCTATACTCTCACCATTCTCCTCTTCCTCCTAACTCCCAGCTGATTCCAGCTATGCCCATGGTGACTGACTTGCCATGTGAAAATGACTAACCTGCAAACCACAAAAGAAGTTTCATTCAGACTGAAGCCTTTATCCCATCAGAGACTTCGGTCTCTGCCTTTCTTGCTTCAATCTTTACTGCTAAGGCCACCCCCCAGGAATTCCAGACTCTGGAGGTAAGTGAAAAAGTTTGGAGAAAGGAAGACTTTCCCTTGGTTGAGGAGGATCAGGTTAGAGATCATTTGGGCACTCTCAACATCCACAAATCCATGGGCCCCGATGGGATGCGCCCACAAGTGCTGAGGGAGCTGGCAGATGTTATTACAAAGCCGCTCTCCATCATCTTTGGAAGGTCATGAAGAACAGGAAAGGTGCCTGAGGACTGGAGGAAAGCAAATGTCACACCAGTCTTCAAAAAGGGCAAGAAGGAGGACCCAGGAAACTACAGGCCGCTCAGCCTCACCTCCATCCCCAGAAAGGTGATGGAACAGCTCATCCTGGAAGTCATCTCTAAGTATGTAGAGGAAAAGAAGTTTATCAGGAGTGGTCAACATGGATTTACCAAAGGGAAATCATGCTTGACCAATCTGATTGATAGCCTTCTATGATGGAATGACTGGCTAGGTGGATGAGGGGAGAGCAGTGGACGTTTTCTATCTCTACTTTAGCAAGGCTTTTGACACTGTCTCCTGTAACATCATCATAGGTAAGCTTAAGAAGTGTGAATAGATGAGTGGACAGTGAGGTGGATTGAGAACTGGCTGAATGGCACAGCTCAGAGGGTTGTGATCAGTGGCACAGAGTCTAGTTGGAGGCCTGTAGCTAGGGGTGTTCCCCAGGGGGCAGTACTGGGCCCAGTCGTGTTCAATACATTCATCAATTACCTGGATGAAGGGATAGAGTGCACCCTCAGTAAATTTGCTGATGACACAAAACTGGGAGGAGTGGCTGACACACCAGAAGGTTGTGCTGCCATACAGCGAGACTTGGATGGGCTAGAGAGTGGGGTGGAAGGAACTTAGTGAAATTCAACAAGAGCAAGTGTAGGGTCCTGCACCTAAGGACGAATAACCCCATACACTGGTACAGGTTAGGGCTTGACCTGCTGGAAAGCAGCTCTGTGGAGAGAGACCTGGGAGTCCTGGAGGACAACAGGATGACCATGAGCCAGCAATGTGCCCTTGTGGCCAAAAAGGCCAATGGTCTCCTGGGGTGCATTAAAAAGAGTGTGGCAAGCAGGTCGAGGGATGTCATCCTCCCCCTCTACTCTGCCTTGGTGAGGCCACATCTGGAGTAATGTGTCCAGTTCTGGGCTCTCCGGTTCAAGAAAGACAAGGGACTACTGGAGAGAGTCCAGCAGAAGGCTACAAAGATAATCAAGGGACTGGAGCACCTCTCTTATGAGGAAAGGCTGAGAGACCTAGCTCTGTTTATCCTGGAGAAGAGAAGACTGAGAGAGGATCTTATCAATGCTTATAAATATCTAATGGGTGGCTGTCAAGAGAATGGCCCAGCAACAGGACAAGGGGCAATGAGCACAAACTGGAACACAGGAAGTTCCATCTGAACATGAGGAAAAACTTCTTTACTTTGAGGGTGGCAGAGCACTGGCACAGGCTGCCCAGGGAGGTTGTGGAGTCTCCTTCTCTGGAGACATTCAAAACCCGCCTGGATGTGATCCTGTGCAACCTGCTCTAGGTGACCCTGCTCTGGCAGGGGCGTTGGACTAGATGATCTCCAGAGGTCCCTTCCAACCCCTGTCATTCTGTGATTCTGTGATTCTGTGACACTAATTTCTCCTCCCTGACAGCATTTTTCATGATAGTTTTGGAACTGGAATAACTCATTAAATATGATTAAAATTAAGCTTAAGGAGGGAAGTAACAGACAGAGAAGTCCCATAATCATCTTTCTTTATGAAAATTACTTAGAATATTCTTTTTCCTGCATGCCCAGGAGGAATAAATTCCATTTGCTTCCACAGGAATTCTGAAGTGCTGGAACTGATTGATGATGAGAAGTGATGAACTGGATTCTCAATCACCTATTCTATGGTATCATTTTAGCTATAGTTCTGGTATGTAAAAAGTCAACAGGAGGAAGGGTTTTGGCACTAAGTAAGGTGGACATGATGACCTGGAATTGCAATGCCTGGCCTTTTCAGGATTGATGCAATTGTACAGCTTTTCCCAGAAGAAATCCCTCATTGCACATCATTGTGCATTGTCAAACCAGGACAATCGTCTTTGTTTAAATTTGAGTAGGTTGTAACTACTATTAGCAGGAGGCTATAGAGATGTCATCAAAAATCCTGTTTACAGTACAGTGCATGGGATGACTACTACTACTACTCACATTTCAGTATTCAGTATCTGGTATGCAAGTTATGTGGGGTCACAGAAATCAGGATCTCTGCCTCAGTACCGGGTCTCTCATAATCAGCTTGAAAGAAACTAAGAGTAGTGTGCTTTCATTCTTGAGATCAGTCTCTAGGCAAC
Organism: Rissa tridactyla; assembly: GCF_028500815.1. Taxonomy (NCBI): domain Eukaryota; kingdom Metazoa; phylum Chordata; class Aves; order Charadriiformes; family Laridae; genus Rissa; species Rissa tridactyla. Next base: position 19,758,067 of record NC_071467.1, read on the forward strand.
AAAAAGCTGTATTATGGCTACTGAATAGCATTTGATTATAAAACGCTGAAATGTTTGGAATCACATAAGTATGATATGTACCTGTATACATACAGGTATATAACCTATACCTACTATGCATATATGTATGTGTACATATAAGTATGCATTCATGTATGAAGTGTGTATATATAGAGAGAGATGTACATAAAGGTACATATGCTAATATGATCCTCACTTGTAATAACATATGGACCTGTATACATATAGGTACAATATGTATATTATATGCATAATATATGTATACTGGAATAGATATTATTTCATGTGGCTCCCATCATATGTGTACATGTATATATAGAGAGAGGTGTGTGTATGTATGTGTATATACAAATATATGTATGTGTATATATATATACATGCACAATATGTAAAGATGATTAAGTCCACCACGTTTGAAATAATTACAGTCAGGCCCCAAAGAAGAAAGGTCATGTAGTTCTGTTTGTGACCAAGCCATTGCAGACTTACGTCTAATCTGCTTCAGTTCCTCGCAATGTCTATATTGATTCATATTGCCTGTAAATCACCAGAGAGTGGAGTTTGAGTCATAATGCCCCTACTCTATATGAGCACTGTTGTAAATAAGAGCAAAGAAGGCGATTCTGTCTCTGGGAAGTGATACCTGAAAGGCCTAGTGACTATGCTGGCTTGAAGTCAGAGCATGATCCAGTGTGACCTAGAATTTGTTCTCTGATTTAAGAACTCACCATCTCTGAGGGTTCTTTGACTTCTCCTTCACTTGAAAAGGCAAACATTAATTTCTCCTCCGTGGCTGTAATCACCCAATTCAACTAAAATAAATTTTCCTTCACAGGAGGGTAAGTGGGAGAATTGTTGGTTTGCATGGACTGAGTCACTGCTCCTGTGGAGAAATCCCACATGAAATATTCAGGGAAATAGGAAACATGAAAGAGAATAGTCAGAAAAGTGAGCTCTTCATGTACATCTGCAGATGCAGGAAAGCAATATTTTTGCTACTCCCTGGTACTTAGTGAGGCTATATCAATCTTTAACAAACTGTTTCAAGAAACAGTCCAGAAACAGTTTCCTTCGCCACTTCCACAAAAGTGCCTACCCCTCCATATTCTTACCCTTTCACTACAGCACAGGAAGATAAGGCAGCAGAGCCTGTTTTGAGGACCAAGAAACTACAGCTATTTCAATCAAAATATTAAGATTAATTAAGGCAGGTTAACAGGCAGGAGAAACTATCTTGCCAGCACTCTCCAACTCTAAATTTCAAGGGCATCATGTTAAAACATCCTTAAGGTACGTCTAACTAATTTTTTTTTCCCCAGAGAAAGGTGGGCAGTTTTGCATTACTTCCATCAAAATTTTAATGTTCCTTGAGACTGTATCCAGCTTCATGAAAATATCTCTGCATCTGCTCCTTAGATGTGTTTGGATTGCAACTGAGCGGCCAACCCAAAAGAACCAGTGCAGTGAAGAGGCAAAGCAGGGAATAAGCAAGTGCTACAAAGCCAGAAGTCTAATTAATATTTAATTATTTGTAGAAAGCAGATCAGCTCAATTAGGCAAGCTAGAGAGAGACTTGCTTTCCAGCCTGGACCTTCAATCACTCAGCTGGGACATAAAAGACTGTTCTAACTTCTGCTGTCTTGTGTTAGTGGTCATTTAAGAGTCTCTCTTATGGGGGTCTCTTATGTTGGTGGTTATTTAAGGTCCATTTATTAGCTATCGGAACTTTAAAGGTGTCATTTTTGGTTCACAGCTTGCAAAACAAGTGTCAAGCCTTCAGATGTGAAGGTATTCTGTAAGGTAGAATCCATTTTTCCAGACAGCCTCCATGTGCCAACACTAGTAATCCCTCAAAGAGGCATCACTTGACCACTTAGGGCCTACTGGGTAAAATCAGAAGCTTAAAACGCTACCTGAAAGCCAAGAAACAGTCAATCCCAGCAATGAAATAATAGGACTAAATTAGTTACAGGGCTATTAGCTATAGGCCTTGGCCTGGCCTCAGCCCATCCCCAGGGAGGTGCTGCCAGGGTGCTGCACCCTGGGGCTGCCCCACTGTCCCCCGGCTGCCCTGTTCTGAAGGGCGGAAACACCTTTTGGGGAAGGAGCAATGGGCTGCAGGGAGCTGAGGGCCTGCAAGCCACCATGTCCCTCTGCACCCGCACCCCTCAGTCCTGCACACTGCAGTTGCCTGAGGGGGCATGCAGACATGGCCCCTCTAACAAGGCTGCTTTGGATGGTGGGCAGAGTCTTAAAAGCTGCTGTATTTGATTTTCACTTGTAATTCAATGGGCCTGTGCCCTGGAGAGCAGCCAAACTGGTGCTGTTTAGCTTCTAGCTAAGCACAGTGCATTATTTCATTCATACGCAGCTTACATTGCACAGTGACATTAAATCTACGCGGAGCCCCTACTTTCTCTCAAATAAAACACTGAAAGAAACACTTGGTGCGGCCAGACCCATCAGCTGGAAAACTGACTTGCCAATTTCTTCCAAGATTTTTAGCTAGCGTCACAATCTCTTAGCAGAGCACTGGCTTTTGCACGTCACAGTTCCTTGTGTGGCAGGGACCTCGGCTGCGGGGGACATGTTCTCAGGGTGCTCAGAGGAGCTCAGGTCTGAACGAAATAAAGCTCCAGGTTTGGTGGGGAAATTATCTGCCTCAAACAGGGCAGTGTCCTGGAGCAGGGGAAGATTTCTCAGGCTTTTGGCCACCTAAGAAGGACAGATGGTTATTTAGATTAAAATGGGTAAAAGGGAATGGCCTACAATAAGCGACATACCGCCTCAGGAACGGGATTGCATCCTGATGGCTACATTTAGTTGAGGTAATAATGAACAAAATTTAAAAGTAAAAAAAATTAAAAATATATAGTTTACTATAATCACGCTTTTACTTGACAGTCTAAAATTCATACCTACAAAATGTACTTTTAAAGATCAGCATTATAAAAGCCAGAATGCTGCTTTGAATCTTGACGTCATTAGTCTCTGAGCTGTTTTTATACTATTCTTTTAGTGCCAGTTGTCTCTCGAGCGTCATCTGCTTCCCTTCGACATCAATGAAAAAATTTCTTTCTTTGTCATGGAGATCCCATTGTGGCCCACAAGGTAAATGAATCACTGTCCATAACTATTATTTGGCTCAAAAATGAGGAAAATCTACTGGTTTGTTAAATCCCCTCCCTGTAGTCTTTGCTTGTTCCCATCTGCCATCTTGTGGCAGTAAAAATTTAATTCATCTCTGGCTAAAACCATCAAACTGTTTTTCCATCATGAGATGCAGAGAAGCACCGAGTCATTGTCCATCCCATGGTTATGAGCTTGCTCCCTCACGATGTTCGCTAGCACCTCCTGTCATGTTAGGCACACACATGGTAACAGGGGCTCCATCCTTTTCCAGAACTTGGTGACAAACCTAAAATAAAATGTTGCCATCAACAGGTTGGAAATTGTTCAGAGTGAGAAGGGAAGACTAGATTGGATTAGGAATACGTTATATGGACAATTCACTGAACCAGAAATTAAATCTTGCCTGGATTAACTGAAGGCTTTTTTTCCCTGCTGTAATTTGTGGAGGGAAGGATGAAGCGATGTAGGGGGGATAATACTTAGTGAAGAGGAACCAGGAGCAGCCGCAAGCAGACTTGGTAATACTGAATGAGGGTCAGCAGTGACAGGAAAGAGAGCCACGATGCAAGACAAGAGCAGAGCCTGCCCAAGGCTTCACAGAAAGTAAGACAAAATTGGATTTTCTATTTCAAATATGAGGAACAGGCCACAGCTGTGATGGGGAACAAAAAGGCAGAAGGAAAAGTCTGGAGTGGCAACAGAGACCTCTGTCCCAGTTTCAGCAGAGAGTCTTTAAAGTCATGCCAGACATTACTGTTGTGGCTGGAACTGTACAAAGCATCCTCAGCCATGCAGAGAGGCTGCCTCTTCTCCAAATAGACTGCAGCTACCATGCCACAGGCTGGCTCCTCCTCAGCCACAACAAGTATCGGGCATCAGCAAACGACACGGCTCTGCAGACAGCTTATTACCTCCAGCAGCGTGCCATCCTACACACCGGTCTGTTTTTTCCCAACTAGAGACATTTCAGATCCCTGGAGAGCCTTTGGCATCAGATCCACAGGTCTCACTTGCTTGTTAGCTATGAGAGTTTGCACTGTCCGCACAGCCCAGTGCCGGCAAAAGTTATTGCAGAAATCCCTTTCCTTGGCAGGGCAGGCACAGACTGAATACAGCTCATGTCTTTAGGGGCTGGATTCATGCAGACAGAGCGCTGAGACCAGAAACATACAAGTCGAAAGCTGTTTAAATGAACAGTCTGGTAAGAAAAGGCAGGGAAGAGGAAATCCCTTAAGGTCTTTGCAGTGAACTTAATAGCTTCAACATTTACACTCATCCTACATGATAGCATTTCTGTCAGAATGAAATATTACTAATAGTATAAAATGAGGCACTTGGAAGTTAGGAAATGCCAGTACCGAAGCATTATAACATAGTCACTAATTACATGATTATATATTTCCTTCTGAGTGATGTGCATGGCATCATCATTCAGGCCCTTTACGATAACAGGAAGAAAAAGCTGTTGCTTTTTCTGAAGCTCAGTCTTCCCTTGATTTTTCTGTAAGGCAAGGACTGCTCAATATCTTAGGAAAATCTCTGTAGACCAACAAGCCCACAGAGGCTTTAAGTTATAAACATCTAAACTTCAGGCTGTGGAATAATTACGAAACTGGCCAAAGAATACAAAAGTATAGCATTGTTCACACATTAAGGAAAGTCATAAAATCAAGAGGCTTCTGAGGTAGAATACAGACGCAGCTGGCATGTGAACAATGCAATATCTGCGGTCCCCTGTACAAGGCGAAACTACACGAGGGATGGAACGGAACGCGCTTGTTCCATGGCCTTCCCTTGTGATGTATGGCAGGTATGGGAACAAGATGGTACTACGGAACAGATAAGCGGCCTACACGCTACTTGGAGCCAACATTTTGTCAAATTTTGATGAAATGCTGTCCTTTGTGTGAACTTTGCTCATTATAATGTCATTATAATACCAAAACACACCTCCATCCCAAAGGCTACCCGCCTCCAAGATGCGACCACTCCTCCTTGAGTCTGCGCCCTGAATTTCTCGTAAACTATACCTTTAATTGTGAAGCAAGAAAAATTTACATCAATCATGATAAAAGTATGTATGACTAAAGTCACTCAAACTCCACCTTGAAGATATCAAATAGTATAAAAATAGCCCGAGAGAGAGGGGATACCCAGGGAAGACACCATCGCAAAGAATTACATCACTGACTTCTGGGATCAGTCGACGGGCTGAGGCTCTCTTCCTCCCCATAGGGACGCCTTTGGGTATGACTTAGATTATACCGAATGCTTTCTCAGGAAACTTAGAAATTTCTCTAGAGACTCTCTTTTCTACATTTATAGCCAGGCTGTATTTTTATAACTTTGTCGCGTGTTTTGTATATGTAACAATACTTTCATTTGCACGTGCTTTGCAGACAGTGTATTTATCACTGGCAACCCTAAGAACCTATATATCTGTTGTTAAAATAAACTGCACTGTTTAAGTAGCTAGTCATTTCGGTTTCTCACTGAACGCGACCAAAGACTCGAGAGTGGCTGTGCTGGTTCATGAGCATGACTAGACTGAAGGTGCAGTCCACTATTAGTATATCCAAATTGTAATAGTTTAATACATATTAAACGCGACTGGACTGATAGTGCTGAATTAGGCATCACTCAGAATTTAAACCTAGCCGCACCTAGCCTCCCATCTCAGTGAGGAGTGTTAGAACACAAGGGGGTTTATTTTCTGCCAAAACCGCTTGGCCCCTTTTCACGCAACACAGGCAAAGCAATGAATGGTCATTAGGTATTATACTTTCAGCCTTGTTTCTGTGGACAAATGTATTTTTTTAAATGAAAACTCTTTGTGGACTATGGTCCAATATTTTCTCATATTTTACAGCCTCCCAGGCAGATTGAATTTCAAGTGAAAAGGTAGTTGTCTAGGTTATGGGGCAGGATTGAAGAGAAGACAGGGACAGGTGACATTACAGTGGGGGTCTGCCACAGCCCACCTGACCAGGAAGACCGACCAGATGAGGTCCTCTGTAGAAAGACAGAGCAGCCTCATGTTTACAAGCCCTGGTCCTCATGGGGGACTTCACCCCAGTACGTGTTGGAAGGACAATACAGCAGAGCACAAGCAATCCAGGAGGTTCCTGGAATGCATTGAGGATAACTTAGAATCATAGAATCATAGAATGTGTTGGGTTGGAAGGGACCTTTAAAGGTCATCTAGTCCATCAACTTCCTTCTCCAAGTGACAGAGGAGCCAATGAGGAGAGGTGCCATGCTGGACCTTGTTCTCACCAATAAGGAGGGGCTGGTGGGGAATAGGAAGCTCAAGGGCAGCCTTGGCTGCACTGACCATAAGATGGTGGAGTTCAAGATCCTTAGGGCAGCGAGGAGGGAGCACAGCAACCCTGAACTTCAGGGGAGCAAACTTTGGCCTCTTCAGGGATCTGCTTGGTAGGGTACCATGGGATAAATCCCTGGAGGGAAGAGGGGCCCAAGACGGCAGATTAATACTCAAGGATCACCCCTGCTAAGCTCAGGAGTGTTGCATCCCAACTAAAAGGGAGTCAGGCAAAAATACCAGGAAGCCTGCATGGATGGACAAGGAGCTCTTGGACAAACTCAAACACAAAAAGGAAGCCTACAGAAGGTGGAAGTAAGGACAGGTAGCCAGGGAGGAATACAGAGAAATTGCAGCCAGTGATCAGGTTAGGAAAGCTAAAGCCCAGACAGAATGAAATCTGACCAGGGACATGTGCTTTAGGCAATCCTGCTCTAGCAGGGGAGTTGGACTAGATGATCTCTAGAGGTCCCTTCCAACTCTGAAGATTCCGTGATTCCATGATTCCGTGATTCCGTGACATCAAGGGAAACATGAAAAGCTTCTACAGGCAGGTCACTGATAAAAGGAAGACTAAGGAAAATGTGGTCCCTCTCTGGAAGGAAACAGGAGACCTGGTTACCCAGGATATGGAGAAGGCTGAGGTACTCAATGACTTTTTTGCTTTTTGCCTCAGCATTCATTGGCAAATACTCTAGCCACACCACTCAAGTCACAGATGACATCGGCAGGGACTGAGAGAATGAGGAACCACCCATTGTAGGAGAAAATCAGATTTCAGACTAAGGAACCTGAAGGTGCACAAAACAATGGGACCTAATGAGATGCATCCACGGGTCCTAAGGGAACTGGAGGATGAAGTTGCTAATCTACTATCCATCATATTTGAGAAGTTGTGGCAGTCCAGTGAAGTTCACACTGCCTGGAAAAGGGGAAACATAACCCCCATTTCTAAAAAGGAAAAAAAGGAAGACACGAGGAACTACAGGGCAGTCAGTCTCACCTCTGCGCCCAGCAAGATTATGGAGCAGATCCTCCTGGAAGCTATACTAAGGCACATGGAAAATAAGGAAGTGATCAGTGACAGCCAACATGGCTTCACTAAGGGTAAATCATTCCTGAAAAAACTGGTGGCCTTCTACAATGGGGTCACAGCGTTTGTGGCTAAGGGAAGAGCAACTGACTGACATTATCTACCTAGAATTGTGCAAAGCATTTGACACTGTCCTGCGTGACTTCCTTGTCTCTAAATTGGAGAGATGTGGATTTGACAGATGAATCGCTTCGTGGATAAGGAATTGGCTTGATGGTTGCACTTAAAGGTGCAGTCAACAGCTCGATGTCCAAGTGGAGACCAGTGACAAGTGACATCCTCAGGGGCTGGTATTGGGACCGATGTTGTTTAACATCTTTGTTGGTGACATGGACAGTGGGATTGAGTGCACCCTCAGCAAGTCTGCCAACGACAACAAGCTGTGTGGAGCAGTCAACATGCTGGAGGAAAGGGATGCCATCCAGAAAAACCTGGGCAGGCTAGAGAGGTGGGCCTGTTCAACCAGGCCACATGCCAGGTGCTGTACATGGGTCGGGGCAATCCCAAGCACAAATACAGGCTGAGCAGAGAACGGATTCAGCCCTGAGGAGAAGTACTTGGGGGTGCTGATGGATGAGAAGCTCAACATGAGCTGGCAATGTGCGCTCACAGCCCAGAAAGCCAACCGCATCGAAAGGGCTGCATCAAAAGAAGTGTGGCCAGCAGGTCAAGGGTGGTGATTCTGCCACTCTACTCCACTCTTGTGAGACCCCACCTAGAGTACTACGTCCAGCTGTGGAGCTCCTAACATAAGGACATGGACCTGTTGGAGCAAGTCAGAGGAGGGCCACAAAGATGATCAGAAGGCTGGAGCACCTCTCCTATGAAGACAGGCTGAGAGAGTTGGGGTTGTTCAGCCTGGAGAAGAGAAGGCTCCTTATAGCAGTCTTCCAGTACCTAAAGGGTGCCTAGAGGAATGATGGGGAGGGACTCTGTCAGGCAGTAGCTCTAGGACAATGGGTAACATTTTTAAACTGAAAGAGGGGAGATTTAGATTAGATATTAGGAAGAAATTCTTTACTGTGAGAGTGGTGAGGCAGTGGAACAGGTTGCTCAGGGAAGTCGAGGATGCTCCACCCCTGGAAGCATTCAAGGCCAGGTTGGATGGAGCTTTGAGTAACGTGGTCTAGTGGAAGCTGTCCCTGACCATGGCAGTGGGGTTGGAACTTGGTGATCTTTAATTTCTGTTCCAACCCAAACCATTCTATCATTCTATGATTCTATGATGTGATGATTTAAGTAGCTGCGTGTGTTCCTCGACCTCTGTACCAGAGTGGTGCTGAGCTAATCAGTTAAAAGAAGCTTCTGCAAGTAGTCACTTGTCTCATGCTCTTCATAACTTGTAATATTTTTGTGTGAATTCCCTGATTGCTCAGCCAGAGAATCACAGAGCAATTCAGGCTGGAAGGGAGATAAATAGGTCTCCAGCCTGACCTTCTGCTCAAAGCAGGCTCGGCTGTGAGAGAGACAAAACTGCCCAGTCCCGTGTCCAGTCAAGTCTTGAATAAACCCAAGGACAGAGACTACACAGCCTCTTGGGGCAACCTGTGCCATTGCTGGACTGTCCTCATGGTGAAAAGGTTTTCTTTATACCCTAAAATCTGCCAGTGCTTTGAACATATAAAGTGTTATATAATATTAGCTTCAGAAAATTTTAAAAATCAATTTATGTGTGTCTAAAGGTGGACACTAGAATTAAGAGATTCTCACTATTACCCTCAATCTACCTTAGCCCACTGTCTATGCAATAGGATTAATGCAACATATTCCTGTCATGGTACTGGGAAATTAAATTCATTAACTTCTAAGATGATTTTGTATCAAACAGATGAGGAATATATAGCTCTGTTTTTAAACCAGGATTTGAAGAGTGATTAATAATAATGTTTTGGGGCAGACACTAAGAAGGAAATGCAGTCCTGTGAGGAAAAACATATTATCTATCATGGTCATGAACAAAATGTTTTGAATTAAAATATTTGTAAGTTTACATTTCCTAACATTAAGAGATTCTCTTTCCATCCTCAGTAAGATCATTCCAGTAAAGTTTCTTTGTATAATAGGCAATAATAAAGCTACTCACACTATTTCTGTTTAATAAGATTTTGTAAAATAGATGTGCTTTTTCTTCAGACATCACAGGTGTAGAACTCATGAGGAGGGCTTTGACGTACATGGTGGCCTTGATTGAGGTGGAATAGGAAGATGTTCCATGTATAAGAAGGAGCATTGAAGCTGCCCGTTCACATTTGCTGTCTCTAAGAAATGCAGACCTCTAAAGGATCCATGCCAGCTCATTTCAAAATATATCCTTTCTCTTCTGGTTTTGTTTCTTTTGCTTGTTTGTCGTTGTTGTTGTTCTTTTCTCTTACCTGTATTACAGGTGTAAACGTATGTAAACAGGTTCCTTTGAAGCCATTTCTGAAGCTCCTTTTGTGGTGCATTCAGTGTTCACATTTGCATGAGCCACTGTAAGGTATTACATTATCCTGCCTCTGGGTGTCAGCATTTGCCCTCATTTGGACACATTTATAAATTGTGTCCAACCTTGGCTCTAAGAAATCATGAAGACAGACAGATTTTAGCAGATTCCATCTCTCATTCCGAAATAGTCTGAACAGTTTGGTCTGACTTATGAGCGTTTTCAAGTATACTGAAATAACCATCCTGAGACAGAAAATTATATTCTCTGTGTAATTAAGAAGTGATTTTTTTTTCAGGATTTCACTTCTAAGATGTAGGGGGAAGGAGGTTCAGTCCTGAATTCACCTTTTTTCCCCAACATTCAGACTGCAAGTCAGGAGAGAGAAAGAAGAAATGAGAAGAAACAGAACAGGTTCAACGACCTGCTATGCTAACCACTTACTGGTACACTATCAGATGAGCAAAAGCTATACACAGCTTTTTCTTTCAAGCTAAAGCTCACATCTGAGGCAAGAGCTATATGAGGCTGCATTATTCCAGCTTGCATTATGGCCAGATGGTGGGGACAAAGCTATAGAGAGGCAACCTTGCTCTTCATGAATATGGTCAAAGTGATGGCCGTCATGTGCAGGGAGAACAGGGATTATTTGAACTGAAGGACCATAATGCCTGTCCAATCTAGTTTGCCTGCCATCTCTCTCCTGGTGCACACTAATGAGCTTTCAAACCCTGTGGGTTCACAGTGGGACTCCTGCAGGCTCAGTCATAGAGGGTTCTCTGTAACACCCAACTCTCAGCAACAGCCAATAGGTTTGAAGGAACTCAGCAGCTCATGGGACCAATTCTCTGCTTTTCTGTAGCTCCTGATGCGTGAGCTCAGAGGCACTGCTAGTAAAGTTCCTCTAGATATCAGTAACTGGGTATCAATCACGTCCTGTGGAAATCTGTCTGCCTAGAAGATTTTGCTTCTTATTTTGACTTAGTTAGACTCATAGAATTATAGAGTATCTCAAGTTGGAAGGGACCCATAAGGATCATCAAGTCCTAAAATTACATCATATGATTAACAGCATTGCCCAGACACTCCTTGAACTCTGACAGGCTTGGTGCCGTGACCGCTTCCCTGGGGAGCCTGTTCCAGTCACCCTCTCAGTGAAGAACCTTTTCCTAATGTCCAATCTGAACTTCCCTCAACACAGCTTCATTCCATTTCCTCGTATCCTATTGCTGGTCACCAGGAAGAGATCAGCACCTCCTCATCTGCTGCTCCTCTTGAGAAAGCTGTAGACTGTGATGAAGTCATCCCTCAGCCTTCTCTTCTCCAAGCTGAACCAACTATGTGACCTCAGATGCTCCTCTTAAGTCTTGCCCTCAAGGTCTTTCACCATCTTGGTCATCCTCCCCTGTCCACACTTTAATAGTTTGATGTCCTTCTTACATTGAGGCAACCAAAACTGCACACAGTACTCGAGGTGGGACCGCAGCAGTGCAGTGTAGAGTAGGACAATCACCTCCCTCGACTGGCTAGCTATGCTGTACTTGAATCCAATTATTTAATATATAATCCAATAATATCCAATGTAAAAAAAAAAAAACCCTACATAAAATCACTGGAAGGAAGTTATATAGTTAGATTGTATTTCTTGAGAAAATAGAAAAAAGTGAGAATTCATGCATGCAAACCAGAATGTTATGTCCCATGCGGATTTATGTTCATACTGTCATACATTAACAAGTTCAGTCTGACAAACACAGTGTGTTGTTAGAATGCTGCCCCCTGAAGCATGACCTACAGTTTTATGCTGGAATCTTCTTTTATTGTTATTCATTGCACTGGGATGTGAGCTAAGATAAGAAATGTTTTAGAAGGAGGGAACACTCAAGAGTCCCTGCCGTCTTCTGTATTGAAAGACACTTGTTTTCTGATCAGATTTAATGCATGACAGTTACTGACTGAAAGTCAGGCACAATTGTTTTGTTTAATCACAGCTGCCAGAAGTAAGAATCAAATTTAAAAAAAAATAAATTCTGACATTTATAAGAGAGGAAATCCCTGCCATGCTAAATGTAGTCTGATTTAACCCAAAGATGGTGGAGCAATATTTTCATAGGTGAATTTTCCCCCCTATCAATCATTCTTTAAACTGGTTTTGATTTACAGATGCTTTTACAACCCCCAAGTGTAATGAAAATGGTGTAAATGCTCTCATATTATGATACAAGTGTGAGAATGCTTTCCTGCCACACAGCTGTCTCCAGCCTTTTGAGCCAAATTAGAGACCACTTAAAGAAAGTGTATGTAAACAAGCCCATAGGACTGGATGGGGCGTGTTCTTGGATACTGTGAGAGCTGCCGTATGCCACTCTGAATCATCACCGTAAGGCCATGGCAATTAGGTGAAATCCCCAATGACTGAAAAAAAGGCAAATGTTCCACTCATCTTCAAAGGGCAAGAAAAAAAACCTGGGTAACCAGTTCACTTAATATCTCTCCACAGAAAAATTAAGAGGCTAATCTTCTTGGAGGCCATTTCCAGGCACATGAAGTACAAGAATTTGTCTGGGAGCAGCCAACACAGATATACCAAGAGTACATCATGCCTGGCAAGCCTGATGACTTTCTATGACCAGATGACTGGGTCACTGAACAGCTGGAGACTTGTAGATGTAGCTTTAGCCAGGCATAAGTAGCCCATAATATCCTCACAGACAAACCAAGGAGACAGACTGGATGGTCAAGGTTGCTTTGAACAGCTCTCAGAGTCTGACTGTACTTACAAGTTTATTCTCTTTTTGCTTCAGTAGCAAAGCAGCATAAGTGCTTATTTCTAACTAGCAAATCAAAGTGAATTACTGTTATTACATGATCAGTTCTGACACTCCTTGGCGCAGCATAGTGCATGAAAACACAGTCTCTGCTGAAAAACAACCTCCATGACAAGCTCAAGAAAAGCCAGACACCCTGAGAAATGGAAGGTGATTTAGTGATTGTGATCTTTGCCTGCTTCACTGTCAGTTACTTCTTCTGTCTTCCATTAAGACTTTATAGACTGGGGGGGGGAGGCTTTATAGATATAGTTGTGGCCTAATAACTGCTACCCTACTTGTATCCTGTTAACTTTGAACGTAACAGCAAAATTACTCAACACTGAATTTAGACAAACCCTATATCAAGGATGGCCAACACATTATAATTTAAAAGAAAGGCTCATGATTTTTTTAAAATACAATTTACTCTGAATGCAAAATATCTGAGAGGTATAATTCTGCAATGAATAAAATTGCAGATAATATACAGAACTGATGTGATGCTTAAGATTAGAAATAAAAGTGCTGCTGAAACAAGCCGGCTGTTGACAAAACCAGCTCCTAAGAATCAGTAAGAGGACTATCTGGGTCAAGCTGGGATCTCTTCAGATCAATTCACACAAGAAAACCCACATTGGGATCTTTCAGCTCCAGAAGTCTCTGTATTACACGGCACCTGAACAAAAGGGATTAATGTGGAGAAAGGAAGAGGTGCCATCCACGCACCTAAGATCTTGTGATTCTTCAGTAATGAATACAATGGAGGCTGCATGAGGGTGGATCCAGCATTTCTCAGCACAGAGCACAAGCATTTTGTAGGATAATGAAAAGATAAAAAGCAAAACTTTGAAGGACTCCTGTTTCCTGTCAACGGAGAAGGGATGATGAAATCCCGTGGAAACCCTGGAAAAGCCAGCAGGGAATTCTATGGACTTTGTTTTCACTGCGGTGTTAGAAATTGTTTTGATTACTGAGATGGACTACAGTTTCTGCACATAAATAACACCTTTGTTCTAAAATGCAATCGCTGTCAGGTAGGAAGTCTGATCAGTGTTCAGCTTCCCTAACCCTCTTTCTCTCTTTGTCTGATTTCTTTGAAGTTCAGTAAAATATTCCTAGCATGCTATCACTATCACTTCTGACAAAAAGCCCAGGAATCCAGACTAGACATGACAAATTATATATAAGCTAAGAAACGCTTTCTTTCGAAGAGACTACAACTTGGGGTGATGTGTATCCTTCCACCTGGCTGGCAAAAAGGTACATTTCTTCTGCTGTGTGTTTTTCTAACGTGCTCATAAAATAGGAAGGAAAATTTCTTTCCTGACTATACTCATGGAGTCACACTGGGACTTCACAGTAGTATTTGGCATGAGAGGAAAAAGTCCCACATTTCACTTGATACTAAAGAGAATGGGAAAGTATAAGGTTAAGTAAACGCAAATCTTTGAAGGATTTTTTTTCCATCGCCTTGCCTCTTAACTTTACAGTAAATACCTGCCTTCTTTGTATACCTGCACCTTCATTAAGTTCATAGTGTTGTCACACAGCTGTTTTAAAAGTTTGTGCTTAATGGTCATTTACAACCTTTTATCTTCTCTTTCATCTTATGAAAAATGTCCGGTTACAGAAGCACCAAAGCACAGCTTGAATGATCCATAGAAGTGCACAACTTTTAAATTTTATACCAAGAAGATTCCCAACTTTCGTAACAGGCAAGTGACTGAAGTCTCCAGAAAATCAAGTTTTCTTTTTTTCTTTAGTATGTAAACAGCATAAATACACTCTAATGCTGAGACTGACAGGTGAAAACATCCTACCACCAACGCCCAAGAAACAACTCCAGGGTCTCTTAAGTTCTCCAGATGATATCAAATGAAATGAGCTCCCAGAGCAGAACATAATCTAAAGATCTCGCTCTATGGCAAGCACTTGAGCTGGGATCTGAGTCAAACTGGAGCCTGAGAGCTTTGCACAGTTAATACCATCAAGCAGGTATCAGATGCAGCTCAGTGGATATGAGACATTGTAATGCATATCGGGCTGACAGCTCTGGGAACTGAAATCCTTGATCTACAACTTAAGTATAAGGTAAGCCATGACCGAGCAAACTTCTCACAAGCATGGTTCACTTATCATCACAAGCAAGCAGCTTTGGTGACAAATAGCAGTTGTTTATATCACCTCCACTGAGATTATCATCAAGGGCGTCTATGTTTTATCTTCTTTCCCTCTGCCATAGTACAAGTTCTTCTGGTACTTGTTAAGTACCATTAAGCATAGGTGATTAACTTGTATCATTTACTTGTTCCTTTATCTTCAGTCATTGTGTTCAACCTAGAAGGTTAAATGACTTTTTAGACTCTTTGAACTCAAGTCTTTTAGTACTTTGAAAACAAGAGACAAAGGTTTCGAACTTGGTCTGATATTCTGTGGGAAGCCAGCACTGAGTTGAAACTGGTTTGATGTGTTTGTACCAGCTATTGCCACTAAGGCTGTGGTGGTATGTACCAAATGGGACTTCCCAAGCTCTGGGAGCTTCAGACCCGTGAATGGTCAGGGAGCTATATCACAACTGCAGAGCCAGCAGAAAAATGTGAAAAACAGAAGTCGACTTGAAATGGTTGAGACTTAATGTCAGTGAGGAATCCAGTGGTGATCTTCATTAAGGGATTGAATTAGGCAATCACAGGTTGTTGTGGTTTAGGCTGTATTGGCCAATGATGAGATGACAGATGCTCTCCCTGACCTCCTACTCCGAGGAGAGGAGCTAGAAAGATAAAGAGATTTATGAGTTTAGAAGGAACTAGACCACTTTGATGAAAATATTAACAATAGAATAAAAAGGAAATAATGAAATAGATACAATATAAACAAAACCATATCAAGCTCCCAGGATGACAATCACATCACTGGCAGGCACTGGGGATGTCCCAGACTGGACTCAGTGACAGATGGGAACTGGATTCCAGATCTGGAGTCAGGAACGCACAGATCAGGATCAAAGGCAGATGAACAGACAGGGTCCTCCTCGTACATCAGCCACTGAAGAAAGAGGGCTGACCCTTTGATCCCTCAGCTTTTATGCTGAGCAAACCTGGACACTGGTATACTGCTTCTAACAAAAAAGGCTGCACCAAGACTGCAGAATTGCTCAGTTGCTAACTGTTCCAGATCATATGCCAACACTTGTCCTTTTTCTAACTGTCCTGTTGCCATATGCGGTAAAGGTCAGGTAG
The DNA here is from genome assembly GCF_028500815.1 of Rissa tridactyla. Classification (NCBI taxonomy): domain Eukaryota; kingdom Metazoa; phylum Chordata; class Aves; order Charadriiformes; family Laridae; genus Rissa; species Rissa tridactyla. Next base: position 19,774,106 of record NC_071467.1, read on the forward strand.
CTCTGTATGATCTGCCATTACATATTATCTTAATTTATCTGCAAGTAGATGCTAAATTGGATTCTAGAGAATCACGGAATCACGGAATCACGGAATCTTCAGAGTTGGAAGGGACCTCTAGAGATCATCTAGTCCAACTCCACTGCTAGAGCAGGGTTGCCTAAAGCACATCCCTCAGGGCTGCATCCAGGCGGGTCTTGAAAATCTCCAGAGAAGGGGACTCCACAACCTCCCTGGGCAGCCTGTTCCAGTGCTCCGTCACCCTCACTGTAAAGAAGTTTTTCCGTGTATTTGAACGGAACTTCCTATGTTCTAGCTTGTGCCCATTGCCCCTTGTCCTGTCACTGGGAACCATTGAAAAGAGCCTGGCTCCGTCCTCCTTAAACCCACCCTTCAGATACTTGTAAACATTAATCAGGTCCCCCCTCAACCTTCTCTTCTCCAAGCTAAAGAGTCCCAGCTCTTTCAGCCTTTCCTCATAAGGGAGGTGCTCCAGTCCCTCAATCATCTTTGTTGCCCTTCGCTGGACTCGCTCCAGTAGTTCCCTGTCCCTCTTGAACTGGGGAACCCAGAACTGGACACAGTACTCCAGTTGTGGCCTCACCAGTGCAGAGTAGAGGGGGAGAATGACCTCCCTAGACCTACTGGCCACAGTCTTCCCTATGCAGCCCAGGATGCCATTGGCCTTCTTGGCGACAAGGGCACACTGCTGGCTCATGGATAATTTGCTGTCTACCAGGACCCCCAGGTCCTTCTCCTCAGAGCTGCTTCCCAGCATGTCCGCCCCTAACCTATACTGGTGCTTAGCATTCTTCCTCCCCAGGTGCAGGACCCTACACTTGCTTTTGTTGAACCTCATTTGGTTCTTCTCTGCCCAGCTCTCCAGCCTGTCCAGGTCACGCTGGATGGCAGCACGGCCCTCTGGAGTGTCGGCCACCCCTCCCAGCTTGGTATCATCAGCGAACTTGCTGAGCGTACACTCTGTCCCCTCATCTAGGTCATTAATGAATATACTGAACAAAATTGGTCCAAGTATTGACCCCTGAGGGACACCACTCGTTACAGGCCTCCAACTGGACTCTGTGCCGCTGATCACAACCCTCTGGGTTCTGTCACTCAGCCAGCTCTCGATCCACCTCACTGTCACCTCGTCTAGCCCATACTTCCTCAGCTTCCTAATGAGGATGTTATGGGAGACAGTGTCAAAAGCCTTGCTAAGGTCAAGGTAGATGACATCTACGGCTCTCCCCTCATCCAGCCAACCAGTTATAACATCATAGAAAGCTATCAGATTGGTCAGGCATGATTTGCCCTTGGTAAATCCATGCTGACCACTTCCAATAACTTCCTGTTCCTCTATGTGTTTGGAGACGACATCCAGAATGAGTCGCTCCATTACCTTCCCAGGGACAGAGGTGAGACTAACCGGCCTGTAGTTCCCTGGGTCCTCCTTCTTGCCTTTTTTGAAGATTGGAGTGACGTTAGCCTTCCTCCAGTCCTCAGGCACCTCTCCTGTTCCCCATGACTTTTCAAAGACGATGGAGAGTGGTCTAGCGATAACATCTGCCAGCTCTCTCAGCACTCGCGGGTGCATCCCGTCAGGGCCCATGGATTTATGAATGTCCAGCTTGGCCAAGTGGTCTCTGACCCGGTCCTCCTCAACTAAGGGAAAATCTTCCTCTCTCCAGACCTTCCCCCTTGCCTCCAGGGTATGGGATGTGTGAGGGACGGCTTTATCAGTGAAGACCGAAGAAAAGAAGGCATTCAGTAACTCTGCCTTCTCTGTGTCTTCCACCACTAGGGCACCCGTCTCATTCATCAGTGGACCTATATTTTCCCTAGTTTTCCTTTTTCTGTTGATATACTGGAAAAATCTCTTCTTGTTATCTTTAACTGCAGTGGCCAAGCTGAGTTCTGATTGAGCTTTGGCCCTTCTAATCTTCCCCCTGCATAGCTTTGTTATATCTTGATAATCCTCATAAGTTGCTAAGCCCCTTTTCCAGAGAATGTAAGCCTTCCTTTTTTTCCTGAGGTCCAGGCAAAGCTCTCTATTTAGCCAGGCTGGCCTTCTTCCCCGTCGGCTCGTCTTTCGGGACATGGGGATGGCCTTCACCTGTGCTTCTAAGAGCACCTGCTTGAAGTATGACCAGCTTTCCTGGGCACCTTTGCTCTTCAAAACTGCCTCCCAAGGGACACTCTCAACCATGCTCCTCAACAGGCTAAAGTCTGCCCTTCGGAAATCCAAGGTGGCAGTTCTGCTGGCTCCCCGCCTCCCTTCACCAAGAATTGAAAACTCTATCATTTCATGGTCACTCTGCCCAAGATGACCTCCAACCTTTACATCCCCCACAAGACCTTCTCTGTTAACAAACAGTAGGTCCAGTAGGGCACTTCCCCTAGTAGGTTCCTTCACCAGCTGTGTTAGGAAGTTGTCTTCCACACACTCCAGGAACCTCCAGGACTGTTCCCTCTCTGCTGTGTAGTATTCCCAGCGGACATCCGGGAAGTTGAAATCCCCCACAAGAACAAGGGCAGATGATCGCGAGACCTCTGCCAGCCGCTTATAGAATACTTCATCGGTTTCTACATCCTGATTAGGGGGTCTATAACAAGCTCCCATCACGATATCTGCCTTGTTGGCCTTCCCCTTGATTTTTATCCATACACACTCAACACTGTCATTCACAGTGTTGAGTTCCAGACATTCAAAACCGCCCCTAACATAGAGGGCCACCCCACCACCTCTCTTCCCTTGCCTATCCCTTCTGAAAAGCTGGTAGCCATCAATTACAGCACTCCACTTGTGTGTGTCTTCCCACCACGTTTCCGTGATGGCAACCACATCATAGTTTCCCTGCTGCACGATGGCCTCCAGCTCGTCCTGCTTATTCCCCATGCTGCGTGCATTAGTGTAGATGCACTTCAGTTGGGTTAATTGTCCTACCACTTTCTTGGGGGGACAGGCCCTGATTTGCACCTGATCATTCTCGGACACTACTGTAGTTACCAAATTATCACTACTCCTTGTGTCTATGCTGCCACACAATTCACTATCCCCCACCATCGCTGAGACAGGCTGCAAGACCTTGCTATCACTTTTACCCATGAGCACTGCTATGTTGCTCCCAGGCACCACTTTTGTGATCCTGGTTTCGTCCCCATCTCCCATCAAAACCTAGTTTAAAGCCTTATGGATAAGCCCTGCTAATTCTTGTCCCAGTCTCTTTCTTCCCCTTCGGGTTAGGCTTCCCCCGCCTGATGCCAGCATGCCTGGTTTCCTGTAGATCAGCCCATGTTCAAAAAAGCCAAAGTCCTGCCGGACGCACCAGTCGCGGAGCCAGGAGTTAATTTGCTGGCTCCTCCTATTAATCCCCTCGTCTACCCCTGCAAATGGTGGGATAGAGGAGAACACTATTTGTGCTCCCGATCCCTTAACCAGCCGTCCCAGGGCCTTAAAGTCATTCTTCATTGCCCTCAGACTTCTGGTACCTACTTCGTCACTGCCTATCTGAAATATCAGTAGCGGATAGTAATCTGATGACTGGACCAGGGAAGGGAGTTTCCTCCGTATGTCCTTAATTCTGGCCCCAGGGAGGCAGCTGACTTCCCTGTGGGATGGGTCCGGTCTACAGATAGGACCCTCTGTTCCTCTCAGAAGGGAGTCACCTACTACAATAACCCTTCTTTCTTTCTTTGTTGAGGACGTCCTGAGGCGTGGGGGTGAGTGACAAGAGTGAGTGAGAAACAGCTAATCCTTGTACTATTCTGTAAGTAAAACTAATCCTCAGGACTGAGCTCTCAATCACTACCCATTTTATTGTTGTCTCCCGGAAGTACTTAAATAAATTTACCAAATTATTCTGAATTTCTGCTAACTCTCTTAAACAAGGCTGTACTATCACATGATACAGAGGTGTTAAGGAGGAAGAGAATGGATGTCTCTGTCTTTCGAAATAAACCCATCCTATCTTTGCACCACTGATGCAGTTTGAATGCCATGTTCTGGTCTGAAGGCAGAGCATTATCTTCCAGTGAATGGGGTTTGTATTTGCCTCAGGTTAGCTTTTCTGTGAGCCTTGTCCAGAAGGACAGACCTTGGGCAACGTTTGAATATATCTATCGTGAGTTTCTCAGACAGGAATAAAATTTGTGGGACACAGCTTGAGAATATGGACTCCTTTCCAACAGCTTATGAAAGGGCATTCTAAAGAATGGAAAAGCTCTGTATCCTACGAACACCTGGTGCTTTTTTAAAACTCATCTTAAAAGTTTCCCAATACAAATATGTAAAAAGATCTTGCCAGTGTGAAATGTGTTTGTTCAAATTGAAGCATACTGTGGTGGGTTGACCTTGGCTGGTCGCCAGGTGCCCACCAAGCCACTCTATCATTCCCCCTCCTCAGCAGGACATGGGGAGAAGATATAACAAAAAGCTCATGGGTTGAGATAAAGAAAGGGAGATTATTCACCAATTACCGTGATGCGCAAAACAGACATGACTTTAGGGAAATTAATTTAATTTATTGCCAATTAATAACACAGTAGGATAGTGAGAAATAACAACAAAATTAAAAACACATTCCCCTTCACTGTCCCTTCTTCCCAGGCTCAGCTTCACTCCTGACTCTTCTACCTTCTCTGCCCCAAATTGCACAGGGGATGGGCAATGGGGATTGGGGTCAGTTCATAACTGATAACTTTGTCTCTGCTGCTCCATCTTCCTCACACTCTTCCACTGCTCCAACGTGGGGTACCTCCCATAGGATACAGTCCTTCACAAACTTCTCCAGCATGGGTCCTTCCCACAGGGTGCAGTCCTTCAGGAACCAACTGCTCCAGTGTGGGTCCTCCACAGATCCTGCCAGAAAACCTGCTCCTTGAGTAGGTCCTCTCCATGGGCCACAGCTCCTGACAGGAGCCTGCTCCACCGTGGGCTCTCCATGGGCTGCAGCTTCCCTAGGGATATATCCACCTGCTGTGGCATGGGTCCTCCACGGGCCGCAGGGGGACAACATGTGTCACCATGGTCTTCTCCGTGGGCTGCAGGGGAATCTCTGCTCTGGCACCTGGAGAACCTTCTCCCCGTCCTTCTTCACTGACCTTTGTGTCTGCAGGGCTGTTTCTCATATTTTCTCACTCCTCTCTCACAGCTGCCGTGCAGCATTTTTTACCCTTTCTTAAATATGTTATCACAGAGGCGCCACCAACAGAGCTTAAGGGATTCAGCTTTGGCCAGCGGCGGGTCCGTTTTGGAGCCAGCTGGAACTGGCTTTGTCTGACATGGGGAGAGCTTCTGGTGTCCTCTCACAGAGGCCACCACTGCAGCCCTCCCCCGCTACCAAAACCTTGCCATGTAAACCAATACACATCCCAATGTCAATAACAGCTGGTATAGGGATTTATTCTCAGATGTCTTATGAATTCTCAGGCAAAACTGCTGCATATCTGTCCTGGTTAGACCCCAGCATAACCCTTTGAATAGCAGTAGTTTTTCTCTTACAAGCTGAAGAAAAATCAACCCCATTATCACTATTTTTTATTGTTCTTTTAAAGTCATCATAAGACGTGTTTGCTTCAGTGAGCACTGTGATCTGTGTACATTTTGTATTTTATAAAAATAGCCTACCCTCTTTTCCCATTGCTGCATGGAGGCTGCTTGAGGATGAGACTGGCATAATAAGGTCAGTGGTGATGGGTAGTGTAAGAAACTTGTCAGTAAATGTTAATATCAAAACCAGCATCTCGAAAACATTTTCTTTATTCTTCTCACTTGCTTAAGACGTGCGGTTTCATGTCTCACCACTTGCTGTCTTCAGGAAAAAAGTACACACATATTAAAAAAGAAATGTAATTAAAATGTTTCATTTAAAGCCAGGAAAAGATTCAGAATCTATTCATTAGAAGGCAAAAGTACAGACAGCTATACATACTTAATTTCCTGTACATAATAGCAATAATGTCTTTTGGGGTGAATTTCTGACACGTTTATCGCCATCATACCTAGGAACCATGGGTTAAATCCTTGACCATGTGTAAATCCTCTTTTCAATGCTTCAGTGGAAGATTCACCATTACAGAAAAATGCTATGCAAATCAGATTACATTTTACTGGGTTAACGATTCCAATCCTTCTGCCCATTGACCATGCCAACATTCTCTATATGGACACAGTAGAAAATCCCAGAAAAAGAAGCAATAAAAATAATAAAACAATTAAAACCTTACAGCACAGGGTGAGAGACAAGAGATATGCTGGGAAAAGAAATGAGAAAGGTGACAATAGAAGGACAAAATCTGAAAAAACGTGGAGAAGAACTAGTCACACTTTCATATTTTCTCAATGTATAAGCAAAGAAAAAGGCAATTATGGTTCCAGCTGTGTGCCTTTGCATCCTGTTCTGCCCTTGGTGGATGCAAACATGACCCTCAAGCATGTGTTATGTGAAATGTGGTGCCTGCACCCCAATTTACTGCACTAACCAAGGAACAGGATACGTGAAAGTCTTTGTGGTATATCAGCATGGCTGTCAGTGGTACGGCTGAGCTCATGTTGCCTGCATTCCAGAAGCTGTGGTGTGCATGACAGTAAAGTCTGTGCTAACAAGCATTGATAAGAGGTGCACCATGGTATATCTTTACACTAGTATAGTAATCTGGGTACCAGTTAGCTTGGAGGAAAGTGGAGAAATCTGGTGTGTGGGTTTAGCAGGCTCCAGTCTGCCGGCAAAGATCCACACAGATGTACCCACCAGTAACCAGCTTCCAAACTACTGAAGGCTTTTTAGATATTGTTTAGAAAACACTTTTTTCCCTTTGATATTTTCAGGTAATTTAATTTGAATCCACTTTTGTTTTCTTCTTTGTTGAAGAAAAACAATAGGTTTGTCAAAGTGATTCACAGAGGTGTTTGTGGGTAACATACAGTCTAACCCACCTCCTTTCACTAAGCAACTGCAAGATTTACAGCTGAGCTCCTGGTGAGGGGAGGGAACCATAACACGCAGAGGGAATCTAAAAGCATGTAATATCACTTAACTATTTATTCAATAAGTGTAGGATTTATTCCACAATCTCTCCAGCAAATACGTTTACAGCTTTTACATTTGTGATGGCTTAGCATTCTGACATAGAAATCTCCATTGTTTCTGCAGACTTGCCCAGCAACACAGGATTGCTCTGCAATCTCTATATTTTCAGATGGTTTAGGGCAAAAGGAGGGTTCTATTTGGAGACTGCACTTAAAAAGTCCTGAGGCAAGCGGTTGCATAGCAATGGCAAGAGTGCATGTTCGATACTGAATCATCATCCTTGCTTTTCTGTTACTATGGAGATGGCATGGCTGCTTCCCAGCTTATTCTGCCACCTTCACAGCTGCAACAGGAGCTTTGGTAGGGTGCACGTGATGTCTCTGCTCCTCATACCTTCTCTGTCCTTCACAAACACAACAGAAGAAATTGATTATTTTTCAGTTTGTGCTTAGATCCTGGCTTGTTGAAGTACCATGTCACTGCTGTGTTTAAGAATATGTGTCAGTGCATCTTGGGACTGTGTGAAGCTCAAGGGATTAAGACTAATCCCTTAAACATATATACTTCTAAAAGTACTACTGTGAATTATCTCTTTTCTATCTAAAAGCCTACATACAGGATACCTTATCCACCCATTTTTGAGAACTTCATGTATACATTCAATTTAATATTGGAATGTGAAAACCATTGTAATTAATGTACAAGTACCACGAATATTTATCAAGTATTTTGTATTCTAGGGCTATAGTGAGGGAGAAAGGGAGGGGACTTAAGCAGCTGATGGCTCCAGGTATGAGAGAGAGGCATATGGCAAGAAGCCATCTCTCTCTTCTTCTTGTGCCAAAAGCACTTTAGCTAACACATTGAACAGAGAAGTAGGTCATATGATGATTTCTTTTTACGAACAGCACTTGACAGGCTGCACTAGTTCAGAAGTCTGTCTGATTTTTTGAAAGGCATTTCTTTTTTCAGGGCTGGAGAAGCAGCTACAACCCTATGTATAAAAGCCCAATTAATGTGCATGTAAACACTTTCAATAATAATCTCAAATGCTACTTTAACCCTGTCAAGTCAAGATCATTTCTTCATAACCAGGACTACCATATATTCAGTTTTTTACACTGAAAAAACACATATCCTTTTCCACTTAGCTATCTTGCCTGTGTGGGTTTTGAAGAATTCCCTTCTTGTTTGAACTTTTGCCTGTATAATACATTGTTACAGATGAAAGGGCTGGAACTACTCTGCAAGCGCTATATGACAGCAATGACCGTGTGAGTTCAGATCTTTCATCAGGGCCCAAAATCTAGTAAGCAGGGAAATCGTGAGATCTTCTCATCGATGTGCTCCACAGACAGCGGTACATATGCAATAAAAAACCATCAGCCTTTCTACCCCTCTACTAAGCAACAGGGCAGCACTGGAATCACCCAAGAAGCTTCAGAAAGATTATCTTTTTGCATGTTATTTTATTAACTTTGTTGAATTGTGTTACTTACCATCACAACTGCTGTCATTTGGTGTACAGCCTCAATCATTTTACCGACATAAGATGTAAATAATGTTTTGCTTATACCTTTTCATTTTTTTGCAATTCATACTGTCTACCTTTGAACATAAGTTATGTGATGATTACAGTCTCTGACTCATCTAAGTGAAATACTCAGGTTATGCTGTAGATCACATTTATCTAATGCATCACTGGATGGACAAATACCTTGGTACATTACGCTGTTTCAAAGCCCTCTCGACGTTACATTCAGAGAGGTGCAAATCACTCTCAGCTCTTCTATTTGGTATGTTTAAGGGTGAGTCCATTTTCCATTATCATCAATCATGCTCCTTCCATAAGCACCATTCCCGTAAAACTGGAGTCTGGTTTGCATCCTATTAGGACTAATGGCCGTGCGTGTGCATACATCATGCTCACCTCACAGACAAAATGGATCTAATGAAAGCCGTTGGGCTCGCATTGCCCGACTGCAGGGTGAGCTGCCAGGCCTCCCTTGGCCCGGCAGAAGGGGTGCAGGCAGCGGGGGAGGGCGCGGGAGCCGCCCGGGGGTCCGCTACGCCCCGCGGCGCGGATCAGCTCCGCCGCCGGGCGCTGTCCGCGGTGCTGGAGCGGGAGCGGCACCGCCGCGCTTTCCCCCAAGCACCGCGGCGGGAGGACACCGTTTTTGGCACCGCAAAAGCTAGAAATTGTGCTAACCCCGTGAATGCAGACAGAAAGAAACAACGTAAGACAGTCTTACCTGCACTGATAAAAAAAAAAAAAAAAGAATCATAACTAATTACCCTGGGAGAATATTAATTCTCATACAAACATCTTTATATGATGTCATCTCCCATGGCAGGGACATGATCTTTCAAGGTGCCTTCCAAACCAAACCATTCTATGATTCTATGAGTATTTAAAGAGATTAAAACAGTGCTAATTCCTTTCCAAAACAGACACATTTTGATACTGCCGTCACTAGAACAAACCATCTTTCTCCAACGGGAAGGGAGTCACTCTTCCGTCATGATTTTTCAGTGATTGTGTCAGAATCTGCTGTATGTTTAAAACAAATAATCACATTTAATTTATGACTGTGTTCTTGTGACCAAGCATTAGTTAGCAGTTAGCTAACAGTGCACTTTAAGAGATTACACATTCTTTCTTGAAAACAGGAGAACACCTAGGCTGAACTTAAGAAAAAAAAGGATTTGGGGTGATATTCTCTTCCCCCTGGAATTCATAAAGTAGTTCAAAAAGAACAGAGAAAGACAAGATCAAACATCTGGTCAAGGAAGCACGACAACAGCTACTTCCACAGGGAGACAGTGAGTCCTTCATAAGGGGAGCCTAGGAGTGTTAAGAAGGAGGCCTATTAGGAAGATAAATGGAACATAAGAAGCTGTTCTCTCATTGGCAAATGGCCAAAAAAGAAGGACATGAATGAAAAACATACAAACAAAGGTAACAAAGTGCTCACACTTACAAGCAGTGCAGAAAAGCACTTCTGAGACAAAGAAAACAGGATGAAAATCCCACAGAGATACCAAAGAATGGCTACCTAGGTTGTAGGCCTAGGAAATCCCTGGGGGTCCTTTAGGAGTGACTAATTACCTCCATTAGTAGCCTACAATTTGATTAACTGTTACTTTTCACCCATTTTTGTTTTGGGTTTGTTTTTTTTTTTTGCTTCCTTACTAGGAGTTTGTAAATATTTCCTGAAGAGTGAAAAAAAAGGTCAAAATTTATGGATTTGAATGTCCAGGTAACCAGCTTTCTTTCAACTAACAGTATTCAAAGCATGGGAGTAGCTTCATTAAAAAGATGGATTTTTTCACAGTCCCAGCTGTGACACTTGCCATGGGACAGATGGCACTGTCCAAAACAGATTCCACTGATTTATGCCACATAGAATTAAATTACTCAAATCTTATCAAGTGTTCTTAATTTTACACTATATTTTCCCTGGTTTCAGTTCATCTCCTTACTCCTGTTCATACATCCTTTTCATTTTAAACAATGCATGTCCTTCAAAGAAGGCGTAGTACTCCGGAACGTCTGATTCAGGCTGTCTTTGAGACAGGCTTGCTGTAACTGATATGAACATGTTAAGAAAGGGGTGGAATAACTCAACTTTCCAATTTTATTTTCGTTGCTTGAATATGCTTTGTAGGAGAGTTTCTTGGAAGGGCAACAAACAGTACCATGACCAAGGCTTTTATATCCTTCAGCTTCATTTATTCATGTTGCTGGTTTTTTGTCCACATTTGCTCTGAAAGGGTGCAGCACAGCAGGTCTTATTATTAACAGGATATTTGGCTAGAAGCTCTTTGTCAGAACAAATCATTGTTCAACAAAGTAACAGAAGCAGTGTGAAGTAGAAGGTTTTCCATTAGCATTCTGCCTAGAACAAAGGTGCAGTTCTGCAACTAAGGACTTCATGCATGTCTCTCTGTTTTCTGTTTCAGAAGGGGCACAACAACCGCATGCTAAGTGCATTTAAACAGCTTCATTCTTTGGATCCAGATCTAAAAAGAAGATATCTTTTACCAGTATGTCCAAGGCAGGGTTCTTGAAGAACACAGCTGTTGCTGTGTTATCTCATCTCTTCTTCTCAAAAGGCAAGTCTTTTCTTGTTTAAAGTGTGAAGGAGATTTATCATTCCTGTTTTACTAAAATTGCTGGCCCAAGCTTTGTTTGCTTTCCTGAATAAAATTAACAGGATTTGTTCCAGGAATCGGCACTAGAAAGATTAACAAAATAATGTTTGTGGGAGGGAAATAATTTTGGAAATCCTTCATGTTTATAGCTTCAAAGTAATATAGCAATCAAGAAATCAGCATGTTTCATCTCAGGCAGTACCACAGAAATCTTAATCTTTGACTGTTACAATAATGCTTAAATATTATTTTGGGTAACATCTGGCCTTTTAGAGAGCATTTCATACTTACTGATTTTAATAGTCTTTATCAGTGTAGGCAGCATTTCAATGTGAGTGGAAAACAGCCCAGATTTGCTGTACAAACCATCAGAAACAGACAGACAAAGAGTAGTTATTAATCTGAATTATAAGTTCCCTTATATATTTTTGAGAATTGTTATTTAGCTTTATATTATTTAGCCTTATAATTTTTCAGGAAGATATAAATTTATTGGAAATGTCTGACATATAAAAATTTATCTGTTTAAAGTTTGCTGAGTTTTGAAGTGTTTAAAGGAAACATTTCCTTAACAAGAGGGTAGTGAAACACTGGAACAGGCTTCCTAGAGAGGTGGTCATGCCAGTCCATGTTCAAAAGGTATTTGGACAATGCCCGTAATAAAATGCTGTAACTTTTGGTCAGCCCTGAAGCGGTCAGGCAATTGGACTAGATGATTGTTGTAGGTCCCTTCCAACTGAGCTAGTCTAGTCTAGTCTAGTCTAGTCTAGTCTATACGATTATTTGATTTCATATAAAATATTTTTACCCTTTTTTTTTATAAAATCTCAATGTTTAACATGAAAGTGTTGAAGTCAGAGTACCTTACGAGGTCAAAGTGTGTAAATGGGTGTATTAGCTGTGCTTAACTCATAACGTTTCCTACCTGGCAAAGCAGCATGCTCTTCTTTGGAGCTGTGGGCTCACAAGCAGTGGCAAATCATTTTGCCTTTGATTCTGAGGTCCGCATGGTGCTTAGTGTGCACTTTAGAAGAGCAGCATGTGGTATATGCAATTATTTCTGACTTGATCTGTTTTGAGTATATATTGAACTTCATTGCTGTTACTTTCTTCCTTAATGTTAAGCAGTAAATATGCTACAGGGAGGAAAGGAAGAGCAGTGAATTGTTATGGGGAGAGCCTGTGATTTTGAATAAAGTGTAGGCAACAGCATCACTCACAGGTGCCCTAGTTTTTGCTATCATAAGCTTGCACTCAGAAATAGCTGGGTTTCCTTTTCTGTGCTATCTTCATAGGAAAATGAAAGCTGAAATTCTCATTTATATTTTAAGTGCCCCATGCCAAGGATGCCCACGGCCACGTGCTTCAATGAGCCACACTCAAATTCTGCTTCACTCCACAGTTAGCCCTGCTGAAGTCAGCATAAATAAAGGAAGTACATGACCTAGAACATCAGGTTTTACTCATATAGATATGCACAGTCTCATTTGATATTTACTGGAATTCTCTGGCTCATATAAAGAGTTCATATGGTGTTTCTGTAGGAACACTTTTTTGGTTCTGCATGCTATAAAGAATGGATACCTTAATGTATCTAGCATCTGTGAAATTTATGTATCAAATATTCTCTCGATTCTTTATTGTTTTCAGTTTTGTTGCAAAACCACACATAATATCTTTGCTGTTCAAAAGACCTAAGAATAGAGATTCTCTTACCCACATTGAGATTATATGAAATGAGTTTATTGCATCCTTATTTGATGAAACTTGTGTTTCTCAGAATCAGTTAATAAAAAAATATTTTTAACATAATTAGGGATTAAGAAGGAAAAGGTGCTCCATCTCATCTGCAATGCTTATTTGCTTTAAGTCCCCCTAATAATTTACAGTAGTTTCCCCTTCCCCAGTCAGTACTCCTCAGGGAAGGCTGTGATACTGCTCAGCTCTTCACATTTGGAGTTTGAGTGCACAGAATAAGTTACTACACGTAATTTTTTTCACAGTAATTGTCCATGTGTCTTCTTATCCCCTAAAAAGTGTGAAGTAATCTAAGACAGTTTACCCTATACAGATTGAAAGGCAATTCCTCATTCGAGAGAAGCAAACAATTCCAAAGCAGTTGCTGCAAAGACACTGATGTACAGTAGCTTACTGATGTGTGGTTCACCTTAGAACCATTTTCTGCGTGAGAAGACTCATGATCAGCTGTCTAAGCTGGGATACACTGAAGCATTGGTCACGTTTTAGCAAATTTTATAAAGCTCAGAATTTTGTACCGTTTTTATACACTGAAGATCATGATTAAATTTTAAATCTCTACAGACATTAAGTAAATACTGTATTTATGCATAAGCATAAATTATCCTCACTCTTCAGAAATGTCAAATTTAATACAGAGCTTCTGAAGTACCTTAATTTATTCAAGGGAAATACACGCAAAATACTTCATACAAAAAGGCAGCTGCCACCTATGGACTGAAACAAGTGATCAAGGTTATCAGCTGAATTAGAGGCTGAACTAGGCTAGCACAAGAGTGATGTAATTCAAGTCATTTTAGCCTGCATTGAAAAATGGCTAAATTAACTCAAGTGACTTTGCATCTATCATAAAAATTAGCATGTAGTTCATCACTATCGCTCAATTAACGCAACATAGCTTGCTACATTATAGAAACTTTGTGCTTGAGTCCTTGCTTTTATTAGGATCATTTAAGGACCAGTTTTAGTGTATGGATAATTTGCTTCATCACCTGTGAAGAAGAAATGTGACAGTAATTTTGTACAGCTATCAGCAGCACACCCAGTTTTGACAGTAAGATGATGTTATTCCCTGTTTCTCAGCCTGTGCTTACTATGGGAAAGAACAAGGTGCCAGGCTGTGAAATTTTAATTTTCCATTGCACCTGGCGCAGCCTTAGAAAATGTGCCTAGAACAGAACAATCATGACTTCACTGGAGTCAGTCTTTTGTGCTTTTACAAGTAAATATAGCATTGAGTTTGAGATCAGTGGCGTTTTTCAGAAATTCACTAGTTTTTGAGCTGTCCACAGGCAAAGACATTAACCTGTAATAGCAACAAATCACAAGTGATGCAAAACAGCTGTGAAGTGTCTCATACTGTGAGATGTATTTTCAATGACTTTATTAAAGTTTTTATACTGCAAAAAAAATTGAATTGTATTTGCCACATCAGCTGTGTAAGGGAACAGAGGAGAAATTTACTATGAACTTAATTAAATTGCTATGCATAATGCCAAGGAAGATCACTGGCAACATAATAAATCCTCTTGGACCAAAGGTGTTTAAAGAGATAATTCACCTGATGATAATGGCCTTTGAGATTATAAATGTTGGTTATTTGCTTAGGAGCTAGCTATTTCTCATGGAATTATCATACTAAAGATATTGCTTTTATGAAAGATTTAATTATAATTGGTTTTCTCTAAGACGTGCTGAATACATATAAAGCTGAGCAATTAATAAATACCATGTTGTGTCATTTGTGTATGCCATGGATTCAGAAAATGGCAAAATAAATCATTTTCCTTTCATTTGTGTCCATGAAGATTTTGAGTATTCTCAATGAATGCGGCAAAATTGCATCAATAAAAAATTAGCATAAAAGAGGAAAATTGACTCAGGCTGGACTGACTACCCATCAGCAGATACTAAGTGCCTCTGTTAAAAGTCGTGCCTCTAGATAACGTGACAGATTTATTCAGTTCTGTGTTCATGGAAAGAATTTGACCCCTAGGTTTTAATCTTCTTCAAGAAAATAAATAGTTCGGAAAATAATTTTGGAAATTAATCTCTGTTCGTTTAGACAGGCACATTTCTTCCAGCTCTAATTAACATTTTGCAACTGGTTGAATCGTTATGTCAAATGGTCTTGGGAGAGCTCCATCTGAGAATTATCAGAGCCCTCAGGTGTCGTCCTTGCCTTGGCTGTGGGAGAACCCCTCAGCTGAGGTAAAGGAGGTCCCACCACATCCTATGAGGACGTGCTTCACTAAGTCTGTCCTCAGAGCCAGTGATCTAGAGTGTGGGTTGCAAACCAGTCCTAGGCATGGATTAGCTGCACACCATGAAATCTCAGAAAGTTGTGCATATGCTAGTCAAGAGGAGTGAAGTATCCATGGAAGCTTTCTTGCTGAAAATTTCAGAAAATTTGGGAGAGAGACCGGGTAGTTCAGGATCTGAGGAATTAGATTTTTTACCATCTCTCCCAAAAAAGCTATCAATTCCCTAAGGTGCTCTCTGTAACAGTGTAAGGAATACAGTTGTGTGAGAGAATTTAAATGTGAAGAATAGACAAAGAAGCAGGAGACATCGTATTTTTACATCCATGGGTCCTTTTCCATATTTTGACTGTGCCTTCTTCCATTCATACACACAAGTCAAAAGGTCAGACAGTATCTCACTAGATACTGAAGAAGCATTCATTCAGACACACGCACGTGAAATACTACTTTTATCAGAGTCCCTTTTCCTCAACTAAATAATCTCAAACATTTTGATTCAGGATCTCCCTTGGATTTTTTTATAAATACTTTGTGATTAGCAATTGCAAATGATGCCCACATCTAATTTAATTGTTAGCAGAGCACCACTCCTAGTATGTATACACCAAAAACTGTGCTTTCCTCAGAAAGCAGTAAATTCCTCTGTATGCATTTCAAAGGTTGTATGGCTTGTGTTGCCGCCTTCTTGCACCTGAACAGTAAACTAATTTTAAATCCTTTAAAAAGATCTATAAAATTAGCAGAATTTAGCATGCGGATAAGGCATTAAAACTGAGTGAGTTTTTACTACAGTTACGTAGAATACTAAGATTTGGAAGATCATTTATCATTAAATCTCAGTAAGAATAGAATTGACAATCCTATTCATGAGACTGACTTTGAGCCTAAATAATAATAGTTAATTCAAGTCGTGTAAGCTACAGTGGTGCTGCGGTGACTGGGTCACTAAATAGTGCTACTTCAGTGAATTGATTTCAAAATTGATAGCCTGGAAACTGCTATAATACCATTAAATTCTGTAAAACAGAGCGTGGTACTGCATTTTTTCCTGACCTACATTTCTGCAGTATTACTGAAAGGCATTAGTGCAATTGGTTTGAATGCAGATGTGGGATTTTGAAGCAAGGTGTAACAGATCTGATTATTATTTAAAAAAAAACAAAAACACCTTAAAATAGAACCTGATACCTAATGCCCTATATTAATTCAATGATATCACTACAATTTTTATTTTAGTGTCAGATGAAAGTAATTATCCTGTATCTCAATACTGAAGGCTTTGGCAAAGGAACGTTAACTACTGCAGGAATTTTTGCAGCAATCTATTATCGAGTTAATTGCCTCTAACTGTACTTTGTTCTTCATGTAGATTTAATTCTTACATTTATTTTGATCAGCAAAAATTTCTAGCACAATCCAGGAATCTAGCACAATAGGAAATGTCAGAGTTTATTAAAACAGTGCTTTTGCCCACTAAGAACCGTCAGCTCCGGGATCAGGTAGGTCAGGATCTCCAGTGAAGCCCATGAAGGCAGGTACATTGGGCAGCTCTGGTCAGAGCGAGGTTCTCCCTGTTCTCTGAGCTCTTCAGTTTAGGAGCCTCTGCCACGCTTCTTATAAAGCAGTTGCTGCTACCAGCTTGGTCCCTTGAGACTGCTCAGTAATTAACTCATTGGACAGTTGCATTTGGCCCCTAACACCTGAGTAAGTGAATCCTTAATTCCCCTGCACAATCACAAAAATGTGATTTCTCTAAAAACCTACAAATAGGTGGCAAACTGAACGAAAATTCATAAATGAGTTACAAGGAATTTTTATTCTTATTCACATAGTAACAGCTTCTCTAACAGTTGAAAAAGATGTGCATTGGGAAAAATCTCTTATTTCCCATTGTTCGTACAGCACAAGGGGTGTCATTTGATGTCAAATTAATGTGTCTGGAGACGTTGGTGTGTGACTATAATTACTCTGAGTGGAGGACTGATTTAACGATTCTGAAAAAAGTTCATTTTATTACACCAGCTTGAATTATCTTTGTATTTGTGGATGCATAGAGGGAGAGATTTACATATAAATACGTCCTGGTTTCAGCTGGGGCAGAGTTCATTTTCTTTCTAGTGTTCTAGCGGCTGCTGTGTTTGGTTTGGTATGAAAGGAATGTCAATAATGCATATAGTTGTAGTTGTTGCCAGGTGTTGTTTATATTTTTCAAGGACTTTTTTCAGCTTCCCTTAGAAGTCGAGAAGGAGCCTAGAGAGAAGAATGGAATGGGCAATGGGATATTGCGTACCATAGACCTCATGCTTGGTATATAAACAGGGTTAGCTGGGGGGTGACTCACCAATTTACCAGGTGGTGAGTCACTTGTGTCTTGTATATTCTTTTACCATTATTACTAGAATTGTTGTTATTTTTCCTTTTCCGTTATTGTTATATCAAATTGTCTTTATCTCAACCCACAAGGGTTATTTTTCCTTTCCCTTTTCCCTTCCTTTTCACCCTCTTCTCCCCACCCTTCTGGGTGGAAGGGGGAGGTGAGAGAGTGGCTGTGTGGTCCTAGTTGCCGGCTGGGGTTAAACCACAATAACATATAGGTGTGCACATAATATATGTGCTTATAGGACTTCCTATTGGTATTAAAATCTGAAAAGTTACACAAACCACTGAAGAATATAGGGATACAGATATTTTTACTTCAGTTTCAGCATTATCTGTTCAGCAGTTGTGACCAAAGTTACTACACCTCTTTCAAGACAAAATGACTATAATACTGCCAAATAAAATGATAAAGCTGCAATTACAATTTACACACTGCTCATTTAAAATAACTATTTCTCAGAAGTGTATTTTTTAGGCCATCCAATCTGCTCCTCCCACAGCACCTAAAGTCTCATGTAAATTCTATATATTAGGGGCCATGTAAAGAACTGAAAAAGTTGTATTTACAAAAGAGTAAAGTAAGTTAATTTTCAGTGTTAGACAAATTGGAGACTTCGGTAGCTGGGAGCTATAAGAAGCTAGTGGAGAAGCTAGGGGTACAACCACAGGAACCCCCCACCCACTGCAAAGATCACTGAGGGACCTCTCCACTTGGATGGTGGCATGCAGCTCAGCACCCCAGTTGCCATTACACTCTTCCTGAACCTCAGCAGGCTAAGCTGTCTCTGGGCATTTTCCTTTTCCAAGCACCAAGGGTACTGTCCCAGAAACATCTCCGTGGCATTGGAATGTGGCTCCTTCTGGTGCAGTCATTCCCATGGCCGTAGCCTAATTAAAGTTACTGGGCTATGTGACAAATCAAAGCGTCATCATACGGGTTCAGCTGGGAAAGGCGTGACCTGCAAAGTCTGGCTGAAATCACTGAGGTGTCATTTCAGTAACCCAAATATTTTCAGTTTTTTATGTGTTATTCTTCAGACCAATATTCTAAGGATGTTAAATACCCTCTGATCAAAGACAGCAAGTTTCTGATAAACTAATGCCTTACATTTGGCTTATTCTTGCTGTTATGAGGAAATGGCTGACAAAAGCCTTGAAAATTACTCACTTCTTCATGCTCATTTAAATGGATATTTTCTTTCTTTTAAATATAATCTTTTATATATGTATTTCTTTACATATATATTATATAAGACTCATAATCCTATGTATTATATTCATCTTTAAGTATAAACAATCTTACAAAATGCCTTCAAGGCATGAAAAAAATTTGACTTTCATTTCTCTGATATATTTTTACAATATGTAATTTTTCAACATTTTCTTAAAACAGCTTGATCTTAAAAGCCTTGCTTTTCATTTCACGACATCTTAGCATTCATATGCACCAAGTGAAATGAAAGACTAATGCAGTTATTTAATTTTAGAAGTAGATGTGCAACTGAAGTCAGTGGTTCTTTCTCTCTCCGTTGTGCATACTTTGTAGAAATTATTCATGTTTGGCATGAGACCAACTTTGGCAGTACAAGGGTTTTGATTTACTGCTCCCCTCCTTCCAGAATTACAGCTAAAAGCCCCGTGCTGTGTCCTCTGGGAAACACTGCGGCTAGTGATGGAAGCTATGGCTCCACTGCTGGGGAAGGCACAGGGAGGTGGCCTTGTCTGTACCCACCGAACGGCCTTCTCCTCTGCAGCGACAGCACTGTGGCCTCGCAACATACCGCAGGTGGCTGCTTTGGGTCTGTTCCTGAGCTTGTGAAAATGCAATTGTATGATTTCATTTCCCACACAGCCTAATCAACTGGCCATGAATAATAACTTGTGACAAATTTAACCCCTCTCCAATTCTGTCGGTAGGCTCAGGGTTGCTGGGAAAAAGGAAAACAATTCTGTTTCTCTTACCCATTTTATTCCCACTTTGACTTCCCGTTCAAAATGTAATTTGTCATCTTCACCTCCCCCAAAAGAGCTGACACTTTTCAAGGCTGTAATGCCACTCTTGAGCCAGCCAGGAGAGGGTGCTGGAGAACAGAATCTGTCATACGGCTCCCTGGGTACTTTTGCTCCTCAAAATGCAAACCGGAGTCCATTAAAGCTATTCTGCTTTTATTTTATCCCATCTCTTTACTTCATTCCTTTGCTAATTCATACTTCTTACTGCCCAATCTATCCCCTGCAAAGAGCATATTACAAGTACAGGAAAATAATACACCCAGATCTCCTCAGGTCTGGGATTTTGTTGAGATGGATTGATCTGT
The DNA here is from genome assembly GCF_028500815.1 of Rissa tridactyla. Lineage (NCBI taxonomy): Eukaryota > Metazoa > Chordata > Aves > Charadriiformes > Laridae > Rissa > Rissa tridactyla. The sequence goes on from NC_071467.1 coordinate 19,794,008, forward strand.
AGTTTGGAGAAGACTTAACATCCTCTAATCTTACACGTGAATTTATGTACCTGCCTCACCCATGTACCTGCTTAAAGGTTCTCTAGAAAATCACAAAACCATAGGATGATAGAATGGATTGGGTTGAAAGGGACTTTAAAGATCATCCAGTCCAACCCACCTGCCATGGACAGAGACATCTTTCACTAGATCAGGTTGCTCAGAGCCTCATCCAACCTGGCCTTGAACACCTCTGTGGAGGCATCCACAGCTTTCTCAGGGCAACCTGGTCCAGTGCCTCACCACTCGCATTTAAAAAAAAGTTCTTCCTAATACCTAATCTAAATCTCCCCTCCTTTAGTTTAAAAACGTTAGCCCTCGTCCTATAGCTACTACCTGACAAAGAGTCCCTCCCCATCTTTCCTCTAGGCACCCTTTAGGTACTGGAAGGCTGCTATAAGGAGCCTTCTCTTCTCCAGGCTGTACAACCCCAACTCTCTCAGCCTGTCCTCATAGGAGAGGTGCTCCAGCCCTCTCATCATCTTTGTGGCCCTTCTCTGGACCCACTCTAACAGGTACATGTCTGTCTTGTACGGTGGGGTTTCATGAGAGCAAAGAGAGGGAGAATCACCTCCCTCCACATGCTGGCCATGCTTCTTTTGATGTAGCCCAGGATAAGGGTGGCTTTCTGGGCTGTAAGTGCACTTTGCTGGCTCATGTCCAATTTTTCATCCACCAGTATTCTCAAGTCTTTCTCCGCAGAGCTGTTCTGAATCCCTTCACCCCTCAGTCTGTATTTATACATGGGATTGCCCTGACCCAAGTGCAGAACCTTGCACTTGGCCTTGTTGAACTTCATGGTCCCACTCCTCAAGCCTGTCAAGGTCTCTGAATGATGTCCATTCCCTCAAGCATATCAACTGCACCACTCAGCTTGGTGTCAGCCGCAAACTTGCTGAGGATGCACTCAAACCTACTGGCTATGTCATTAATAAAGATATTGAGCAGTACTGGTCCCAGTATGGACCTTCGACGAACACCACTTGTTACTGATCACCATTTGGACATTGAGCTATTGAATGCAACTCTTTGGATGTGGCCATCCAGCTAATTCCTAATCCATCAAATAGCTCATCCATCAAATCCATATCTCTCCAATTTAGCAACAAGGATGTTGTGTGGCTTTATGTCAAAAGTCTTACAAAAGTAAAGATAGATGACATCAGACTGAGAACAGCTTTGAAGAACAGAACAATGACATTTATTTATTTTTCTTACTGTTTCACTTTTTAAACTTGTTGTGGGAGGTTGCAGACTGGCACTATACTATGCTTTTGGCTTGCAGGAGGGTCCCAATAGACCATAGCATGCTCAGACCAGTGTCTCTGTACTTGGGGCATCTCAGCTCTGACAGTTCCCTACTCTGAGTCACCCTGAGAGCGGACTTAAAAGAGGGCCAGAGGTGGCCCACGAGGTCTGTGCTCCAAGGCACAGCAGCAGGAAAGCTGCAGCTGCTCCTTGATTCACTGTCATAGTCATACAGGCACCAAGCATGGGCCAGGGTGCTCTGCTACTGAGCCAAAACTTGTTCTCTAAAAGTGATTTTCTTAGGTAATTTTCTTCATTTTCTCTGTGGCATCTACCAAATTTGATAGTTTGGACAATTGTGATCTGCTGACAAACACATTGTGACATCCTCACTTATTTCAAGACAGAGACTGTCAAACAGCTGCAAAATTATTATTAATTATTAGTTAACAAAGTTATTAAAATACTTAACTTGAGCTTTGACTTGAATCTGCCACTTAGGAATGGAAGGCTCTGTCTCAGTCAAATCTTTTAGCCATCCAAGTTCCAAAGATCAAATTTATTAACTTTCTTAGACTGCAGCCTAGAATTAGGAAACAGAAGTCCTCTGGAACAGGAAGTATTTAGATAAATTACTGCATCATCACAGCTTTTAAATTAGAATGTTTCTTGGTCCAATTTTGTTCAATATATTCATTAATGACCTAGATGAGGGGACAGAGCGTACGCTCAGCAAGTTCGCTGATGATACCAAGCTGGGAGGGGTGGCCGACACTCCAGAGGGCCGTGCTGCCATCCAGCGTGACCTGGACAGGCTGGAGAGCTGGGCAGAGAAGAACCAAATGAGGTTCAACAAAAGCAAGTGTAGGGTCCTGCACCTGGGAAGGAAGAATGCTAAGCACCAGTATAGGTTAGGGGCGGACATGCTGGGAAGCAGCTCTGGGGAGAAGGACCTGGGGGTCCTGGTAGACAGCAAATTATCCATGAGCCAGCAGTGTGCCCTTGTCGCCAAGAAGGCCAATGGCATCCTGGGCTGCATAGGGAAGACTGTGGCCAGTAGGTCGAGGGAGGTCATTCTCCCCCTCTACTCTGCACTGGTGAGGCCACAACTGGAGTACTGCGTCCAGTTTTGGGCTCCCCAGTTCAAGAGGGACAGGAGGAACCTACTGGAGCGAGTCCAGCGAAGGGCAACAAAGATGATTGAGGGACTGGAGCATCTCCCTTATGAGGAAAGGCTGAAAGAGCTGGGACTCTTTAGCCTGGAGAAGAGAAGGTTGAGGGGGGACCTGATTAATGTTTACAAGTATCTAAAGGGTGGGTTTAAGGAGGACGGAGCCAGGCTCTTTTCAATGGTTCCCAGCGACAGGACAAGGGGCAATGGGCACAAGCTAGAACATAGGAAGTTCTGTTCAAATACACGGAAAAACTTCTTTACGGTGAGGGTGACAGAGCACTGGAACAGGCTGCCCAGGGAGGTTGTGGAGTCCCCTTCTCTGGAGATTTTCAAGACCCGCCTGGATGCAGCCCTGAGGGATGTGCTTTAGGCAATCCTGCTCTAGCAGGGGAGTTGGACTAGATGATCTCTAGAGGTCCCTTCCAACTCTGAAGATTCCGTGATTCCGTGATTCCGTGATATTTTTAGATACGTGAAAAAAAAATGCTAGTATACTAGTATGGTGTTGCTACTTTTATAAATGCTGCTATGATTTCTTGGCTTCAGAAAGCAACAAAAAGCAGTATGAATAATTAAAGAATAAAACCAAGAAAGATGGCATTGCTTTCAGGCAGACAAAACATCCAGGCTAACAAGTAATTATAACAGCAAACTTAGAATGTATAGCCTTTCTCCCGTGCTTTCATTAATTCCAAGAGCTTCCATATGTGGAAGCTTCCACCTTCCACATGACCTGTGTTCCCCAGTCTTAATAGCAGAAGCACCTTCATGTGACCCATCAAAGCAATTAAGGGAGTTCTTTGCCATACTGTTAAAATGAACTGCATAATGTTTTTTATCTGGCACAATTAATTTACTCTATCACATTTGGAATTTTTTTTTCCTAAATTCAGCTGATTGTAGTGTTTTTAATGCTTTCAGAAGTAGTCTTAGTTATTTTTAAATGCATGTGAGTTTTCAAGTGCTGGAGCTCAGCTCACCTGGCCTGCGTTAAGGCGTCAGAGCAAACTTTTAACTGGACGCAACACGTATAATCCATCAGTTCAATCATCTGAGGATAGAACAAGAGATGGCAAGGATGCCCTTTCCTTATTCAGCTCTGGGAATGGAATAGCAGCTACAACCTTCTTAGGGTGCCTTTTCCATCCATCATGCCTGAGTCTATAGGACACGCAGATGTCCTGCCCCCAGGCTGCCCTGGCTGGTGGTGCTGCAGCCCGCTTCCACGGAGCAGCCAGGGAACGTGCCAGCAACATCCAGGGGCTGCGCCAACGCATGTCCCATCTTTTCTGTGCAAGAGGTACAGGGCGACACAGTGGGTAAGGGAAGGATGGGAGTAAGGATGGGAGAGCAGCCTCTTCCATCTGAGATGGACTTGTGCAATTGAGGAATGAGCAGCTGGTCAATGGGAAATGCAGTGACCGGAGAGGGGACAAATGTTGCTGTTGATATGAAGTTAATCAGGGCAAGATGTGAGTTGCCTGAGTGCTGTTGCGTTATGATGCTGAGTGGTTAGGCCATCATGTCACAGAAAAAACTTAACAAGAAGCAGTGGTGTCACCTCACACCTAATTAAGCTGCAGAATGCCGTTCTGCAGAAGGTGGTGGGCTTTGAGAGTGTAGAGATGGCTGCAGAAAACAACTGGGAAAATTCATGGATCAAAATATGACAACTTCACCTCTGCTGAGGAAAGCCCTTGACCTACAAATTGCCACAGGCTGAGAAAATATTTTGCAAGCATATCTCTGCATTTGTAACCCTGCCCTTGTGTGCTTTCTCATGCTGGCCAGTGGCAGTCAGGACACTGTCACACAGCCCTTTAGCCTGAGCTCCTATGGCCTTTCTTAGGTTCTCGTTAGTTTAAGCGTTTGCCTTATAACAAAAATGAATTTGAAAACCAATGGGAAAAAACTGATTTAATTCCAAAATTTCCAAGTAAACTTTGACAGTACGGCATCACTTCTATGCCTGTTTAATCTGGAAGGCATTCTTCCAGTATGGTATTTTAGCTTATAATTTTTCCCCTTATATTCAAATATATATTCAACTTTAGCATTATTTATTGCATTTCTTTTATAGGATGAGTACCTGCCAGAAGACATTTCTTCTAAAGACAGTATATTTTCTGGTTTTGATAGGGAAGAAGGATTTCTATGAATTCCATAGAAAATTCTGTTTAGCTAGAGTAATGTTAGCAGATGTGATTTATAATACTGTGCAGGGACACCATAGTTATGAATTACTTTGTCTTTTCGAATATTGACACACATTATCTTCCTAATACCAAAACCCATTTTCTTTCTTTTTAGAGATAAAATCAAGTATATAATTAAATATCTTCATTACATTGATTTTTATGAATTTATTATTAAAAAAGCACACGTACATACACATTTTGTTCCTCGAATATACATAAATACATACAAGTACATATAGGTTTATGGTATTTTTTTTCTCACCTTTGAGATGCCCACTTTCTGAAAAAAAATATATCAGACGTTATGTTTTAAAATTAAGTGACATGAATATACATATTAAGCCAGACCTAGCCAACACTTCAATGGAAATTTTCTCTAAAACGACTATGAGATAACAGATTTTAATTGCAGGACAAACTTAATACCCTCATACAAGTGAATAAAAAAGTGGGGCATTTGTACTTTAATAATAGGACAAAAAAACGAGTTGTTAGTCTGCCTCTCAGCGGGTATGCACAAATGATGCTGCCAAGTTTCCTTTCCCTAGAAAGATGACTTGCCAATCAAGTGGTTACCACTGGTGACAACTGTGAAAGATCTCAGCTTTGAAAAGGGACGCAAGAGGTTAAGAAGAATGAAGTTCCATCCTAAGGATTCGATCGCACCTGCTAGGAACCGGTCCCTGGCAGGAGGGCTGACAGGCACGGACACAGCCCCCGTAATAAACTCCCAGGCAGCAACAATCCCTGCTGCAGTCTGAGGGCAACTGGGCTGGAGCCTAGAAAGCTAGATTTTATTCTGGTAATATCCACCAGTGTTCAATTGGGAGCCAGACACAGTGCTGGCCTTGTCTCAATTACCCCCCCCCCCCCCCGGCTCCTAACCAAAATGATAATTTTTGTACAAACTATCTGCAAGCATCCGGAGGAACAGGAGATGACTAACAGCCAATGTGGATTAGTTAAGAATAAATTATGTCAAGGCAATATAAATTCCTTTGTGACAGGGTGACAGGCCCGCGGGTAAGAGAGAAGCAGCTGAAGTCATGTATTTTGATTTTAGAACTTCTTTTGACACTGTACTGACAGTGCGTTCTCAAAGCGAACCAGGGACACATGATAGAGATGAAAATATCATTGACTGGGTGCGAAACCAGTTACAAAATCATATCAAGAGGACAGTTATCAATGGTTCACTGTAAAAATGGCAGCATATATTTCAGTAGGGTCCTCAGGGATCTGCCCTAGGTCTGGCAAGCAGTTCCATTAATAGCCTGCATGATGAAATAAGGAGTATCTGATTAATGGGCAGGCAACTTCAAGCTGAACAGGACTGCCAGTGCTTTGAAGAATGCTTAGAATTCAAAATCATCCTAACAAATGATATCACCTTAGTATAAGAGGATCATTTTCTGAAAAGGATAAATGAAAATTAAGGAAGGAATAATGAGCTGTACAGAATGAGGAAGAACTCGCTAGGTAGCAGTGCTGCAGTAAAGGATCGGGACTGCTGTGAAACACAAGCTAACTCCGCTGTCGTATGAACAGAAAAAAAACGCATCATGGTTTCTACAGGTGCTGAGCGTGAAGTACTTCTGCAGCTCGCAGGGGATCAACTGCAATAGCGTGTCCAGTTGAGCCCCTGGATGTGGGGTTGAGCCCCGGATGCCACTTGGAGCTGCTATAGGTGTGATGGGAATTGCAAATCAAGCCCTTCAAACAAAACTTTGCACAAAATACAGGTGTTAGGCATACATAAGAGGTAAGTAGAGGGCAATATTCAAGTGCATAAAACGTTGCTACAATGACAAAAAGGGCACTCTGCTCTTCATGGTTGTGGTGGACAGGACAAAAAGTCGTTAAGTGTAACACTTCAGCACAGAAAATTCACACCGAACACCTAATAAAGACAATTAAGAGTGGAGACATAATTTAGTCGGGGAGATTATGGAAACCATCACTGGAGACTTTCAAGAGCAAGTTAGACATATATCCACCAGAAACAACATAGGCATAGTTAAATCTCTTACTACTAGAATAGTTTCAATTACCATTTACAGGGAACAATATTTATTATTTGATATATTCGACAAAGTAGAAAACCAAAACACACACACCGACATTAGGAAGGAACCGGATTTGTTACGTGCAGCGACAGAAAGTCTGAGCGTCTCCAGATAAGCGCACGCCTGTGCCTTCCACAGCCCCGGGCAAGTCCCAGGCACACCGCTGCCTGAAGAATCACAGCTTCTCTCACGCTTCTCCAACATCCCTATGAGAAGCAACAGGGTAACATGCCATCTATACCACTTAGAACATTTCAAATGCGTTTATAATTATTACAAAGACAATGATGTTTGCCAAGATCCAGAACCTGCAGGAGGAGGATAAAAAATTCCTGTTATTGGAAACATTAAATCAACTGCTATGCAAACTTCCTGATTACAGAACAAGGTGTCACTTAATTTCTTCGTTCCACAGAACAAAGTGAATTCAGATTTATTTAATATCGCCATTATTTTAAATATCAAATGAGGTCAGACTCTGTAATCTAAAAGCATTTTCTGAATGGGAAAAATTCCAAGTATGATTTCATATTGTTCATATTTTTTTCTAGTCTTATTGGGAACTGAACAGAGGCTTCTGACAAGGAGCTGGAGAAAACTTACAAGGGCTTCAATAAAAACAGAAATAAGTGATCATTAAGACAAGTTAGGAAAGGCTCACATCACCTAAGAACTGTGAAAAAGCCAGGGAGTATGAATAGCATTTGTGACACATTGCAATATGAATCCAGTAAGAGATTTAATTACTTTTTCTCTGTCTACAGAACATAAGATTCTAATTGGAGAAGCAAGAAATGACACCACCTCTGCTGATGCTATCAGTTGCCTGTCATTGAAAGTGGACCTTGTCAGTAGATGTTCCCACCCTACAAAGCACCACAACACTATGTGCTTCTAAAATCCCTAAATGTTCTTATCTTAGATTAAAACAAACTTCAGATTTCTGAACTAATGTTTCTTAAACACTGAAGTAGACACAAGATGGAATTTTAGCAAACTGCATTATATTGTTCACATGGTGGAAAAATGCAAAAACCAAATGAACAGCCTGTCATGGCATGAATTTGGACAAGCACATATGACCAGAATAAGAAAGGAGGAGCCATTAGTATCATCAGTCAAGCTGTAGAACTAGTAACGGCCATTTTCATGCAACACTTTCTGTATTTTCAGTTCTCACTGTTGGCTCATATTTTAATACTCCGAAGTCCAAAAAATGCTGCAGCATGAAATACGCTTCTCAATGACTTCTTATAATTTGTTGTGCCCTTTAATTATAAACCTGTACAATTTATGGGAGATGGCACCAGCTTTATCCTGGAAAGCAAGAAAGAAGTCTCTGCCCTCTTCAAGAACTGCATGTCGTTAACAATTTCAATACCCTGCCTTGAAAGTCACAGGGAGCTGGCAGATAAAAGCACTGTTCAAAATGTATATTTCGATGAAGTCATTAAAATGCTTAGATCACTTTACGGTTCATGCCAAAGCACCCATAAAAGCTAGCGTGATTTTAAAAGTTAGCTGAGGTCATGGAAGAAACTGTAGTTTACACTAACTTTAGAAAGCAAATGAAGCAAAAAAAAAACAGAGCAAGGAAAGCTCTTTTCAGTTCTCTCTTACAGCCGGAAAACAGGATCAGTGAGAAAATAATAAAATATTATCGATAAGGCAGGGCTACAAGCTTGAAGTTTGTATTGCAGTTTTTGCTAACAATGTCAATACCTAATTGACTTTCAAAGCTTATGTATGTTCACCTTATGTTCTTCAGATATATACTCACAATTTACCCTGTGCCACAACAATAAGAAATTGTACAGTACTTGGGAGAAGATGAATAAGGGAGCCCTGAAAATGTACTGAACGATTTGCTAGGTCACGCAAAAAATTACACAAATTCAGGATTTTTTGGTGGGATTAGACTGTGTGGTGTTAGTGACATGTGGATATTTTTGACTGATGACAGACTGTGGAAAATAAATTTAGTGAGGTACAATGCATTCCAATATACAATATTTGGGGCTACAAATAAACCAATACACAGACTTTTTAAAAGTATAAAACCCTTGAGATATTTGTATTCCTGTTGAAGCATTGCTAAAACTGAGTATTTGTGAAGGTTCCCAGCTGGCAAAAACAAAGAGTTCCTTAAAGAAGTTGTTTAACTCGGCTCTGAAATCAAAGCCGTTGGCAGTGTGTTCTGACAAACCATGAAGTCCCCCCTCATTATCAAGCTCCGCATTCTCCAGTCATGCCCAGTTTCATCTGCTGCGGTGGAGAAGGAAGTTGCTTGGGAGGTTGAGGTCAGGTTACAGACGCAGAGTGTTTGAAAACGCACTGGAGTATCTGAAGAGAAATTGCAACAAGGGCCCTGAGCCAGGAGTATGTGATCCCAGACCAGTTGACAGCCTATTTTTTCCTAGACGAGCGTACAAAACTTAGTATCTTTTGGCAAGAGTACATCAGAAGTTGGTTTTTTCTGACACATGTACCCCTCACCTGATGTTTTAAGTAGGTGTAACCTCACCAGGTCAGTGGTGTCCATGTATAGAGTTATACATGTTAGAATGTACTCGGCCTGATCTAAACAATAATGCCAGTTTCGCTGCTTTGCTGCAAATAGCAGATGCATTACACCATGGCTTGTCTAAAGGAAAAGTAGAAAGACAGTCTGTATGCACACAGGATCAGAGGAGCCAACCAGTGTTTAAACTGTAATGAAAATTAAATTCTGAAATAACAACAGGGTTTCTAAATATTCCTAAATAGGATTAGGAAGCAGATCTGATATTCAGATCCATTTTTCCTTATTTAAAAAAAAAAAAACAAAACAACAAGTCCCTAAAACTTCTCTCTGTATTGGGTATTTGTATAAACAGATTATGGTTGATGACTTTTTAGACAGATGATTGCTAGCTTTCTTCCTGGGTGTACCATTTAAAAACAACGGTGACAGGAATATGCAAGTCCCTTCTTTCTATTTGGTGTTACTTTTACAGTGAAACTAATATAATTGTTTGGCACAGCTTGTGGTATTTGCTTACAGTAGGTTTCAGCAGGCTATATTTCATTTTGTCACAAGTTCTCTCTTGAGTCTCAGCTAGAAGTATGTTTCTTTTAACTCTACTGATACCATAAAAAATAACACTGGGTGTTATTTGAGTTCTGTTTATGCAGATTTTATTTTTAAGTTATCTTCCAGCAGTGATATAATTCTAATAGTGGATCGAGGCCAGATGCTGCAGAGTTGCCAGTGCATAACTGCTGATGAACTGATTGGCAACTCTTCCATCAGGCTCATGCATTTCTGGGATCCCGTGTTGATGTGGGTTAAATTTGGGTTCCATGAAGATTCAAGACCAAGGCTTTGAATGAGTTGAGGGGTGCTCTTCGCTGCTATAAAGTCAATTCAAGCTCACAGTAAACAGTAATGATAGTCTCCCATACTGACTTTGAAAATACCTGCGCTAAATTTATTCAGGAAAAGGGCAAAAAATTAAGAGGTTTATGGAATAATAAAGGCAATCTACCAGTTGCTATACTTAAATGCATTCAATGCACTTTTACAAAGGAAAAATGAACAATTTTGAAACTAAGATGTTGAATCTGCATTGCTTACTCCCCCCCAAAACCCCACGCCCACTGATCATTTGAGGTCTAGATGAATATAGCAATGTACAAGGAAACCAGAAAAAAAAATGTGTAAACCAGGTAATTTTTAATAACAGAAGTTTTTACTAATAAGGATTTTGAATCTCCTGAAATTCATATCACCAGTGGATGCACAGTCATTGTATTCCTTTAAATTACTCTTAGTATCTAGAAGAATTGCCCAGTAGATGATTTTCAAAGCTCAGCCTTTACTTCAGGTAGGAACTGCAGGGCAGGACGTAACCTTTCAGTTATTTTGCTAATTATGGATATATGAGGCCCATGGGATTGAATCATATTTCAGCAATATTTGGGCCTGATCCTTTAATCTTTCCTGCAGCTCGCAGGGGATGCTGGAATCCAGCTGTGCCAGGTGGCACCATCCCCAGGGCATCTCCTGCGGGGATCGGGACATGAGATCAGTTCTGACAGGTTTCCCCCCTACACCTACACAGATCCCTGCCCTGCGCTTGTGTCACAGCCTTACAACACAGCTTACTTTTTTGCTAGTGAAAGCAAAAGGCGGCCAGGATCCAGTTCCCACTACCTCGTTTACTATGGGGTGTTTAGGGGGAGATGCCCTGCTGTATCCCTGTTCCCCCCACACGCAAATTCTAGGCGGCATTTGGTGCAATTAGCAGTTAAAGTGAGTCAAGGGACTGGGTGTCAGACATGTGCAGCTGGGGATTGCTGGCCGGGCGCCTCCAGCAAGTTTGGAACAACACGGTGTGAGCCAACACATATCTCAGCAGGAGCTCTGCCATCGTCCAGAGAGAAGGGCAACGTCCGCGAAACACAGCTGTGTCTGAGCAGGAAGGTATGGGAGGCTGATGTACTCTTTCACTGTTACCCATAAGGTAAATTCATGGCTCAAACTGGACCTGTTTCTTTCAGCAAAATAACCAGACTATAAATCAACAGCATACTTGACACGGTCGATAATTCAGGATCAGTAGAAAGTATTTTCTTGTTTATCTTGTTTATCTTTTACAGAAAAATGAAATAAAATCACAAACTTGCAGTGTAAATAAAATTGTCAAATCAGATGCAAAATGAAGATTAAAAATCTCATTTTCTCTTCTTGACATTTCTAAACAACAGTAAGGTTCTCCAGCAGCCCTGCAAGCCCACGTCTTTTGCTGGAAGTGGAGTGCTCCACTTCCACCCTTTATATATTCAGTGTTCTCAGAAACTTCACAAGGCTTTGTATCAAAGCAGTGTCACTGCTGTTTACTAACAGTTGTGGGAAATATGGTACTATCATTGTCTGAAAGTAGGTGCCTAGATAAAAATGTGTTATTTGCCTTTGAATTGTCCCAGATAGCACAATTATCTTATTGAAAGGGAATGAGAGGATGAAAACAACGTAACTCGTTCACACGGGGGATGTTATCAAGGGAAATGTACCTGGTCAGGAGCCACACACGCAAACCACAAACACACTTCTCCAAAATCCTTATGCCAGTGATTTAAAAGCCCTCAAGGACTACACGGTCTGTTTGATTACTTGAAGAATGTATAGCCCAACTGGCATTCAGACAAGCTTTCTGATGTTGAAGGCATTAAGCTTTATCATTTATTCCATTAATATGATCATCTATTGTTTATACTGGAGTAGCATTTCGAGGCCCTGTTCAACACCACATTGCAATAGATACTGAAAAAATAGACTAAAAGGCCTTGTCCCTGTTCAATGCCAATAGTTCAGGCTCTAAACCTGCCCGGAGAGCACCTACGTGGAGGCCACTGCTGGACAAGTGTCCAGCCAAGAACATCAACAAAATCAGAAGGGAAAAAGGGCACAAGGATGAGAGTAACTATGATGTGATCCTTGTCTTATATATATTGATACTGTGAAAGTGACAGAAGCAAGGCAAGGCTAGGAAGGATAAGACCAAAATGTAAGCACTATATCATCAGTTGAATAAATAAAAAATGTTTCTGGCTCCTCTTTGTTGTTATTCATGTTTTCATGAACCAGTTTATATATGAATACCTATATATAAATCTCTACTTGTTTGACCCAGGACCTCAGTACTGAACAAACCCATGCATATCCCAAATTTTCTTACTAAAGCAACCCCAGAAGGACTAATACAGTACTTAATAAGACAATTTGGATAAAAGACTTTGTGAGATTCTTACTTGTTAAAGTCTACTTCTGGGCAGAAAGTACTGTTCACATTTTTGTCATTTAAAAGGACACTATTGAGGTAAAAAGCCTCTGTTTTGACCATTCTTCATTACAGTTACTTGTGAAATATGGTTAAAATTCAATTCAGTTATCCTCAGCTCAAATTATAATGGTCTGCTAACACAGTTTCTGCTCTTCCCTTACGTTGAACAGCTACTGATGTTGTTGGACGCCATTTATGCTGATTTTCTTATTTCCGTGGCAATTCAGATGGATTTGTGCTATATACAGTGAGCACGGGAAATCATATTGCTTTGGCCAGCAGTGCCTTGGGTCACATCTGCACCACAGATAACCTTCTCCCCGTTACTTTGTGTCTGCCCCCCAGGGAATTAGCACTGATCATCACCTCCTATATATGTCGTATATCACTTGGCCGCAGCACGTGCAGCATTTTCAGGCTTATACAAAGGAGCCCATGGGGACGTACTGGACCTCATCTCCTTCTCTGCCATGACGGTCTCTCATTTTGCCGTTCGCTCCTGTGCGAGTGTTCCCATAAATTGATGAAATTTGTCCTACTTCCAATCACTACATTTTGCCAGAAGCATGTGGTAATTGGCAAGGCGTTACTTTGACACAAAAGGGAGAGCTCATAAGAACCGTGTTAGATTCCAGGTCAGTGAGAGCTTATCCTCTTAACCATATTAAATGTCATCAACCAATTTCAAGCTCACCTAAAGATCTCTGCAAGAGTCTGCTTCAATTGCTGGGAAACTTTCTGAAATACAGGTATCACTGCATCTTTTGTCTTTCCCACACTGAAGAGCATTTGAAATCAGACTCCTCTCTACCCTCAGTGTAAGAACAGAATAAAAGTAGCTCATAAATAAATCTTATACTCGTCAGAATAGAGAGACACACCTAGGTGTGCAAGATACTTCTCAGACACACATTTTGGTGTCATAAAACTCCATTCGTAAGTGCTGTTTTCATCAAGAGACACTTATCTCCAGATAGAACTAAAAATGTCAACAATGCCTCTCCAAGTGGCACTTCAGTCCAAATTCCCAATGAAATGTTTCTTCCATCCACTCCATGCTGTAAATGCCATATACTATGTAAATATACAAAAGGTACTGAGGAAAATAAGGCATGATACTTAACTGGCTTTCTTGATAACCTCAGGACATGCAGCATTCAGAAAAAATTAACCGTTGAATACCACTGTTTACTTTCTCACTCATTATGACCTAATATGAAAAATGTCTCTGTCAGATCCACCATACCTGTACCCTCCAGTTTAAACAATGGTTGCCTGATATCCCCTAAGCCAAGACAGAAGTTCAGAACACTTGCTCCAAAGCAAAAAAAAAGCTGTGGAAACTAGGTAGGAGTCTTTATGTACGTGGCCATCTCAGAACAATGTGTCTTCCTTAGGAGTTCATGTTTCAGCAATATCACATCAAACGCTAAACCCATTAGAGTTATTGATTACACCAGGGCTCATCTGGCAGAAATAGCTGCACACCATCATCTTTTTCAGGAGCTCACCACAGCTGCATCCCAAGTTCTAAAATCTGTACAGAGCTTCTGTTATATAAAAAAGTATGGTACATATATATAAATATATATTAAAAAAATATATAAAAATATATATAAATATATATATATAAAAGTATATAAAAAAGTATATGGTACAGTAAGCTACAGTTATTCAGCTCAGACGGTTGCATTTCAGGAGTCATAACCAGGCTGCTCCTAAACTTTGACACCGGATCAAGCAATATCTTCACAGAGATTACCAAAATACATGTCCTGTATAAAACCATTTTATGAATTAGATAAATTGCACTTATACAGCAACACCAGATTTCGTTCCATTAGAGCTCCAGCACAGCTGTAGTCTGAAGCATGTAGGATATTTCTGTGCCACTTAGACTGCACATTTACAAAATAATAGCCTGGATGGGAGTGCCTGTTATGATAAAACAGTCCAGTAATTGTTTCTAGGTAGAATTTTTTAATGTGTTTATGCTGTATTTTAAAAGCAGATCAGCCTACGCTTCAACCCAAATTTCCCGTATTTCCCAATCTCTGCTGAGTCACGACTTTTGGCCGAGCTCTCAGACACCCTGGGGAAGGAAGCTTAAATCCAGCCAGTTGCTGGGCACAGGTCCTTCCCCACACCTCCATCTCCAGCGTGGGCACAGGCATGGATGTGCCTGCTTGCCATGTCTCTGCCCCTATATATCGCATAATCTCACATAGTAACTTCGGATGCCTGAAGTCAGACAAGTCAACCCACCTCCCTTCTACGTGTGGAGGCTGCTACACAAACCTGAGGCTGTGCAGTGCTTTACGTTGCTTTCTGGCTTGCGTTTCACTGAGTGGTACTGACAGAGATCTGTCTAGTACAAACAGATCACACACCATTCTTATCAGAAGGCAGATTAAATAAATCTGACTTGCAGAAAATAACATCTCCCTTGAACCCTTCCCCACCAGAACTGAACGCTCTGTTCCAGCAGACATCTTACGTTGTGTACACAGGCAGGATCACTCCCCTGTTTCAGCTGAATATTCCTCTTCTTCGGCATTAGTTCTCTTAACCACAGCCACGGTCAAAGAACTCACATCGAGACATTCACTACTACGGCTCCAAACTATTTTTCTCATAATAGCTTTCCAAAACAGTTTCCCATCCTGTTGGCAGAGCTTTATTATCCCAGATGTTTTTATTTGAATTTGGCTGTATTTTTTAAAAGATTACTATTCGCTCTATATAATGAGTCTTTTTTACAAGATATGCTTCCCATAAAGACATCCTGATAGCTATTAGTTATATTTTTAACTTATGATTTGTGTTGAGTCCCAAATTAATTACTCCATTATTTTGCCCAAGACCAACATGAAGCAATGCTTTCCTTTTGCTCTTTTCTATATATTATAATGATATTTACAGTCTTCTCGTCTTTCTTTCATTTTCCAGTATTTCTCAAAGATGATGACAGAATTTTTCAGGTAATTCTCTGAAGTCCTCTAATATAAACTATTGCTATGAAAATGGTTAGCTCCAGCTGGTGTTCTTTTTAGCATTTGGGAAATGTTTGAATGAGATCTGCTGATAATGTTATACAACCCATGTGAATAGAAAAACAGAATCAACACATTTGATAAACAAACTAGCAGGTGTTATTCTGCTCTGAGAATTTGAACTCATTTGAACTCAGGCCAGTCAGAATGGACATCACAGAAAGATAGAGTGGTTTGGGTTGGAAGGGATCCTTAAAGATCATCTAATCCAACACCCCGCATATTCATATGCAGTTTTTCATCCACCAGGATCCCCAAGTCCTTCTCTGCAGGGCTGCTCTCAATCAATTAATCTGTATTTCAATCTGTATTTTCAATCGATTAGTCTGTATTGATACCAGGATTGCCCCGACCCAGGTGCAGGACTTTGCACTTCGATTTTAATTCTATTGCACACCATTTCTATTCTATTCTATTCTATTCTATTCTATTCTAGTCTAGTCTAGTCTAGTCTAGTCTAGTCTAGTCTAGTCTATTCCATTCCATTCCATTGTATTCTACTCTATTCTATTCTATTCTCCACCATTTCTATCTGTTGTATCCCTACTAATATACTGATACCCATGATTGCAAATGTACAATCTTGTACACTTGGCAATGCTTTTCACTGTTCTTGCTCACCTACACGTTAATCACTTGGTTAAAAAGTAGATGTTTAAAGAAGATCTCCAAATTAATTATTTTTTTACATCGATAATTTGCAGTGTTCCCTTCATTTTCCCCAGCCTCATGTGCTGTCCCAACCTTCCCATCATTCACATTCCCACTTCCCAACTCTGGAAACCTAATTTCAACATCATTCTCATGTTTTAGGTGGGAAAAAAATGTAAAAGCATCATAGGCCTCAGGTGGCAAAGTACAGATGCTCTCTAGGTCACGGAGAGAAGCATTATCAGCTTTGTGCCTGCGTTAATGAAACCATGTAGTAAGGGGAATGCAGGGCCCAGCTCTGCCCTCTGCCCCATTCAGCATTTCCTTTGGCCCCAGAGGGAGATGTGATTCAAAAACAAAACCTGACCTACGGTCCTGAAGCAGTGTACGGGATTGTTTGCACTCTGTTGACCTGTGAAAGCCCAGTGCCAAACTTAAAAATTCAGCCACCTGAAATTGAATTTAGCCAGATTTAGGCACCAAAACTCTCCAACTCAAAATAACTTTGCAAGAAAGCCACCTAACCCTAATGAACATAAGGTCACAAAATGCCTCTTTGGGTTTCATCCCAAATGTCCACAAGTGCTTTCAGTGCTATAAAAACTTGAATCTGTCCTGGTCTGAGCAAGGAGCCAGCCTGGTTTTGGACCAGCAACCTCCAGGCAAGAAACTGATCATGGAAACATGCCACTCCCCCACAAAGGCAAATTTTGCAAGTATACACAACACTACCAAATGCTGACGGAATAAAAACAGTAATGGTGCACAAGGTGAACGCTTAGTGAGAATCCACATAAGGCAGGAATCATTGTTCAGCCTTTTAATTATTACCAAAAAAAAAAAAAAAGTTAAACAAAAAGTACAGGTTCCACTCCTTTTGCCACCTGGGGAGTCTACAGCCTCTGACTTCCTAGAAGTCCTGCTTTCTTCCACTCTGTGAGGGACTGGCCAAAAGTAAAGTGAGTTAGGAGTGGAAGCTTTCTTGCTGAAGCTGAACTACTGCACAGAGAAGGGAAATTCAGAGGATGAGAAAGGCAGCGTACAAGGCTGCACCACCGCGAAGGTCTCAGTTGAGACTTGGTCTCTGCTGGCAGCATGAATAAAGCTCTTGTGCTGACAGGTGCACGGGTACCCCTGGATCTACTGCTGAGCTCTAAGCCATTCTCCCCTGGGTATGGTATTTTTTTTCACTTGTTCTTCTGACGTGCCCAATTCTGAACAGAGGCATTTGGGTACTTAATGAGGATGCTGAGACCTTTACTGGACTTCTCCACTGCTGTTATTCTGACACTTCAAGATAACAAACTGGAAAACAGCATTTGCAGATGTCTAGAAACAATGGACCATCAGCTGGAACAAATAAACTTATAAATTTCACAGAAAGCTTTGCAAAAACACCAGGTGAAGCTGTTCTCCTAGCCATTCAGGCGTGCAAGCAGCAGTGTACCGAGTTCCTCCCGTCTGTGCTAAAGGACCCAGCTAACTGCTGGCCAACAAAACTCTGACGAAGTAGAACCACATCCCCCTCCCACTGAGAAGCTTCAGAGGCAGCAGCAGAACTGACAGCAAAAAGTACTCCATGATCCGCTACAATCCACCCCAGTCCTCTCTCCCTTGCAACTTTTTCTGGAAGAGTCCTCCATCGGAGTGAAGAGCTCGGCAGCGAAGCCTGGAATAAAAACCTCTTCACGTACCTTGCTCCCCTCTCAGCCAAGCCGAGGGTCTAACCCAAGGGCTGGCGCAGCGCCCAGCTTTCCCTGGCAGCTCCGGGAGCTTCTGCTGAATCTGCAGCCCTCTGTGGCTTCCTGGAGAGCTGCTATTTTTCAGGAGGGAGCAGAGCAAGGGAAAGCCTCAGAAGATACTGTGTTCTGTCGGTTTTCTGAGGCTCTTATGAATGTAGAATGTTTTTCCTTTCCAGAGCAAAACCAGTTTCGTTCAGAGTTGCATACCAGTTATGAAATTTAGTTTTATAGGCAATACAGCAATGCTGCTGGTTTGTAAAAGACATCAAAAGGAGTATAAGAGTGATATCACATGACCATGTCAAGTATGTGTTCCTCCTGGTACTGACGATTAACTAGTGCATAGTAAAAATATTTTAATAAGCTGAAAAATTACTTAATTCCTCTATACTTATTAGCTATACATGGACTGCAAGGGGAAAAAAAAGTTGAAAGTTAAGGATTGTTTTATGATTTATGATAAGGCTGTAAATGTCTATGCAAAAAGGAGAGGAGATCAAAGGGAATCACATCCCATTATGAATCCCGAGGCAGCCCGAAGACTTCACTTCGCATATCTTGTTTCTTAGCAAGGCAAAAAATTTGAGCTCGAAATGGAAACAGATAAAGCAGGCTCCGACAATTGCATCATCATCACCAACTCCGGAGCTGAGTTACTATGGCAATGGCCGTGCTGCTGCACAGCTTCTTCTTACTCTTTCTACCAGTACAACAGCTTTGTAGACGTACATGGGAAATTTCCACTGCACACATGCCACGTGCGGCTCGCAGGAGAAGCCCACGGTCTCAGGTGCCCTGGTTTCTACCGAACGGAAGAGCAAATTTGTGTTATTAAAATATGTGATTTGCAATTTTCTGTTTTTCCATGGAAATAGTCTTGGGGCTGTAGGGAAAGGTCTACGATTCTTCCTGCTCTTTTTTGCCTCAGGAAGGTATGTTCCAGTGCTTAGAAGATATAAGCATGTAGCATTTTTAATACTGGAATTTTAAGCATTTTTTTTCAGCTCTAACTATCTCACTTCTTTGAATTATAGATGTCTTGACACTGCCAGGGGAGGATGGTATCATCTTTTTGGCAGAGCATAGCTTGGAGCTCTACATAAGTAATGGATCTAATCCTGATGCCAGGTTAATAAATTAGTAATTATAACTCTTTGTATATGCAACAATCAGTGTGTCAGTACTCACCAGTGTCCTCTTTCCTCTTCCAGGACTAGAGGAATGCATCACCTTTCCTATTACTGATGGTATGTTCTCTGCACTGCACATAAAAGACACATTTGCTCTTAATTATTTTTGAGACAGTATTTAATATTTATGCTCTAATAGCAAACAGAAGTTCCCAACAGGAACTGGGGCCCTTTGTAGCAAGCATACATGCAAAGGAAATCTTTGCCCAAAAATACTATTGCTGAAAATACAGTTTCTGCAAGTTCATTAAGTCCTACAAGCAGATGTTTATGTGGAACCTCAGATGAGCTCCACATCAAGAATTTCATCATCCTTTTTGTCGAAAAGAAGGCCTTTTCACCCATTGTGCGTACATGCACACAGCCCAGATCGTGGTCCTGCTAATAGATGCATGTCTTTTAAGTAGATGTGCTCTGGGGAGCAGATGAACGAGGCTAACACATGTGCATTAATCAATAGGAGGGTCAACAACAATTATGGCGATGAAAGGTAGGAGAGACAATACCATAATTAAATATGTAACGTGTTGACTGAGAATAAACTAAGTTTTTACGTCTCTACGTGGTGTTCCATGAAAAGCTGTCGCTGAGTGATACGGGGCAGAAAGCATCTGATGCATTTTGCTATTTACATATAGCTATACATCCGTCGTATCGGTACTGGTAATATCGGCCCTCTGCTACGCTGTATCGGGTTTGGTGCCTCAGCCTGAAATCGGTAAAATCCCAAAGAGACCGACAGACACACAGACGGACACACAGACACAGACAGACACACACAGCCTGGGCTCACGCCGGCCCGGATTTTAACATCTGGATGCCCCTCACAGCCCCCCGCGGCCGGGGGCGGGCAGGGAGCTGCCAGCGGTGCCTCCCGGGGGATGCCGAACAGGGCAAGGGGATGCTCCCCGCGTCCCCCGCACCTGCTCGGCGCCCTCGGGGCGGGCGGCAGCGGCGGCGGCGGCGGCACCACGTGTCGGGGCGGGGAGCGGCGGCGGCGTCGGGGCCGGGCCGGGCTCCGCCACCCCCAGCGCCGCAGCGGCAGCAGCAGCAGCAGCAGAAGCAGCGGCAGAAGCCGCAAACCCTCGGGTTTAGCGCATCCCTCTCGCCCATGCCAGGTGCCCGTCCCCGGCTGCGCGGTGACTGAGGAGCCATGGGGCCTCTGCGGGAGAGCAAGGTGAGGAGCCGGGGGCGGGGGGGGGTGGTGGTGGTGGGGCGGTGGGGCGGAGAGAGGGATGCGGGGACCGAGAAGAGGCAGGGGCAGGAGATGCGGGGGCCGAGGAGATGCAGGGACCGAAGAGATGCAGGGGCAGGAGATGCAGGGACCGAAGAGATGCAGGGGCAGGCGATGCAGGGACCGAGAGATGCAGGGGCAGGCGATCCCCGGCCCACCCCCCCCCCGCCCGCAGGGGCGGGGGGGGGGGTGGGCCGGGGATCGCCTGCCCCTGCGGGATGCTGTCAGGAGGAGGGCGCATCCGAAGGGTCCCTGACACCGGGGTGTCCCCTCCCGAACAGGAGCAGAAGGCGCAGCTGGAGAAGGAGGTATCCCGCAGCCGCATCCCTCGCTTGGTCCTCCGTCCGCAGCAGAAGGTATCCCCCGCTTCCGAGTCGCCTTTTTCGGAAGAGGAGAGCCGGGAATTCAACCCTCCCAGTTCCTCCGGGGGGTCCGGCAGGACCGTCAGCAGCAATAGCTTCTGCTCAGGTACCGCAGACAGACACCCCACACTCCCCCCGATTCGGTCCTCAGCCCGGGGGACACAGTGGGCTCCATCACGCCGACCCCCGAGGCTCTGCTGACCCCCCCAGACCCAGCATCATTGTGTCTGGGCTCCTATCGAGTCCGCCGAGCATCCCGCTTTGCAGATGAAGAAGGGCAACCATTGATTTTTCCAGGGAAATCCAGTATCTGTTCTTTTAATACGTGTCCGTAAGCGACACCAGATGTTTCCATTTCGAGTTCTGCTATCCGCTGCTAAAAAGTTGGCGGTTTTACTGCGGTAGAATAGTTGCTTTAAAGAGAAAGATTTGCCTTAAAAACTGCAGCGGGGGGTTGAGGCGTTCTGAAAAGCCCATACAACAGCCAAAGAGTCTGTTATACAGGGGAGTTGCTATTAAGGGCATCAGACGTGGGTCAGATACTGCAATTCCTTTCAGTTTTGTGACAATGATCTCCATGCATGAATTGGAACAAAATACGTAGGTGAAGTTTTCACTGTCTTATTGAAGTGAGTTTTGTTTATTTGAGAATTCAGTCGTCTCCTGACAAGCGTGTGGCCAGACGTGAACCGGGCATGATGTCTTCTCTGTAGAGAGGGCAATGGCTAGGTGGTATGCCAGAAGTAAATTCCTACTCTCTAACTGCAGACCACGAAAATGTCATTTGCTCTTCAAAATTAGTATGTCCCTTTACTTCAGGGACAACTTGAAACCAGATTTTTTTATGTTCAATGTTTGTCCTGTGCAGAGTTTAGCACAATTTAAGTCCCTTAGCTAGCAGTGAATGACTCAGATACCTACTAGTGGTGAGTAATCTTTTAATTCAGTGAACCTCTTCACCATGTACGACATTATGCACGTGGATAACAGCATTGAGGGTCACATCATGAACACCTTGGGCTCTATATGCATATGGTAATTTTAAAGATATTTTGGTGACTAAAAATCTGGTTTTAATAGTATTTTGGAGAGCATAACATTCACCGTCTAACTAAAAATCAGAATTTATAACAGGTATTTTTGTAATAGATAATATCAGAGCCAGTTCCTGAACTGCGTTTTTGTTTGTTCATAAAGTATTTAAATTACCAAAGGTTTTCCTGAAAATAGCCAGAAACACTCATATTTATCTTTGTCTTCACTACAGTGGATCAGATGATTATTTTTTTAAATTCCTGTAACAAAAAGCAGTGTATTGAACACTCTGTACAAGAACAAGTCAATTTTCCTAAATGAGGAACACAATATCCATATTTGAGTCTACCATTTCCTTCTTAGCTTGGATAGATTTTGCAATTCAGGCTCAGTGGAATGATCTATTTGGTTATTGTTTAATGAACAATGCAGAGCGTTAAACAAACAACATGCTGAAGTCTTTTTCCCATGCCTTTTGGGTCCCACCACCTTACCTGTTTGAGTTTGCCTGTTGCCTCGCAAGAAACAAAGGCGTAAAACCTTCTGAAGCTTTCTATAAATACATTATTTTTATGATCTCTCCCAAATGGCTGCTTTTTATCCTGATTTTTGTTTTCCCCCTGTGTGTTGACAAGCCTTTCATCCTGGTTACTGACATTCTTTTTTATGATATATTTTGGGTTTGTATCGCGTTCTCCAGATCTCCTCAACGCAGAACTGCCCAAGTGGTACCCTCGCTGTCCCACTGCGCCACACGGGCTGCGTCCTGAGTCCCAGCACAGCTTCGTATTTACTCTGGCCGTGTCTGGTCTCAGGGCTTAGCAGTTTTAAGGCGCCTTTCACAGAGGTATTCAAGAGTGCGATGCTGGTCTCTTAACCTGCCTCTTAAGCACAACTGGTCATATTTTTATTTCCTTTATCCATCTTTTATTCTTCCATGAATGCTGCGTTGATTCAGTTTGATTATTTTTCTTCCCCCGGTGAGATCTTTGTGCTGCTCAAGCTGCCTGCAGCACCCGTACGGGTATGCAGTACCCAGCGTGAGTGCTGGGAGCCTGCAGACCTTCATCCACAGCCCTGTCCTCCACCCCACCATGTGGGTTTGTTGTTGGTAGGTTTGGTGGGCTTTCACGGTGGTGCAGGCACAGCAACACTCACTGACATGGATTTCTGCATTCTCTGAGGTCTCTTCTACATCCAATCCTTCCGTATCATCGTATGTCTAATTAGGTGGAAATTCCCCGGTGGCAGCAGGTGGCTGCTGGTTCCTGTTTCTGGGGAGGGGATGGAAAGAGGTGCGTGGAGGGGCCGCAGCCTCAGCCTGCGTCTCCTGGGGCCTGGCTGGGCACTCACCGTCTTCACTGAGAAGTGGCGTGCACAGAAAGTGTATTTAAAATTAGCAAGTAATAAATCTGGAAGAGGTAAGCAGATGAATAACTTGATGAACGATAGTCTGATGGCAGTATGAAAAAGCTCATGAGCGTTTGGATAAATGGCTTTTTTGTAACTTCTTTGGAGCATTAAACTCCAAAAGGTTCTTGATAAGCAGCAGATGGTGTGAATTGACCCCTGGAATAATTCCTTTCCTCTTTACTCTTTACTCAACAAGTTGCTCGCTAGCTTTCTTCCTTTATTATTGACACCAAGTAGTTGTGATCAGTAGATTTCTTTTAAATACATATTTCCTCCTTGATTGCCGAGAGCTGCTGAGGGTGTCCATTTTCCCTGGGCGCTTACATTGGCCCCAAAGCACAAATGAAGGTTCGGAGTTTTTCTTTCTCTCTAAATGAGAGCAGCAGGATCTTCCAGGTATCGTTAGTGTTGGTTTAGGCAAGGGGAATATCTCGGAACCGTGGCGGTGCTGTGAGCACGGTGGCAACAGCAAAAAATACCTCTTGGCAACAGACAAGAGATGTTTTGTTTTAATGCTTGGTTTCTTTTGAAGAAGTTGTTAGTTCTGGCTGAGATAAGTTTTAAATTTGCGTGATGAGTTCTTTCTTTGTCTTCTGCGACTGGATAAGAGACTCAGTTGATCATCTTGGTCAGTTATTTACAACTGACTTTATGTCGGTTTTGCTTTGTAATTCTGTAGGAAACATGGTGAGACTGTTAATCTTATCTGTGATATGCCTGACAAGATGTGTTTTTAATATTCTTTGTTTCTGCTGAGTGGACATGGATGCTGTGTGGATGTTGTGTAGGAAAGCTGAGCCTACTGTGTGCAATCCTTCCTTAAAATGGCAGCGCATCTGGGGTCCTGTTTGTCACTGGGTACGGGAGCACTTCTCTTCCTCCATCCGCTGCCCTCCTTTGGCTTGGATATTGGCCACGGAACTTGCATGATGTCAAACGGTGAAAAAAAGCACTCTCCCAGCAGCTCCCTCTGGCTCGGCTGCCACCGAGCATTTGCCCGTGTTGTGTGTTTTTTTCCCATAAGTTGCGCTTAGGGGCGCACTCTCCGTGGCTGTCGGGAGGAGAGCACCAGGTTAGACCTCGCCAACGAACGTCCATGGCAAAGCGGCTGCCGGGCTGCCTTTGGTAATTCCAGCTACAGTGCTTGCCTTGCAAGAAACGAGATACTTAGGGCGGGGCGTTATCCCTGATTTCTGTGTACACATCCTTTTGGTACCAAGCCAGTCGCGCACTGGAGCGGAGGCAGCCTGGACGTGCTAAGCTCAGTAACAGTCTGTGTTTTAAAAGGAAGCTAGTTTGGGATATACTTTTTAAATTCCTCCTTATGAAGAAGAGCTGTTACATGCTGCCTTTATAACGATGCCCAAGCTTTCCTTCAGCCTTTCTTCAGAAGCCGGTCGCCCCAGTTTCTGCAGGTAACGCAGCAGTGCTTTGCTATCGGAGCTGCAGCTTTTTCAGGAAGCACTTGTGCATTTCATAATCAGTTCAGCAAAGGACTGTATGAGGCAGAGGACCTGGTTTATTCTCATAGCAATTGGTTCCTCTTTTCTTGGGCTTACCTGCAAATCGCCTTTTTAAGTCGACTGCGTAGTACTACGGGCCATTGAAAAGTAGCGGTGTCTCTGTATATGAATGGTTGTGACTCACTCCAAAAAAGTTTTCCAAAACAGGAGTTGAAACTTCTTTTTTTTGATTTTTCTTTCAAATGTCAAGGTTTGGCTTCAGTGCTTATTTCATAACTCGTTCTTTTCTGGTGTAAAGATTATTATTTTTTTAAATCTTGCTGTTTCCATGTGTGGCACAATAAATACGCTGCGGTACCGTGGCTGCTCTTTGAGCCCCGGGGGGGCAAGTGCTGCATGAAGCGTTTCCATGCCCTGCTCACTTGCTCCTGTGCACGGTCCCCTTGGGCTCGGAGATTATTTGCCAATGGGCCCAGCTGTTTTTGGATGCTGGGGCTGAGTTTGGAGTGTGGATGTCAAAAAAAAAGCATGTAGGCTTTAGGCAGGCTTATTAAAGTCAATGTGAATGTGCCACCCATATTGCTAGCCACAGACCAGAGGAGGAGCGTTGTACGGGTGTTACTGGACGAAATGCTGTACCTTCTCACGCTCTGCTAAATAATTTCTTTGCTAGAGCACTGAAGTAGGTTGTATTGTAAACAGCTAGCCGTGGAGGCTGCACAGTTATTATGAATTACTGAAAACAATTACCTTTGTTATTTGTGTGTGTATATATATGTATGTATATATGTATGTATTATTATGGAAACTCTGCCACTCATCTTGTTTCTTGTTATAAGAAGAAATATTTTGTTTAAGTAGTTCCTTACTAGTTTATTTGTCATTTTTTGAGTCGGAGTTACTGAATCAAAGAGATACGCTTAACAGTGCACAAGTGTGTGACACTGAAAATTAGCTTCTCTTTCCTGCAGTCCTTTATGCTTCGCTTTTCCACAGTCCCTTTGCCATTTTTCCAAACTCCTGAACTGGAGGTCTCCTCCGGTGCATCGGTTTTCAGCGCTCTGTAAGGCAGTTCAGTAATCACTGTGATATTACTTTACAAAAACGTTGAAACAAAATCTGCTTTCAGAAATGCATGCATGGCCTTTGCATAAGGGCGACACTGGTGACACGCTTCCTTTTCTCACTGCCGCTTCCCTGGAGAATTTCCTGCTGGGCCGGATTACGTGCAATAATTTATTATTGCTTCATGTCATTAACCACCAGTTCTGTTTCTGCGGCGCAGAGATCTGTTCCAAACATGGAAATGAGAAAAGTGCCTAGGTACTAAAGAGCAAAGCCTGCCCGTTCCTCAGTTTTTGGCCTTTCCCTGCTTCCCTTTCAGCTTTGCTATTTATTCCCTCTTACTAAGTAACGATCCTTTTGTTCCTGGGCCACACAACAACATCTGGAAGCCAAAATATTTGACCTTTTGAATGTTTGTTGTCACCTTTTTGTGCGTTTGTCAGCACTGTGAACTTTTAAAGCCTGACCCAGAGCCTCCTGAGGTCAGTCGAAGAGTTCCCATTGTCTCTGGCACATTTTGGATGGTGTCCTGAGAACAGTCAGTACCTCACCCTTTCTACTGCCCTGTTTGTCGCAGCTTGCTGTGTACGATGGACTGAATTCCAAACTAAATCCTGCATTTTCTTCGCCACCAATGGGTAATCTAATACTTCTAATACTAATACCTCTAAAGTGCTTTTCATGCAATTTTCCATTGAGTTGAATATTGCCATGCATCTTGAAGAACATCGTAACTTGTAGCAGAAATGAAACTTGAATAAGAAGTCTTTGATTTCTTTTGTATTAAAAGAATATAGCTTGTATAAATTCTATATGACATATTTCAGCCCTACATTTATAGGGTTAATATATGTCCTTGAAATTTTGGAGCAGTATTTTGACATATATGTATCACGAAGTACAGTGAGTGAATTCTGTGGTGATGCTAAGTGCCAGTCTGGGTTTGGTGGCAATTAAAAAAAGAAAACAAAATGCATAAACCAACAATGAACAGAATCAATGCAGTTTCCAAGCATCTTTGGAAGGTAAACAGGGCAACGTTATGAGGTGATGTTGAAGCTGTGAGGATCACAGTCCTATGCCGTCAGCCATGGAGGCAGGGCTATATGAGAACAAAGGAGTACAACATGTTATGCCATTTGAGGAAGAAGTACAAACTTCTATGTGGTCTATTCAAGATTTTTATTTCCAAAAATGGTACCTTCAAAATTGGATATTCATAATTTTTTCCTTTGCTGCACAAGTGAACTAAGCACATAAAACCACACGCACAGGAACCCATCTATATATACATACTTTTCACATAATGTCGATATGAAATGGGTAACATTTTTTACACTTGATGTAGTCAAGGCTCTCCCACCAGAGGTAGCAGCAGTGACTCCACTTCCAGCTATTGGTCTCAGAAAAGGTTAATGAAGTCTATTAAACTGCGTAAAACCCCCTGCCTTACAGCCAGAACTCTTCTTTGCCTCTTTTTCAGACTCTTTCCTCTCCTGACCTTTAGTTAAAACTTTTCTTTAAAATTTTCAAATAGATTTGCAGTCCTTTATCATCTTAAACCCCTTGTCCAAGTGTTATCTGTGATGTGCTATCAAAACTCTAGGAGCTGTGCTATTCCTGACCACAGCGCTCTCCTAGTAACAGTACTATTTTTATTGACAGTTTTACTAGTAAGCTTCGATGCTTTTTTTCTGTAATGCTAATACCATTAGTGGTGCTATAAATGTAATGGCACAGCCAGTAAACCACAATTATATAGTCCTTTTTTCAGTTGGTTTCCCAGAACTCACATCAGTCTTGCTTATTAGTGAAATGTTCAAATAGAAGGAAGATTAGTAGAGGCATCATTTGCTGCCAAGGTCAATTAAAATTTGCTGCTTCAGTGTCACTTAGCTATTGTACAGTCAGCTGAAGAGCTGATACCTTTAAGGACATGTTTAGGGGAAATACTGTATGGTAAAAGATGCCCAAGCTCTAGGAGTGGGTCAGTCCATCTTCTTCAACCTTCCTCTTGCTTCTCCTACACAATATGAGCCTGTCACCATTTATGCCATGCTGTGAGCGACCAGAGAAGACTTGTTGAGTTCAGTGAGCAGGTTCCATATGAAATTATCAGTAGTGACCATTAGTGGTCAGCCTCTGGGTGCAATGGAAGCAGGGTCAAAGGGGCTGGTGAGGAACAGGTGTAAAAGTTGCCTCTATATTAATGACAGGAGCCTCAGCAACAATCAGAAGGAGCTGAAAATGTTTAGTCTTGATTTTACTTAGTTCGCTACTGGGTTAGATTTTATGACTAGAGCATTAGCATCAATAGTTCCAGATTGAAAGATGGACTGGGGAAAACAGGGTGGTTCCCAGCTGTAGAATATCTTAAAAATGTAAAAGACAAGTATGGTCCTAAGCATGTAGGTTGTATGCGACCTGTGGTGTTCACTTCCTCCAGCCTCCTGTTTGAAGCAGGACTGTTTCCAGCACTACGTCACATGAGCCATGGCTTTGTCTATCCAAGTCTAGGACAAGAGTTTGCACAGCCTCTCTAGGTGACCTCAGGAGGTGGTGGAGCTGCTCGCCTGCCTTCGTTCATAGGCAAAATGGAGCAGAGTTAAGTTCTGTCAGCAAAGACTTGGGAATTAAATGTGGAATTAATTTGCTTAGCTGGATTTTGTGTAAGTAGGCCTTGTCAAATAAACTTCCTCTCTTTTCCTGATAGGGATATAGTTTTAGTTGCTCTTCTGCTTTGCTTTAGTGCAGTTGACTTCTGGTGAGACACTTGCCTCACGAGCACATGATATTCTGATTAATTTTATTAAATAACCCCAACAGATCTTAAAAATAGCTGTAAAATGAGTTTAGGATTAATCAGATGATCTAAAACTAGGAGCGTTTTTAGGACTTGACTCTTACTGAAGTTATTATATATTTTTTTTAACAGTCTGTGTGCTTTTGCAGGTTTGCAGGTGACAAATTGTTTGTAGCAAGTGACTAAATGTCTAGAGTACATAAAATCACCTACTGGAATGGCTGCAGTAAAAATGCAGTGTTTAGTACAAATAGGAGCTGAGGAGAATATTCACACTTATTACCTTACGCTGTGCTCCCTAGACCGTTGCTGGGCAGGTGAGGGTGCCTCCAGAGGGCCATTCGGTGTCGTGATGAGGTAGGAGTGAGACTCCTACCTATTGAGAGCCGGATGGCATCCGTGTGAATGTGCTCCACCTCTGTCTTTTTGTGTGTACTACGCATTTTATACTATTATGTTTCATCCTGCTGCCTTTACTGTGGTCCTTTGTGTTGCCCAGTTGTTCCAGAATGACGTGGTGAATCTCCTGTTAGCAATGGTTTCTGACTGGGCTACACCTCCCTGCTTCCACTGCCCAAGTCAGAACGGGGGTTGTGCTAGTCAATGGAAAGAGATGAGACCCTCCAGACAGTGACTCAGAGCAGTGGGATGACTGGAGAAGCCTAAATTGGCCTGTCGTTCTGACTCACCCTTCAGAGGAGTCTGTTTCTCTCCATTTAAAACAGAAGGCGCCCCAGCAGGTGGAAGCTAGGTGATACGTTCCCTTTGGTGTCTGTCAGCAACTTCCATTAATGCATAAAACACCCCTGTGGTAGAACACAAAAAGAAGACCGAAGCAACGTGTAGGGTGTTGAAAAATGTGGTGCACACAAGCAGGTTGGGAGATTATTTGAAATGCTGAAATACCCTCGGTGGTTCACCATCAATAGCCAGCTCTCGGTGTGCCATCCTGGCAGAGCTGTGGCTACCTGGTGGCATGAACAGAAAGGGAACCATTAGGAAAAGTCAGGAAACAGTTTTTGCCTCAGTACACAGAACTGGTAAAAGTTCATTAGAGGCCCATGTTTAGTTCTGGAATCCGCAATTCTTAGTGGAAATACAGGGTATGTACAGCCTGAACATTGGTCAAGGGAGCCTTAAAAGAAGATGAAAGTGGGACAAGGGAACAGGTAGGGGACGGACAGTTCAGATGCATAAAAGTGCATAACTAGACATGGCAGCTGGGGGTGAAGGTAGAAATAAGTCAGTGGTTCCTCAGAAAGAGCATCATTAATTATTTGGATGGATTATATAAGGAGGTTGTGCGTTCAGTATTTCTTGAAGTCTTCAGGAAAAGGCAGTATTTTTCTAAAGAAGGCTTTAAGGCATATTCCAGTGAAACTTCTAAAGTCTCTGTGCCCAGAAAATCAGAGAAAGTTATCAAGTCACAACATACGGCCTTAAAGTCTATGAGAAGAATCTTTTTTGTCAGTTGTTGGAGTATTATTATCTTTAACGTTGTTTATATTTTGACTTTACTATTTGAAAGCTAGTCAGTGCACGCAAATGTCAGAGTGCTGTGAGCAACTTCCCTGATTGTTTGTTTGAGGAGACACTATCCCGTGCTTGGCTTTGAAACTTGGCAAGCGTGGCTGATCTGGGAGAGGGCTTGGACGTAGAGTTTCAGTGATGAAATCCAGCTGATGTTCAAAGGGAAAGTCTACTCCCAGACCGCTCTTAGGAGGCCGCTGTGAAAAAAGACACCACGAATATTGCTAAGCAAGCAATGAAAGTCGTGTGTTATAAATTTATGTGGTTCTCCCTCTTGTGCAAGTAAATAGTACAGGCAAGATCAGAAGTATGGACTTTCACAGCAGTATTTGCCAGCTTTCTCTCTTCTGTCTTCCTGATGCTTACGTGCCTGGGAAGGTAGATCACGTCTAACTGTATTCCTGAAGTCCCTACTGGGGCAAAACTCTAGACGAGTTATAGGACTGAATCCTTAAGTGACCTTGCTGAAAACTACATTCACATCACATCTTCAGCAGAAAGTGAATCCCATCATGGGCTCCTCTGCTCTTGTTACCCCATTGCCTATGTTGGAGACAGATTCCTTATCTTGGCCCATTTCTGGGCAGGTGGAGGTTTTCACCTCCTTCCATCAGAGTTGTCAGTGGGGTTTTGGAGCAGCCTACAGGTCTGTGGTAAATCCTGAACCCACGCTGGGGCGGTTGCATCCTTCCCCTTGAGAGCCAGGAGCAGGGGGAGGCGTTGGCTGGGGCAGGGAGCGGGGCGGGCGGCCAGGCTGCCTGCGGGACCCAGGGGCATCAGCTTGATGCGGGGTCAGGGTCCACGGGGAATTCTGCTGCTCTTCTGTGGGGCGTTCACCTGCAATATTAAACACCATTAAATAGCCCTTTAAGTCTTTGGCAGCAGGGAAGAACGAAGGTAAGTGCAGGCAATTTGGCTTGCACTGAGCGGCTGGGTAGCACCTCACTGTTCACCAGGACTTCTCCTTGGGCCACCACGGTGAGCTGCAGGTTGGCTGGGAGGTGGTTCCCCCCCGGTGTATAGCAGAGCTTTGCATGCCTTTGGTGGTGGGCACCGGTGTTTTGTACGCAGCTGTTCCCTGCTGTGATAGTAAACATTTTGATTATTCCAAAGGCACCGCAAAAACCTGACACAGAAAAATGTTTCTCTGCAGCTTGCCCTAGATTTGGAAACTTTGTCATTTTGTTGACATTTCTGGCTCATACTAGGTAGAAGTTATGCATTACATAAAAAAATAACAAACTATCAGAGGAGAGAGAGTACAATAAAATCACTCATTTACTTCAGCTGGAGTGGGAATGCTCACCTGGTTATCGGTGAGTCTAAACGTCACCAGTGGGATGAGGAGAGAAGAGCTATTGTTCTTTGTGCCAGACTCATTTGTTCCTTTAATAAACGCTCCACTGCAAAGAAAGCTGAAGTCCTTAAGGGTAAAACGAGGATATGTAGATCTGACATAATCTGATCATACAGTCTCAGCAGTGTATGATCAGAGGCAATGGCGAGGGGGTGGGGGTGGTAATTACATTTTTTTTTTTTTTAATACTATTTCTATATGCTTTCTTTAGCTCCCTATTGCCTTATTGCAGTTCATTTTACATATTTGTTTTTCTCAATGCCCTAATTCTTAACGCTGTAGTTTAGTTCTTTCATTGTGGAAAGGTTTTACCAGCTCCTGACATTCTTCCAGGTGGCATCTCTATAGCTTTAGGAGTTATTTGTACATGAAGTTTCCCATAAAAAACACATCTGTGAGGTCTGCAGAACCCGTCCAGGTATTGCAGTGATATTACTGGTGAAGAGGTGAAATAAATAGTTTGTGGGGTTTTTTTTAAACACAAAGTGCTACATACAGAAACATCTAAGTGGAAAGGTCATAATTAAAAATAAACTGCATGAAGCTGCACTTTTTTTCTGAATATATTTGATGATAAATATTCATGTGCTTCTAAAGAGATGTTTTGGATATAGCTAAAGGGAGCTGCTTAAATGCAATTCAAAAGCTCACTCAGGCACGCCAGTACGCTGCCCTGTAGGTAGCGTTCATTCAGCCTCCAGAAGAGACTCCGAACCCTTGAGAAAAGGAAACAGGTGCTGATCTGGGAGGAAACTGCCACTTTCTCTCTTCACTCTGTTGAGTTATATTGTGGTGCCGATGGGAATGGAAAGGATAAAAAGTAAACTAAAAATGGTGTGGGCAACAATCCTGCTGTAGTCAGGATGAATGTGGGAATGGGCTGAAAACCTTATTAGCAGTCCTCTCTTTCCCGCTGTTTTTCTACGAACTAACTCTGAATTGCAAAAGGCAGCAGCAAGATGGTAAAAGGAGATGGTTGTAGGCTTAACTGAGCTGGTTTGAAGGAATCGAAGGTGATTCAGGTGGATTAGGTGCTTTGCACCGTTACTGCCGTCTGTGCCTTGGGAGGTGATTCTAGCAGCAGGCTGGGCTGCCCCCGTGGCTTGGCTTCGTGTCTGGCAGCTCGCAGGGGCCGGGGCACCGACACGTCAGGCAGCTGTCACATTCTGATGCATCTAGCATGCTTTGGATGGCCAGCACGTCTAGGTGCCTTGCTCAGCGTTGGAGGCAGGACACGGAGAAATGAGAAGCAGAACATTGGAAGTAGGTGAGGGTAGAGTAGCTGCCCAGGCATGAAGGAAAGCTGGTTCACATGAAAGGATGAGGATGTTTTACTGTCCTGAAGGAGCCAATAGTTAACAATAGCAATAGCTGCTCTTTCCTGCAGGGGTGGGAGGAGGGCAGGGAGGGGGTTAGATGGGTATGTAGTGCCCCTTTTGCCTTATACATGCACAGTCATATACTGACTTTTTAAACAGTCTGCCCATGCAGAGCTCGTTGCAAGATCAGGCTTGACCTAAATTTTAAACAGGGTGGAAGTGGGAAGTGCAACATGGTCATGCAAATCATTTGGCTCCGTTGCAGGTACTTCTCTGAGTTTCATGTTAGGTAAAGATAATGCACCAGGAGCAGAGTGCAATTGCGTAATTAAGATGGCAGCTTTCATTTTGTGCTGGGAAAGAACAAATGATTACATTTCTCCAGGAGAGTGAATATTCACGGCTTCCCAGTGTCAGAGTAGCCTGTTTGTTTTTGTTGTGTAT
The DNA here is from genome assembly GCF_028500815.1 of Rissa tridactyla. Lineage (NCBI taxonomy): Eukaryota > Metazoa > Chordata > Aves > Charadriiformes > Laridae > Rissa > Rissa tridactyla. The sequence continues at coordinate 19,827,219 of NC_071467.1, forward strand.
CTCTAAAACCACCATGACTTTTAGGGGAGCTGTGATTACTCAAGATTACAAGAGATGTGATTAGATGAAGGGGGTGTTTGTTATATGGGTTTCACCTGGACTCAGACTTCTTACTTTGCATTTAATTGTGAAGAGCTGGAGTGTTTGTGTTCCTGGAGGTCAGGAATGTGGGTCTGTTCTGGGGTGGCTGCTGATGGGATTTGGCTTTAAACAAAAGCAGTCTGTGTATAACTCACCTTCTTCAGAACCAGGTACCTTACAGCTGCTTCTTAAGAATGGATGAGCTCTGTGATCGTGGTTGCTTTAAAAGGAAAAACCTTTATTAATTCTCGTTAAATGAAAGTCATGACTTTCTGCATATGGGCTGTAGGTCGTTCACTTGTTGTCCAGATAGGAATGTATCTTGAAGGAGTGCATGTGGCCCATGCTTGCTTTTCATCCAGTGTGCACTACACAAGCCATGCTTGTGTCTTAGGTACATTTCTTCCTGCTGTAATATCCCCCAAGCTAGCTAAGTCAAGGGAATCTACCTTAGGTCTGAGTTTTTAATATGTAGCCCCTGATTCTGTATTTTGTCAGGCTTAGTGAAACAAGCGCTTGGTGTTTTAGTCTGCCATAAGGTATCGAGACTTCTTCACAAAATGGGAGAAATTAATAGCTTCTCACCAAGTTTCAGAGCCAGTGTTGTGCGTATTGGGTAACTGACTGTAAACAGTAGTCCAAACACTTTTTTTTTTTTTTTTTTTAAATTCTGCTAACATTCATGTTCTTATTAGTTAGAAGTTTTGATGTTTTCCCTTTTCTCTTCAGATGACACCGGCTGTCCTAGTAGCCAGTCAGTATCTCCAGTTAAGACACCTTCTGATGCTGGAAACAGTCCAATCAGTTTTTGCACTGGTAGCGATGGAGACTTCTCCAGGAAGAAATTCAGTCCAGGGCCAATGAGTGAAGGGACCCCGCAGCTGGCTCGATATAAGAAGGAGACAAAGACAAGCCTTGTAAAGCCCGGTGAGTATAGTATAGTTCCTTTCATTTCTTTAATTACACTTTCTAATTGACTAGAACATCTACAGGCGTGTACATACATTGTTCTATGCTGCCCATGACACCACTAATGCTGATAGAAAATAAAAAAAAAAATAGTTGGGCTCTTTCTACAGAGCCACCTGCAAGATTTGAAAATACTATTGGTATTAGCTTTTTCATGATAATATAATTAATTGATATGTTCACTTTCTTTTATGAAGCTCGATAGTCATGTTAAATAACAACTGAAATTGATTTTATCCTGTTTCATGGTAATTGCACACATATTTCACAGGCCAAAGATAAATGACACTTACTATTAAAGCAAAGAATTATAGTTGTCTGATGTTAGATTTATCGTTGGATCCTGCCTAAAGTTTATGCTGCTAGGCTGTGATATCTCTGGGGATAAAACACGTCAAACCAAGGCAAGATAACGGGCAGCCTTGTGGGAGTTGGGCAGATGTAGATCCATACTGCGCTGGCTGAATCCAGAGCATGTCTCCCCTTGCCTCCAGCTAATGGCCCACCTCAGACCACCACCTACATCAGCACCTCCTTGTCGCACATCCAAGGCTAAATGTCCCGGTGCGTCATTGGCTGCTGTAATTTTAATGAGTAGATATGAAATGTTTTTGTGATGCATGTACAGGCAGCTCTTAATTACAAATGGTCAGGATATTTGTGCTGTTATTTCATTAATCGTGGAGGCAGAGAGGATTTTGACCCTGTACAGAGCCAGCTGCAGAACTGACATCGTTTATGAGCTCAGGTACCTCCCGGCTATGCTGTTTCCAGAGTCATTTTACCTCTGGAAGCAATTTAGATAGTTTCATGAGGAGCCAGCTCAGATTTACTAGCACCCTGTTTAATCCAGAAACAGTAGAGAATCTGTTACAAAAACCCTTCACTGGCTTGGTCATTGAAAGGGCTGATTAAATCTGACTTGCCACTATCCCTGCAAGTTCTTCAGCTCATTTCATAGTGTTACTTGAATGCTCCCAGCCTCCCATTGCCCTGCATAATGGATGATAGATAATATTTTTTTCAAGGTTTGTTTTCTGTTCCATTAAAATCAAGGAATCTAACGCAGGCAGAATGCAGTGGATATGGTATATGACAGTCAAATCTGCAGCCATTGCTGCCACAACCATTTTGTATGTGAATATGGATGTAGCTTAGCAAAGTGTGGATAAAGAATTGGAAATTTATTTTTCTACTGAAGAGTCCTATTCACATGGAGAAGAGTTATGCACTTGTTTCAATAAATTACTTAATTGTTTTGGATTATTACACTTAAATTCACCTGTAATATTAAGTTATTAGCCTTTTGTAGTAATAGTCAGAAGTCATCTTCATTTTAGTTGATGGTATTGTTTCAAGTCTTTGAATTGACTTAGTTTAGGTATTCTTGTAGGTGGGCCATTCTGTAGATGTCGGTACCTCTGCATTGATTGATCTCTAAGGCTGGAAAACTTGTCTCTGGAGTTCAAGCATATCGCTCCCAAGAGCCACCAAAACTCTCAGAGAAAGAACCAGGTCTGATTTACAGAGTACTTTTAAGCTCCTCCTGCCAAACATCTCACACCTTTTTAGTGGAAAGTTGTCAAAAACCACATCGTAGTCAGTGTGAGAGCTGACACAGGTGAGGGACGTTCCTGAAATTGAGAACACGCCAGGGGACAGCTGGAATTCATTTTCCTCACTGTTGGCCACAGGGGTTAATGCAATTCTCTCCCATTGCTATCTCTTGGCTTCAGGTGGATCCAGTCCCTTCCCCATGACCTACTTGCACGTGAATTTCTGGTGACTCAGTCGGGAAGATCTAGGCCTTGTGCAAAGAGGAGGTATCGTCATGTAGCAAAACACACAGGGAATAACAGGGGAGCAGCAGAAGGGAAGTGGGACGTGGGAGGAGGATAACAGCAATGTGTCCTTGTCGTATGTAACCTAGTTCTGCATGCATCTGGATACCTCAAACTACAGTGCAAAAGGGGTTGTGCATAATATCTTCCTCTCTACCAAAAGCCCTTACTGATTTATGGAGATAATCTCTACTTCATATTTATCTGAAACGTCTTGTGATAATGACCACATAGCAGGAGCCAGACAGGAGAGACACAAATCCAGCCTACCCCTATCTTTTACAGACTCTGTCCTGTGCTACATTTTTGTAGGCAAGTACATCAATCAGTGTGCACCTTCAAAATGCCTGTCATTTTGCTGAAAATTTATGTTTCCAGGATTGTTTTCTTGGAACATGCTGAATCTCAGAAGTAACACTCACACAAATATTTAGATAATTCAGGAAATGTCAGAGTGGGATAGCACTGAGAATGAACCCTGGGATGTTTTCAGGCTGTTGCCAAGCTCCAATGCTTTTCTGCTACTCTAGCAACATCACTTCATCTTTCTTTTCTGTACTTCAAAGTATGAAATACAACATACGTTTTTTTTCTTTAACAGCCTAAGGCATTGTTATATGGATCTAAATTATCTTCACCTCTTTAAGTATTAACAAACTAGATTTGCGTATCATTCATAATTTATGTTATTTACATAGCGAACCATATTTAATCCTGAAATGCATTATCACTGCATCTTACTAACCCTCTAAAAGATTTATAATCATGAGAACATTATTCATTTGGGATAGTTGGTAATCTTTTTGTTGTACATTAAATCCAAATCACCGTGGTGTTATAGGTGAATTGGGTTTAAAATCTGTGCCTGCTTTCCCAGGAAAGGACGGAGAGGACAGGAACATGAAGGAAGATATATAGCATCCACTCTAGGAGAAACTTACAAGCCTTTTAATTTCAGGATTTTAGGAGTTCATCCTTCTTTTGGATGTCATTCAATTATGCAATATTAAAAGCATTAGAAAATGTGTTGCGGAAAATGCCCTCGCAAAAAGGCACAAAAAGCTTAATTAACACTAGACTTAGTTTTGTATCAAGATGCTGTGCTGAATCCTACAGTTTCTGTAATTGAATAAACAGGAGCATAAACACTTCCACATATTGACAATCTTGGTATACTCCTGCAAAGATCCATCCCGAATTCCTGCAGCTCACGTCCACATCTTGTTGAGAATAGTGGCAAGTGTTTCGCTTTCGTTGACTGTCTTTCTCATCTTGTTTTTTGACTTCCATTAGAATGCTTAGTGCAAAGATTCAACATCTGGATCTGCAAGCTGCAAAGTATTGATAAATTTCCAAATACATGTGGATAAAGAAGGGGGTCTTGGGCAAGAGTTGTGTCGATAACTTTTAAAGGGCTTGCACGTTTAAAGTAACACAGAGATGTGCTTCTATTTAAATGTCTGTAAGCATCATAATTTTAGAAGGGCACCTGATCAGCTGACGATGTTCAGCGTTTCTGGCAAAAGTTCTGGTCTTACTTTCTTGTTTTTGTTGCTGTGGGCACACTTGGGACAGTTCACTGAATGAGCCGAGGTTACTGTTGGAGCTGCCTCTTAGAGCCCGTGGAATTGCTGAAGTTTCACATGAAATTATTAAGACTTAAGATAAGACATTAAGACTGTCCCAGACTCATCCCTTCTGCACCTTCAGGAGCCTGCAGAGTAGAGGTCTAAGGTGTCCCTTCACGCACCACTGCGTGAAAGGAGGCCATGGTGAGCCACAGTTAGGGTTGGCTCCCAAACCTTGTAAAGACTGGCTGGCTGTCATTCCCAGCTTGGTTCAGTAATAACCATTCCAGGTAGCAGCAGACTACGCAAAAAAGCTATTATTTTTCACTGCTGATAAAACATCTGGCCATCTGTTACTGACTCTGGCTAAAATAGTAACATTTTGGATTATGCGGCAGTTGGGACTGCAATGGATTGTATTTGAAGAAGGGCAGTCACTGAGAACTCCAGCATTAAAACTTCGGTCTGTTCAAATTAGTGGGCAAATCTCAGAGGCTTTCACCACACAGAGCACCTACATTTGTTGGACAGTAGGAAATAAGCAGAAATTAAGGAACGTGACATTCCACATGAACACAAGAAAACACTTTTTTTTTTTAACTGTGACAGTGGTCAGACAGTGGCTAGGTTGCCTAGAGAAGTTGTGTGTGGAGGCTCCATCCATGGAGATACTCAAAACTCAACTGGATGCAGTCCTGGGCAGGCTGCTTCAGCTAGGCTTGCTTGAGCAGGGAGTTGGACTAGGTGGTCTCAAGAGATCCCTTCCACCCCCAGAGATTCTGTGGTTCTGTGTTCTCCGGACTGTTTTCCCTTTAAATAGTGCATCACTCAGATCTGTATTTAAGTAGTTGCAAGGCACAATTTGTGCTTTACCTGCCCTATCTTTCATGTCTGTGGGCTGCCATTTCACTTATAATGAGTTCATAGAAATGAAAGAATAAAAAAAGAAACTTTTAACAATCGCTATTCAATTAAAAATGTCATTTAACTTTGAGCCATAGTAAGCATTGTTGTACTCAGCGTGTGTTGCCAGTATGATCTTCTCTACTTCTTGATGGTGAATTTGTCAAGTCACGAGTGAATGAGCCTTGGGTTAGGATGTCCCAGTCTGAACACATTAAACTTTGCAGGCTTTATGACTATTAGGAGTTTTAGTAGAGACAGGTGGAGCAGACTGTATTGGACTTAAATTGGTTGTGAGATGGTGTAGGTGCAGGTGCTTTTTCAATCGGCGTTGGAGCTGATGGTAGTTAACAAAAAGGAGGCAAGGAAATGACGCTCGTCATTTGGGGATATTACAGTTAGAGCTAAATAAACCAAACAGATTAGATAGTAAATGCAGGTGTTGGCTGCAAATTATGTCTTGCTGTTAAAAATGTCTAGCTCTTAAAACGTAGCACTCTCTTCCTGCTGATTTTTTTGTGTTGGTGTTTGAGGATTAGATTGCAGGATACTAAATGTCCAGAAATTCATTTCTGGGGGCAGCTTGTGCAAGCAAAGAGTAGTGGCTAGTTAATCCAGTAGTGTAAAATTAGCAGATAAGTTTATTATCCATATTGCTACTCTACTTCCATATGTCTCAGTATGCGAAAGGCAGTCACTTTCGTTGATTTAAAAACAAAACGTAAAAGCTCTGATTTAGGTTGTTTTACTGACATCTGGCTGTAAGATTTTACAGCTTTTTTGTCAGCTCGCTCCCTCTCTTCAGCATGACAGTGTGGGAATAAGTGTCTGACTGATACATATGTCTGTATGTCCTTCACTTAAAAAACAGATGAGTTTGTGTGTAGTTCTGCGAGAGGATTGTATTAGAGGTAATCCTGGAAGTGTACTTCAGTCTCAAGAACTTCGCCTTTCTGATTGCAGAAGGATGCAACGATAGGACTTTGTTTTCTCTTGGGAAGACTGATAAAATATTAGAAAGACATGTTTTACTGGTGCATGTATCCAAGAACATTGTATCTTGTATTTGCATGGCTTTTGTTCATTCTCCGTACCAAATATCTGCAAGCAGTGGGGAAAATAATAGAACTGTTGTCCCCGTTGTTCAGGAACAGCAGTACAGAATACGAAAAACAAGTTACAGAATGTGCTAACTTGAGTAGGTCCTGTGGCGTGCAAAGGGGTTCATTGTTCTTTATTACTACTTGGTACTTCTACCTCTTACGTTGAAATACTTTCAAAAATGCTGCTGGTGTACTATGTATTCTAAGGCAAAGTCACATTGTTTGGTTTAAAAAAAAACCAACAAACCAACCAAAAAAAACCAACAGAAGACCTGTAGTTGGAGGTAGCAATCTACTTTGACTGATCCCTAAAATAAATTGGTGTGCTTCATTTTACAAGTAGGATCACACAAAGGTGAGAGCGCTGAGAAGACTGGTGACCTCAGTGTAATCTGTCTTTCTGCTGCGACTTATTCAGCAGTACTTTATGACCCACATTCCAAGATGGCACCTTTTCTGGGGGAGGGATAATTAAGAACAAGGGTATGTCAAAGAACATTTAACCCGGTTACAAATGCAAGATTTAATCACCATGCACCCATCCTGCAATCAGCCATAACTTTACTTGTGCTGTGAAGATGGGAAGATCTGTGCCTCCATTCCTGAGAATATTCAGATAGTTAAGCATGTGGCTGGTGTCATGTCTGTAGGAATACTGAAATTAGGAGATGAGCTACACCTGATTCAGTGTATTTTAAATAATCGGTCATAGAACAAAAAGATTGGTCTGAGGATGGACCGAGTGAAGTAAGTTGATAACAAATGATGGAGCATCTTGCCTATGGCTCTAAGTTCTCCATATATTTCTTTTGTACCTCCTTAAACTTTTTGAATTAATAATAAGCATCTCTTGATGTGCCTGTGTTTATTGATAAGCATAAATCCTCGGGGTGCAGGGGAGCTTGCAAGTGAAAAGAGGTAGAACAAAAGCCCAGGTTCCTTGAGTAGCTTAAACCTTATGAGGATGGGCTTTAGCTTGAGCATTAGATTTTTAAGCAGCTCGATACTTGGCAAAGAGCAGATACACAGTGGTCAATTGCATGTGTTTGTGGAAGGCTTTCCATCTGCTTTTTAAAACATCACCTTGGCAGTAGAAAGGGAGGAAGCACTTGAGGATGTGTCATCTTTCCCAGATGTAAGCACATGGTTCAAATGCCTCACTTCTGTCCCGCAGATCACATAACTATCCTGATGTTCAGATCCAATGGTATGCAACATTTATTTCCTGTACAGTTTTAATCTTACTTTTCTCTCTTTCTTATTTGTGGACTTGATAATTTTTTGGGGGACAATAAAGTTTCTGAGATCTTTTCTAACGCAGAGTTTAACAAATACAGTTGTGGCAGTTTTCGACCCTGTTCCTTTTTCTCATTTGCCTTTTATTTTGGGCCTACACAAAATAGCTACTGCTGATTTTTTTTAAATGTGTTTCCGGATAATAATTCTGTATGCACTGAGCCCTCCTGCATATTTTCCTGATGGGATCCGCTTTAATTTCACGTCTGTTGCTATGGAGCTGTGTAGATTTGCTTACTTGACCTGCCAGCACAGGGAGTTATTAAAGACTCGGTCGCCATGGGTACCAGAGGACCGGGGTGTGCTTCGCGGGGAAATGAACATACACATCTCGCCCTCCAGGAGTGAGGATGCCATGTCTGGGTTCAAGCCCATGCTACCCTCAAAGCTTGCATGTTGCAGTTGAGCATGGCGGGGCGTCACCCTGTGAAGGTTTGGTGTGTTGTAGCAGTCGGTGCTGTGAGGTCTGGAAGGCGACCAGCACTGGGAGGTCTGGTGGTGGGGTGGCAGCCGCTGTTGAAGGGTCCACAGCCCAGCCCTTCCCCCCCCCCCCCCCCGGCCCCACATGCTTCAGAATGTTTGGGTCTCTATGACAGTTTTTACAGAATCATAGAATGGTTGGGGTTGGAACAGACCTTAAAGATCATCTACTTCCAAACCCCCTGCAATGGGCAGGGACACCACCCACTAGACCAGGTTGCCCAAAGCCCCATCCAGCCTGGACTTGAACACTTCCAGGGATGGGGCATCCACAAACTCTCTGGGCAACCTGTTCCAGTGCCTCACCACCCTCACAGTAAAGAATTTCTTCATGATACCTTATCTGAATTTGCCCTCTTTCAGTTTAAAACTGTTAGCCCTCATCCTATCACTATGCTCCCTGATAAATGTCCCTCCCCCATCTTTCCTGTAGGCCCCCTTGAAGTACTGGAAGGCTGCTATAAGGTCTTCCTGGAGACCACCCCATTTTGGAGAGGTACCTCTCAGTTGGGTCAACAGAAGACCCAGCACAGCCAGTAGATCCTGTTGGAGCTCCTCTCTCTGGCATATATCCCTTGGTATTTGTGATCCAGAAGAGGTTGAAATTTGAATCTACAAGTCTCCTTAGACAACCTTCAGGAGCTGTGGGCTGCGACTAGGGACTGGCTGTCTTCCTCTGGTCCAATGACTGGTCCCATTGCTCATAGGAGGTCAAACAGCTTTAACGGGTGAATCTGACATTTCCATTCTCCTGGGGTTTACAGGACTTGTTTTGGATGTGAGGGAGATGTGAACTCTTGTTTTTGAGCCAAACTGGGTAGAGACGGCCTGTAATTTTTCTGACTTGAATTCCATATCTGTAATGTTGTTGTAATTGTCTCTGCCTTCACAAGCACACTGAAGTCCTACTTTGTTTTAACAGAGATACAGTGAATAAAATCAGTGAATCTAATGTGCAGTCTTTCTGAACAAATATATAAGCATTTACTTTAGGATAAGATAAACAGTACCTTAAACTCACTGGTTATACCGACTAACTCTCTGTTGACTGAAAATGGGACCAAGGTTGGCTCAGACATGGGTGTCTACATGAGAGACATCCACGTTTAGTCAAATGAATCCCACCCCCATCTCCTGTGGTCCTTATCAGGTCTCTGCAACTCTGCTGTTAGCTCCTACTGAAGCCAAGTCCCACGTCTGCCTCTTCTATTTCTCTTTTTAAAAAACAAAACAAAAAAAACCACAAACAAACAGAAAGTCAGTCTTAAACATTCACTTGCAGAAGAAAGTTTGTGTTTGAAGATCACACGTGGATCTTCAAATAGGTCTAATTAGGTGCCTTTTCCTCTTCTGTTCATCCCTTATAAGCTCAGGCATGCTCTGTTTGTCCTGTTTCTAAGGACCATGCCCAAGGTGCCTAGCATTGCACGAGGAGATTCTGTATCATAGAAGTGAAAAAAATGCCCTGTAACTTCCGAGAGACAATATTGGAATATAATCCAAATATAAGTATTTTGAGCCAAAGTTGCTTACAAAGTTAAGTAAAAATTATTAGCGCGGTGCTATTTTTTTTTTAGTTTGGATTTATATATATTTTAGATTTAAACTTTGAATTTAAACAAATTTGCTTGGATTGATGTAGAAAACAAGTTCAAATAGCCAAGTATTGCTTTCAAATGAGAACAAGCAAAGTAGCAGCTACAAAGAGTGTTTTGGCTTTAAAGTGTTTCGTATTTTGAACCCAAATCTACAAGTTCCTGATAAAGTGGCCTAGAAAAACAATCTTTTAATTCTGTGTCACAAATTTTATAGTCTGCCCTCTTCAGAAAAATTATTCCCGGTGTTGCTTAGTAGAGACGTAGGCAATTAGTGGTTGGGCTGTGGCCTCTCAAGACATACGTATATCTCTTTTTGTTCAGAAGACTCCCGGGCTGCAGCAAGCGCCCAGGTGTCACAGTGAAAATGGAGGATCCAAAAAAGAAGCCAGCAAGTTGCAAAGGAGGAACTGGCAAGTAAAAGGTGAAAGTCTGAGTCCCACCTGACCAAAGATAGTGACCTGCCCGGCTGTGAGCTGGTGGCACATGCTCCCTGCAATTCAGGGTCTGGGGCACAAATCTTCTGCAGTTAGGAGCTTATCTCCTTCCTCACAATGAAAAATCAATAAATAAAAGGAGGTCCCCGTTATTTAGTTCAGTAAAGGGAAAAGAAAATTACATTTAGATGTGTTTGCGCCTCTTTTGGAGGATGGACGGGCACAAAGGAGCAAAGAGCCCTCGTAGCGGGCTGCTGGGCCGGCTGAGGGGATGCGGGCAGCCGCTCCCAGGGCGGCTGCTCCACTTTGGATAATTTAGTAACCGTTTTACTGTGGGTTTGAAGCCGAGTTCCCAGCAGGCACACCATAACTCCTTTCTCTCTCTGGCCTGTTAATTGTCCCGCTCCAGATGTACAGAAAGTGGGACAGCCACCGTTACAGGGAGGCTGTGGCCGCCGGATCAGGATGGCCGCAGTCTCCAGCTGGGCCTTGCGCTGGGTCCCTGGGGGCCACGGTTTGGACCGCACACCGCAGTGCGTCAGGCACACCGATATGGGAGTTCTGCAGGGGCTGCCTGGGCTGAAGGACAGGGTGAACATGTGCCGGCCAGTTCATCTTTTAGCTCCAAATGCCTTCTGCTAGAGATGCAGGCCTCCTGGGGATTGCAGGGACGTGCTCCTGCATCTGGAAAAGCTGGCAGAGTGCCTGGTGTAAGAAGGGCACTGGGGTTTAGAGGGCACAGTTGAGGCAGGTTTGGAAGATGGCAATAGCTGTAATCTTTACTGGAAAAAAAAAATAAATTATATATTCAAGAAGGTTTTTTTTCTCTCCTCTGCTAATCCGGAGTGGAATATGAGCCAAAAAAGAGAAACTGATGCCATACACACTGCACACTCTTAACTGTTTGTTTTAAAACACATGTGAGGTCAAGCTAGAACATGTTTTGTGATTTGTGTGTTTACTGCAGTGAATTTTCTGCTCCTCCTGGCTGTTTTCTGTGGTTTTCAGCCCACTTCACCTCCAGAGAAAGAAGTACCGTGCATACGAAAGAGGCCATTGTGAATCTTCCCTTAGGAGAATTTTTTTTTTTGTGCTCTACTTTCAAATTACATTCTGTATTATTTATGCCAACATTTAAAATAGCTTTCTGATTCCCTGCTTAAAGTATTCTGAACCTACTCCAGCTACGTTTTACTATGCACGACTCCCACCAACCATCAGTTTTTATTTGAAGTCATTTTTCATGAAATAACACACATCGCAGCCAGAATCCTGTGTTACTGTTCCATGGTTTCCTTTACTGTTTTCCAGCTGTATTCCTCCTCCCCATGATAAACAGTGTTGCCAGTATTTATTTTTATCTTAGAATATACAAATTGCGTTCCCTTAATCTCCCTTCATAAACAGTGGCCTGTGATCCTGTTATCATTATTGTTGACCTTTTTTGGAATTCCTCCAGGTTATTAATGCCTTTTTAATGAGAATCCTGGGATTTAAACTGTTTTCTGAGCAATGTTTACTCAAGAATTGATAGATTATTTCCTTTTGTATTTTCCTTTACATCCCGTATTTCTTTTTTGTCTGACATCTTATTAGGTTCAAAGTGGAGCTACACAAATAACTGATGTGGGGGTTTGCTGCCAAATCAAAACATTGAAGAAAACCTTTGTTTCAGACTGAAGAAAGACAATATTCAATCTAAAATATTTGGACTGTTTGGGGAGATTTTTTTAATGTTTTTACCCCCTTTTTAAGAGAAGAAAGAAATTTGGCAGTTTCCAAAATTCAAGCGTAATTTCAAACAGAAAGTAGAAAATTCTGGTTTTCCATTTTCTGTCCATGTTTCATTTAAATAGTTTCAGTGTTCTCTGAATTTTGTTTTTTGGTGACCAAATTACCTCCTGAAAGTCTTTGTTTCCCTCAGAGTGATTACTTTAAATAATTTTGAGCAGTATTGAGTGGATATGTCTACTGTATTCCTTGTGCTTATGTATCTATTTATACATAGACACGGAAAGCTAAGGGACTGTATTTTAATCATGCAAATCTCATTTATGTGTTTTCACTGTGGTATAAAGACATCGGGTAAGTTGGTGGTTACTGGGCTCAAAAGAGGAAGCTCAACCATAGACAGCTAAGCAGGTCTTTGCAGATAGCGGTGGCATTTTGAACATTTGGTCTGTTTAAGCAGTGGTATTTTACTTGCTTTTATGTACCTAGATTTGTAAATCCTGGTGAAGCTGTGTTTTAGATGCCTCCACTCTTGGTTTTCACTTGAAGTTATGATTCTCAGCTCAGGAGGAGCCTAGCAGAAGGGAGGAATAATACGTTCAGTTTCTGTTCCAATAAATAAACTAAAAATAAATAAATAAATAAACCCAGCAGCCAGAAGAGCAACTAGGTAGAGGTTGCCCAACTTTGCCCAAAGCTCTAGATTGTAGAGCTTAGTTTTCTCAGGTGTGTTGGGCGCAGGGGTTGGGTAGGGTCTCCTGATGGAGGTGGCAGCTGTGGGAAACTCAGGCCTGTTTGGATTCCCCTGTGTAGCAGAGGGTAATGAAGACAGGCAGGCATCCTAAAGTGGGTGGATTTACAGAGGAGCTGGAGAGGGGTGCGATGAGCTGAGCGGAGGGGTACCCATCTCCTCATCCGGTTCTTGCTGCTGGATGCGGTGCGTGTTCCTGGTGCTGTGGCGGGGAGATGATGTGCAGCCTCATCCTGTTCAAAGCTAAGTCTGGCCCTGAAAATAAGTCCCAGGTGGATCCTTTCTTTCCCCATCAAAGCAAACAGCGGAAGAGAGCTTTCCTTGGGCTGATTTTGTGTGGACCCTGGTGTGTTTGATGTAGCATGAAACACCCACCCCGGTGTGTAGACAGGAGCCGGGCATCAGACTGTTCAGCGCTTTTAAAGCTGACCTGCATCTAGGCATGCCGAGAAACAAGAGTTTCACGCAGCTGAGAAGCTTTGCTGATGGGAGACCGTTGTAGGCATTACCGAGTGAGGTGACAGGTAGGGAAAGCACCACTTCCAGAAATCCCCCCTGGGAGCTGGGGACCTGGCATCCTTTCATAAATCCAGTCTCCAGCCACTGCAAAGGTGGACATCGCTTCCCCAAGGAGCTTGAAATATATTGCCTTTAATGTGACATAACAAAATAGTAAACTTACCCTATAATAGCGTATCTTATATAAACCGTTACATAAAACGTATTTAAAGGAAATGAAAATTCTGCTGGGTTTGTTTCATATTTTAGTAGTATTACAAGCCTTGTCTTGCTTCCATGCTGAGGAACTTCATTACAGGTCTCTGTTCCTCCCTTCTCAAATTCTGTAAGTAATAGGAAGCTGTTGGCTTTCGAAATCCGGGCGGGCTGTGACTCTTTGCTGGAGTTGGCAGAATGCAGTGTGACCACAAACCCACAAGGATTAATAAGCTGAAAAAGCACAGGCTTCTTGTCTGTCATTTGTGCTTCTTAACGATACGGGTGCTATTGGGGGGGGGGGGGAAGCAGGAAATGACAGCAGTCATAACTTGAAATGCATTGCCCTCAGACCTACCTTGCCTTTGTTACTGTAAAATTTATAGTTTAGGCAACCAATCAATATACTGGGTAAGGTTTTACTGTTCGTTTCAATAGATGACATTCGAACTCTATTATTTTTTTGTAATCATTTCAACGTGTGCATTACAGTAAATATTGATTAGCTTATGACAAATTTTCCGTTTCATCCTGGGGCTGCAGGGCTGTTTAGTTATTTACCTCCCAGATACGTTTCTCATTGCAGTATTTTTCTCTTCCCTGTTGAAAACATGCCAGGCTGATTTAAAATGTTTTATGCATGTTATAATGAAAACCATATGTCTTATATTAAGGGTGACTGTGCAAAAGCTTTCAGCTGAATCAGGCTTAGCCTGCGATTTCATGCATTTGCGTATATGCAGTGAGCGCGTGCCTGCGCAGTTAATTGCTGTGCACCGGCCAGCCCCTCTCCTCCTCACGCATGGGAACCAGATTTAGGAGATGTGTTGAAGGGGCCTCTGAAAGCCCTTTGTTAAACTTCTGCCACCAACGTGACGGGAGGGCTGGGATGTTTTCCCAGCCTGTGATGGAGTTCGCTCCCTTTCTGTGTACTGCTAAGTCATCCCTGCCAAAGATGACATTTTCCAGCTCCTAAAAATACTTCAGACCAGCCTATCCATTTCCTTTCAAGCAGACCAAATAGTACCTCCAGGTATATGAAAAATCTTCTGAGGTGACACTACGTTCTTCCTTATGAAAGATACTTGTGTCCGTAGGTGGATTTCCATATATATTTTATAAAACTGTCTAATTCAAGTTGAATATTGTGTTATACGACTCTCAGTGTATTTTTTGAACCTCCAGTCTCAACGTTTCTATAGAGGTTGGTGTAGCAAAGTAGCATCCTTCCGTCTCTGATCCAAAGAGCCTTTTTGTTTGAACAGGAAGATAAGTTCCCCAGACTGTTCCCTTCTGCTCCGTGAACATATGTTCCCCCTGACAAAGGTCATTTCAGGCTGAGAAGAGAAAATTTATGGGAGCCATTTTTAAGGTGGTGTTAGAACAGCTCAAACTGCACATAGAAGCACAGAAAATAATTAGGTCAGGCTGATTTCTGTATGAAGAATCTCCTTAAGATATATAAAGCAGAAACAAAAAAACCCAACTTGCAGTGCTCTTTGTCTGTTCCAGCATCCGCTTGTGGCTGCTCTACAAATCCATGAATTAAAAATAATTAAGAAAAACACAAGCCCAGATTATAGTGATATGCAGAATATACATGATGGCTCTCAGCCAATATCAGTAATTAGTTTGTAGTGACTGTGGTTTTAGAGAAGAGCTTCATTGATTGTGGTTTCACAGCATACACAAGTCGCATTCTGTATTCATTTTGAGATCTGCAGTGCTTATAATTTGCATTAATGTAGTTCAGATTACTACCGAAACTGTAGTATTTAGATGAGATCAGAAAACTGCTTAATGAGATAAATTTTGATTATTTGATAACAAACCTTCTTTCAAAGTAAGAAGAATAAGCATGCAAAATGAGCGGAAATCGAGATAAATAATTAGTTTAGATCACACAACCAGCAGTCTGAATTGAGGAGATCATTTGTAAAACTGAGTTTAGATCCAGATGTGGGGAAGCAGGATCTGAGTTGCAGTTTTTCCCAAAAATCTCCTGTCTGATTTTGGAACTCTCCTCACACAGCAGGTTTGAACAGTTTATGAAGAGTCACACTGAAAGATTTTTTGCACTGTCTCTTTGCCAGCTGCCCGAGTGACCAGGTGCTACCGCAGTGTGCAATCAGCTGAAACATGATTAACAGATTTGTCTGATGAGGGAGCACTGGCAAGCAGTCAGGTGGATGGCCACCGATGTGCAGGGAGTGATGGCTTCATCGGACAGGGGAGGGGGTGCCTCTTGGTACCCTGAGGATTGACCGTGCCAGGCATTGCTGTGCCCAGCTCCCCTCCGTCATCCTGGGAGTGCAACTCACAACTCTGATCTCGGTGACTAAACTGCATATAAGATCAGAGGGGATGGTTAGGTACCAAAATCCAGGATTCACAGCGGAGAGCATGCTGTGCAGGAACACACCTCCACTAGTCCACAGGAGATGCCAGAGACAAGCGCCTGTCCCCCAGATTTGGCCACCTACTTGTACTCCTGAGTGTGCCCGCATGTGTGCCTCGGATTCACTCTGGACGTCCATACCGGAGCCAGACTGTCTTTGTGAGCGCAGGCAAACAGCACGTTTTATTCCTTTGAAATATGGCCAGCGCTAACACCCTGGTTTGTGTCACTGCTGAGCAGTTAGAGCCCAGGGAAAAGATCCAAGTTCAGTGCCCTCCTTAGACTAAAGGAGTTCAAATCCACACCTCTCTTAAGAGTTCATGAACCACTGCGACCTACTGGGCATCCTCATCTTCCTCCACTGACTCTAGACCTCACGGTAGTGGAGCGTATGAGACATGGGCAGAGGTAGAGCAGCTTGTGTCGCCCAAAGACTAGAGCCGCCCACACGGGGGAGAGTTCTGTGTCCTGCTTCTTGCTCCCAGGATTGTATCTGCTCTTACCCAGTTACTGTTTGGTGGGAAATATATAGTAAATCCAAGAGTCTCACGTATAGTAATAGTAAGTCAAATAAGTAATAAGTCAAAGGCCAGGGACTGGAACCAAAACCCACTGTCAGCAATGGGCTTGGCACTGTGAATTGAGTACATTTCCCACTAGGAGACTTTGCCCTTAAAATGGGTCATTTTTAAGGGCGTTATCTGCAGAAAAGCCTGAAATGCTAAAGCAAGACTTCGTCGCTTCTTTGCAGCTGCTTTTTCTAACATTTCTCAGTGCATGTGAGCAGTGTGGTTTTCTTTCCTAGATTGCTTGTGGTGTACAAAAACAATCTTGCAGGAGCAACCCTCTATTAAAAAGGAAAGAAGCAGCGTTAGTTTTTTCTGGTAACAGCTTATGCTGTTAAAAATTGGAACTAGAGATGTAGCTGTGAGTTAAAAGTTTTAAGATAAATGAAAACAAGTCTCTTAAAAATACAGGTCCTTTCAATAGTAGGCATTACAACTGAATTCTCTCTACTTTTCCAGCTGCTTCTAATGGCTTTCCTGTTTGTTTTTTTTTTTTGTGCGCAGTCAGGCCCTGTCTCTTCCCTTGGGGGTCTCTAAATAAAGCTAGCTACGGAGACCGTGTGCCACTTATTCCTCAGTTGCTGCACCAGAGTTGGTGAACATATATGCATATTTTGGTCTCTTTGCTGTATAACAGGATGCTTTTGAAGGCAAGGAAGGTCAGCAAATTTAAGTGCTTTACATTTTGAGGACAAGCTGTCTCTGTCAGCACTGTTTTATTTACAGCTCTGTTTCACTGGGTGACTATATGCAAAACCTAGCCTCAAGAGTGATATATATATATATATATATATATATATATAAAAGGTCATGTTTATGGAGTCAGAAGATAGATAAGCTTTGTGGTTTATATACTTTGGCAGCTATGAAGCAGTAGTGAAGTTGCAAATAGGGAAGACTTACACAAAAAGAAAAAATTTTAACGAGCTCATATGCATCCTGAGTGTCGGGAATCCAGTTCTGCTGGTCAGCTGTCAGTGTTCCTGTCACAGATACTACTTGAGCTTTTTCCTTTTTTTGCGTATTTTAATCTTACTATTTAGATACCAAATGGACAATAAAATGCACACAAGCAAGTTATAGAAGGAAAAGGATTGGATGCTAAAGTGCAAGCAAAATTTTAATATTGAGGCCAGAAGACCACACAACAAGGTATCCAACTGTCTGCAATGGCTAGACATAGCAGACTGGGATGCCGGACTCCAGGCGCGCATGTGGGGTTATTGCGTGACTCTGTGTAAGAAAGGTATATGCATATACTGTCTCTATATCCATATGTACATATATGACGTGGTATTTCTGTGCTCGCATACTGTCCTGGTAGGCCCAATACACCCACTCTGTAGAAGCTGTGAAAGCAGTGCGTGACACGGTCACTGTACTGTGTGCTGTGGCTGAGGCAGTGCAGAGAACAGAGTCAGAGGTGGGGCCTTTTGACGCCCAAGGTGTGGGTGTGATGGTTATCCCACACCTGCACAAGTGGGATAAACACGCGCCAGTGCCAGCTGGAGGCATACAGGCCCGTGCACAGGCAGCTCTTTCTCCCTCCCCTCAATTGCACCCCGAAATTTGCAGTTGCATCACATGCAGGATGGGAAATTTGCCCTTCAGTAATTAGTAGGAGGTTTCCCAGTTGATGGTGTTAGCTCCCAGAGCAGTGGTCCCCAACCCACGGCGCAGATGAGCAGACGCATCTGTTGGACCATCACCACCCTCTCTGCCCCTGGCTAAGTTGTGCTTCTCAGATTCCAGGCAAGGAGCACTCCTGGAAAATATTACAGCACTTTCATGGAATCATAGAATGTGTTGGCCTGGAAGGGACCTTTAAAGGTCATCTAGTCCAACCCCTCTGCAGTAAGCGGGGACATCTTTAACTATATCAGGTTGCTCAGAGCCTCATCAAGCCTGGCCTCGAATGTCTCCAGGGATGGGGCCTCCACCACCTCTCTGGGCAACCTGTTCCAGTGTCTCACCAGCCTCATTGTGAAGAATTTCTTCCTAATGTCTCATCTAAACCTACCCTGCTCTAGTTTAAAGCCATTGTCCCTCATCCTACTGCTGCATGCCCTTGCAAACAGACCCTCCACAGCTTTCTTGTAAGCCCCCTTCAGGTACTGGTAGGCCACTATAAGGTCTCCCCGGAGCCTCCTCTTCTCCAGGCTGAACAACCCCAGCTGTCTCAGCTGATTTGTTGGCCATCCATGTGTTGTTCATCCCATAGCACAGAGCAGTGCACAGCTCCACTCCCATGGCATGGGCCTGCTGCTGCCCGGAGTCGGCGGCCGGGCCACGGGAGGCGGGAGCGACTGGCCCCCTGGCATCGGATGTCCTACGTGCGGCACGAGCGTTTCCATCAAAGCATATTCCTGAGCTGGCTTGCCTGCGGGCAGGCTGTTGGTAGTGTGACGCTGAGTGGCTTGCAGCATGGAAGAATATGTATGAATGAATTTCAAATGGGATACTGCTGAAGCCAGCGGCTCAACATGTGCCGTGTTTTGCAGGAAAGGGTGGGTAAGACAGTCGTCTTGGCCAAGGAAGCCTCAGATCAGGGCAAAACAAGTGTTACGGACAGTTAGGACAAAGTAACATGTTTCTGAGAAATGGCAGCCTCTTTCATGGTTAATGCTGAATTGACAGGCTGTTCTGGGGCTTACATGTGTTGAGCTTTTGCAATCACATTGTCACAGCAACAAAAATAGTCAACAGATGTCCCTAGGGAGCTGTCAGCCTGGAGAATGGCGTTAGGAAAGATGAGAGGCCGCGTTCAGCTCCTGCCCATATTGCTGCTAGGCAAGGAGTTTCACCTCTTTGTTAAGACGTTTGTAAGACAGAAGTCACATTTACCCAGGAGAGTATGTTGCAATTGATATTATATGGATAGATGCCATGTTGTTTTGCTTAGAGATGTCTACCAAATGGCAGAAAATATTTTGTAAAGTCTCCTAGTAACATTGCTGTCGAGCTCTGCTACACACAAAGCTGGCTTGAGCGTAACTAACACACTTGGAACAGATACTAGCAGTGACCCCTTTAATTTATAAAACGTTATTGAAAGTCCTATAAATAGCCACATGCCTAATTTTAAGCGTAAGTAGTCTCTGTGTTCAGTGTTAAACTTGTGTGTAGCCGTTATCGGAATTGGGTTATCAGCTGTTAACAGAAAGGTTAATTTGTGCTTTGCAGACAGTGTTCTGGTCTCAGATGCAGTTCGGTCTTTCGGAAAGCTCAGCCTTGGAGGAGGCTGGATCTCCAGGCTGTGCTGACTCTTACCGGCAGTGCCTGGCTCAGCAGCCCTCCCCAGCCCTGCGCTCCGAGCCAGGCAGGTCAGGAAGAGGCTATTATTAAGCCTTGCTTCCTCGAAATGCTTTCGATAGCGAGATCTGATTATGATGTGGTCTACTTAACCAGAGATGAGCCTCAGCTAGGGCTCCTGCGCTCTGTGCCGCAGACAGGACTTGGCTTTGGAAATCTGTTGGCGTCTTGCAAGAGCAGGAATGTTTCGGGGGTCCAAACACCGGAGGTATGAAATCTGTGCGTTGCGTTTACCTGTTCGGGTCTTGCTTGGAAAAGTAGATTTGGGAGTAGCGTGATACCAAGACAGTATTTGGTATCTTAGGCTTGTAGATGGGAGTGTTTTGTTTATCAGGAAAATTCTGTTGCAGCTTCGGACATCATGTCCCACGGTCATTTTGCTTCCCCAAGGAGAGGGTCACTGACATCTGCATCTGTAGACATGATATAAATACTCTGTGAAAGAAAACAGCTTTGCAGCTCTCCCTCCCTCCCTTGCAAACTTGCACTTTGGTTACAGCTGTGGCAGCCTGGGTCTGGTTATCAGGGATGTCATAGTGGGTATGGAGTTGGTTAGAGGGGGACAGATGACCCTTTTCAGGAGCTGGGCTGTGCATTTCAGCAGGCATTTGAAATCGGGCAGAGGAATATCTGGGCTGGGCTGAACCAGAGGCACAGAGAAACGGGGACTGATCCCGACGCTGGGACTTGGTGGGGTTGGGAAAGTATTGGGTTAAATCTGAACGCATCTGATGCTAACACCGGTTGCTAAGAGTTACCGGATGGTAAGGATGGTGGATGGAAGCCTCATCCTCTGTAAGGCTGTGAAGACAGGCTCCGACAAGGCCTTTTCCCCATCCCGGGTATTCAGGGGTGCAAGACAAGCCCGACAGCTCTGCCAAGGATTTAAGAGAGGTTGTGCACCCGAAGGTTTATCTGCCACAGCGGGGATGATGGTAGCTGCAGCTGCATCTCCCCCTCGTGGAAAAGATCGCAAAATTAGGATTTGTGGTAAGTCTGCAGCCGCTGGCCGGGGGTGTCAGTGCAGGGGACGGTGCCCAGAAATTCTCAGGTGAGAGTTGCTCCCCCTGACCGGCTGCTTAAATGATGTCGGAAAGTTATTTCCATCCCCTCAATAAAGTCATTATCCACTACTGTGCCTCTGCAGCGTGAGACCCGGATATGGCTTGGGACATTCACCATTTGAGTGATGGACCGAAAAAGATCCTAACTTTTGTGGGGTTTTTTTTCCAGATGGTAAGACTTTCTTAGTACATCTACCTACTACTGGATCTAGCAAAATGAGAGCAGTTTTCATTGTATATGCCAGAGCTTGGGAAATAAAAGCTGTGATCCATAGAAAGTCAGTAATCAGATAGATGGCTTAGCACCTGAGAAGCACTTGAGAGCCACACGTGATTATTGGATTATTTTAAGGCTATTAGAACTGCCTTACTATGCTTCCATGCCACATGAAAACCTGCATACGTGTGTACATATATACATGCAAATACCTTGTTAGCTTATATGCGTTTATACATATATACATGTACGTGTACATAATCTCAGAAGCCAAAACAGAAGCAGCTTTCCTCCCACTGAGTAGTATTTTCATGTGGTTTAAAGCAAGAGAAATCTCCGGTTCCAGTTGCGTGCTCCTAATCGCTGTGCTCCTGCAGACGCCACGTGAGCAGCCTCATTTGTCTACTGATGGCTGTGAGAAAGCAAACAGGTCGCCACAAGAAATGTTCCTAGCCGAGTCCTTAAAATGGCTTCTGTAGCGTTAGGGTTTTGTGTCCAAATGTTTTTTCTGCTCTTGCTGAAGTGCCAGTTCTGAAGAAATATTGAAAATCTGGAACGAATCCAGCGCTTGTCCTCAGGGATGTTTGAAAATTTGTGCAACTTCTGAAATTCTCACAGGACGGACAAAGGAAGGATGCTTGTGATTCATTGTTATTTTGAAAACAGTCTTTGAGTTATAATTTCCATCGTGTTTCACTCTTCCCTTTTCCTTTCCAGGGAGTGAAGCCGATTTTAGCTCTTCAAGCAGCACAGGCAGTATTTCAGCGCCTGAAGTCCATATGTCTGCTGCTGGAAGCAAAAGATCATCTTTTTCCCGCAAGTAAGCAAAACAATTTTTCCTGAATATTGCAAGTGTTGCTAGTGCAAAGATAGACTACTCTGTAGGGTCTTGCAGTTAATACATACAATACCAGCATTGTGAGTTTTAAAACAATTTGGGTAACACTGTGCCATCGAGCAGCGCTTACACTGATGAGAGCTGTAATATGAGAAAGGAAAAAAAAAATGCTGTATTTGGAGAGCAAAAATTGTCAATAGGCCAGATCAGCTGACTGGTATTTTTTTGTTATTTATTCATAACAAGTAAGGTAAGGCAGAAAAGGCGTTGGCTGGAGTGGAGGAGGAAACAACTAGGGGTATGTTGTTTCGTACAGCATACAGCAGTACTTCTAACCAGTTAACCTTAACCTTTTGGTCTTATCACTTTGTTTTCTCTCTGTAATAAATTGTCAGCTCAGCATACACCTTTACAGATCATGACCTTATTTTTTGCGGGAAGAAGTGTACAATATTGCCTTTGACACTCTTTTCTTAAACACCCTTGCCCAACTTTTATATAATTATAACTCTATGCAAATAAGAAAAATTGTCATAGTCATCTATCTAAATGAACCTTTCATGAAAGATTTCTGTAAGATTTCTCCCTGTCATGTGTGAAGGGCAAATCCAGACAGCTTGTGAATACAGGGGCCTTGGGACAGAGCAGCGCGCGTCGTGCTCTGCCCACGCAGTCCCTGCTGGTTACTGTTTTTGGAGTAGGTGGAAGGAGTTCAAATTGCCAGGACTGGTTTCCTGCCCTTTGCGGAAGAGCTGGCGGCAAGCTGGGACCAGCAGCGGGATACCCGCATGCTTGAGTCACACAGACGTCCCCAAGGTCGCAGCGTGCCCCAGTGTACAGAGATCGGCAGAACGATGCTTAATGAGCGGTTTCCTATCTCTGTCATGAGACTGTTAGAAAAATAAACATTACTTAAGCTCTCTTTAGATTAAATCTACCAAGTTACTGGCTGGGGGAAAAAACAGTATTAAGTATAATATGAAGTTCTAAAATCGCCTTACTTTGAGTAAGATTATGTATCATTTCATATATTATTGTGCATTTAAATATAACTTTAAATTAGAGCATCCTGACCTACTTAACGGAACAGAAGTCCTATGTAATAGTGCTCCTTCAAAGCACTGCTGTGTTAGGCACAGTCAGTGCAAGTTCTGCCTCACACCAGAGCTGATGCTGCGCTGTACGAAGTGGAAAGAGATGCCTCCTTTGCAAATGCATTCTTTTTTAACTGTTTGACTTAACTCACTGTCAAACATTTCAATGTTGTCACAAACCACAGTCCTGCACTTCATTGTAAAATAATTATAAAATCACCCAGACCGCAGCAGCGCGATGAAGGTTTGCAGCAGCCACTCAACCATCTGTTCCTTATAAACTGTTCCATTTTCAGAGAAGGGAGGAAACCAAGTCAAACAATTTTAAGAAGAGATTTTGCTTCATAATTCTGTGGTATTTAAATTTTTATGTTCGAGCCTTCTCCTTTGCTGGCTGGATTTGCCTTTTTCCGTATTTTTTTTGAAACCTGCCTTTTCGTTACAGTCCAGAGGAACAACTTCCATGGGAGGACAAAGGTAGCAGCGTGGTAGTGCAGGAAGGCAAACGGAGCGAGGAGGCGAGGAACGCACCCCGAGAAGCTGTCCTCAGGGCACCCCGGACCTTGGCAGCTCTCGGGCAGCGCAGATACCAGTTGCTTTCAAGCACACACAGTGGACAGTCAGATTATTTAATAAAGGGTGGGAAAAGAAAGGTAGATATGTGTGAGGGAAACTGGAAGGAAGAAAGAAAAGGCCGCGCTTTCCTTTGTCTATTGTAATATACCATTTCATCCTGCTCGCAGTGGGGTTCAAACTGTATCGAAACAAATGAATAGCTGACAATGACAGCTGAAGCACCCAGGATGCCAAAGGCAGAGAAGAACAGGGCTCAAACAAAATCTGTTTTCACTGCACGCCGGGATCCCTGGGGCTGCGTGCTGAGAAGCATGAAAACAGCCTTGCAGCGAACCCCCACGGACGGGCATCGCTCCGCAGGCCTGGCCGGGGAAAGCTGGCGCCTGGTTCTTTTGGCACTAACCCAGGCTGCTGCAGTCCTCTCATTACTTAGCGGGGCCAGAGGTTCAGGGAACGTGGACATTCTGGTGGAGTCACTGGGAACTGGGCTGTCCACATGGCTGAGGTTTCCCTACGTCATGTAGCTCAGACCAAGAGCCCCACAGTCAGTGAATGACGACTTCAGGACTTTGTTTCTTCCCGGCCACTCGCAGTTGTCTGTCTGGTTTAGTGTTTAGACAACTTTGTGTGTAAAATAAGACACATAATGGGTTGTGTGACAAGGATAATCCAATATGCTTTAACCGTTTTGGTTCCCCTCCAGTCGTGGCCCTTATGGTCGGAATAATGGATCCTTATCCTACAAGTCTGGAACCAGCCCACCTGCTTCCCGTGAAAAGGACCCTTTGTCAACACTGTGCAAAAACCAGCTGAGTCCTGCTAACATCCACCAGAGTTACAGGGCTTCATCAGCCAGCAGCAGCAACTCAGGCTCATACAAAGGGAGCGACAGCAGCCCAGTGATGAGGCAAGTCTTTATTTCAGCAGCCCGGTGTTCAGCACACTGACTTGCCTTCTCTGCACTGTAACGTGGGATCAGCTGTTTGAGCTGCCGAGCAGGTCACCTTGCTCCTCGGCATAGGTGTGACTCCTCATAGGGGTGGCTCGACAGTCAACAGGGTGCGCCATCCCTTGTAAAAGCTTTATTGTTTCAGCACTGTAAAATTCAACGTTACTTTTGGTCAAGGCTCCTTCAAGTGGTTTCATGCCATCAGTTCTCATGGGGATTTACTGGTTCTTTTGTCTGAGGGTCCTTTCACTTTGGAGAGAGTTGAGTGGGGTAATACAGAAAACATTATAAATATAGAAAACATTATACACTTGGGCAAAAATTCACCCTGCCCAGACTTAGGCACCTCCCTAAGGAGTGCAGTGTCCTGTACAAGAAAGAAAACAGATACCTGCCAGAGCATGTGACACATACTGCAGAGAAGAAATAGCCCCCACACTGCTGCTGCTTCCCTCTCTCTCTCTCAGGCAACACAACAGCCAAACACGTCAGATACACACCTAACGCTAGGTAGGATGAATCTAGGTTTCAGCCTGCTCAGCTTCACAGCTCCCGTGTGCAGCTGGACTTGGTCCTTACCCTGCCTTGCCTGGCCGTGTCTACAGCTGGGTGTCCTTACCAGTGGCCCAGCTGCCTGCTCTTGTACACACCACCCATTTCGGGTGAGGGGATGGCAAAGTATTTTAAAGTTAAATGTCCCGCTTGATGCGATGGCACTGAAACAAAGTGCAATAAATAGTAAATTTTTCGCTATAGCCACAAGTCTGCCATTTCCTCAAGTACTTTGATTTGTCAGAGGGCGTCAGCTGTGCGGACACTGAGGAGCCCCCAAGGAGTCAAGCTTTGTATCAGTCAATGGGATGTTTTTCTTTTTGCCAGGACTGAAGAACTGTAGGAATGCTGTTATGTGATGTTTTTGTTGGGCTTTTTTTTCAGGAGGTCAGGGAGATACAGTTCTTGTGGTGAAAATCACAGCATTAAGCCACAGAATCCAGAGCAGTATTTGACTCCTCTGCAGCAGAAAGAAGTTACAGTACGTCATCTGAAAACAAAGCTGAAGGAATCTGAGAGCAAACTTAAAGAAAGGTAAATTTCATTTCAGAAATCAGAAAGATTTATTCAGGAGCATTTAGGGGTGGGAATCCTGAACATTTTTACTCATTTCTTAACCACATAACATTTTCATTAAGAAATTTGAAATATGATCAATCTGATTAAGTTGTATTCAGGTATTTCAAGCTTCATAGCTTTCTCAGGGAATACGTACCATGCAGTTCAGTTATGAATATAGCTGTCTCTTTTCCCCTTTTTGTACTTTCACAAAAGAATACTTTTAAAGGATCATTTTTTACCAGTCTGATTACCATTGAGACCTTTTATACACAAAACAGTTTCTACCTGCCAGCATGTATTACCTCAGTCTCCTGTTCTACCTCACTCAGTGAAATAAGACAGCGTTCAATATCTAAGTGACAAAAACACAAGTGGGCACACAAGAGGAGCCAGATGATCCCTGACGTCCCTTCTAACCTGGTATTCTGTGAATTACGACCACAAACATCCCCCTTCTCCCCTAATGAAAGAAAAGCTCTTACACAAACCAGCGTGCCCACTTGTGTTTCTGTCACTTAGATACTGAATTTTTCACAATAGCCCTTTGTATGGACGCTGAGCAGAGAAGTGACACTGTGCATTACGCAGCAACAGATGTTGTCTCCGAGCGCTGGCTCTCCGGCACACACAGCCCAAGCGGGCCCAAAGGGCCGTTGGAATGGAGCCCCAGGGCAGAGTCCCAGGGACCCGGTGGTCCAGCTCGGGATAGCCCGACTTCTGCATCTGTGAGGGCTGGGTCTCATGTGGGGGTCCCCTCTCCCCGGTTGCTTGCAAGTCAAGGCAGCAGCCTCTGTTTCCGCACCAGGCCGGGTGGGTGAAAGCGAGCCGGGTGCCTGCAGCCCCGAGCCATCCTGCTGTCTGAGGCCAGCGTTGGCTCTGGCTGTAAGTGACGAGCTGCTGGCAGGCACGGGGGACACATCTGGGCAGCTGTTTCTCATTTCCTACAGGACGAGGCAATAGGTGAGGTGGTAAGCGCTGTACTGGTTGGACCTAACCAAGAGGCCACCACTTGTGCCTCAAAATGTCTGGGGTCATGAAGTAGCCCACAAGGCTGCTAGCCATGTGGCCAGGTTGGTGACTCCAGTTAGCAATCAGCTGGTGTGTCTTAGCAGCCAGCTGACATCTCTGCCCGCTCCCTCAGAGGTGGCAGCAAATGGTGCATGGAGGAGTTTGCCTCCTTCTTGGAGCACCTCTGCAGCGTAGGCATCCCAGTGTGGTGGGGCCTCACCACGACTCTTTAACTGACCAGGCAGCAGAAGTGTTACAACATTTTTATTTTGCTACAGGGAAACAGAAATACAAGAGCTCAAAGCTCAGCTGGGACGGATGAGGGAAGACTGGATTGAAGAGGAGTGTAATCGTGTGGAGGCAGAGTTGGCCTTAAAGGAAGCCAGAAGTGAAATTAAACAACTCAAACAGGTTATTGAAACCATGAAAAACAGCTTGGCTGAGAAAGACAAAAAAATTCAGAAATATTTCATAGACATAAACGTTCAAAACAAGAAACTGGAATATCTGCTGCAGAGCATGGAGATGAGGGATGAGCAGTGCCTGGAGTACATGTGTGACTCAGAGGGGAAGCCGTTAGCGTTGTGTGCCACAATGCCAGACAGCCTCATCACGGAGGACCAGGCTCTGGAGGAGGTGGGAGACAGTGGGCTGCTTCTTAATGAGGACACAGCTAATGGAACTGATTCATCTGAAGAGGGTTTGAACACCACAACCTCTGAGTTGAGTGATCCAGCTCCCTCAGGTTCTTCTGTGAATAAAGAGATGCTTGAAATTGTTCTGGATGAAAAACTAACTTCTTTACAGGAGGAGAACAGCAGCAACATGATGGTGGAACAGGCCGTCCAGACTGATGTGGTGCCATATAGCCTAGATGTGGAGCAGCTCATTCAAAACATCTTCAGAGCTCAAGATGCCTGTCCTCTAAGCCCACCTTCTTCACTGAAGGAAATGGGTGAATTTTCTTTTGGAAGCTTCAGTGATTCTGGCATGATAGTGGACTTAACTCCAAGTGATCCAAACTCTGCCATCCTTTTGTCTCCTATGGAGTCTCCGTGCAGGAAGGCGGAGCACGGAGTTAATGAAAACCATTTCATGAAAGAACTTGATTTTGCAGAACCTCATGATGATGAAGCCTTTGGGTATGTCAGTACTTTCTCTCAGACAGGAATAAAGAGGAGATACTGGAGCAGCAGTCTCCTCAGAGATGTTCTGGCTGTAGCAGCCCCTGTGGTACCAACTATCGTGTGGGCTTTCAGCACTCAGAGAGGAGGAACGGATCCCATTTACAATATCGGAGCGTTGCTTCGTGGTTGCTGCCTGGTGGCTCTGCACTCTTTACGCCGTACACCCTTCAATATCAAAACCTAAAGTCCACTCTGTCCCTGGGCACCAAACTGGCTGAGGCAGAGAGAAAGAGGGATGAGATAGATCATAAGAAGTTATTGTATATTCTGGCAGAGTCCATAATTTTGCTTTTGACTATTTGATTTGCACTATAAATCGGTTTGAAAACACGTTCCTTGTTTCAAAATAAAAACGCTGAACCTTGTAGTTCCACAAGATGTTTTTAACTGGTGTTTTCAACAGTACTGCTGCCTACAGAAATAGTCTCTCTGCTCCATGTCCCTCCCCTGTCCTCGTGTCTTTCTGGTGCCAGCGCACCTGCACAGTGAACGTGACAAGGGAAATGAAGCGCAGTCACTTTCCCTGGCTGGTTCACCGGGCAAACGTTCAAGCGCTTTGTACTCGAGGGTAGCATGAGATGTGCACAGGAGCAAACGGCCAGAGAAAGGTGGAGTATTTCTTTAGGCAGCATTAACCTAAAACATTGGTGAAACTACAGCGTTAAGTGACGTGGAGACTCGTTCCCCTTAAGGGTATCACTCCTGTGCTCCAGAAAGCATGCTAGCGCTTTCCATTTGTTGTCCGAAGTGTCAATTCAATTTAGAGGTAAAACCCATATTCCCCAGGCAGCTTCCAGCACATCGTTCGTGCCTGTCTCGTGTAGTGCTCTTCTCGATCGTGCAATTGCTCGAGCATTTCACTGGTCTTGTGCGTATACAGGGACTGTAACCAAAAATGTACGTCGTTGGGAGTCTTGAACCGTGTTACAATGATAAGTAGAGGTGTGGATACACTTGGAATCTTAACGTTGTTTTAAGGTCTTAATGTATTGGAACCCAATAGTCTTTCGGGCCCTTTGAAATACTATGTATAAATGTATTGTGTTTTAACTTATTGTTTATTTAATTGCTTTATTGTAAATTACCTTTATAATCACAAGTTCAGTAAAGCATGTTAAAAACATCAGACCTTTGCGAGTGTTTTATTTTAGCAAAGCTATAAAAACTGCCCTGTCTCAGCTGAGCTGTCAGGCTCAGGCCCAGCGGGAGGAGGCACTGTATCGGAGTGTAAGGAACCATCAGGACCAGGAGAACAGTTGGAGTGAGAAAATCCAAGCGCAGCTCCAAGCGTAAGCACTCAGCCAAGAAAAGGCGGCTCCAGTCGGTCTGCGGACACCATGCCAGCCGCTCTGCCGCACCCACGCTGCATTAACAGATGCAAATGACCTAATCTTTAACCCAATGCAGTCTTCTGGAAACTTGTAACTTCTCATTTCTGTGCTCCCAGAAAAAAAACAGTCTTCCTGGCACTAAACAGAGGCCCAGAAGGCCTTGTTTAACCCAGATGAGAGTCATGCAGTCTCGGTGTGCACACTGAGATGCAACTGTGACCATCAAACCGTGAATTCTCCATGTCCAAAACTGGAAATCTGTGCGTAGATCAGAGGAGGGCAACATGACCCAACAGATGAAACAGTGGGGTTTGTCTGGCTTCACCCAAGCCTTTCAACACCACCTCCACCCATTTAAACCTCACTGCCCTCCTGTTTTCCCCTTCAGCAAAGCAAGCGTAGTATTTCCCTGTGCAACCCAGAGAAGAAGAGATCTTCTGAAGCCTGAGAGTGCCATGCATCGCTCTGCAGCTTTTGGGAAGAAGGGAGTTATTAGTGAGCCACAGGAGAGGAGGAATAATTGGCCAGCACGCGGGGAGTGTTTGCAACACACTCTTGAGTGGCACGCACCGATGCTGATGGAGGTGACTCAGCAGACCTTTCCCATCCCTGTGGTGCCTGGGTTATGAATTATTTGTGTTCGCAGCAAAGATTCAAGAGGGTTCATTAAGCATTATGTTAAGGAAGAGAAATCTAACAGACAATTTGATGTAACATAGGCCCCAGGAGGTAACAAAGATGGCCATGAGAGCATCTGGGTTTCTTTGCTGACGACTTCCCCTTCCATGGTCTCCTGCCTTCTTGCAAGCCATCAGGTTTAATGTATGTTTTACACAACCATGGAATTTCATCACTCCTAGATATCTCCTCTTGGGACTGGAAGACATGACAGAAGAAAATGCTTTATTCCTACTTTGAAGTATGTCTGTTAAAGGCCTAGAAAGGAATTATTTTATACCAAATGTTACCAACTTCATTACAATTTTGGATTTCACTTTTACAGCCACTATTGTTTAAGTGATCTTCACATCCGTGGTGGTGAAATGGAGCACAGTTTAGAGGAAAAAGTCATCTTCAGTTCTAGGAGAGACATTCACCTGCAGCTACATGAGTTTCTTTTTCAGCAAGAGGCAACAAAGCAGCACAACCCTACTCTTATGTTTAAAATTTCCATTTAGCAGCAGTGTTTTTAAACGTGCTCCTTTAAGATACAAGGTGCTAACACCAGAATAATGTGAAAGTTGCTTTCTGCCCTTAAAAAAATCTTGTGGTCTGCTCAACTCTCACAAGGCATTTAACTATGTTCAGCAAGAGGTGACAGAATTCCCATCGCATTCCTGATAAAAGTCCTTGCTCTGATCTCTACCCAAAATTCAGCTCACTTCCAAGCCTCCGCCTTTCCTCCTCCACACTGCAAGGACATACACAGCTCAAGGTACACTTTGTAAGAAAAGGCCTGAAGTACCATGATAAATGCTTCAGTCCCAGACTTTAGGGGACTGGCCTTTTTTCCCTGATCCACAGAGGATACACCAGCTGTTGCTACAAACGTACCACCTTAATTTTTTTTCCCCTCTAATATTTTCCTTCAGCTTTAGCCATGTCTCACCTGGATCCTGCTGGTGCTGTATGGAGCAGCTACAGGAGGACCATCAGCCTCCAAACAGTTCAATAAAAACCCCTATCCTTTTTTTCCGAGTTCAGAAGATGCTCATGCCCGCACCCATAGCGCACAGGAAAGTCTTGTCTCAAAGCGTGCAGGCGGGGAGGACAAGCAGCTCATAGGCTAAGGGTAAAATAGCTGAACAAATGCTTGTTAGTAATCCCATTAGACATTTTTCTTTCTAACCCAGAAACAAAAAATATTGATATATTTAATACCTTAAGAGGTGCCTGACATGCCCCTAAGCTGCGGAGAAGGCTGAGGCACTGCTCACCTCCCCACCCGATTCACCCGCACCCTTCCTTATGTCCACCCTCCCACAAGGCTGTTCTTAACTTCTAACAACTTACTCATTTCTCCTTCCTTTCCCCCCAAATCAACCATCTCTCCTAAATCCCAACCTCTAGAAACATACTAAAAAATGAAAGTGCTGTTTTATACATGTCCTGCATGAGAAGGACGAGTGAGCGTTTTGCTCCAAAACCCTTCAGACAAATGAACACAGGACATTGCAAACGTGAACAACGACAGCACAGTTAAGGAAAGGATGGTTTTTCAGTCATACTGGCAGGTCAATCCTCCATAGTCCTGTGAAATCCTCCAGAAAATATGCACAAAAGCACCTATTGTTGCCTTCTAAAAAGTATTTTAAAATTTAACATTTCTCAAGGACTTCTTTCATTATCTGAAAATTGCTGTCAAATCAGTTGCCTTGTGCAAGATTTTAGGCAACATGACAAGCATACTAGACATTTTTAAAACCTTTTCTTCATGACTAGGGCCATTAAAGGTAATTCTTACCGTCTTGTTTTCTCAACAACTTATCTTTTAAGCAAAACTTGTGTCAGAACCTACTAGAACTTAGTTTAAAAATCTATTTTTCCAGGCAGGCATGACCTAGTCAGATAGTCCCTTCACCCCTTCCCATTCTTTTACAACTTCACTGTATGCACAGGGAACAAGTCCCAGGCACAAACTTTGCTGTCTTCGCTTACCTGTCACAAGATAAGAAATCCATACAGTCCATGAATTCAGGGATAACAGCATCCCCACAACAGAAGATGGAGAAGGCATTCACTGAAGCTCTGAGCTAGACGCAAGAACCTGATAAACTCCCTCCTCCTGTACACCTTTCCTTCCAGCAGACATTAAACTTTTCTTCCTTAAAGCACCGTTGGCTTCTACTCCATATTTACCATGCAAAGTTTACCAAAGGAATTACAATGTAAGTAAATACATAACTGTACCAAAAAAATTGACTTTGAGAAGTGCTGTTAGCTAAACTGAGAATTTTCACACTAGCTTTATTAACAGGACACAACTTTTTTTTCCAATTATACTACCTGTGCAACGAGTATAAGGTGTGAGGATTTTTTTTTCCCCCCTAACTGTAGGAAGTAAAAGAACTTCTGCTAGAAATACAGATTTACCAATACAAGTAAGTGATTAAATTGCTCCCCTACGTTCACAACATCAGCCTTTGTAAGAAAGGAGCAGCATGCACCACTGCTGGTAACCATTGCAGTGTCCTACGTAAACGGACACGATAGCACAGGAAGCTGCAAGGGACAAAGTGACAAGAAATCCACTTCAGTGTTCAGCTGTAACTTCTGCTCTACCATAGCATACTCTACCAGGAATACATTTAGGGTTGCAGGCCATCCATGAGAAGTTAATTTCTTCTGCACAGGTGAATGTGATCTCCCATAGAGAACTCTGAAGTTTTTATAAACGCTTTTATAAAAAGGCAAAAGCAAACATTCTATATCAGGCAGGAAGCAAAAGGTTCTTTAAAACTGTTTAATTACATGTTTCAGGTAAGCACAGACAATACAGTAGATTTCTCACCGCTGAATATTTACATTCTTTTCTCTAGGCTTGAGCTGTTCATTAAGAGTGTCTTTCAATCAACATCCTTGCTCAATCACTTTTGCTGCAAAGAAGGTGCTGGAATAGAACTATTGCAGGAAACATCATTCCATCAAGGCATGATTTTCTGGTGGTTTGTTTTTTTTTTTTTTCCTTCTCCTTTAAGAACCACGTACTAGTAGTTCAAGATATTTTGGGAGAATCCTGGCTTCCAAGATGACCTGAAGAATGCATTGAAACCAAGCAGTGTGTTGAAGTCCTAGAAATACTTAAATCAATACCAATATGCATGTTGTAGAGAAGAAATTCTCTTTTTCACTGGCACCACCACTGATGCCTGGTTTCTGTTAGGACAGTTTTACACCAATTTTGTTTTGTTCCTTTTTCATTAGCCTTTGGGCCTCTTTCTCCATTTTCTTCCGTTGTTGTTCTGCTGCTCTTTTTTCCCTTTCTGCTATCTTCTGTTGTCTACAATTAAAGAAAACATAAATTGCTAAATAAAAGGAATCCATTTTCAGCATGGTCATACCTTAAATTCCTGTCAATAAATAGGTTATCATAGCTAATAACAACAGAGCTTCAGTCTACTGTAGTTAGGCTCAGAACAGTTACTCTTTTGTTGTGCTAAGTCCTTTTTCCAGATTAATCTAGTCTTAGGCAGTATTATTTTTTTCAATTATTTTACAATCTAAAAGCCACTCAATTCTCAAAGATCTAAAGTAAATCAGTGAGAGTGTGTGACAGTTATAAGGCCTAGAGCTATTTAGGAAAAAAAACCAAAAAACAAAAAAACCTCTATCTAGTGGTCTGAGTCACAAGTTTACCTGTCTTTTCAAATTCAGACCAAAACAGTTCTACTTGCCTAGAACACTGACTTGTGTCCCCATTTTCACATCATCAGCAGTTATTCTCTTTGTAATGCAAGTACCACAGACATTTTTCCTTGTGATCAGATGAGATAACTTTTAATACTCCCTTTCACATATTCAGGATCTGTGCTGTACCCTACTGTTCAGTAAAAATATAAACAATAGCTTATAAAGAAATAAAAAAGTAATTTAAAAGTCTTCAGTTATGTATCCTTTTACCATTATTTCTTATCACTGCTATAAAACCCCAGACATCACTATCCGCTAGCTCAAAGAATCTGTCAACAGAAAGAGGTTTCCAATTTCAACAAATACATAGCTGACTAGAGCACAGGAAATAAACCGACACAAAACCCCACTCATTTTATTCCCCCAGTTCAGCTAGAACACATCACCACATGGCACAGGGGCAACAACTGGATCCATACTCCAAGTGGCACATTGCAGCTTTCCTGTATCACATCAGTAGTAATAGAATGGTATGAGGTGGTGACTCCTGCTTTGAATTCAGTGTATTAGATATGAAAAGTTTGCTAAGTTGCTTGCAAGAGGACTTCAAAAATAAAAATGAAGCTTCATTAACTTGAAAAGGTGAAATTTAACATGGATTCAGTAAGAATAAAAAATTGCTTATTAACTTTCAACGTATCTAAGTTATCTGTGCACATCCACTAAAGTGTGTGAAACATACAGAATTAAAAACTATCACCACCTGAAGCAACATTCTCTGGTAGATTCCAGCTGTGGGCAAACTGCACACACAAAACTTAGAAATACTGGAGATACAAAGACTACATATTATCTTTGTATTGGACAGAAGGACCGCACTTATTTAATACCTTCATTGTTTCCCCTGATTTATTATTAATGGCTAGAAGTTTTCTGATACTCTATTAAGCTGCTCTGCTGTCTGTCACGGAAGAATGAAATTAGTCATTCACATCAGGATCTACCTCCCAAATTAATAGAAGCCCAAACTTTTTTTTTTTTTTTTTTTTTTTTTTTGAGATCATGACCTGCTATTCTACATTCCAACAGAAAGCCGTATAGTTGACAGTGCTGTCAGTCTAGCATATGGAGTGTAATAATATTTACCACTTTACAGTAGCAGATTTTCTTATATTCCCCACACCTCTGACACAGAAGGGAGAAGCTATATGTACAGCAGACAACATGTAGAGCCAACGGAGTTCCAAAAAGCCACATGAGGTATTAAACAATGCTGCTATTCATTTGCAATTCTAAAGTGAGAAGTCACAGCAGATCATGTTTCTTTTCCCCCTGTAAACTGCACCACACAGAACTCCTCTGCAGAGAGAAGTGGTTTCCATGCCCTCTACCGGCTGAGTAATTTTACTGGACTTCAGTTATGCGAAGGTCTTCTCACTGGAGTATAACCTGATAGAGGAACTGAAGACACCAAAAAAATATAACCAAGTAGCTTACCACAAAGTGATACCTTTCCACTGCTATTTTATTTGATCATTATTCAAAACATTGTTCTCTATTCCAAACTTCCTCCATGTGTTCAACACAAAGTTACTACCTTTCAGGCTCAGAAAGGTTTCATTTCTCAATAAAGGAAAAGCCTATGATGAACTGCAGCCATATCTGACTCACTTTTTCTGGGTTCCAAAACAAGGAGTTCAGCCAAGTTTGGATAGAATGGTATCAGTTGTTTAAACCAGGAAAGTATTAATTCCTGATGTCAACCTTGCTTTGCAATCCTAACACAAGCTATGTCCAGAGAAACCAAAACTTCTCTCATTGGTTAACAGAACACAAATTATAGTCAGAACACTGCTGGCAGACATTCTTATTCCAGTGTGTTTTTATTTACTACATACCTTCTGAATAACTGTAATAAGAAAGATTTCATACCATTTGGTCTTTTACTTCAACACAGCTAAAATTGCACCAGCACTTAGCTTAACCGTTCCTACTGGTAAAAAAGCTTCATTCGTATTAGAAGTCTAAAGGTGCAGATAGGTATCTACAATGCACAGAAGAAACCAAGTTCTAACTAACTTCAATTAACTGAAAATCCAGTTCACTATCCACTACACCGGATCCATCACTGACTGGAAAATTTCAGCGCCTCCCAGCCCAGGACCTGCTGGGGAGCGGGGGGGGGGGGGAAACAAAAGACAAAACAAAAAACAGACTACAGAACTCCTCAGGCACTAGTAGCCTACCCCTCAGCAGCGTTTTTCAGCATGCTTTGATCCCAGGAAGCAGTTGGCTGCTTATACATGCTTATTTCTACTGTTCTGCATTAA
Organism: Rissa tridactyla; assembly: GCF_028500815.1. Taxonomy (NCBI): domain Eukaryota; kingdom Metazoa; phylum Chordata; class Aves; order Charadriiformes; family Laridae; genus Rissa; species Rissa tridactyla. The sequence goes on from NC_071467.1 coordinate 19,863,021, forward strand.
GTCATCAGAGACACCACAGGATAACAGTCTTCTCTGTTGTTTGGCAGGCCACAGCCCATTTTTGCATGTTTGATCAGCACGCCATTACTACACAAAGATTATTCCAGTCTAACATACTTCTGAATACTACCTGAGCACCAACAGGTACCCAGACACAGCTAGCTAAGGGAGAGCCTTACTTTTTCTGCACACTCATTTCATTCTCAATAAACACTGCTGGAATACAGTCAGCATTAACACTCTGAAGGGTTAGGGGGACTTTGTCCCCCATTTCGCTGTCTGAAATCTTCAGATCATTCTGTAGACCAAGATGCAGTCTTCTAGCATTAAGAAGACGCTCCAGATCACCTCCTTATTACAGTCTGTTGAAAACAGACCAGGTCTGTCAAGTACTATACTTATGTTAAATGTCAGATGTTAATTACAATACTGATGTCTACTGTAAACCCAGAAGGTATTTTCTATCAATCTTGCTAAAAATCAGCCAGCACTTTCCAGCATTACAGAAAAACATTGTAATTCGATGCGTCATGAATAAAACAAAGATTTTACTTCACACAGCTGGGATACAGCTTACACAATCATCAGTTGTACTGAGGTGGCCCTTCATAGCTGGCCAAGTGATATTAATACAGTTACAGTTCTGATCATGTTCTTTCTATTTACTTGAAATATTTGGGTACATACACATCCCTTTTAAAACAAGTTTGATACTTTTTAGTGGGGCCAGGGAGGAATTCTATGAAGATTAACCACTTGAGGTAAAGCCTTTCAATAGTAAAGATGTCAGGTTGAAATCAGCTTCAATCAAATAAGATGACACTTCAAAAAACAGAGCTTGTGGGAAAACCACAGTGCTATCGCCACATAAGAGATCAAGCAATCTCTCTTACTAAGTATTCTAGAGCACGAACCTGACAATTGGCAGACAACATACCTTTGACCATCCTGGGAATATCTGCTACACAAATTTTACACTCCAGAAATAAACTGGCATATGCACACACCCGATTATTTTTAGTAGCTAATTTGTATAAAACAAGTCCCCGCTTCAGAAAGTTTAAGTACTTCTTTTCATAGTCCTAAAAACATCCATAATGGAACGTGGCAAGGGTTAAGTAAAGTATGATGCAGCCTCTGCAGTTCACAAAAATAGTCGTTTTGTTTCTCAGTTCAAAAAAAGCAGTGTTTTTCATTGCCTTTCATTTTCTTTGGTGTATCATAAATTAAGTCTCAGGAGACTGCACTTCAGAGATTAAAGATCTCACTGAGCCTATTGATATTCTTTATGGGAAAAGCTACTATCCTTGGAACAAAAACAGCCCAAAGGCATATCATTCGTATCACAAAGGTTGTACTTCTGTGATACATCAGTGAAAGACAAGACCTGAAACAGTTCAGTACTGAACTTAAAAAAAACCCCAAGATATTGACCAGAAGGTGCACATAGAGGTATCTGATTGAATTTACAAAAATATTTGCATTACAACCCTAATTTCACATGTTAAGCCACTACAGAGCAAGACTAACAGAATTAGAATTGGTTGAATTTATAATCTATCATTAATGCATCAAAGGTGTGCTGCTGACTTACCTCTTATCTTATTCCGCTGGTTGAAAAAAGTAAATTTTCCCAAATATTACAAACTGTTCACCAGAATCCTTTTTTTTTTTGCAAAAATACCTTATTTTCCTTTAAAGATTCACGCTTCCAGAATGGTTTTTGAATATATAATGTCCTTATTTCATATTATCACTATTGTCCCACTGAAGCCATGTATTTGTGATTTTGAGTAGAATGAGAGCAGTTTAAGAAGCTGGAGCCACCTGAGGCAGATTATTTGGTGATGTAGCAAGCAATTAAAGTTTGATAAAACCTTGAAGCAGGTTAACATAAGTCACTGCCAATCAAATCATTGCACATGATTAAGTTAAACTCAGTCTGCATCTCTTCACCCTTCATCCTCCTTCCACGTGTTATTAAGAGAGAAAAGTATTCACACTAACTTTTTGCAAGATGCTGATATTAACTAAACTAGCTGATAAGGCTTGAATGTAAGTTAGCTAGAAAAGCATAGCTCCTACAGGGATTCCAAGAACACCTTCTACCCTGAACTATTTTCACTTTACAGCACGCGGTTATGATCATTTTTTTAAGGACATCCTTACTTAAGCATTTTACTTAACCAAGTTGAAACATGTTATTTGTACATAATAAATTGCTGGGGTTGGGGGGGGCATTGTTGGGGTTTTTTTGGGGGTGTGGGAGATTAATGTGTTGTTCCAATGTTCCAGTGATTCTCGTGTTTACCCTAGTATCTCATCTACTAAACTGATTAGATTCAAAACATATTCTGCCAAGTACCAGCTACATACAGATTAGACCTTAAAAATCATTTGTCTTAAGAATTGTTAAACAATTCTTAGCACTTATCAGAAAGGTGTCACAACAAACAAATCTGTATTTGATTCTTTTACATGTAAAAGGTTTACATGGTGTTACATTATTTTCAGTTACCTAAGAACTTCTTCTGCCTGCCAGGCAGCATCTTCCTCTTCTTCCCAGGCATTAGTATTTTCTTGCCAAGTATCCAAGTCTCCCAGTTCAGGCTGAAACAAAAGAAGAGAAGCTCCAAGCACATGGAAAAATTGGATAAAACACATTTATTTTTAACCTTGATGCTTCAGACTTCCAGAAATATTTGAGATATGACAGTACTTCTCAGCTTATTGTCTATGTTTTCCTTTGCTCTAATACTGACTTTTTCCAGCTAATTGTTGGATGTTTTTTTGGATTCTATTGGTGGGTAACAAAGGAGGGAAGGAAGTACTGGAGTGCATTTTCAGGAAGGAGAAGACTGAGCAGATGAAATGAGTAGATAGTGTAAAACATTTCTGGAAGTTGCACGGATAAACCAACATGTACATCCACATCTTTGTGTGTCCAATAACAACAACAAAAAAAACCAAACAAAAACAAACGACAAAAAACAAACCTTCTATTCTTTTGTTAGGAGCTTACTGTGTGGAATCAAAAAAAAAAAAAGCATAGTCCATTGCTTTAGAAGATTTGCAAGTACACAACTATTTGGAAGCTTCTTACCTTTTTATCACTGATCTGTTAAGTTTCTCAGTAGAATAAATTCATTAAAATTAGATTAACTACTTCATTGCTTTGAACCAAATACTCAATTTTAAACAATTCACATTATTTCACAACTATTCCTCTTGCTCCCCACTATGCAGACCTTAGTCAGACTATTCCTTCTCCTACAGAACAGTCATTTAACTGTCAAATACAAGATCAATATTTAGAACATACTTACAGATTGGTGAATAAAAGGAATATCTTGTGTAGCTGCTAATCTGCTAGAGAATCCTGTGTTTCCCTCTGGAATCCCAAAATTTAAAGGCTCTCGTTTTTTAATAACTATCTGAAAATATTCAAAAAAAAGGAACAAGAAGTGGTAAGCCAAAGCAGTGCACAGATTCCTTGGCGATCATACAACTCTATGACTGTGAAGGTACAACTACACACCACCGCACCGTGTATTCAAACAGCACAGACTCTTCTCGAGTTTTGTTCTGAACCTGAAGCCCATTCTATTAGGCAAAATCCGTCATCAAATACAAAGAAATCTACGTCTCCCCAGTCCTCCCTCTGCCCCCTAGATTTTGAAAAATCAAAATCCTTAGAAGAATCTAGTCCAATGAATACTGCAGATCCTGAATGTACAGAAAACCGACCCCAGTATCATCTCCAGTTCATAACATCACAGCAAGATTCAGGTTGGAAGAGGCCTCAGGAGGTCTGTAATCCAATCTCCTCCTCAAAGTACTGTCAGCTCTGAGGCTGATGAAGGTACTTGGGGCTTATCCACTTGGGTCTTGAAAACTTCCAGAGATGGAGCCTGCACAACCTCTGTGGTAACCTGTTCCAGTACTTGACTGCCTTTGTTGTAAAAAGGGTTTTCCAATTGAGTGAAAGCCCTGTAAGTACCCAGCTGGAAGATTTCCACACAGAAGCAAAACTTGCAATTACCAGAAGTCTGAGCAGCATTTATTTATGGTGTTGATGCGCTTGTGGATATGCCCTACTGTCTTGTATCCATAATAAATAATAATAATAATAATGGATATTTGAAGTGCAAGCTATTATTTTAAAATATCAGCTCCCTAATTCCAGCCTCCCCAATGTAACTTAGTGAAACAAGTAACCATTGTTTTCTGAAACAGCAGTGCTGCTACCTCAGACTTCAGAAGATCAGGACAGGGAACGTCTCTGTTCAAATAACGGAAAGGTATGAGCACAAGTATCTTAGTGCAGTGGTTCCATTTTCAGAGTTAAAGTCACTTGAGGGTTCTTACATTATACTTCACGGAGCCTTCAGACTATGAAATTATTCCTAAATTTCCAATAACATTAAGCTTAAAGATGTAAACATGAACTAGCATCACATTCGTTAAGATCTCAAAGAGTCAGTAGTTTTAACTGAACATTTTAGACTACACATCAGCACCTATTTTCACTTCAATAGAACAGCATAATTTTACTATCAGCACCTTCTATTAGTTGCCAATTTACTTACAGCATATTTTAAAGCAAGGAAAATCCTCTGTAAGTATACTGTAAGTATAATGAAAGTGCAATACTTACTTTTTGAGTCTTTCTTATAGTTGGTGTCATATCTTTGAAATAATCAGGTTCCATTTGTTCCAGAGGATTTTGCTGAGCAGCCACATTGCCATTGCCACCTTCAATTTTCACACTGGTAGGTGCATCTTCATCCCATGAAGACCAGTCTTCTACTTCAGGCTGAAGAGAAGTATACGGCCCAAGTTAATACTATGTGCAAGAAGAACTCGTCTTTTTATATCTTGCTAAGATATATACTTAATATTATATAGCATATATGATAATATTATATCTTTCTAAAATATATACTAATCCTGTTGTAGCTCTGATATAATTACTCTCTTAAGTGATTATCTGTTAAGTCACCTACCACTTAATCAATTACCTGTTTAGGAACAGATGAATAATCCACTGTGGTTGGCAAAGTTATTTGGTCTCCACTTAATTTTCGCCCTCTTCCAGACCTGAAAGAAAAATGTAGGATTCCTCCAAGCTCTGAAAACATGAGCACTAAGTTTAAAAAAAACAAAAAGGAAGTCTGAGAACGGCACTACTGAAAATAGTCATGGATAAAACATTCAGGCCTTAACCTATCTTAGTATTAACTACCGTCACTAAAGGTCTCCTAAACAAAGGAATTTCATCATTAATTTAAAGCAGTGTTCATAAGAATTTCAAAGTGCAATTTACTTTTCAAACTGCAGGGGAAATAGAGGAGAAGCAATTCTAAGAAATATGAAAATGGACAAATTAACTCAGTTATTTGCATATAGTCAGAATTTTACATTGTCAGTGCTTATGAGGCAAACGCTGTCGATCTGCATTTGTTCAGCATTTCTACTGTAAACTGTGAAATCCTTCTACTTGACTTAGGTGTTAAGCTGTGTCTAACTAATTGCTTTCTGAGCTGCTTGATTTGAAAGCCACTCTAAAGCACTTTTTCCCCTCAAAGTCTAAACAGAGGTAGTATAAGACTTTGCAAGTCAACAGCTTCTGTTCAATACATGCTTCTACTTACTTCAGGAATGCTGTTTCAATGAAAGCATTTCAGCAACCACATCAAATAATTTTAACTGAAAGCAAGCGCTAATGCATTGCAAGTAAACCACCTAGATAGTTACTTAATGACAGCGTTCAAAGATCACAATAATAATTAAAATATTTTTAGCTGAAATTTACTATATTTTAACACTTTTCAACACAAGAGAATGAAATTCAGGCTCACATGCATGTTTTTCCCAAGGAGCGTAAGCTCCTACAGCAAGACAGTCATGTAATTGACCTTATGCAGCTTGGAAAAGTTAAGTTTCATTTATTACTACCGATGAGAATAAGAGCTGGGAAACTACAATTTGGAGTTTGTATCCCTTAGTTTTACTATTATAGAACATTCTACCATCAACTCAGAATAGGTCAATTGCTTGTAATACCACCTCTGCTGCATACTGGTGAGTGATTAGATATATTTTTCGTACTTTAAGCCCTATAGATTCTTCCTTAGGAATGATCAGGTGCTATCATCAAATTTTCAACCTTTATATAATTAACTCTAGCCCCTTTAGAAACTATTCCTTTAAGCTGAAAAGCAACATAGTTTAGGGGTAAAGTGAAAACACGGTTCCCTCAAACACATTAGACGCTTCTGATTCTTGGCTGACTGGATTTAGTTGATGTCTCTAAAGGAAACCCAAGCTTGGAAACATCCTCCTTCAGACCTGTACAACATACATATCTTTAATACTATTCTAAGCCATCACTTCTGCAATTAGATATATTTCCCTATTTATATGATCTAGAAGACTCCAGCAAGTTGCTTACAACAAACATTCATCTAGCCAAAATGGTTACGCTAACGAGGGGAAATGTGAAACAGCTTCTATCATACAACATGGGAAAGAATATGCTACACAGGGCAGCACTGAGGAAGGCTACATATCTGTGCTTCTTCTTCTACAAAGGGAACAAGATGCTTATAGGAATGATTGCTTCACAACCATCATTAGACAGATATTAATCACCGCTCTGAATGCCAAATGCCTCAAGAATTCTTGGGTTTGTTTCTCCTTAATAATTAGCAGCATCCAAATTTCTCAGATGGAGAACATAACTAAAGATTTTAAACATAATGAAATTTCATCTCTTTTTATACTTACACCTTATATTTCCTGGAAACAGTGGATTCAAGCAGGCTGTTGTTTATCAAAAAAAGTTTTAACTAAAGAGATGACTAGTATTAAATGCAGGCTTTACACTGACTAGAAAGATGCATGATCTCTACAGGTTGTTGTTTAAATGAAAAATTAATGTAAACTATATAATCCAAATAAGTACTAGCTCATATCTATTGAATTAAAATGCACATTTAATTAAATCACATTTGCTACTTATCAGGCATACTCATATGCAGGGATGCATTACAAAATTTATGCAAAACAAAATTTATCAAGCTATGCTTTGCAGCTGACATTAAACAAGGGAAACATCTGTAGTTAATGGATTGAACTAATTTGATCCACTGACTTGCTTTTGTGAAAGATTAAGTTTTTATTCTTTCAACTAATTGTTACTCACAGAAGAAGAGTTCTCTTACTTTTTGCTCCCAAGCAGTTCCTCAGCTGTTCAAGGATTTAGTTCATTCAAAAGTTGAAAAACGGAGGAAAATACTGTCATTACACCTACTAAACAATTACCTGCTTATAAAAGCTATCTTAACACTTGGAGAGATTAAGGGTCCACATAACATAGAAGCTATCATCAATTCAGTGTTTTGACTTCTTTTAGAACTTGAACAGCAGGTATTCCTAATTTTATTTGGGATTCAAATCACAGAACTGAGGTTGACATCTATATAGTTGTATGCAGCATTAAAATGTATCTTTTTAAAGCTTCCACTAGACGTGCAGTGAATTTACCAACCAGTTGAGAGCTTCCTCTTATTCTTGGAATAAGTAGATGAACGCAAAATAAACAGTTATGTCTACCACATATTCCGCATATGCTTTAACCTCACTGGCAAAGTAGCAGTCATCATACACAAAAGAGGAATATATTTTTCCAGACTGTTATTTGTTTACGTAGAACAACATTCTGCAAGAGTGGCAAGAAGCAACAGTAGTTCACATGACAGCACAGTGCTGAGATCTACCTCAGGTACTCTGCTACTGTACTATTGAACTTGACTGTTATACGGCCCTAACTCTTGAGGGTTTTTTTGAATGCTTCTAGGTACTACACCGCTGCATTCATGGGTCTACAACTCAGAAGAACACTGGCTATGACTTACAAGAGTAAGCAAAAAAAAAAGTCATGTTCATTAAAAAAAAAAAAAGAAAAAGCAGTTCCCTTGAACTTTAATCACTGTTCCCAAAACTTTTGAAAGACTCTTCAATAGGCAGAAGAATCTGAAGTCTCAGACAACTGTTTCTTTGACAAAGCAGGATAAGAGTAACTTACATTTATAATGAAAGCCTACTGAGCGATGACTGGGTGGATGCTGCTGTTAACTTCTTAAAAAACAAAATATCACTTGTCAAGTACTTCTAGAAAATGCGGAGAACAATTTCTCTTAAAGTTTGACACAAGATAGTTTTAAAAGTCAATTTTAAAAGTCTGTCATAGTTGTTTAGAAAACACTCCTTATTAGAGCTATCATATCACAATATACACTCACAACTTTTGAGCTCTGAAGGAATATACAGATCAAAGAATGAATTTGCCTTAGTTTTTATGTCTTGATTGTAAAATCAGAAATGGAAAAAGTGATGGGTGGGTGTTTCGAAAAGGAAAGAAGTGCAAGCATCTGTAATTAAAAAAGAAAAGGTAACCAAATTAAATAAGACATGTTTACCTGCATATTAACTTTTTAATGAAAGAAAGCACTGCTGCCAGGCAAGTACAGATTTTAAAGAGTCGAAACTGTGTTATGGCCATGGTGAGAAACCCTTCCTGCAAAAGAAAAGAGTTAGATGTAGAGGATTATACATCTTTACATAGTTCTTCAAGTCAATTCCTTAGCTGCTGATAAGCAAGGAGCATTCTGTGGAACTATATTAATGCAAGGAAAGAAAGGAGGTACCTGGCGCAAAGACACTACCTGCCTACTATCAGGACATTTCAATGATGTAAATAATACAAGTATCTAATGTATGCAGCCTTTAAAGAAACAGAACATAATCATAGGTACAGTTACTTTTAAAGGGGAAGTGTGGGCAATCAATTGCAGTGACTGTAGAGCTGATCTGGTTTAGACACTAGCAATGGCACTGCACACTAGCAATGCAAGAACAGAATAATCATCAGTAAGAAGCTTGCACTTGCTTGAGCAAGTCTTGCATATACAAATTATAAATTTAGTCATTAAGTCAAAACCCAAAATTGGCCATTTAAATTTAGTTTCCATTTTGATGGAAGCGTATGATGAGAACAAACATTGTTTATTTTAGAACCAATGTCACTGAAAAATCATCAACAAAGAAAGCCTCTGTGTCAACTGATAATCTAGAGAATTTATACTCAGTATACCATGTTATTCCAACAGATCCCCTCAAATAGACTGAGAATAATCCCTTTTCTCTTTTCTACAGGTGAAAATTCCAGAGTAAAGAATAAGAGGTTAGGCTTCACAAATAGGTTTTCATTATCTACATCTACACTTGTAACAACATTTTCTGTTGCAAGTTTAACATACCTCCTGTTGAGAAGAGAAGGCAGCCCTGTGACATTTTCCTCAGGCAATGAGTATTCCATGGAAGGACAGCTTGATTTCAAATATGCTATGGCATTTAAATCACTTTTTATATTCCAGGCTTTAAGTTAGGTAGAGTCAGGAAGGTGGATCATTAGGTAGGTTGCTCCAATACTGCCCTGAGGATTTTATTAAAAAGTACATAATGGGATTTGTGAGCTTCATGGAGCTTAGATTTATTTTTTTTATTGGTGCTCATTTGCTACATAATGTAACTAGTATTAAACACTGTAGTAATATAGTACTGGAAATACTGCTTCACATACAGTCCAGATCAGTAATTTCTGATACTGAGAAATCTTACAGGGTGGCTACTAAGCAAACAAGACCTTTGACTATAAAATGGAAGGGTTAAGTCAGTAAGTAACCCCCAAATTACAGACCACAGTACCAAGCTATAGCTCAGGAAAAAGGCCTCACAGGACACATTTCATCTCTACTTCAACACTAGACTTAATCTCATTTCATGGGTGACTTAAAAATGTAGAGAACCTTCTACAAGACTGGGTATTAAATGGGTTCTTCAACTAATGGGACTAGGAAACAATCAAACTTCCCCACAAAGAAGCAAGAATGGCAGACACCATCCATCACATTTAGCTTTTTGTTTTACAGCTAGAGCTATCCTCTTGTATTGTGCTCAAGCATTTCCTTACCTTCCGGAATAAGCAATTTTGACAATATCTAGGTGACAGGAGAATCCATCAGTCAAGAATTTGAATGATTCAGAAACAGTGGAAATTAGTGAAAAAACAGTGGACAGTAACTAGATACAGTTCTCTATTCTAAAGGTAGAAATTATTGCAAATTAACACTGAATTGGTGGAAGAAAGTGTTACTTTTAAAAGAGGCAGCTAGAAGCCATCTACCTGGGATTTGAGGTATGAAGAGCAGGTGACCTGCTGAAATGAGACTAAAGGTACACCTTTTCTGAAAGGAAGCTTGTATAAAAGCTCACTCCACTCTTCTCTATGAGAATTCACTCTTCTATCGGCTTGGAGGACAGGAGTAGCAAAGTACTCAATGTTAGAAAGAGTAAAGCCATTTTCCCCATTATTTAGCCCACCTAACTGCCACACTGGACAGTCCAGACATATGCTAAATTAAAAAAAACCCAAACTATTGATTGAACAGGTTGTTTTAGGAGGCAACCATTACTCAAAAACGTCTGCAGACTCAGTATTATTTGTGCCTAAGTTCAAAGGACTGGGAAGTTTACTACCTAAGTGCAAAACTAAAACCAAAACAACTTTCAAGTGTGTCAGTTACATATATATATGTGTGTGTGTGTACATATATATAACCTCATTTTTTCAACGCATCTCCATTTTTTTTAATATATCGAATTGTATACCGTATTGACTTCTCAATATAAAGTTAAACAGCTGAAAAAACAGATTCCACAAGAAGTCTGGCTTGCAAGCTTGTGAGGTCCACTGCTGACGAGTTAGCCACCAGAAGTTAATCCATTTTTCCCCAGGTCATTCTTATACATGAGTGACTACACTTCAAATATCACCAGTGTGCCTGGTTGGCAGGTTCAATAACTATCGTCATTCCCTATAACAATCAGATAACTTGTCCCTCTCCATTTTCTGTGTGTCATGCAAAGATTTCACAGTTATGACAACAGAGACACACACACACAATCACGTATTTGTGGTAGAGCTGCATTTCACTTCAACTATGGCAGCGCGAGGCCCTTCAAGACAGTAAGTACTGTTTTGCCTGGCCCTTCTCTGAGCTTTGACTGTAGTCTTCCCAATTAAGTTGAGCTCTGTACACTACAAATTGTCAGAGGCACAACCAGAGTTTTGGCAACAACACGCTATCAGCTAACCATAGTAATATTATCAATCACCCACCTTTAAAAAGTACTTTCATCAGTGTATCTAGTTTTTATACTGCTAATTGGGATATGAAACAGTATATATATGCATTAATTTTAGCAATATGCTAAAAGCTATTTAAAATAGAACCTTGAACCAATTATTGGCTAAAGATTAGGACAAGTCAAGCATTCTCCCTAGTGTCTCAAACAGCACTTGGAGCATTTGCATGGCTGCCCAAAGGACAGCACTATCAAAATGAAAAGTTAAAGGTAAGTTAAAGGTTTTGAGTTTTGTTTGGTGCCCTTTGGGAGAGGGGAGGTTATGTTTGTTTGGTTTTTTTTTCTAAGTTAACTGATTAATTTTCTCAAAGGGAAATAATTTTATATTCTGAAGCAGTTGTATGAATAAAAACGTACACGAAACTTTAATATTTCCTAAGTTCGCTGCAAACTTAATTTGCCTGATACCGTTACACTAAACTTGTTACATGAAACAAAGTGTTCTTTCTTTTCTTGTCCATCTTTCTCAAACACTGGAAAGAAGCCTAGCCATGTATCCTCCTTATCTCATGAACTGGAAAAAATACCGAACAGTGTAATGCTAAATGGCAGGGCCATAACCTTCTTTCTTCCTTTTATTCTCTTAAGCCGTTCCTTGATAATCAATCCCAAAAGCAACTGCAATTATATCAGCAGCCAACTATGATGCAGGACGGCACAGAGGCATAATACAAAGTGGTAGCGCTCCAGCAAGAATCCCAGAACATTTCTTAACGGAGGGAAAGGTGAAACACTGGACTAGAATTCAGAAAATCTGATAAAGTTGTCTGTCAGCCTAATACAGCCTTGTGCATATCACGCCTCATGCCTCAGCTGCCCATTTGTAAAATGGGATGGAGCTTTCCTTCTCCCATTATTGAAATTGCTTCTGATGCATTACATTTATCAGACTTACTGTCAACTGAACCTTTAAGTTACATAACAGATATAAATAAGCAAATAAATCAGGACATGAATCCTAATTAATTTAATTCTAGCAGTTGATACAACGATTTTGTAACAGATGCCAAATTTAGCTGGAGTTTAACTGGCATAGCTCGTACTGCCTTGTATTAGTATAAAGTCACAGCAGCTGCTCACATGGAAGATGAGCACAGAAAGGATTAAAGCACAGCAGCAGCAAGATGTTAAACACATTAGAGACAAGTCAGAAGAATGATGCTACTTATCCCTGAAAACATTTTATGGATCCATAAAGAAATACAGTGAAGGGAGGGAAAAATTGAGAAGTTTATTGAACTGAAACATTTTTACATTGTTTTCAGCTTGCAGCAGTGGTCTCCTTAGAACTCCTGGCATCTCTAACTTCACTGACACTAGCCAGCAAATCATTCACAGCACACACAGTCCAGACGAGTTAGTCAACTATAGTGCGATAAGCGAGACTCCCACTGGCCATCACTGTACAATGAACATGTCATCTGGAGGAGCACTTCCACTTTCATACCTAATCGCACACACAAGCAAAGTCACTTTGTGACTCTAAAAATGCTTTAGAGACTTGGTTTCTTCTGGTGAACTCATCTCCTACTGTCAGTGAAAAAGATGTCAAAACACTTAATATTATAGAGCACCTATCCTGCTCTCCTTTGTTCCTCTACAATACTGACTGATTTGTACTGTGTAGTTTTCTTTAGATGATATCATCTTCAAAATTGATTTTCTGCCTTGAATTACCAGTGCTTTGTGAATTGATTACTTTTTCTTTCACATCAGCTCATCCGTGACTCTGGAATGAATATATGAAGACATCTTGGAAACAGTGACTTTAACTTATACTAAAGACAGACAGCTAAATAGTCAAAGGATGGCATCAAAATCAAGACTATAAATAACTTGCCTGAAACTGAAAGGTTCCCCACCAAATACACATCTACATGAGCAGCCCCAAAAAAAGCCTCACCCAAAGCAAAATGAGGAGTCCATTCCCTAGTACAAAAGACTACCATAGCCTTGAGTGCTTACACGTGTGTGATGGTGTGCTCCTCCTCCCCAGGCACCAACCTGACCTTTATCTCCCATAACTCTGCCCAAGTGATACCCACCTGCAGTGGCCATAATGGGTGCATCTAGTCATGGTGGCACCATCTGGGTCTCAATGTGGCTTCAGGGAGACAGATAACAACACAATAGCCAAGGGGTAACTTGAGCAATTCTGGTACTGCGGTCAATATGCAAATATGACTATAAGTCAATCACCTTACCCCCATAGATAGTGAACTGCCCAAGAGCCCTTCTGCACAGCAGCAGGACACCTACTCAAAGTTACTTCTTGAGATTCAGAGATTCCTTGCCACAACAGATCCTGGTTAATTGACTAATAGCATGCTAAACTTTGAAATCTTAGTTAAGTGATATGAAGGATTGATTGCACATATATAATCCATTAGACAAACTGTTGACCAAGTCTGGGCCTAGGACGGGATCCAGCCGCACCTGGAGTCCTCTCTGTAGAGGAGTTTAGAAAGCAAGGGAGTCCTTTCTGAACCTTCACTCAACGGGACAGTCTCCCAGGCAGTTCTGTCTGAGCCTGTCCTCTATGCAGTAAATAGCCAAGTGTGCCTTGCCATCGAATCTTGTTAAAACACTGTCGGATTTACCATCAAACTTTGTTAAATCCCTGGTTTATATCAATAAATGTATCACTGCTTCTCTCTACAAGTGAAGTGCATCATTCCATCCGTGAAAATGTGTCAGCACCAAATCTCCACAAAAGCACCACCGAACCATTATGGCTTCACTAGAACAGCTGATAAAAACCTAGAAAGTCTATACAGTTAGTGCAAAGTTTCAGTGGCAAGGACAGGATTTTGTTAATTTTGTACAAAATTTTACAAAAGTAGAGTGGCCACATCAATCTGAAGATGCCCAAGTAGGTTTATAGGCAGATGGAATCTTACAAAGATTAGTAGATAGAACTAAAAACCCTGTTTATTTTCAAGCACAGAAACTCTCCTCCAACATTTATACAAGACGTACAAAGACATTCTGGTTTTTTTAAAAAGGCAATATAATGATTTAGCAAGAGCGTTCAGTTAGGTACTGAAAGACACAACCAGCATCTCATGCATTTCAAAGACAGCAACCATGGTTCTGCAGCCTAATGAGAAGGTTCCACTCCCCTCTTCCTGGTTGATTTCTGTGGGCTTTTTCAGTTGGTTGTTTTTTAAAATCACATTATATAGAAACATAATATTGGAAACACTGAGGGAGGAGGAAAAACTTACTGTTTGATAAATGGATAGATTAAATGGCAGCATGACTGAACCTCAAAGCCATGCTACCACAGAATTAGAGAGAGGAGCGGAATCCAAAGACTAGGAGGTATCTCCCCTATCTAACTATAGGCAGGTGGCTGGGGGATATCCATAAGAGGCAATGTAGTGTCACAACACTAACGCTCCAACTTCCAGTGCAAGCACGCTAACTAGGCAGTTGTGAGGTAGCTGGGAGAGAAGACTACTCTGCCTATGATTTATGGGAGTAAGCTAAGTCATACAAGGTGCTCAAATCCAGGAAAAGATTTCAAGAATATCAGGAGCTGCAGAAGACATCAAAATTCAAGAAGGAATATTTGTCTTTCTAACTAAAGGAAGTAAAAATTGGTGCACACTGGTGATTCCTAAGTTATTCCTAGACACCCAACACTCCGTTACACGACACATGGAGTTTCAAGTTTTTTTAAAATGTGCTACTCCTAGAGCCATAAAACTTCTATAGTAATACCACCTCACCTCTTACTCTCCAAGAAACTGAATATAGTTCCAATTTTGTCAATAATGTGAACTCTTGAAACTTTCTGTTCCAAATTAGAATAAGTTCTATTTTTCAAGGCAATGTTACTTAAAAATAGAAAGTGTACAGCCACTGACTAATCAGTCGTTCTTTGACAATTCCTTATCTATATATGCTACTGCCTTCCGAAAACAAGCATACAGAACTTAAAGACTGAAGTCATGCAATCCCACGATACTACACTACCATTTCATTCACATTTGCAAGAAGTCTTTGTCATAATGTATTAATTCATGTAACTGACTTGGCAACACTGGAGAAGTTCTCAAACACAGAACCAGAGTTTAAGAGACCTCAGTTCTGTTCCAGTCCTTATTAGTCATCCTGGACTTAAGTTAAGTTATCTGTACCTGCATGGAAAGCCAGAGACAACAAATTAACACACTCTCACTGTTACTACCACAAAACCATCTTGCAACATCTGCCGTCTCGACAAGCACCAGCTATTTAAAAATCAAGATACACTACAAGACATGCTGTGCAAGATGGCCCAAAGAAATCTCTACAGGGCACATCCGTATTTCTAGAGTATTCAGGACTATAATGCAGGAAGCTGTACTATTTTTCATTAGTTGTGCAGCTGAGGCAGTTATATTGTGAATTCATGACCATGAGACAGGGCCCCACCATCCTACATAACAACCCAGGCTCAAGCATTATTAGAGACAGCACTGAAGCCAGATGGTAGCACTTAAGTTTTCTGTGACTTGTTAAGAGATTCCTAAGTCTTTAAGGGTGTACTAAGCAACTTTAACTTTTATGCAATTTATCAGTCAGCATGAACAAAGAAAAATTTCAGACTAGGTAACCCCATGCAGTGTGGTCCCACAGAGCCCCTAGAAACATCAAAAAAAAGCTTAAACATCCCCCCCAGCTCTGACAGGACGTGCTCCCCCCACCCCTTCTTTTCCACAGGGTGCCAAACCTACCAGTCCCCAAACGCTATCTACTCGTCACTCACTTTGTTTTACCCAGCCCATGAGACTTCCAGCCCCCCACGCCCCCCGCCACAGAACGGGCCCGGACCAGCCGGGCAGGGACACGGGGCGAGGCCTCTCGCTCCCCGGGGACGGTCGTGCAGGCCCGCCGCTGGGCGAGAGCCAGCGGGGCGCAGGTACACAGGCGGCCACACCGCCCCGGGGCGTCTCGAGCACGGAGAGGAAGCAGGGCGGGGGCGTTACCAAGGGAGAGCCGCCAGGGCCTGCCCCGCGGCGGGAAGGCGCCGAGGCCGGGCCCCCTGCCTAGCCGAGGCGGAAGCGGACACCGGGCGGCGAAGGAAGCGGCCCCCCCTCGCTCACCTGCCCCGAGTGGGAGGGCTGTCAGGAGGGCGCCAGGGGCCGAGGCGGCCGCTCCCGCAGCCGCCGCCCGTCGCCGGCCGCCCCTCATTCAAAGCCGGGCGCGCATCGCCGCCGCCGCCACCTCCCGCGCCGCCATCTCGGCCTCCTGTCACCCGGGAGACGGGCCCGCCCCTTCCGGCCGCGCCTCTTCCCCTCGCGCTGCCAACCGCTGCTCCCGACGGCTGGGCCAACGGTCGCTGGGCCAACGGTGACTGAGGCGGCGGCCGGGCGGGACGCGGCGACGTGGCCTCCGTGCGGGGACAGTGCTCGGCAGGCAGCACCGGCTGCCCCGCCACTAGCCTCCGCTCTGGCCCGCCCTCCTTCCCTCCCGCAGCCCACACCCACCCTGGTGAAGGCCGCCTGGCCCGCGGCGGGGCTTTGAGCGAGGTCTTTGTCACTTTGGAGAACTGCGATAAAAAAGCGTTGGTCTTTAAAGCTACCAGGGTGCTGCGTATGTGGTTGTAAAGGTATTCCCGTGTGGTTGGCTAGATGCTGAGCTGTGAATTTGGAAGCTACTAAAAAAAAAAATTCGCTGAAGTAGCTTCTGACGGGGTGTAGCCGCTGCTGGCAGCGGGGCTTGCCAGTGTCTCATTTCGTTCGCACAGATGCTTCAAAAAGTGCTTGTGCATGTTAACTGGCAGGCTTCTGGGTACAGTGTATTCATTCACTGCTGATGTGCAGAATAAGGAAGGAGGAAGATGTTGGGTAGTCTAATGTCAGATTTTCCAGAGCTCTGTGTAGGCCTCCAGTTGCGTTACATTCGGCAGATGAGGTAAAGGGAAGCTTTGTCCCCTTCTCACTGGGAGGCCTAGTCAACTTCTAAGAAGGCATTGATAAAGTCCCTTCAACTCCAAATCATACCATCCAGTTCTTTCTGCTCCCTTGAAATACCTCCCTTTAAAGACTCCCTGCCCCTAGAGCTAACCTGCCAGCTGCTGTGTTCTGTACCGTAGGTTCAGGTAGTGAGGGGCTGGATGCTAGGCGGATGGTTCTTGTGTGGAGGCACTGGTGTCATGTAGTGTTCCTTCATTCCCTCTTCCCATGGCCTGACAGACACTGTAACTGTGTTTCCCCGACCCCTCATCAGAACGCAGGCCCCAAAGGGACAAGGTGCCAAGTATGATATGGCTGGCAGCAGGGCAGGGGCCTCGCCAGCCAGGACCTGAGCAGGGCAGGCTGGGGGCAGCTCAGAGTCCAGACTGTCAGGCGGGTTTCTGGTGATGAGGCAGACCCAAAGACAAGCCAGTGAGCCAGTCTAATGGTGCAGGATCAATACAGTCTGTAGCGAGTCAGGGCACAGCTGTGGCCAAGCTAAAGGGCAGCACTCCTGTGGTGTTGCTTAGGTGGGGACTGACACCCTTATGCCTGCAGAACCTGCATACAGTAGGAGAAACTCACTATATGTAATGGTGGTTTTAATTTTAAGCACCATTTCAAAAACATTTGTGTAGCAAAGTTATATCTTTCAATATAGCTTTCTGTCTAAAGCAGAAACTGGCAAATAATCTTCATTTGTGTTCACACATAAAAGCAAAACTGTGAGCGTGGCACACTGGGAGAGGTCAGGTTATGAAGATAGCCACTGACATTTCCTTTGAGAACACACATTCAGATTTGGCATTACAGTCTATATACTGAAGAGGGAATATGCTTCAGTTGGAATGAAATATTTTAAAATACGCATATAAACACCCACACTTAATATAAAAACTGCCAGAGTGGCTCACCCACACTCTCCCCGTAGATGCACAAGAGACCTTTGTGTGGCTGTTGCATTAATGGGAAAAAAATCCTGGAAACTGGCAGACTGCTAATGAAGAATAACTGTCTTCATAAAAACATAATTATGCAACTTCAAATTTAGGAATAAAATAAACATAATTTCTAAATGAAATGCTTGCAGGCATAAATACTTTTTCGTTCAAAAATGTCACTAACGCCTAGAGCTTAAGTTTTTAACTTGGATTCCTTTGGATCAGTTAGTTTTCCCAAAGAGATCTTAAATTTTAGATATTTCATTGCCACAGCAAATGTAGTAGTGCTACAGTAAACTAATAAAGTTTGTTAGGGAAGTACATTTTTTTTAAAGTAATGCTTTTCTTTTCTTTTACAGATATTAAGGATTAAACATATCAATCACATCACCTGACAATTTTCAAGTTTGCTAGTGTCACTTCTTTACATCTAAAGCAGTTTCCATCACTTCATGGTTGATTGTTCTGCAGCCACTGGGTAGATGCCATCCTGATACATTCATGTTTCTATTTAATAACTTCATTCTGTCTATAAAAGGGATACAGTCTCTCTTTCAATATGAATTCTCCTTTCTACAGTATATGTGATTCATTTACTTGTGTGCTCTCTCACTGTTCAGTCATTTGTTAAAGCTACGAATAGCTGTTTTTATCTAAGGGTACCTTTCCTCAGTTGCAGTCCTGTTGAATTGTGCAGTAACTCAAATTTTACATTTCCAGAAGAGATATTACCCTCGCCAAGTGTTTGATTCTTGTCAAAGTAGAGTTTTTATAGTTTCGACCACAGAAAAATTGCAGGTTTTTACTATAAAATTCAGAAGTAAATTTCTATACTGCTCCTACAAATTCACATTCTGTTCTTTGAAATTTCATTGTTAACTCTCTTGAAACTCTAGATGAAAAGGGCCAGTTCCATCATTAGATACATTTCTATTCCTTTGTAGTATGCCTGAGCACCTATTTTTGATAAAATCTAAATATTGTCCAAAGAGTTTGCCTAAGTTTAGGCAAATGTATATCCTAGCGTGTATGAAAATCTGACCCCTTTCCCAAGTAAGCAGTCAAGTAGCCATGAAAGCCTCTTTTCTCTCTAAAAGTTGAAGCTCCACTCTCCGCTGCCTCTGCCAGCATACCTTAAATTCCTTCCCTCATGCACATTAAGGCTTGATATGCCTTGTAGAGGAAATTTCCAGACTGGTGATCTTGGTGAGAGGCCTTTGGAGGAAAATTCAACAAACTGACTTTTTACAAGCATATAATATATAAAAAATCATATTCGAAACTGTGAAAAAGCACATACCCAAAGAGCAGCAGTGACTGCCCAGGTCTCCCTGAGCTCCGAGCAGACTGCAGAGGTTTGACCTTCTGCTGGACTGGGCAGTTCTCGTTGGTCTCCTGAGAATGATCCAGGGGTTCTGTCTCCTTTAGCATCTCTCTGCAAGGCACTGACCTTCACGCTGGAGCCTGGTCAGCTGAGGGGACCTTCTAGGGGCAGAGTCCCCAGTCAGCCTAGAGGAATACCCACCTCAGGTTCAACGAGGCTGGTTGGTTTGTTCAGTGCTGTAAAGAACTTAGAGGGAATAAAGAATGTGTGACTTCAGCCTGATGCTGAGAAATGTCCTGGGTACTTCTCCCTGTTGATGGCATCAGCTCCTTCTTCCTAGGATGTTTCTGTATTTAATGATGACGGGTTAATATACAGAATCGATGCTGGGAGTAGGTACCGGAACCCAGTTTTCTCTGTCCCTGCCAGGCGAGTGAGCTAACCAAGAGGCTACAGAGCCAGGCTTCCTTTTGCTCTCTCAATTAGTATTTTTTCATGGTAGCGCAAGTGAACAGAAGTATTGGAATTCTGCTGCCCCCCATGACTCATGATAGAAAAGACTGTAGCTTGTTAATAAGGCCATTCTCCCAGGAGGCAGGAGATTTAAAGTGAGGGATTACATTTTGGAAGGTCGGGAAGGAGGTGACCAACCCATATTTTCTCTTTCCCAAAGGTGGGAAAGGTGACAGCTGGATGCCTCTGCATATCTTTAGCTGCAGACAACAGGGCAGCTACAGCATATACAGAGACAAGACTGTGAATAGACTTAACTGTGCATCTACAGTTACAATACTTAAGAACTTCTGTAACTGCCATTTGGTTGCTGTTGAGCAGCTGTTAGACAGCAAATGGGGATATTGGTGCGTAAACTCCACTTAAAATGTATTATAGATGATTATGATCCTTATTGGCTCGCAGTCATTACTGATTTTAATAGATAAAACAGGTGCATAAACTAAACTAGAAAATAGTATTACAATTGCCAGGAAAAAAAATCCCTAGCTTTTTTATATGGGAAGCAAGCTTATGCTCTGTATTCCTTATATTCCTCATGTTCCTCAACTGCAAATTAGGGAGAGTATAATGGGACCTATTCTTTATACAACTAATTAATCACTTTATTACTAAATAGAAAATCTTCCTTTCCATCCTGTAGTATGTAGCCGTTAAGTAATTTTGCTTGACTTACATGTACAGCTTTTCTTGTGTTTCTTATTAAGGAAAAAAGAATTATATGCACTAAGTTCAAGTTATTAGAAGAGGGACCCTAGGCATAGTCTTAGGACTTGGATGCAAATCTTGTAAATACTTGAGTATCTAGAATATTGCTTTATAAAAGTAGTTATCTACATGGATATGCTTTCTGTGTGCATGTCTGCATTTGTATGATTAGCGTATAGGGAAATTGGAGAGAGACCGCATAGCAAGGAAAGAAAGTGTCATGAAGTTTTGTTGGGAAAAGTATTTAGCAAAGCAAAGGATTTTCTTTCTAGGTTTTTTTTTGGCCGGGGGGAGAATCATAAAACTGCTTTTTGTTTCTTTATACTTCGGCATTTGTTAGAAGAATTTCTACCTATTTGTAAAATGTGAGTTTCTTTTCTTTTTTTCATGCCCTTTGCCTGTTCTAATCATCTCATTCCAAGAAGACTTATTATAAAGTTGGGAAAATAATTTAATAGAAAAAAACCCCTTAAATTAATCATGAATCCTCCCTTTTCTCATTTTAAAATAAATCAATTGAAGATAAAAGACTTACGTTAAGGCTCAAAGACTTCAAAACTTAAGTTCTTACCTGAGCACCTGTGTGCTAAGCCCAAGAGGCTGTTGGAAGTGCTGAGCTCCCAAAATCTGACTGAAATCAATGCCTGCTTCAGACAAACTTTACTGTCGCATTAGAATTTGGATTGGAACATCTAGATACCAGTTTTGATAAGGGGAAAAAAACAATATCTGGTTTTGAAATAACTGCGTAACCTCATATATATAGTCTAGAGGATACCGCAACTAAAGGAGAGAAATGCGGAAGTGAAATAAATACATTTTTGCATTCTTTATCAGGTTTTCCTGTTTACCTCATGGTTGAGAGGAAGCATTTTAAGTCATCTTTATCATTGCAGGAGTCAGTAGGGCAGAAACCAGGCATAGATAATACTCTTCCTGATCTTTATTCAGCAGAGGAAGAACAGTCCTCTTCCATCCATTGACTATTTGATGAAACACCTCCTTGCAAAAAGTATGTCAACAGATACTTTGAAATGTAATTTGAACTACTCAAATATTAGCAAACTGATCCAGGATTTGGACAGAAATTTGTCTCATGCACAGAAATACGCCTGAAAAAGTTAGCAAACGGAATAGCTAGACAGCAGTATTTTTCAATACAAGTTATAAAAAAAGATTTTGTAATGCTTAACTGCTATTGCCACTTCCATTGTAGATTCCAAGGGCATTGCATTCCACCCAGTTACATCTGCGCTGGGGCTAACAATTTCTGCTTGTGTTCAACTAAAGCAGCTTTTCTCTTTGTGGAAACTTCATTAAAAGGTTCACCATGGAAAGTGTTAGAAAATAGCAGTTAAGGTGCCACTCAGCTTTTCCAGAACAGAGGAGTTAAAAGGAGGTCATTTATACAAATCAGTGAACTGCTCTGGACCTTACATTTTTGGGGATGCCTCTGTTTCTTTTGCAAGGGAGCAGAAATATAAACACGGAGTATATATTCTGGTTTTCCTTTCTCAGCTAGAAGAAACTGAGCTGCTGCTGCCAGCTCTGGGGAGCACTGGTAGGCGAGTACTGCATTTCCAGAAAGTTTGAGTAACTTTGAACTAAAGCAGCTCTTTCAGAAAGGCATTTTGTACTCAGGAAAGCACTGAAAAAATGGGGGATCCACCATATTTCTTCATGGTTTGTTTCAGTGGTTAAGCAGCTGTACTTTTACAAACGCCATCTTGTTTTAAATTTTAATTTTTCTGATTTCTATTTCCATCTGCTCTTTATGCCTTACTCTGTTAGATTAAAGTGCCTTTTGTTTCCTTTTTTCTCCCTGAGGAGGTTCTGACACATCACAACCATATTTTCTATCAGCTTCCTTTCCAGTAAACTAACTGGGATATTTTTAAAGCTTAACTAGCAGTGCTAGCCCTCAGTAATTCCCTTTTCTCTTTCAGTACTCCGTTTTTTCCTTCCTCCTTTCAAAACTGCGAGTTGTACATTGTGTCAGTCCCACCAATGCAGTATGCAAAGGTAAGATCAGTGTTACGCTCATCTCTGTCCACATGTATTCAAAGTTCCCATGGAAGCAGAGGATGAGTTTTTCACTATGATTTCCAGTGTCATTGCTTTCCAGGGAATTAAGCATTGCTCTTGCCCTCTGCACTAGATGTAAAAACTCAGCGCTCTGCTGACTTTGTACACAGGCAGTTGGTGGGAGCCAGCCAGCAGAAGAGGCCAGGTTGCTCTGCCCTTGTCAGTATTCACCCACAGGCTGCCAGCCACAGATTTTATCAGCAGCAACTTGATACTTTACCTCAGGGTCAATGACTGAAAGAATAGGTAACCTCTTTCCTAGTAACTCCAATAAACAAAAATCAGCGGGGATTTCTTAGAGGGTTATTTTTTATAACATACTACTAAATCACTTCACTAGTTTTAAGGTAAGCATAAAGATAATTTTTAAGAATAACACTGCTCAGATGGAAAGCACCATGGTAAATGTGAAATACGCTAATGCGGGATTAAGCCTTTTCTCATTCCAAGCAGAATGCTGATTAACCTATTCATTACACTGAAGTGGTGAAATATAAATCATTTATGAGGAAAGGAATTTATTTTTCCTCATTTTAGGCCCCAGCCATTACAAATTTGGCTCTGCAGCCACTGATGTTTCTTTTAGAAACTGAATAGCTGAGAAAAACTGTCCAAGTAGAACACAATTCTGATTGCAATTGCAAATATTTAGATATTTAAAGAAAGCCAGCAGGTAAAAGCATTGGATATTATTCATTGTTCCAGTGAAAACTTAATCGCTAAATAAGTTAAAGCCAAACTATCAAGGTGCCACAATCACTACAATTAAACATATTCCATTATGGGAAAGAAAAGATGAGGACATGTGCTCGGTAGTGCAGAGCTGTTACCCCAAAGGACCCTCTGCAGAGAACTGAGAAGCAACAATATTTTTTTATTAGCACTGATGGACTCTTACTGGATTTAAACAGACTTCAGACATACTTGTTCTCCAAGTGATAAAAGTCCGTACTGAAACATTATGGGAGTAAACAAGAATGAAGAAAAACAGCAAAAAAAGAATAGGAAAAAAAAATTGAAAAACCTGTGGTGGCAAAATGATAAGGCAGTATCTAAGATGTGAGTGCAAGTTTGACATCTCAAAATAATTTCTTGGTGATGTTACTATTTTATAACATTTTTTGACTGGACTACATCAACGTGGAGAAGTATTCATGGGGAAATAATTATCAAACAAATTAGAATCTATCCTTCAGTACATCGTGTATTTTAGACCCCTCAGGGCCTAACTAAGGGAGAGGCTAGGCTAACTTTTCTCTATTGGCCTTTCATTGACGGCAGTTAGGACTATTCAATTCACTGTCACATAGAATTTGGATTAGTGTGCATCCAGAGCTCTACCAATTTACTCTAGCTGTTATCCGACCCATTATTTCAATGTCAATTTACAAACTGATTTTATTTTTTACAGGCTTGTCTACAAAAAGACCAAGCTGAACCAGCTACTAGAGTGTGTACAAAGGGCTGCCATCTAAAAGATGTATATACCCACAGCTGAGGGAATACACATCAATCCTAAAATGTCACTTCTTGGCTATCTAGGGCTGGGTGCTGTCTGCCTTTGTAAGGAATGGATGCATTCCACAACATTGAAAATGCTGAAATTTTGAAGAAAAAGCAGTTAATGCATCTATCTCTCTGTATATACCATAGGTATGGAACCTTTAACAGCACAGATCATCTTGTTTTTCAGTGCGCAAAAAAAACCTCAACAGGACAATAATGTTCTGGCTGAATCCTGAATTTTACTGATTGCTTTCAATACTCAACCAAATTAGTAGAAACTGAGATTGTGCAGAGAATAGTTTGCAAAACAAAGCCACCCTGTGCATCTGAGAATAAAACCTGCAGTTAAAAATGGGAGGCCTCTATGGGGACCTATTTATTTCTCAAGAAACCATCTCTTATTGCTGTTATCACCCCAAATGTAACTTCAGTCTTCGAAGATCCATCAAGATACCTCTGATGAGTCCACTCCAGTGTGTTTTGGATCTGCCCATGTTGTCAAATGTGCTTTTTGCCTGGGTACTGATCAGAGGCTGCACTGATGTGATTAACAGAGCTTGGTGCAGGAACACACAGTGTTGGGGCTGTTTCCATCAGAAAGCATGCTCTTGCATTTTAAGCCAGTCTGGCCAGAACTTTACAACTTATTTTTGGAAGCATGCGCAAGAGCTATCTGTCAAACCTTTAACTTCAGATTGGTCAGCACAACTTTCTGAAAATTCATATGGCATTCAGTCTTTATTCTGTGCCAACTACACCGCACTTACAGCAACTGCACTTCAACTGTCATCTTCTAGGTGGAATCTCAAATCAGACAACAAGCCCTCCACAGTTCGGTGTATGAATACCTTAAGTCTGACCCTCTCCCACTGCAGTGAAGGAAATCAAGTGGAGGCTCTGAAGCAAATTATTGTGTGCCCATGACACACTGTAGCCATTCATCAAAGACTTCTAAAGTCACACGCAGAATGTCAAAGAACATCAGGAAAGACCTTTAAGGACAAAAGTGTAAGAATACAGAACTGCCGTATTTTAAACATACACACAGCCAGCATATACTATGCTAGATTGTGTGAAGAAACATTCTGTACGCCATCAGTTACTAGCATTGGGTAAATCAAGTCCAGAATGAAGAGCTCAGAATAAACATGCATATATGCAATTCAAACAGAACATACTAATTGCAAATGAAGTTGCAATCAAACATTGAATTAACATACTCAATGCAAATAAACTTTTTAAACAACAAGATGGAATTTTAAGTGGAAGAAAGAGTTTTCATCTTTCTGACATCCACCATTATTTAACAGTGTAGAGCTAATGACATACAGCAAATACGTTCGAACTGTCATTAAAGTAGATTTAAAGCACAGAAGGAGTATCTGTGTAACACGGCATATCCCTGATCCTGGGGGGGCCTCCGCACGCGTGGGGCGGGGGTGCCCCCGAGCGGCCAGGACGGCAATGACACGAGTCCGGTGGAGCAGGCACGACTTCCCATGCTCCACTCCAAGAGACAGTTTTTAGAGTATTCTTTTAATTAGGAGTACAAAGATTTGTTAGTCAACAGTAGCCGAGCCACAACAGTATCTAATTGCTCATTCAGTTTCTGCTTCTCCTCCACTTCATCATCTATTAGACACCTCAAATTGAAGCTGGCAAAAATGAAACGTTCTCACTTCAAAGCCCCATTCCTGATCCTCCCTATTCATCAACTTTATTTTTGCAACTCTTTATAGACCTGGCTGATGTTAAGAGTTCCAGATACAAGAATTTACAATGGATCATCTTAAGAAACTTCTGTTGGCAAGTTATTGTATCACACTTAAATTTCAAAAGGCCCCAAAGATCCACATAATTCAAAATTACCAGTAATGTGGGCAAAGCTAGAAAACAGTAGTTATCGAGGATCATAATAGTGACTCTCTTCAATTAAATGTGAAAAGAAAAGAGAATTATTAACAAAAGATACTACTGTCTTTTTTTTGTTTGAAGAATTCAACCTCTTCTGAATTGCTGAACGAATATTTACAACAAAAGTCAGAGACTTCAAACCACTCACTCCCTGGCAAAGAAGTACAGAGAGGAATGCCACCAACAGTGTCACGTAGTCTTAACTTCTTCATGCTGTCCAGCTACTTACTCAGGGAAAATTAGAAAGGATAGTAACACGTCATAACCCATTTTCCACAGACTTTTTCCCCCCTTCTACATCACTTGTTAATTATGCTTCTTTTTTGAAAATCTGAGCATTTGCACTACTATATAAAATTATGGATTACTAAAAACCGGTGGAGGTGACACCACATTACAGTGCGCTGATAGACAGAAGAGCCTTAGAACCACAAGTCCACAAAATTTTTTATTAAAATAACACCAAGTTTAAGAAATCAATGCTGTGCAAAGAAACTTCAACTCATCGTACAAAAACAAAAATAATGATTTTCCATTCTTAAGTGTGGAAACTGCATTCCAATCCCAACATGATTGACATAATACAGAAACAAACACTGTATCCCAGGTGAATGGCAAAGTTAAAGACTGGCATGCTGGGCAAGGAAGGTTCTTATTCTTTGCAAGAGTTCTTTCTTTACACTGTCTGGTACCAAAGCTGAAACACAAATAAGAAAGCAAGAAGTAAAAAAGACAAAATGGAAAATATGCTAATACCAACCTTTTACAACCGCTTCCTCTATTCTTTCTTTGTTATTGCAATTCTGTTAATACCTAAGTAACTGAAGCTACTTGATTTTCATATAGCGTGTCTATATTTTTCCCATTTAAAACAGGCTAAAAATGAAGTCTATTGAGAATATTGGTGTTATTGGTAGTTTCTTTGGCTAGCCATAGTCAAGAAAATTGGTAAGTTTGATGGAAAGGATTATTCAACAGCAAACAGGATACAATCACCAGAAACTAGTTTGATTATCCTACTTTTTTTCTTCACAAAGTTAAGACCCAAAAATATCTCAGCCATGACCTCAGAGTAAGGGTCTTCAGAAAGTTATTTTGAAGGCCTATTTTTATTTAAGACTTGATGACGTTTTGCACACTAACACCAAAGCCGATTAGAGAGTCCAAGAAGAACTATATAAAGAAGACTGCAGTATTTCCTTAAGAAATTACATTTTTTTATATCTGTATGCTATGTCCTTTCCTTTTCCCACTACCTATTACACTAGCACTGTTAGTTCAGATTTTCCATCTTAAAA
Organism: Rissa tridactyla; assembly: GCF_028500815.1. Lineage (NCBI taxonomy): Eukaryota > Metazoa > Chordata > Aves > Charadriiformes > Laridae > Rissa > Rissa tridactyla. Next base: position 19,890,526 of record NC_071467.1, read on the forward strand.
AGAACTGGAATTTTAAAACATCTCTACCTCATACCCGAAGTTTTTTTGAGACCAGTAAGTGAATTACACAGATGAATACAGACTTAGGACTAAATAACATCACCTGCAGAAGTAGCCTACACACACAGCTCATTACACATTTTGAATGGCTGTTACACAACAAAAATTCACAGGTTTTATTTGCAGTTAAGCTATTAACATTTTTCCTTGAATCCAACACAGGCAAGTTCATAATGCTTCTTTCAAAATATTAATGAAATAGAGGTAGGTATGTTTGTTGATATACTACACATCTGTGTTTGCATTTTCTTACCTCTGCCTTTGGGAGTGATTTCTGCCACCAAATCATCAACAGTAACATGCTCTAATCCTTTTTCTTTAATGACATCTAGGGAAGACCAAGACAGGTATTTTAAGTCTTTTAATCCATTCATTAGAAGACAAAACCTGTGCCAATGAAGAAGAGACAAAACCTGCACACACAGGTCATGCGAGAAGATGAGGTAGCTTGTGACCTAGGCGTAGGTTGTTAACTCAGTACTTACACTGCATTGTACAGTGGATTTAGTCTCTCATTCATACCTTAGGCTTAAGGATGGGAACTTGTCGCTACTGATGCATGTTGGTCAGCTTGTATTTTAAAATCAAGTCTTACAAAGTTTAAGCTTATCTGAGCATCACCAGATGTGCATATTACCGGAGTGTTGTAACAGTTCACAAGTTGGTCCGCTTATCTCTTCAAACACATTATTTACGTAATAGCAAAAAAGAGATGCGATTGGAAAAAGACTTTGGAACATACAACAAGGGAGAGCAGCAAGACAGTGAATACTTACTACTCTTCCTAACTGGTTTAAACATCTCTCTATATACTTCAGCAAAGTAAAAAAGCATATCTGAAAGAAAGGTATACATCTACAGCAAAATAAAAGCTATGATTAAGATATGCTGTATGATCAATACATACCGATATTTAAACAAATTGTCTACTTATAGTGCCTTGAAGACTACTGACAAATGCAGAAGTCAATTCTGAGAAGAAACCTGAATTTAGTAGTATAAACCTAAAATACTTTGTCTAAATATTAATTTTTTTTAACTATACATCATTACACAGGATTGGTTGTCCCCAGAACACTACATGTTTTCGGAACTGACATCACATGAAGTATTTGTAAACTGTTTTTCTTGGCTGAACTCCCTGTAGAATCCTGGATTGCTCAATTATTGGCCCTAATCCACAATGGCAAGAGGCTCTAGAACAAGCTACCAAAAAAACCCACCCCACACCAACAAAAACACTCCACCTCCCCCCTGCCAATCCCTCTCTCTGTCCTTGCTATTGGAGGTTACTAGGCCCTTAACAGGGACAACTGAACTTCTATTTGCATTCTCAGCAGTTAAACTTCAAAGTAGTAACGTAAAACAAACAATTTTGAATTAGCAGATTATAAAGTGTATGGTTGAGAAGGCAGAAAAACATCCCTTTGACTATCTGCACTATTGAAATGGGTAATCAGTCTCTGGTGGTGGCATGCAAGCATGAATCATTTCAGCCTTCTCTGCAAATCCACGTATGAAAACTAACACACTCAGCCCTACAAAAACTTTTTCATGTCATGCCAGACACAACAGATCAAATCAGAATTAAAGCAAAAGCTCAAGGGATTTCTTATTTGCTGTAAGGAAATTTCATCATGCAGTAATAATCCTGGATTCTTAAATACCATTTATAACAGTTTCATACAATTTACAAATCTGTAAATTGTAATAATTCTAAATATTTAACTCAAAACTAAAAGATTTGCATATTTAGAGGTTCTAGGTTTGTTTTCTCCCACTTAAGCAGATGATCTTATTTTCAGGAATTGTATTCAGAAGGAGTAAAAATGCACTTCTTTCTCTCGAGTTTCTAAATTGCATACCACCGTATTTGCTCCGTTTTCTTAGTTTTTATTCTCCTGTGGTAAGGACATCTCTCTCAAAACAAAAAGTTGTATCATCACGAATATTTAGGGAACCAATTCCAATACTTAGAAGCTTAATAAGTTTCAGATCACAGAGGTTTTGAGATTTTTTTGACAAGATGGCAAGAGGCTTTCTTGCATGCCAAACCGATTGCCAGGGATACTTTCCTCTTGCACAACTCTTTTAAATTGATTGTTAGGCAGTAAAGCTTTCATCTGGGACTTTTATGGCCAGCACACCAGTAGATTACAAAGGATAATAGTTATTTGATCACCGTTACCTTTGCAGTGTGCCTTCAACTGATCCTTCCAGCCGCATTCAATTAATTTGGCTCTCAGCAACTCTTTAAGGCTGTTAAGACAATATACAAACTTGTTAAAAACGGCAAAAATTCCTCACAGCTTAAATAGGCTTCAATGTGAAAGTTAAGCTTACAATTACCGCTCATAGCAGAACTCCCACAGCAGCAGCAGAAATGGCTGAACAGCATGTGAATCCTAACCTGAATGAGTACCAATTTTTGTTTATCATGTTGGATTATGAGGAGTTGTCCACTCAGGAGCTAATTCACAGTATTTCTTCAAGCAGCATTGATGTTGCAGCCAGAGAAAAGAAGGAGAAGCCCTTGAATCACTTGAACTGCCTGCGTCTACTCTGGTAGCAAACATATGTTAACTTTCCAAGGTAGAATATTTCACCTGAAACCAGGCCTTCAAAAGAAATAAAACCTTCCCCCACTCCTTTCTGAAAGGAGAATTCTGTACTACCATCATCAACTGCAGGTTTCTCTCCCCAGTTACGCTTTACCTCGTGTTGGGTGAAGATGCCTCGTGAAGGGATTGTATATCTTACCTTCCTGAGCACTGTTAGCAATTATAAGTATTCAGGCATTAAAGAAAGAAACAAAACAATCTGCGACAATGATACATCTACTCCATATATCTGAAAGCTAGCTAAAAAAGTGAAAATTAGTACTGAAAAACAGAATGGAAAATGAAAGTAAGATATGATAACATACACTTTAATACCTTCATCCTTTATTCCATCAGCTAGGAAGCCTACTTACCTTGAACCATCCTAAATAACTCTATCAAAATTCTGTGTTTATGAATGAAAGGACTGCAGCAAAAGGCCGAATTATGTAGGTCTAATCCTTTTTGCTCAGTGAATCATATATAGGGCAGATGAACTGATGACAAAAAGGAGAGTAATGATACAGGTGAAATTCACCGCTTCTGGATATTTCTTAATTCAAGAAATCTGAGTGCTCTGTCTCTGATCATAGTACAGCTCTCATAAAGCTTGTTTGTAATACAGCATTGGACACCCAGTCAAAATTCTTCTTACTCTTAAATTAGAGTAAAATAGGTCCCAATACCATTTCAAGAAATTGCGTAGTCTGCTGAAGCTCTGAGCAATCTCCAGGGGGATGGTCACAACCAGGAAAGGAGCAGAGCCCAGACACCATATCAGTCTACAGAAGGTTACGCTAGGTACAGGACTATGTAATGACCTAGGAAGACCTTCTCATACTGGCCTTGAAAAATGAAGGAAATAGAGCTTTTGGTGCATGGTGTTACAAATATAGATGAGGCCGGAAACGTCATAAGCACACATGTAAATACAACACAAACAGAGGAGACAACAAAAGGCCGAAAATTAGCTGCCACGCTACATTGCGTAATTTATTGTTTGCCTTTATTGGGATCTCTACAATGACTTGCACAAGTGCTGTTTCACGTGTTCCACTGTGTATTTCTTTCCCTAATAAGAAAAGAGATAGGAACACAAGAAAAACTTAGAAGCAAAAAGGAAAGTTTTGTCTGATTCTCTTTGTCAGAAAATAAAAAGATTTAACTGAGAAAAATTGCATTTAATGGTGATTTTTATATGAACTGAGAGCTTTCCAACACAAACCAGTAGAATAAGAAAAAAGCCTTAGAGTTCATAAGGCAACCAGCCCATCCTTTATTTTCCCAGCTTCTCAAGAGTAAAACTAAACTAAAACTGTTCAAAAGGCAAAAATAAGTTTGTGGGGTTTTTTTAATATAGCATTATATAATACATATGACACTCACATGCAGACATTTGAAGAATTTAGAGTTAGGTTTACTTAATCTTTACTTCTAGGTCATGTTTGATAGTATTTACTGCCCGTTACTGGCACGGAGCAGGAAGCCTACTTACCGTTCTCGCTCTCCTGTTTCTATTAGCTTTTGGTTAATGGTTGCTCTCATCTGGGCATCTTTATTCATTTTGGAAATCTAGGTTTTTCACAGACCTAGGCAGGGCAGAAGAGAGCTGTGACAACCATCGGCGCCACTTAATACAGCAAAACGAGAGTCGCCCGCATAGAATTACACGCGGCACCGCCTCCATTTGCGCATCCCCGCCCTTGGCGGCCGGAGCGCTGGTACGTGACGGGCTCACGGGCCCAGCACCGAACGGCGCTCGCCCGCCTACCCTGGCGCCGGGCGGGGGGGGTGGGGCCGGTCAGTCACTGGGCCGCTTGCCCACCCTGGCCCGGCGCGGCCTTCGCACAGCCCGGCCCGCCCGCCTGCCACCTCACCCGCCCGGCCCGGCCCGGCCCGGCCCGGCCCACCTAGCGGCTCCCCTGCCGCGGCCGGAGGGAGGAAAAGGGGGCAAGGAAAGGCCCAGAGAAAGGCCCGAGCCCCATCTCACCCCTCCGCGGCACCGCCAGTCCCCAGCGGCAGGAGGCAGATCCACCTCCCGGACGCACAACACACCACCGCCTGCCCCGGGCGCCGCCGGGAAATGTAGTCTGCGCCGTCTCGGCGACTACAGCTCCCGGCGCGCTCCGCGGCAGACGGCGGCGCCGGGCCTGGACTACCGCTCCCAGCGTGCCCCGCTCCCGCCCGGCGCGGCCCTTCCCGTGGTGCCCCGCGGCGGCTCCCGCGCGCCTCCTGAGGGCTGCCGAGCCGCCTCCGCCGCTTCCCGAAGTTTTCCCCGCGGCCGCGGCATGGCGGGCGCCGCCCACTGCTCGCTGCAGGCCAAGCGCCTGCTCTTGGACCCCAAGTTCGAGGGCTACAAGCTGTCCCTGGAGCCGCTGGCCTGCTACCAGCTGGGGCTGGACGCGGGTGAGGAACAGGGCTGGGTCCGGCGGCGTGCGCGGCGCCGGGGAGGTGGGGGGGCGGTGGCCCGGCCGGCCCCTCGGGCAGCAGGGGGGGGCACCGGATCCGTCCGTGTTTCCCTCCGTCCTCTCGCGGTGCTCGGCGGCCCTCCGTGCGAGCGTGGCCTGAGATGGAGAAAGCCCAGCCCGCCACCCCCGGGCGCCTGCGCGCCTCTCCTCAGTCGGGAACGGCGGGTGGTTAAAAGACTCGGCGTTTCGTATCGATTTTTCCTGTTATAATTGTCTGCAATGTTGTCATTGGTCCCCCCCGCCAGCCTCAGGAGGCTTCATGGTGGACCAAGGTCTGTTACTGTTGTCGAATCACTGCCTTACAGCTTGTCCGCCCCTGTGAGTCTGAACCTAGTTTCAGACTGGGTAAGAAAACCTGTGTGACAAATCTGGGCTTGGCTTGTGCGCACTTGGTGGGGCCAGATGACCAGCTGAGGTAGTTCAAAGTGGTAGTGTACATGTGACTGTGGTAGAGTATATATGAAATTGGTATCTTCTACAAACGTCAGTAAATTAACTATTTTCCTTTCTTACTCTGCCCACAGTTCAGAGGTGGCTCTTCAGGCTATGCATTGCATGCTCTGCTTTTTCTGCTAAGCGTTATTAACATTTGAGGTCCTGGTCCATTAATGGGCTAATTCACTGACAAGAACATTGGCACAAAGTCACGTTGGGTATGTGCCTACAACCTTAGCCATGCTCCTTGAAATCTCTCAGCATTCTACCTTTATTGATTTCTGAAATTTAGATCCTTTGGAAGGTGCATGAATTAGTTTCATTTTTTTATAAAGTTGGGACACTAATACACAATTTGGGTGGACTGATCTCTTCCCCTATGTATTTATTGAACAATATACCTGTCTACAGAGTTAGCTGTTATGCGTTACTTTAGTTTTGTGTTGAATGCATTGCATTAGTAGTGAATCAGAAAGGTGCGTTTGCAGTGGTGAATTGACAGCAGTTGGATGGAAGTTGTATATGAATTGTGTATTGAAGGATGAGTGAGTGAGACTGAGGTGATACTGTATATGTATCTATGAGAGGACTGGAGAATTTAATGAGTAACATTTTTGTTATGTATTTTGACGTTTTTACTGTAAGACTGGTTTAGGTGTCACCTATCAGAAGTTAGTCCAAATTTAAGTGTGTGTATGTGTTTTAGAAGTGTACTACAGCTGTGTCAAAGATGGTAACAGATAGTGTAGCGTAAGCAGTCTCTTAGTTTATCCTTTATTTGATGTTCTGCCTATGGTCAAACTAGCTGTGTGGTTCTTGAATAGACACTTGTGCACCTGTCCTAAATAGATGAGGATTACAGATTTTCATTAACATATTTGAATGATGGAGTTGCTAATGGAGAGATGGATCTAGTCATTCTTGTCCGTTCAGATATTTTACGTAATAGTTACAGTAATTTGTGTGATAGAAGATTGATATGTGTGTCTGTGTTCTTTTCTTTCTCCACTTCCCACAGCACAAAGATCCTGGCTCACTGCAGTCTAACTTACTTGGCTGTCCTATTAAACCATTAATACAAAGTCACTTATTCTGTTCTCTGTGTGTGTTTTATGTAGATAGATATAGATATCAGTCCACTGAAGAGTGGAAAACTTTTGTTGTTGTTGCTTTTTAAAATCAGTAACATGAAATATAAAACAAACCAGGCCCTATATCTGTCTTCTAGATGTTTTGTTTGTCCATATTTCAGCCTGCTCTTAGGCCATACAGCTGTCTCTCGCCTTCCTAGTTTTCTCCTGCTTACTTCAAGACAGTTTCCTCACTCTACAGAGATATACCTGAACTTTGTATTTTCTAGTGTCAGTGGTCTACATATGCATTAAACTGAGGGCATCCTTCCATAACTTGAAGTTTATGTTGCGCAGGAATAATAGGTTGAGTTATAGAGACTGTGAGTGCTGTGTAGGCCATAGCTTTTTCAAATTACTGCATAAGAGAAGAAATTAATACTGTGTGAGAAGACCAAGGACTTCTGCTTTCCAGCACATTTGTGAGCAGATTAAAAGTCTCAGGAACTTGGTAGTTTGTGGATTATTGAATTAATATTTGTCACTGAGTGAAGAGTTTGATTTTATTTCCTCAAAGTGGGAGTGAGTAAAATACAACAGCTAAAAGAAAGGTAGAATGATTAGGAACACCATCAGCATGACTAATTTCCGATTTTATTCACAACTATGTGAAAAAATGTGGTAGTAGAATCTGGAAGATTAATGTGAAAAAGGCTGTTGAATCTTTTGTTTGTTTTCCAGGAAACTATTTCAGGAATGCTTGTCTCAAGTGACCTGAGGTTTGGACTTCTGCCTATGTGGCATCCCAGATTTCATGGCAGTAAGGTGAACGTGTGAGGTTTAGAGTACTTGGAATATGTGACAATAAGTGGAAATAGGTACTCATTCTTAAGTAGAACTGAGTTAACTCAGCTGTAGTTGAAGTATTTATGCAGTGTTATTACAAACATGAGTTTGATACATGAGTATTAATCTTTCTAAATTAATCTAAAAACATAGATATTTTCATCTATGTTTTTACATTTATCCATTTTTATTAATTTCACTGCTTGCTATAAAATCAAATTACCAAAAATATTGACACATGGAATTGATGCAGGCCTCTAGTACTGGAGCAAGTGGATGGCAGCACATGGTATTGAGAGGCAACTTATGGTGGCTGTCATGTTCATGTGGACTACAGTGAGCTTCATTTTCTGACCATTGTGTAAAACTTAGCATTCAGTTCTAATTTGCCTTTAACTGTCAAACTGTGCTTGCCAGGAAATTGCTGCAGTCAGATGTGCAGCTGAAGCAGAAAGAAATTTAAGACATTTATTTATTAGATCTGTGGTAGTGGAGAATTTTCTAGTGAATTTCTCAAATACATGGTCACAGTGAAGAAGAAGGGTGAAATTCTGATATCTTATGTTCCCTTTTAATTACTTTGATTGTATGTTCTTCTTTTATTTCTTCCTTACTTCTACCCGTTCTGTCCTAGCTAATCTAAAGTTTCACAGTCATTTTTCTTCTCTCATCCTGGTAACATGTTTTGACTAGTAACGAGTACCACACTATAATACCTTTAATTCTCAGCTCTTCATCCTAAATTTTGTCTGTTTTGCTCCTTATTTTCTTTAGTTTATTTCCGTAACTTATTTTCAAATGCCTCCTTTGCATTGAGCTTTGTAATGCCTTTCTTTTAGATCACTGAACCTTTGGGAGGGATGAAAGAGTGTCTCATTTACTGTCACCTCTTCTGCCCTGATCTGATCTCAGCAGAGCCCAAAGCAGTGGTTGTGGGGCAAATCCTTGTCTCCAACAAGAAGCATGTCTAAGATGCATGACATTTTTAAAGGAATGAGAGCCTTGCTCTTGACTTCCACTAGTCAGATGTAACTTGATTCCTTTTATTTTTTCCCAGAGGCCTGGAATTTATTCAGATGTGGGTGTCCCTCATGCCTTTCTCTCTCCCTTTCCTAGCTGGCAATAATAACCACCAGATATAATAACATCTGAAAGGCATAGTAAACATTCGCTCCAACATGGACCTCCTGTTGCAAGCCAGGAGAATATGCAGACAATGCATTAATTTGATCACACACATTTATGGGTTTTTATCACTTTTTTTGAAATATTGAGTTAATAAATGGCTGCCTTATTTGCAGTCTGTTTAGACTAGAAGGTGCGTGCTTCAGTGAAAAGTAGTTGCCCATTAGTGATGCTACATGGAAAACATGCGTTTATGTCTCTGTGGAGCCAAAGGCACTGATATATTTCAAACATTTATAGATTTTCCATTTCCATTTGAAAAATTAAATATAGAAAAAAAGCCTTTAAAGTAATGTGTGGGAAATACTAAGAAACTGTGAGCCACAGCTTTTTCAGATATTTATACCTGTAGTTCATAAATCTAGATTTATGGACTAGCTCAAGCACGTATGTATCTGTTCTTGTGTTGCGCTTTAATTTCTTGGGAAAGAAAAGGATAATGTAGAGGCAAGTTCTGCCTTGGAACTGTTGTTAAAGAAAATGGTTCTTGCAGCTGGCAGAAGTCAGCTTATAAATCAAGGCATTGCTATAGTGATACTTTCACAAATGCATTGCTAGTTTTTGGATCGTGTTCAATATAGTGCATGATAGATCCTATTTACTTCACACCTGTGTAAGTAATTTGATCAAGCAAAAATACTTCATTACATGGTATCTGTCAGCCTGTGCTTGTTTTCAGCAAGTTATGTGTTCATTAAACAGTAAATTTTTCTGTTTAGTCTATTAATGTACTTATGGCAGTAGAATAAACAAGCCTTGTACTTTTACTCAAAACCAGCAATGAGATGATGCTGCCATTAACAATAAAAACATATTTGTTAATGTTAAAAGAATTAAAGCAGGGTTAGAAGGATCTTTGAATGCTGATACTAGAAAATAAGTTAATGTAATCTCTTCCACTACTAGATAAGTGTATATGAAATACTAAATTGCTTCCACTGGGTGGCGTTGCGAAACAAAGTATGACATACAAGCATATAAACATTCGGTGCCCAAAAATGATACGTCAGTGTAATTATTTTACATATTATCTGGTGTTGTAAAGTTGTTTTGATGTATTCAGTAAAATATCTAAAAATGGGGGGAGTTCTCACCCTTTTTTCTCTACCTTTCCCCCCCCCCTCCAGTTCTTCTTCATACGTCTGATGGCAGATGTAAGACTTCACTATTCATTTAAGTAGAAGTCCCTTGATAGTGGTCTTTATTCAAAGGAGGTTTTTTTGCAGTGCAGTGTAAAAGTTATAATAAGATCCAGTTAGGTTAGGGACATCTTGCTGCTTCTGTTGATTCTTATGAGTTGCTTTGTATTTAGTGCTTTTGGTTTTAAGTAAAGGTGGTGAGAGTGAAAATCTTTGCTTAAATATCTTCGAACTGTTTTGAGTCAATTTACTTTTTTTAAATGCAGTTCTAGAAAAGTGGCATAATTTTCTTCATACTAGTCTGAAATATCTCACCTAACTAGGGTTTTTGAGAAATAATATTGAAAGCCGAGATTTGATTTATACATTCTACATACTTCCTGTCTTTTCTGGTGTGACAGTATTAATCAGTGTTCCTGGGTTTTAGAGGTGCAGATTTATTTATCAGAAACTTGAAGACAATGTATCATTCTGTTGAATAGCTGTCGTTAACTGTTGCTGGTTAATTGAACTCAAAAAGCTGAAAAAACCCCACCAAAACAACACAAAAAACCCCAAAACCAAACAATAACAAAAAATCATCAAAAAATCCTGACCAAACAACCAAAGAACCACAAAGCTATGTGACTGAATAAGGGGGTGATCTGATTGAAGTATTTCTTCGTTTCCCTTTATATTAACTTCTCTTTTTCTGAATTTACTTTATTAAAAGTCTTAATTTCTTGTCACATTTGTCCTTCATTTTTGCACTCAGCTCTCTTGGTCTTCTCCTCATTTTCCCAAGGACTATCAAGAAAACTTGAACCTGGAAGGCTGTAGAAAGGAAGGAATGAACTTCATCCTAGTGTAAAATCTCCTATAAGCTATCTGAGCACATGGTATGTAATAGCAGATGGCATTTGTGCACAGATTTCTCTTGATCACAGAATGGGTTTCAATTAATCAAGGTTGGAATAGTTTCTCTAATTACTTCTTGGCAGAGCTATATATGCAGCATACGTTCTGCAAGCAGTTGATAACCTTATTTGAAGTGTTTCATGACAGTACCCTACACATTTGTTTGATCTTCTGGTTTAAAATCACCTACAAATTGTATAGTTTCTGACTTCTGTTTATGAAGAATTAATTGCCTATGGCAATTATGCAAGGGATTTGGATCTCCTGTTCTGACCCGTTATTATTCAGGGCTTCTCAAGACTACAGCCTGAAAAACTAAAGGACAGAGAATTTATTCATGTTCTTCCAGCTTTTATAAATCTTATCACCTTAGAATCAGCTAATCAATAGTATATTGTTCCAAGAATTTTCTTGAAAGGTTATACGTTTGCTTTAGGAGGCATCTACTTTGGACTATTTTTACACTATTTGTATGTGTTTTAGTTACAATTCTGACAGTAGCAACATGTCTAGAGGTCAGGGAGGGAGAAGTGGAGAAAGGAAGATTTATAAAATAAATCAATTTAGGTTTTCTGTGCTAAAAAGGCTTTACATGCTTCTGCATGTGTATTGTAATTTCAGAAGATCAGTTAATGTAGCTACACAGGAAGTAGATGACATGTACTTGGTTTCACTGAAAATAATTATCTTGGATTATATTTGGTTTTGTCCTTAATTGTTTACAGAATATTCACAGCATCTCTTGTCGTGTTGGGAAAAATATCTCTCTAATAGAGCTTGATTCTACAAAGAGCTTTAAAATGCATTTTCGCAACGCATCCTTCTAATTTCTTTTACAGTGTAATTTACTGTAAAATATTCTAATTAGTTAAAGTAGAAATTGGAATGGGTAGCAGTCTTTCCCATTATGACAGGTGTATTTTCTTCTCACTCTTTTGTTGATACTCTAGCTTTATTTGAAGGGCTGTGGCCTGGGGAACAGTAATTTATTAATTACAGAGGTACAGAAATCCCTCCTGTGTGGTGAATATGAATAATGATTTGAGATGAGTGGCGTTAATACTGTTGATTTGCAAATATCAACAGTGATTATCAACAGATGGATGGTCACACTCAGAGTTGTGGTCAATGTCTTGATGTCCAAATGGCAACCAGTGATGAGTGGGGTCCTGAGGTGTCAGTACTGGGACCAGTGCTATTTAACATCTTTGTTGATGACAGGGACAGTGGGACTGAGTGTGCCCTCAGCAGGTTTACCAACGACACCAAGCTGTGCGGCGCAGGGTCAATGTGCTGGAGGGAACAGATGCCATCTAGAGGGACCTGTACAGGCTTGAGAGGTGGGCCTGTGTGAACCTCATGAAATTCAGCAAGGCCAAGTGCAGGGTCCTGCACATTGGGGCAATCCCAAGCACAAATACAGGCTGGGTGGAGGGTGGATTGAGGGCAACCATGTGGGGAAGGGTTTGGGGGTGTTGGTTGATGAGAAGCTCAACATGAGCCGGCAATGTGCACTTGCAGCCCAAAAAGCCAACTACATCCTAGGCTGCATCAAAAGAAGCGTGGCCACCAGGTCAAGGGAGGTGATTCTGCTCCTCTACTCTGCTCTGGTGAGACACCACATGGAGTACTGTGTCCAGCTCTAGAGTCCTCAGCACAGGAAAGACATGGACCTGTTGGAGTGAGTCCAGAGGAGGGCCATGAAGATGATCAGAGGGCTGGAGCACCTCTCCTTTGAAGACAGGCTGAGAGAGTTGGTGTTGTTCAGCTTGGGGAAGAGAAGGCTCTGGGGAGACCTTATAGCAGCCTTTCAGTACCTAAAGGGGGCCTACAGGAAAGATGGGGGAGGGACCCTTTATCAGGGAACATAGTGATAGGACAAGGGGTGACAATTTTAAACGGAAAAAGGATAGATTTAGATTAGATATTAGGAAGAAATTCTTTACTGTGAGGGTGGTGAGACACTGGAACAGGTTGCCCAGAGAAGCTGTGGATGCCCCATCCCTGGAAGTGTTCAAGGCCAGGCTGGATGGGGCTTTGAGTAACCTGGTTTAGTGGGAGGTGTCCCTGCCCATGACAGGGGAGTTAGAACTAGATGATCTTTAAGGTCCCTTCCAACTCTAACCATTCCATGATTAGGAGACTAATTGCTAATTTTTTAACATCATTTTACAAGTATTTTATATAGTAGGACCAGATTTTTTACTAGTCAGACAGTATAATCTTGCATAGTTTCCTATAGCCACTTGTATGTTAATAGCCAGTATATCTGCTGAGGTCGGTTCTGAGGTGTCTAGTGACTATGGGATTGATGATATTGTGATTGCTCTGCAGTGCCACTGATTGCACTGCCAAATGAAATAGTGTTTCCAGTAATTGGTGTTCTGACAGAGTGGAATAAACTACTGCTTCTTTAGTAGGTTTTAAGTAGATGCTAAAGAACAGTGTAAGAAATCTAAGGTGAGGACTGCTGGATAGAGTTGTGAATGGTCTATGTTACAGGGGTGGATGGAAGTGAAATACTGGTGTCATGGTTTAGGCCCAGCCAGCAACAAAGAACCATGTGGCAGCTTGCTCACTCCGGCCCCAGTGGGATGGGGAATAGAAGGCAAAACTCATGGTCTGGGATAAAGACAGTTTATCAGAACTGCAAAAGAAGAGAAAAACAACATCAGTAAGACTGATAAAAGAATATACAGTTTAATGCACAATTTAACTGCTCACCGACCAGAACCCGAAATGCCTAGCCCGCTCCATGACGTCACATGGTATCGAATACCTCTTTGGCTACCTTGGGTCAGTCATCCTGGCTGTGTCCTGTCCCAGCTTCTTGTGAAAATTAACCCTGTCCCCACTGGGATCAGGACAATTGGAAATAGCTTTGCTCTGTTTTTGAGCAGAAAAGAGAAGAAAGTGGAAGAAAAAGTAGGAACTACAATAACTGTTGCTATGAGAAGGCTTAGCCTTGACGTGCTTTCCCCATACTCTGGGTCTGAAGGCTGACGGAGTTTACTTGTAACTTTTGAAAGGGTTTTGCTTTTTGTGTGAAGTTCGAGATAAACTTCCTGCAGGGAAGCTGAAGTCCTAGGATGACTGTACTGGAGAGTGAACTGGAGTGACAGCCTGTCTGAGACTGTCTGGGGAAAAAGTTGCTGCACCAGAACAACAGCAGTGGAGAGAGAAGTGAGAATATGTGAGAGAAACAACTCTGCAGACACCAAGGTCAGTAAAGAAGGAGGGACATAAGGTGCTCCAGGCACCAGAGAAGAGATTCCCCTGCAGCCTGTGGTGAAGACCATGATGAGGCAGGCTGTCCCTCTGCAGCCCATGGAGGTTAACAGTGGAGCAGATAGCCACCTGCAGCCCATGGAGGACCCCATGCTGTAGTAGGTGGATGCCTGAAGGAGGCTGTGACCCCATGGGAAGCCCATACTGGAGCAGGTTGGCTGGCAGGACTTGTGACCCCGTAGGGGACCCACGCTGGAGCAGTCTGTTCCTGAAGGACTGCACCCCATGGAAAGGACCCGTGCTGGAGCAGTTCATGAAGAACTGTAGCCCATGGGAAGGACTCACATTAGAGAAGTTTGTGGAGGACTGTCTTCTGTGGGAGGGATCCCACGCTGGAGCAGGGGAAGAGTGTGAGGAGTCCTCCTGCTGAGGAGGAAGGAGCAGCAGAGACAACATGGGATAAACTGACTACAACCCCCATTCCCCATCCCCCTGTGCTGCTGTGGGGGAGGAGGCAGAGAAATTGTGACTGAAGGTGAACCCAGCAAGAACGAAGGGGTGGGTAAATGTATTTTAAGATTTGATTTTATTTCTCATTACCCTACTCTGATTTTGATTGTCAAAAAATTAAATTAATTTCCCCGAGTTGAATCTGTTTTGTCCATGATGGTGATTGGTGAATGATCCCTCCCTGTCCTTATTTCGACCCACGAGCCTTTCATTATTTTTTCTCTCCCCTGTCTATCTGAGGAGGGCAGTGATAGGTTGGCTTTGGTGGGTCAGGGCCAACCCACCACTGTAGGCCACCATAAAAGGTAATAGTTATTACATGATTGTCATGGTTTCAGCTGGGATGAAGTTAACTTTCTTGCTAGCAGCTAGTATAGCGCTATGGTTTGGATTTGGGATGAGAAACCGGGATGGTAGTGCACTAATGTTTTTGGTTGTTGCTAGGTAGTCAAGGCCTTTTCTGCTTCTGATGCCGCCCTGCCAATGAGCAGGCTGGAAGGGCACAAGAAGTTGGGAGGGGACACAGCCAGGGCAGCTGACCCCAACTGACCAAAGATATATTCCATACCATGTGACATCATGGTCAGTATGTAAAGCTGGGGGAAGAAGGAGGAAGAGAGGGATGTTCAGAGTCTTTCTTCCCAAGTAACCTTTATGTGTGATGGAGCCCTGCTTTTCTGCACATGGCTGAACACCTGCCTGCCGATGGGAAGTAGTGAATGAATTCCTTGTTTTGTTTTGCTTGCGTGTGCGGCTTTTGCTCTACCTATTAAACTGTCTTTATCTCAGCCCTCGAGTTTTTCCTCACTTACATTCTTCTGATTCTCTCCCCCATCTCAACTGGGGGCAGTGAGCGACTGTCTGCGTGGTTCTAGCTGCTGGCTGGGGTTAAACCATGACGGTGATCACAGTGAATGACTGCAGTGGCCTTCAGTGCGGATGACCAGCTTTCCAAGTTTATGGTGAAATTTTAAACTCTGTATGCATAACGTATTTTTCTTCAAATAAACAAGGCCTATGAACTAAGGATGGAAGAATTATTTTTAAATTTTTAGTTTGAACTTTAAATTATTACATTATAAATAAATAAATGTTAAAATAGTAATCTTTTTTTTTTTTTCTCCACAGCTGTAGCAGAAGTGAAACTTCGTGATGATCAATATACCCTTGACCACATGCGTGCTTTTGGCATGTATAATTATCTCCATCTTGATTCCTGGTACCAGGATAATGTCTACTATGTGGATCAATTTGGAAGGGTTATGAATGTGTCAGTGACTCTGGTAAGAAGAAACCTTTTAAAAAAATTACTGAATTTGAAAAGATGTGGGGTAGATAAGAAAATATCTACATAGAAAATATGGCAAGTAGGATCCAAATGCAAAAACTGGGGGGAGCTACTGCCAGGAAGACAGGTAAATTAACAAAAATGCAGGTCACCAGTAAGGATGCAAACATTTTAAGTGAGGTTTCCAACATATTTTCATTAATAGTATTGCATTAGCATTGCAGTAGTGTTGCATCTGCTTCCATTCTGGGGAAGATACACATGATGACAAGCTGAAGAAAAGAATAGACACTTCTTTTCTAATTGCTGGCTGTTTCTCCTCTACATTACTTGATGTTTGTCTGTTTGCTAATTTGAAAATCCAATCACTGTAGATATGAGGAAAGAAAGAAGCTGTACGCAGTAGAATTAGAAAGCCTTTATGGACTAATAGCTTAATCTAGGCATCACTCATTGGAGGCAAAAAGGTGCTGGTGACCCTGGGCATGAAATAGAGTGTAAGCAAGCTAGGCCGAGTCTGAAAAACATCACAGTTCTCTGCTTTTATACTGATAAGTAGTCAAACTTGCTATTTCTTTTGAGCCATTTTAATGCATGGATGCACTAGTTTCTGTGACAAAGCTATTCTTCATTCTTGGGGGGAAAGGACGCAGCTCTATGGGCACTAGGTTTCTGGTACATGCAATTGTAGCATGTGGTCATTAAGGAATAAAAGACTGTCAAAAGGAAAATAGCCATTGACATGTTACCAAGGAATCTGTCTTGTACTGTGTGGGACAAAAGAAATCAGGGTAATGCATGATTTTTTTGAGAAGCGTCACTTACTCTGTGCAAGGTTCCGGGGGTGGAAATTACTAGGCCAGGGCTAAGCTGAGAAAAATCCTGAAATGGTAGTTTTAGATTTTTCAGAAAATACAGGTATCCAGAGAATGGTACGCTGAGAACTGAAGCTGCAAAATAGTTCCTTTACTTTTCATAGAACATGGAAGCAGTTGGAGCCTTTGGCAGACTCTTGCTGAGACAGAATAATCTTCTGGGACTTCTTCCAAATCTTTTGAGATCATCTAGATTCCCAGTAGGAACGTCTTAAAGAAAGAAGCTTGTCAGGGAAGGCCTTCTGTGAACACTGGCTTGCCACAATCTTATTTTTTTTGTGTTTTTTCCTTGTGCTGGTTAGCCTTGGCTGGCTGACAGACACCTACCCAGACACTCTCTCACTCCCCCTCTTAACATGATGGGGAGAAAAGTAAGGCAGAAAAGCTTGTACATTGAGATAAAAACAGGACAATCACTTACCAATTCCCATCATGCGCAAAACAGACTTGACTTTGGGGAAATTAATTTAATTTATTG
The DNA here is from genome assembly GCF_028500815.1 of Rissa tridactyla. Classification (NCBI taxonomy): domain Eukaryota; kingdom Metazoa; phylum Chordata; class Aves; order Charadriiformes; family Laridae; genus Rissa; species Rissa tridactyla. The sequence goes on from NC_071467.1 coordinate 19,907,605, forward strand.
CTAATTAAAACTAGAGTAGGATGATGAGAAACAAAGTCACACAAAGCTCCTACCAGGAGCTTGCTCCAGCCTGGGCTTTCCATGGGCTGCAGCGTGGATATCTGCCCCACTGTAGTCCTCCATGGGCTGCAGAGGAACAACCTGCTTCCCCATGATCTGCTCCAGGGGCTGCATGCGAGCCTCTGCTCTGCACCCCGGTCTCGGCTGACAGGCTCAGCCGTGTCCTGTGGCGTGTCAATTGGAGGGGGTTGGAAGCGGCTGTGTGTGGCACGGGGCAGCCCTGGCCTCTCCCAGAGGCCACCGCTGCAGCTCCACTGACAGCACAACACAGACAGCCAGGACATTCCTTTATTAGGAGGGCACTAAAGTGTGTGAATTTATTTCTTAGCAGATAAACTAGACAAAGGATTTTACAACAGGCGGTAATTTGCATTTTTATGTGCAGTAAAATGAAATAAGAAATATTCTTCCCTAGGACTGATGGGTCCATCGGAATCTTCAAGAAAATAGTAGTTGGTTAATATCTTGTCACGAGTTTCAGTTCCACTGGACTGTGAAATAAACAGCCACCGTCTTGTGTCCTAATGCACAATACAGTGCTGTTTTTCAAAGGAAACATGTTTGCATATGTATCAAAAGGAATGTGTATTCAGAAACATCAACAAGGTGTCTCATTACAAATGTGCCTAGCCATATATTAGTCAAATGTATATTACAAATAATATTGTTTTCAGCCAAGTATAGCTTACAAGTTAGCAACGGCCACAATTAAAATTAATGTCAGTCTTCTTTAAAATAGAAGATGGAACAGGTTAACATGCTTATCCTAAATCCAAGGTGAAAGAACACATAGGCTTTTTAACACATAGCTATTTATAGTTCTGCTTCCTATTTCGGTTGCAACTTTGATTCTGATATGGCGGTGTGTTAGTTATCCATAAATCATGAATTATCCCTGCAACTTAGGTGTTTAAAAAGATGTCATCTGTGAAGGCAAAAGGTGTAGGTAATATCTTGCCACTTGCTCAAAATCAAATATAATTGAAAAAGAGGCGTGATCAACACAAGAAATTTCTGTAAGTCAATGGATGAGTATTCAGGTGGGTTTTTTATACCAGGTTGAGAAAGTTGTTACCCTAACTTGGCTGGAAATACTGTATAGAAGTGTTAATATTCTTCTATTACAGCTATGGGACTATAGGACTTCTTTCATTCAATAAGCCAGCATCGATACTTTCTTTTAAAGACCCAATGGGTAGTGTAGGGACAGGATTCCTGACTTGTGTTTCTTTGATTGTTGTGGGATTTTTTGCATCTGACTTGACTTTTTAAATTGCTTGATGTTTGTAATACTGGAATGTAGCTGGAAAATGAATATTGAAAGTTTTCATCTCCAGCAGTTAAATACTTGGACTTCATTTCCCTACTTTCAGCTCTTCTTGCAAAGATGACTTTCTTTCGTTTTCTATTCAAATAATGGAATTGAGGAATTGTGGCAACAGTAACTCTTCTGACACTTAAGGAAAACCCTTAATGGCATCTATATTTTCATATTTCTGAATGCCAGTGAGAATTAGCTGTAGAATGCTGTTTCTGTAACTTTCAGTTAACTTCAGTTCAGAACAACTGTTAGTGGCACCAGAAACAACGTGGTAATTCTGTGAAATGAGTCAGAATAACGAAGCAGTTAAAGTGAAGAACAACATCATCTTTTAGACGTCTGTATCAGCGTTTTAAATACTTGGCTCTTTGTTATTCAGAATGCTGGGTGTGGACGTTTTTTGGTTAGTTAGAGAGATGTGTCAGATGCCCAGGTATTTTGATTTTTCATAAAAACAAAGTTCTGTATTTGTTATGGCTACTTTGTGGAAATTGTCATATAACTTGGTGGTTGTGGTTTTTTTTCCTTTCTCCTTATGTTTTGTCTTTTCTCAGTCCCTGTCTTTTCATTGGAAAATTCATTCTTATTTTAAATCTCTTCTGAAATATTGCTTGTTTGTACAGTATGACAGACTGTGACTTTGGAACGATACAAATTAAAAATTTTAATCTTACAGGCATGCCAAAGAACCTAAGTAAAATTTCACTACTCTGTGTAAGCTAAGACACGCTTACTTAAATAGAGCCTGGCATGGGGCTCAGAACAGTAGAGGGAATTTTTAACCTTGCATTTTACATTATGTTTCTTGTACCTGTGCACTCCTTATCGTGAGCAACTAGAATACACTCTGCCTTGGTCTGTCTGACTTTGCCTGTGGAGGAACCATTTGCTCATAATTTCTATACACATTTGAAACTTGGGCTGCTTAAAAGGCTTAAAATCAGGGTTAGTGTCATAGGCAGGTGAGACGATGGAGCTGCTGAAAGGAAAGGGGTTGTTCTAATAGTGAAGGCACCCAGATGAAACGTGGACTAGATGAACAGAACGACAGGCCAAAAGGAAGCACAGTATGCTGTCAAGAAGCAAAAAAGTGAGCAGCGCTAGAATTAAAGGCCAGTGGAAAAGATAAGAGAGAGATCTGGGAGTGAAAAATAGTTAAACAAAGGAAGAATCTTTGTAGAGAAGTGAAGGGAGATGAAGAACTCAGTCTGACAAGAAACTGCATCTAGTTTTTTCTTAAAGGAACTGTGTCGCTGTCATTTAAACCTAATTACTGTGAATCAACCTGACTTCTGTTAAAATCACTATAGTTGTTTTAGCCAGCTCTTGTTGGTGTAATACATGGCTATGGTATCTCAACATCCCCTCATGCTTCTGAAGTAGGGAGTTACCGTTAACCACTGTTAATCAGCTGGTGAACAGTGAAAAACAGTACGTCTAAAAGCAGATCTGACACAGAAGGAGTTTGAGTGCAGGTTTTGTTTCAGCTTCAAGTAAGTCCATCCTTTTCATTATTGGACTGAAATTAGAGACTGTTCTCATCATAGAATCATAGAATGGTTTGGGTTGGAAGGGACCTTAAAGATCATCTCATTCCAAACCCCCTGCCATGGGCAGGGACACCTCCCACTAGACCAGGCTGCTCAAAGCCCCATCCAGCCTGGCCTTGAACACTTCCAGGGATGGGGCATCCACAGCTTCTCTGGGCAACCTGTTCCAGTGTCTCACCATCCCCACAGTAAAGAATTTCTTCCTAATATCTAATCTAAACCTCCCCTCTTTCAGTTTAAAACCGTTACCCCTCATCTTATCACTACACTCCCTCATAAAGAGTCACTCTCCATCATTCCTGTAGGTCCCCTTTAGGTACTTGAAGGCCGCTATACGGTCTCCCTGGAGCCTTCTCTTCTCCAGGCTGAACAACCCCAACGCTCTCAGCCTGTCTTCAAAGGAGAGGTGCTCCAGCCATCTTCTGATCATTTTTGTGGCCCTCCGCTGGACCCATTCCAGCAGGTCCATGTCCTTCTTGTGCTGAGAACTCCAGATCTGGACACAATACTCCAGGTGGGGTCTCACCGGAGCGGAGTAGAGGAGCAGAATCACCTCCCTGGAACTGCTGGCCATGCATCTTTTGATGCAGCCCAGGATGTGGTTGGCTTTCTGGGCTGCGAGTGCACATTGCCGGCTCATGTTGAGCTTCTCATCCACCAACACCCCCAAGTCCTCTGCCTTAGGGCTGCTCTCAATCCGTTCTCCGCCCAGCCTGCATTTATGCTTGGGATTGCTGTGACCCAGGCGCAGGATTTTGCAGTTGGCGTGGTTAAACTTCATGAGGTTTGCATGGGCCATCTCTCAAGCCTGCACAGGTCCCTCTGGATGGCATGCCTTCCCTCCAGCATGTCGACTGGTCCACATAGCTTGGTGTCGTCGGCAAACTTCCTGAGGGTGCTCTCAATCCCACTGTCTCTGTCATCAACAAAGATGTTAAACAGCACTGGTCCCAGTACAGACCCCTGAGGAACGCCACTTGTCACTGGTTTCCACTTGGACATTGAGTCGTTGACCGCAACCCTTTGAGTGCGGCCATCAAGCCAGTTCCTTATCCACCAAGTGGTCCATCCATCAAATCCATGTCTCTCCAATTTCTAGGCCAGGATGTCATGTGGGACAGTGTCAAACACTTGCATAAATCCAGGTAAATTATGTCTATTGCTCTTCCTTTATCTACCAATGCTGTAACACCATCGTAGAAGGCCACCAGATTTGTCAGGCATGATTTGCCCTTGGTGAAGCCATGTTGGCTGTCACCAATTGCAGTCTTATTTTCCATGTGCCTTAGCAGAGATTCCAGGAGGATCTGCTCCATGATCTTACGGAGCACAGAGGTGAGACTGACCAGCCTGTATTTCCTTGCGTCTTCCTTTTTTCCCTTTTTGAAAATGGGGGTTATATTTCCCCTTTTCCAGTCAGTAGGAACTTCACCAGACTGCCTAATAAATGCCTCAAGTTAAATTAGTGAACAGAAACGTTGCAAGTAAGAGCATTTCCTTTCTTGCCTATTGAGAGAAAGGCTTTGTAATGTATAATGAAGATTATTTTTCACTTTCTTCAGGAGATATATTGAGTCTTGATGTTCTTGCTGATAAATCTGATGTGAGCTTTAGAAGATTAAATGGTTGATAGTTGGTATTTTTTTAATTTTTATTTTTTAAATTACATCCAAAACTATTTGAAGCTTACTGATAATATTCACTTGACAACTGACAAAAGTGTGGTGTTCTGTAATATTACATAGTATAGCCTGGTAAATCACTGTTAACAGGGATGATGCTTCTTCTTTCTGTGATAAGATGCATGGGATTTTAATTATTTTTTTCCTAGGCACAGCAGTCATTGCTAGTTACAATGGAACACTTTTATTGTAGAAAACACTGCCTTTCAGTGAAACCCTACAATAAAGTAAAAGATGAGGAAGCCAAAATTCTTTGTATCTAGTGTTTGTGGGATTTTTGTTTGTTTTGTTTGGGTTTGGGGTTTTTTGGTTGGTTGGTTGTTTTTTAATTCTTTCATTCTCCCCTCCTGAATGTATTGTAAATTAGTGGAATAGTTCAAGGGGGCATAGTGATGCAACGAAATCTACAAAGTGACCCTGAATGCTTCCAATAATTAAAAATCAGATTTGCATCTTTTCCATTGCAGGTTTCATAATAACCCTTGTGCCTTTTTGTAGTACACAGTAAGCTCTCATATGAATTCAAGTAGGCCCAAAAGACAAGCAGGCTATCTGTTTGTCATCTGGTCTTTTTGCTGTTGCTTATTAAAATGGTACTTAACCAAATCCAATTTCTCTTCCTTACCTTCGTTTTAACCTTCTGATTTTAATAACATCTGGAAAATATGAAGGATTTTAAATCCCCCCAAATACAGACTTTTCAGCAAATGAGGCTGCGGCATGCTTTGCATGCACAAGTTTGTTCTTTCTGTATTGCATACATGTGCACAAGTGCAAAGAAATCTTTTAAAGATGGTGCTTTGTATATATATTTTTGATTGCCTTATTTCACAAACCAGAATGAGTGAGTTTCTATTACTAGAACTATATATAAATATCTATATATACACACATATCTATAGATATATATGATTTAACCCCCACCCCAAGGTATCCATTGCTTGGGTGAAAATAGAGGGGCAGGAGATACTTAGAAAATATAATAATGTGGCTGAAATTTCAAGGCCTGTAATGATATGCTGTTTTAATCTGATACTTTTTCACTGCTATTTCTTAATCTCATGCCCACCCTTACTATAGTGAGAGTGTATTTTGGGTGGCACAGAATAGATAAATACTTGTTTCCCCTCCAGGTTTTCAGTACAAAAATATAGAATCATAGAATTGCCTAGGTTGAAGGGACCTTGAAGATCATCTAGTCCAACTGTCAACCTAACTCTGACAAAAACTGTCATTAAACCATGTTGCTAAACACTATGTCTACCCATCTTTTAAATACCTACAGGGATGGTGACTCAACCACTTCCCTGGGCAGCCTGTTCCAATGATTGATAACCCTTTCAGTGTGAAAATTTTTCCTAATATCATAGAATCTTCATGGTTGGAAAGGACCCTTAAGATCATCGAGTCCAACCAAACAACCTGCAATCTCTGCCACTAGAGCATGCCCTGAAGTGTCAAATCTAGATGTTTCTTAAATACCTCTAGGGATGGTGACTCAACCACCTCCCTGGGCAGGCTGTTCCAGTGCCTGACCACTCTTTCAGTAAAGTAATTCTTACGAATATCTAATCTAAACCTCCCCTGCCGCAACTTCAGACCATTTCCTCTGGTCCTGTCATTATTCACTTGGGAGAAGAGGCCAACACCCACCTCTCTACAGCCTCCTTTCAGGTAGTTGTAGAGGGCAATGAGGTCTCCCCTCAGCCTCCTCTTCTCCAAGCTAAACACGCCCAGCTCCCTCAGCCTCTCCTCATGTGACCTGGTCTCCAGACCCCTCACCAGCCTGGTAGCTCTCCTCTGGACACGCTCCAGCACTTCAGTGTCCCTCTTGTACAGAGGGGCCCAGAGCTGAACACAGCACTCGAGGTGAGGCCTCACCAGTGCCGAGTACAGAGGCACGATCACTTCCCTGCTCCTGCTGGCCACGCTATTCCTGATACAAGCCAGAATGCTGTTGGCCTTCTTGGCCACCTGGGCACACTGCTGGCTCATGTTAAGCTGGCCGTCCACCAGCACCCCCAGGTCCTTTTCTGCTGGGCAGCTTTCCAGCCACTCTTCCCCAAGCCTGTAGCGTTGCTTGGGGTTGTTGTGACCAAAATGCAGGACCCGGCACTTGGCCTTATTAAACCTCATACAGTTGGCCTTGGCCCATCGATCCAGCCTGTCCAGGTCGCTCTGTAGAGCCTTCCTACTCTCAAGCAGATCAACACTCCCACCTAGTTTGGTGTCATCTGCAAACTTACTGAGGGTGCACTCAATCCCCTCATCCAGATCATTGATAAAGATATTAAACAGAACTGGCCACAAAACTGAGCCCTGAGGGACACCACTGGTGACCGGCCGCCAAGAGGATTTCACCCCATTAATCATAACTCTCTGGGCATGGCCATCCAGCCAATTTTTAACCCAGCGAAGAGTACACTTGTCTAGGCCGTGATTTGCCAGGTTCTCCAGGAGAATGCTGTGGGGGATGGTGTCAAAGGCCTTACCAAAGTCCAGATAGACAACGTCCACAGCCTTCCCTGCATCTAGAAGGTGGGTCACATAGTCATAGAAAGAGATCAGGTTGGTTAAGCAGGACCTCCCTTTCCTAAACCCATGCTGGCTGGCCCTGATCCCTTGGCTGCCCTGCACTTGCCTTGAGAGCTCACTCAGGATGATCCTCTCCATGATCTTTCCTGGTACCGAGGTCAGGCTGACAGGCCTGTAGTTTTCCGGATCCTCCTTCCGGCCCTTCTTGTAGATGGGCGTCACATTAGCCACCCTCCAGTCATCTGGTACCTCCCCTATTGACCAAGACTGTTGATAAATGATGGAGAGAGGCTTGGTGAGCTCTCCCGCCACCTCCCTGAGTACTCTTGGGTGAATCCTATCCGGTCCCATAGACTTATGTGCGTCCAGGTGCAGAAGCAGATCATTGACTACTTCCTCCTGGATTGTGGGTGGGTTGTTCTGCTCTCCATCCTTATCTTCCAGTTTAGGAGGCTGAGCACCCTGGGGATAGCTGGTCTGACTATCGAAGACGGAGGCAAAGAAGGCATTCAGTATCTCAGCCTTCTCCTCGTCCTTGGTTGCAACTTTCCCCCCAGCATCCAGTAAGGGATGGAGATTCTCCCTCGCTCTCTTTTTGTTGATGTATTTATAAAAACTTTTTTTGTTGTCCTTAATGTTAGTGGCCAAGTTGAGCTCCAGCTGGGCTTTTGCCTTCCTAATTTTCTCTCTGTATAACCTAACGAGATCTCTGTACTCCTCCTGAGTTGCCTGTCCCTTCTTCCAAAGGTGGTAAACCCTCCTTTTATTCCTAAGTCCCATCAGAAGTTCCTTATTCGTCCAGACTGGCCATTTTCCCCGCCCTTTAGACTTGCGACACTTGGGGACAGCCTGCTCCTGGGCCTTTAAGATTTCCTTCTTGAAGAGCGTCCAGCCTTCCTGGACCCCTTTGCCCTTCAGGACTATCTCCCAAGGGACTCTCTCAACCAGTGTCTTGAACAGGCCAAAGTCTGCCCTCCGGAAGTCCAAGGTGGAGGTTTTGCTAACCCCCCTCCTTACATTACTATGTATTGAAAACTTGACCATTTCATGATCACTAAACCCAAGAGGACCTCCGACCACCACATGTCCCACTAGTCCTTCTCTGTTTGTGAACAGTAGGTCTAGCAAGGCACCTCCCCTGGTAGGCTCACCTACCAGTTGTGTCAGGAAGTTATCCTCCATGCACTCGAGGAACCTCCTAGCCTGCCTGCTCTCTGCTGTGTTATATTTCCAGCAGATACCTGGCAGGTTGAAGTCCCCAACCAGAACAAGGTCTGGCAATTGCGAGACTTCAGCTAGCCGCTTATAGAATACTTCATCTGTCTCCTCATCCTGGTTGGGTGGTCTATAGCATACTCCCAGCACAAGATCTCCCTTATTTCCCTTCCCCTTCATCCTTACCCATAAACACTCGACTTTATCATTGGAATCTAGCTCTATACAATCAAAACATTCCCTAATGTACAGAGCCACACCCCCGCCTCTCCTTCCTTGCCTGTCCCTTCTGAAGAGCTTATAGCCATTCATCGCAGCATTCCAGTCGTGACAGTCATCCCACCACGTTTCCGTGGTGGCAACTACATCATAGCTGTCCTGCTGCACAATGGCTTCCAGCTCATCCTGTTTTTTGCCCATGCTACGTGCATTCGTGTAGATGCACTTGAGCTTGGCTACTGATTTCACCCCCATCCTTGGCCCTTTATCCCTAGGCTCATTACTAGTGGGCCTGTTTTATCCCCTTCCCCCTTCGTTTCTAGTTTAAAGCCCTGTCCATGAGCCTTTCTAACTCTTGGCCTAGTACCCTTTTCCCCTTTTGGGATAGGGTTTTCCCATTCTTAGCAGGCAGGCCCGGCGTCCTGTAGATCAAACTATGATCATTGAACCCAAAGCCCTAATGGTAGCACCAGTTTTGGAGCCAGGTGTTGATCTGTCCAATTTTCTTGTTCACCCATTCGTCAGTCCCCAAAACTGGAAGGGCAGAGGAGAACACAATTTGTGCTCCCGAACCCTTGACAAGCCGTCCCAAGGCCCTGAAATCTTTCTTCATTGCCCTCAGACTTCTACTCTCCAGCTCCTCACTGTCTGCCTGTAAGATCAAAAGCGGGTAATAATCTGAGGGCCTGGTTCTGTTTGTGCTTCCTTTTACATATTTGTAAATATCTTCAAAACTGTCTCTGTAATGTTTTTCTTTCAAATTCTGTTTTTCTAATTTAAAAAATATATTTCTACTTAAATATCTTTTCATTTTAGTGACACTAATGCTCATTTTTAGTAACAAGGGAAAAATTTCCTTAGTGTTAAGCAGAGTTTTCTGATTTGTGAAGCTCCCAAAACAATTGTAGATCAACTGACTGGAAATGAGCCTAGTAAAATAAAACTGAAAATAATTTAATTGCCTCTGTGATCATTATTTATGTTTTCAACAGAGTGTATTTGTTGTTGGATTAAGAAGATAGATTTGGTTTAAAAAGGGAAATGTTGATCTGTAAAGGCCAGTCAGGCACCCTTTTTTCCAGAGAGAGAGCTGTTTGTTTATTCAAATATACGTAGGTACACTAGCCTGCAAAATATCTATGAAACCTGTTGTGTCTAATTTTGTTTTATTTGTGATATATATAAAACTGTCTGCGAGATGAGGGGAAAGGACTATAGCTTCATGAGAAATGTTTCTTTAAGATACAGAACAGAAAAAACAGGAATTGTGTTTGTTTGTTATTACTGGAAGACCTTTTTGGAGACCTCGAATCAGATCCTGAAGTCTATAAATCATTATAAGGGGCAAGGTGGTGAATAATTTTTTTTTTTTTATTAATTTATATTGTTAGTGTCCACTGTTTGTTTTAGAATCATAGAACAACCAAGGTTGGAAGGGACCTCAGAAGATCATATGGTCCAACCTTTCATGAGAAGATGAGCCTAGCACCCTGTCCAGTTGCATCTTGAAAACCTCCAGTGATGGGGACTTTGCCATGTCCCTGGGGATGTTGTTCCAGTCATTGGTTGTTCTCACTGTAAAAAAATTCTCTTATGTCAAGATGAAACCTCTCCTGGTGCCTTTTATCTGTTGCCCCTTGTCTTCTCTATGTGACCTCTTGTGAAGAAAGAGCCTCCATCCTCTTTGTAGCGACTCTTCAAGTACTGGAATACTGTGATGAAGTCCCCCCTGGGTCTTCTCCAGGGAGACAAGACCTAATTCCTTCAGTATTCCCCCACTGGGCAGGCTCTCCAGCACTTTGATTGTCTTCATGGGCTTCCTTTGGACCCTTTCCAATCTGTCCATGTCTTTTTTCAGTTGTGGGGACTAGAACTGGACACAGTACTCCAGGTGTGGCCTGACAAGCGCTGAGTAGTGAGATGATCATGTCTCTGTCTCTGCTAGTAGTGCTTCTGCAGATGCAGCCCAAGATCTGATTTGCCTTTGTTGCTGAAGTGTCACACTGCTGATTCATGTTCAGCTTGTTGTCTACCGGGACCCCCAGGTCCCTTTCAGCAAGGCTGCTCCCCAGCCACACAGATCCTAGCCTGTACTGGGCTCTTTGGTTATTCTGTCCCAGGTGGAGGACCTTGCACTTGTCTGTGTTTCTCTTCACAATGTTCTTGCTACCCAGCTCTTCCAGGCTTATCTGGGTCTCTGTGCAAGGTGGCTCTCCCTTATGACGTGTCTACCTCATCACCTAGATTAGTGTCATCAACAAATGTGAGGGTGGTTTCAGTCCCATCATCCAGGTAATTTATGAAGACGTTGAACAGCATGGGGCCTGATACCAATCCCCAGGGGACCCCACTTGTGACAGACTGCCAGCCCATTTTATTTAGCAGCTACTTAGTTCAGTTGAAAAAATTCAAGCAATTAAGTTGCATTTCAGTTACTTGAAAGATTACAGAGATATGACTGTGATGTTGCTGAATCTCCAGTCTACATTTTATAGTCTGTAAGAATATTTTGTTTATGCCTCTTAATACCGCAGCCTGATCTACTTTTTAAGTAGCTGATCAAGCTGTATTGCTGATAAAGCATGCCCAGACTGTTTTTCAAACTATGATGCCAAGTTGTTTTCAAATCATGAAGGTTTGGTCAGGGTTTTTTTGGTGTTTTTTTTCCTAACAAGCATCTTGGATATTCGGAGATTACTTCAACTCACAAAAGGAAGGTAAATAATAGTCCTAAGCAGGCAGCCTTACAGGCATTCTGCAAGCCAAATAATGAGCAGAGAGTTGCAAAGCCTTATTCATCAAAGAAAGGGATGTATGTAAGAGTGAAGGCACAAGATAAAGAATAATCCCTAAAAGATATCCTGGAAGACATGCCTTTGTACTTAATGACAACAGTTGGAAATCCAATTTACAGCACAAAAGCAGTTTCTTCTGTTAGAATTAGCAGGAAATGAAGAAGGCAACACATAACTAAAGCAGGACTTCTGAGAACAATTACAAGAAATATAGATGAAATTGGTAATCTAACATTCATTTTGCACTGTTATTCAATCAGGCTGATTTGTGTAAAGCTTATACAGCAGGAAATACTGGATTTTTCTTTTTTTGTTTTGCTTGGGGCTTTTTTGTAAAATTTAGTGATATGTATCATTGTTTAAAAATCCATGTGCCTTTATTGTTCACTGGAGAATTGTATCATCTGTGCACTTTGTTCACTATAGAGTCTCTGTTTATTCATGCGCAGAAACTCCATGTGTGTAGTTTGGCTTAAAAAATAAGATTGCAGTGTGCCATTGATACAGTATGCTAAATAAATTTATCCTGATTGCATAGTAGAATCATAATGTGATGGAAAAGTTATTTGCAAATATGATATTAATTAGTACAGCTTTTCTTTGCTAGCTAATCACAGCTGTCATTTCTCTAAGTTACTTAATAAGATGACCACTCTAGGAAAGCTGAGAAATCATATATCGGCTTGAATATACTAGTGGTGAAAGAAAATAGGCTAAAATTCTTTTTAATTTAGAAGTGAGTTTTTTTATGAACTAGTTTTGAGTACAATTCTGTGTCTTTAATTTCTTTGAAAGTCTCCACGTTTTTACTGGGACTAGAGTTATTTGAGGTAAGTGATTAATTATACGGAAATACTAGGGGAAAAGAAGTAAAAAGCCTTTTTTAATCGAAAATGTAATTAGTGCTATAAAATGGAAGGAAAAAAATTGAGTGATGAAATAGCAATTATAGAACAGTCATGTTTTCAGAAAACAGAAACCAGCTCAACGATGACATTCTACCACCTTTTCCACATATATGGAATGATGCTTGGTACCACTTTTTTCTAAATATGCTCAACTGCACAAAGAAACTTGAATTGCTGTGGAAATTTGTTATTCTTCATTTGTCTGTAATACTGAAATTGATAAATACTTCATAAAGTCTTAGTGCGTGAGTGTTTGCTTATAGGACACTGCTCTACAAAAACCAAGGGAAGTTTTCAGGCTACCTACAGACTTGACAGCTTATGATAATCGCCTTTGTGCCTCTGTACACTTCTCATCTTCCACATGGGTTACCCTTTCTGATGGTACAGGAAGACTGTTTTTAATTAAATCGGGCAAACGTGGAAACACTGCATCTGAAAAGTGGGAGGTAAGTCTTGCAATAACGTATTTAAGAATTATACATCTACCGAATAATTCTTATTCTTGCATTTCTTATGAGAATTGCATGTATCTAATGTTGTGAAGAATTAAGCTTTAAATCCTAAGTCTGTATCACTGATACAGGGTTGTGTTCGAGTATAAAAATCATTGATTTTTATAATCATGTCATCACTAATGACTAAATTAATGATTTCTTTCTGCACAAAATATCTAAAATTCAAGTGTTTGAAAGGGAAGCCTTTTGACTGAAGAAGAATCTGTCTAGGTAAAAGTGAGTGTTTCTAAGTAGGTAGCTAAGTGTTTGTCTAGCTGAACTTTTTCTAAAAACTATATCCTCTTTCCCTTCCCTATTTATATGTGTCTGTCTAGGATTTTTTTCCCCCATCTTTTATTGTTTGCTATTTCAGCTGGCCTATGGAATAATACGTATTTTTTTGAAAAGTCTGAAATTACTGTGAACCAAGCTAAAAGCTACTTTCATTTTTAAGTTAGAAGATTTTTGGTTTGTGTGCAGATGTAATTGTGCTTGAAATATTCACGATTTAATTTGCCCCATCTTAAAAATACATGCACAGAGACTGGAATAAAACAAAACTGCTGATTAAAAAGGTTTGATAATTAACCCTGAGGGTTACCTGCAGAGCAGGCATAATATTTCCACCTCTCTGGTCAGGAAGATCTTCATATGTTGCACTTAGCTCTGGAAAATTATTGGTGCTTAATATTTTTACTTAAAATTGCTGGTTGTAACTGAAGTATGTTTTCATGTTTCTTGTGATTAAATTGTTTACATAATTAATTCTTTTAAAGAGTCTTGATTGGGGGCATTTTTTATATCAACATCAAAGTGATCTTAACTACACGAATAATGGTATTGGTTATCCTGCTTGGACACAACAAATATATGTGTGTTACGTTTCTACCTGAGCTACTATGAGTCTTGTGGTCTGTGGTTAGTTCCCCTTTATTCACGAAGGGTGAATCTGGTATAAAGCACCCGCATTTTGCATCTGTTTTCTTTATTAGAGGGCATTTTCCTAAGCAGTCAAGAAAGTTTTAGTATTGGCAGGAACTCAGGTGTATGTACTGAAGTGTAAGATTTCAGCATGATAGATTAGCTCCTTCCCCTACATCTTTTGAGAGTTCTGTAGCTAGGAAATTGGTCATCCTGTTCTTTAGGTTGTTGGTAATAAATACCAACTGATTTTTATTCTGGTCTGTGTGAGAGTGCCGATAGATAAATAAGTTGCCTTGGAGTTGTCACTGTAACAGAAACATGAGATTTGTATGTTGACATTCTGTCACCATTTAAATTAACTTTTTGAGTAATTAGAGCACCCAGTAGTTTACAGTGATGTTAACATCCCAACCCCATAAATCCTCAAACCTTACCAGGTTTCAGTAACAACAGCTGAATTGAGCCTGTACTCATTCAGCCACTGCAGCTTGAATTCCTTGTCATTTATTCTTTCGTTTTCATGTGTTAATGTTCTAGCAAATAAAGAATGTTTCATTTCTTCTTCTTCTCTGCTGTTTGGATTAATTTTGTTTTTATCTTGGGGTTTTTGCTGAATGAGTACTTTTTTGACAAAAGCTGAAATACATAGTTTCCAGAATTAAAACTTGAAGCTATAGGTACCAAATGCCAAATGTCTAAAGCTACAAGATGTGCAGTCCTTCTGTATGAAATTATTTCATGTTTACAGTGGTGCTTATTAGCCTTTCAACATGACAATAAAATTTATATATTCTGCCTACCTGGTCCCATCCAAATATTGCATGGACTTTTCCAAACCGTATGCATAAAAATTTAAAACCTTCTAACTGTAGCTCCTCCTAAACATGAATATTGTACTTCTTCATTTATTTCTAGATTGTTGTTTCTTATTCCCGTTCATAAAACTTTATAGAGAAGGAAAATTGAATCTCTCTGTAAAGATAGTAGACAAATAGAGACCCCCACCTCCCCTCAGTACTGACTGATGACTAAACACTGGCAGTCATACACTGGACCTTTTTGTTTTCTTGTTTGCACATGTCAAGGTTTACAAAGATTTTAAGGATGGTGGGCTGTCTAGAGCTGTAGTGAGGGCCGTGGTGAAATGCCTTACATTTTCATCTTGAGCATGAAGACTATTTCCCCCAGTTGATATGCTGTTTATGGATCCTGTTCTGTTCATCGGTTGTTGTACATCTGTTTATTGTAGTAGTAAACAGCCATAACGCAGACAGTTTTGTGGACCTTTGTGCTTTGTCTAGTAGGCCCTTATAATGATTTTGTAATATAAACAGTAATAATTAAAAGCAGTTCAGAACAGTGGCTTGATAGCCAAGGAAGGACAAACCAGAAATGTATGATATTCATGGATTCATATTGTCAGAGAGGTTTGTGGGAAGCAAACTTTAACTGATTTGACATTCACCAAAGCCTTTCACTGCTTTCTGAGAAAGAGCAAGACTTCAGTTTTTAACTGACTGACTTTTTACTACAATTTTGTTTTCTAGATTGTGTTTAATGAAGAACTAGGAAGTCCATTTATTATAGCACACAGTGTTTCATTTGTAAAATCTGATACGCATTCAGTAGCTGTGTTGCTGCTTAGGGTAGAAAAAGACGAATTGGACACAAAAGGAAGTGGATTTCATATTACCTTGGAATGGGTTACAATTGCAGAGATAAGCAAAGAGGGTAAGTGTTTTATGTTTATATTACTGGTGAATAATGTTGTTTTTTTTTTTTAAATAATCATGTTTTTATTCTTTGTCTTAGAAGTTGATTGTTCCTCAGGTTCTGATAATTCCCCAAAATTTCAGCTTGGCTTTGTCATAGGTAATTTTTTCTTAGATTTTGAGATCAAGTTATTGGCTGTAGACCTAAATTCTGACAAACATTTGGAAGCCAGGAAGAAGTAAAGTTTTACGTGTGTATAGTTAAGGTAATTAGAAAACAAAATAGAACTTTACTTTGTGACATTATGAAATGCAGTTCCTCTTTCTTGATCTTGTAAAATCGAGGTTATACAGTACTATTTCTAAACAATGTCTGTTGTAGTTTCAAAATGTTGTACAGCTGAATATGGGTTTTTGTTTGGTTATGTTTCGAGGTTTTTGTTGGTTTTTTTAGCCTTCAGTTAGCAGCGTTGTGGGACAGGGAGCTCTAGAGAGCAATGAGGTCGCCCTTCAGTGTCCTTTTCTCCAAACTAGACAAGCCCAAAGTCCTTAGCCACTCCTCGTAGGACATTGCTTGCAGCCCTTTCACCAGCTTTGATGCCCTGAGTGGCTTTATTCACGTTGTCTGCTGTTGAAACTTTGGGTGATGTGAATATTTCTAAGAGAGCCAGAAAGCCACCTGACATTGCCTTATGCTTTTGTGGTCAGCTCAACAAGAGGAAGAAAGAAGACGACCATTCCTTAAAAGAGCACTAACACAAACTTTTATTGTATTTCATAATACTTTTTTACAGTGTGTTTTTTATAACTTACAACAAATGATCATGGAATGAAACTTTGTCCATAAAAGTGTATTTAAAAATCTTTACAAAAATCTTGCCAGTTCTCCAGTATTTCCAAGGAACAGTCAAAATTTTTGTAATTACAGTCATCAGAGATGTAAATAACAGGATCCAAAGCAAACTTTAATTATGAAGAGAGACATAAGTTTTGATTTCTTTTAAATAACCATCTCGCAAATCAGAGTGATGTATGAAGCAGTCTCAAAGATAAAAGCTGTTTTGAGGAATTACAATACTTTACATACTCCTTCATCAGTAGGCAATTGCTATGCTTAACTTTCCTTGAAACTCTGCCTGTGGATGCAGTTTGTCAAATCAGATTGTGGTAAAAATAAGTAGTTAATCAGCAAGCCATTTCTCAAATCACCAAAATCTATGCTTACATCAAAGCAAAGCTTTACAACATAATTATGTCTCTTGACACCAACAACTGTGAGAGTCTCTGCCATGTCTGGCTGGCTATGCAAAGTGATCACACTTACCACTATTGTATTACCAAAGAACAGAAATGGAAGCATGAAAATAAATCTGTATGGAAGCAGTAGTTAGATCTGTTCCCATCTTGTGTGGTACTTCAGAGGATTGTGACAAAGGTATACTTTCGAAGTTTGTTGTCGTCTTTGGTTAACTAATGTTTTAGGAATCCTCACTGTAAAAGCTTGAAATGAAGAAGCACCATGCTGCTTTATTAGACTCAGAAAATGCTACATGCTTAGCTTTCTTCAGACCTTCTTTACAAGAAAAATCATGTAGTATAAATTTACTGAAAGATCATAAAGGTTTACTTAAAAAATTTAAAAGTGTTGGTGATTGATTCAAAATACTCTACAAAAGGTTTGGTCATGCAATCACAAGTCGTGAGGTTGTAGAGGCTTTTAACAAGTGAGCAAATGCTGTAAGAAAGATGTGCAAACAAATTTGATATGTTTCAGTGCACAGTTAAATTCAGTCAGTTAAATAACAGCTTGTTCAATGAGTGGCTAACTTCCCACTACAATAATGACATGCTCTTTTTGGTCATGTATTTAAGCCAAGGTCTATTGTTAATCTTTTAAAGCAGGTTACCCTGCTGCTTGGAGTCTTTCTGATTGTATAGATCTCTTACTCTGTCTCTAATTAGAATGGTTGAATCTCTTCAATTAATACAGCCCGCCCAGCCCCGACCAAGCTTTTTAGGGAAAAGAGAGGGGCTTTAATTAACACCACTAAGTACCAGAATTATATTATAGTCTGTTTATTACTCTTTACTCTGCTTCTTCCTTAGCAAACAAGATAATAATTTGAGAGGACTTAAATTATACCTGGCTTATCCATTATTATCTATATTCTCCTATGACTTCAATGTTTCACTAAGCTTAACATAGAACTCAAACAGGCACACATTTTAGAGTACTAGAGTGGCATAGATGATTTTTACCATCATGAACTTGTCCACTGTCTCTGATAATGAGTCTATGGATTCTTTCAACTAAAGTTGTAGTTACAGTGATTTCTTTTAATGATGAGATGAAGCATAAATGTGAAAAAACTAAATTCCTGGGGATAATTTTATCACCTGTAAGAATTTTATCAAGTTGTTTATTTTTTGCCATTCATTTGTACAATCCGTTACTGTTCAGAAGTTGATAAATTACTGAGGACTCTGTGGGCAGTAAGATTCTAATGGGAAAAGAACAAACGTTGTGCTAGAACCTGTCACCTTACTGGTGTTTTAAGTCATCAGTACTCATGTGTTTGGGAGCACAGTAGAGAATGGCATAGTCCTTGATGCCAGCAGTTAACATTAGGGACCTCCCCTTTAAAGGGCAGTGTTTTACAGAAGCTGAGGAAGATGGGCATTTTCCATTATGAATAAAGTGTTACCACTAGCTATTTCATTGCTTCTCAAGTTTTTACAGCAGCTCAGCAAGTGTTTCGAAAACTTGTTAGTACAGAGGCTGTGAGTGGTTTCATGAATCGCTGGGCTAGCTGTGATCAACAAAGTAATCATAAGAAAAAACAGCAATGTTAGATTAATTTTAGGGTCCACATATTTAACAAACTCATTGGAAAACAGACGATAAATTTCTTAAACTATGGTACTGTGATTTAACTGGTAGGATTGCATAGTATTTTCAAGTCTAATGAGATTCTTGTATAATAACTTGTCTTCTAGGAAAATATACTACAGGTAAGATTTTAATTTATTTTTTTAATTTTACAGGTGATCGTAGATATGAAATCTTTAAAAGGAGAGTTTTACAAGGAAAATCAGTCCCCCATTATGCAGCAATAGAGCCGAGTGGGGATGGTCTAATGATTGTTTCCTACAAACCATTCAAATTTGTGCAAGATGAAGATAACAAATTAGAAGAAGAAAATGATGATGCAAAAGCAGCAAATGAGAAGAAAGGTAAGATTTATCTGGCAGATTACAATAGGCTGCTCTCTTGGTTTAGAAAATAGCTTGTCAGTTTGGCATCTGTTTGGAACCTCTAGCAATAAATGTTTGTCTTTAAGAACAGATTGGCTTTTTGTTTGTTCGTTTTCACCGTGGGAAGTTATACTGTGCATAAACCTATATGGGAAACTTTTTTGGATAGGAAAACTTAAAGAATTTTGTTGCCCTAAGGAAAAGGATATTTTGCAAGTAGAAATATGCTAAGTATTTGCTAGCAGTTGGATTGCTAAGGTAGCACCTAAATTTAGGTATCTGGTTGAAGTACTCAAATTAAGAAGCCAGTCTTCCTAGATAACACTGTGACACCCATTGACTCCTCCAAATTGTTGTTCATCAGAAAGCTGTCTGATATGTAATTTACTCCTGTGTGCCTAAATTAGAAAAAAAAAACAAACAAAAAACCAATAAACCCAATACCACAACTTTTTAAATAATGAGATAATTTTTATTCTGTCGGAAAACCAGTTCAGAAAAAGTAATAAACTTCAACAAAAGGCATCCATACTTGATCAAAACAAGATTAAGTATGTAAAAACCTATTAATAAAGTTGTTCTATCTTAAATATCACTAAGCTCTGTAATATATATGTTTATGTAGTTATATTGTATTATTACAGTTGTGATTTTGCTTCTGAATATGAGGCATTCATTAATGAACCGATCCTAACTGAATGATACTAGCACAATGTTTGTCATTGATTTGGGAAGCAATACAAAAAGATCGGTTTTCTGGAATGTATGTATGTTACACACAGTGATAACTGTGACGTTGTACATGTAATTATATTAAGAATAGTCTGCGCATATTAATCTTGAGGCAAAGGAGTTCTTCAGTGCACTAAGCACCGCGGTGCAATGTCTATGCAGTCGTCATCTGAATTATCTAGTTCAATGTTTTAAGGATTTTAACAGCTTCTTGCGTTGTGTGCTAGGTATGATTAGAGAAACACAGTAAAGAGCACTGTATGTCTCTTAGCGTAGCTTGTTTCATGCATATATGTGCCCATATGGTGTTGCCAAAGCCCGGAAAACTGTAATTTACTGTTTGCAGCAATACCTTTAGTAAACTTCTCATGGCAGAAGAATCTAATCATAGAGAAAGCACTGAAACCTGAACAAGTTTAGAGGGATGTCTAATACCTCTTTAAGAAAGAATTTGTCTTTTGCTAAACCTAATCTAGGCTATAATTTTAGTGGCATGGTTATATAAAATTGCAGGCATAATAGATATCAGATGAAGAAATAAGATGTGCCATTAATAGAACTCTAATTTTTGTTGGAGTTTGTGTTCTGTGACCAAACATGCACTACCCAGTCATGCCTTCCTATTGTATAAACACTTCTCTTAAAAAGCCACTTCTTGTAGCAGCTTAATAATCTATATAGACATCAGGCAGATTCTAGGTCCAGGAGCAAAAGTCAAGCATTACCTCTGGGCGGGCAGTTTTATTTCATCTCCCATCAGCCGAGGCAGCTGAAGACTACTTGGGCTTCTAAAATAATTTCTGTGGAATAGTCAGTGTAGCTTCTGGCAAAATAGGTAAGAAAAAAATGTTCACGTCTGTGAACAACATATACTTTTGAGCATGCAGGAGCTTGTCAGTACCACTGCACTCAAGATCTCTTCAACCAAGTTATTAATCATTAATATTTCAGTGTATTTAAGTACGTTCTGGTTATCAGTTTTGTAATGCCACAATAAACAGTTAATGCCCATTATATAACTATCAGCATATTTGAGTACAGACATGAATATAAATTGCCTTCCAGACAAGGGCACAAATAAACTTGATTGCTATAAAAATGTTTCTCCTTTTTATAATCAGAATATATTTAATGTAAATTGTTCAGGGTAAAAGTTAATTCCCACTATTTCACAAACTTCTATTCCGTATCTCCCAGGATTGCATGCTGTGGAATTGAGGACAGCATTTGTAATTTAGTTTGTATTTTTCTGCATGTTTCCAATTGTAGACCCTCTCTATTACTGGCAGCAATCTGAAGATGATGTGACAATAACAGTTCACATTCCTCAAGACATCACTAAGGATGACATAAAAGTACGCTTTTCCCCTGATAACATATGTGTTACACTGAAAGAGCAGCCTCCTTTGATGGAAGGGAAACTCTATTCATCTGTGGACCACGAAAGCTGCACATGGATAATTAAAGACAACAAAAGGTGTTGTATATGGTTTTTAGTTTTCCTATTGATAGAAATTGATTTCAAAGTGTGTACTGTGTCTCTGACTGGGACCCCTCTGGGAACGGACTAATTTAATGCTACACCCTGCATCCTTTCTTACAAGAACTTACCTCCTCTGATGAAAATAGTTCCCTGGCTTTTGCAATGCTGTCTCACAATGCTGTTTCTTTAGCTAATCGTGAAAGTTATCCCCTCCTCTTACGGTTACTTGCTTATAACCTACATGACCAGCGGTTTTCTACAACAACATAGAATAGTCTTTCCAAAATAATAAAGTCTTTTATTTAAAAATAAGAAGGCATTATGTATAATGGTCTGTACTGACAGCTAAATCTGTATCAGACTGGGAAATTAAGAGCTGCTGCTACTGAGCTGGGAAAGCACAGTTCGTTGCAACATATGTATGTATACATATACATTGGTTCTCATAATGTTAACCTACTCACACTATTTTCCAACGCTTTGCCTGTGTTTATTGGCAGCCAGAGGTAGTGTCCTATTCTGATGTTGCCAGTTGCCTTTCTAAAACAATATTTGGTGATATGAGCTACTGGAGATTAACCATTACGTGTCTGTATTACTGCCTGTCTGTATGACTAACTGGTTATTTTTATTCTTTTGGAGAATAAGCTTGTCCATTCTCTTCTAGTTGATCACAGTGGAAAAGTGAATAGGTAAACTGTTAAATGATTTTCATGAAGACAGTGTATCATATAGTTATGAAACTGTGGTGATAAATTCAATAAGTAAATTCAGTAATATTTTGAAGTACTAAAGAAAAACTATTTTTTACAAATAGCCAGAAAAAAAACAACAGGTTTGAAAATGTTAAACATAGCTTTGTAAGCAGAGTAAACTTAATTGGTTCAACAATTTTTTTTTAAATTATTTTATGATTGATTAGCCTGAATTTACTCTGTTGTTGCTGTTAATAATATGTCTACTTCTGGTTTCCACAAACGAAGCTTTTTTTGGTAATAACATAACAGAAATTCATCAGGTTTGGCTTACAAATTCTTTATTATTATTTTCCTAAGACACTGTAGATTATGTATGCGATATAAAATTAATCTGTGTGAGTTTAACATGCTGTAGACCTCTGAGAAGTAAATTTTAGTTGTCTCTCTGAAATAAAAACACGAAAGAATGGAGAGGGGAAAAAAATAGATCTAGACCATAGTCAAAGTTACTTTTTTGTTTGTTTGTTTCAAAACCTGTTAGTTCTAGAATTTTAGTTTTCTAATAGAGAATTGCAAGCTAATTTTGGACATCTAAGTTTGATTTCTACTTAAACTCTGTATCGTTAGTAGAGGCTTGGGAGGCCCTGTAGAGGCCTAAACTGATCTCAGTGACAAGACATGTTCAAGGTTTAGGGGTTTTTGTGAGTGCAAATTGTCTACAACATTTGCATCAATAAAAATGCTTTGTATATGGAAGGTGACATAAGTATTCAGATTTACTTCCAGATGTGTTTCTGCACATGTCAAAGGGAGTGTGAAATCCCTATATATTTGGAAATGTACCCTTCTGAGTTTTGTGTTTGAGACTTGAAGCTAAAATCTTGTGTTATAAGCCACTTTCTTTGTAGCAGTTAACAGGTGCAGTGAACACTTACATGCGTTGTTTTGACCTACCTTGTAGGACTTGAACTGAGAGAGCTCTTGAATGCTTAAATACTGCTTAACATACTCCTCTTGATCCTTCCACTTACAAGAGGGATTGAAAGTCTTTGCTCATCTTCTGCTGTTGTACTTCTTGTACTCCCTGGTCAGAACAGCTAGAACTGAAGCTCCATCTAAATGGTTCAAAATAAGACTCAAGTGGAGTTGAATGAAATGCAGTATGTGCATTACAAAAAACAAGTAGTTGATTCACACTTTAATGATCTTGTTCTTCTTTGTACCCTAAGCCCATGTTACCTGTAAAAGTACCTTGGAATTTTTGTAGCTTCTCTTGTCCATTGCACTGGTGGGTTTCTGTTTGTCTGCCTGAGGCAAGTGGGTTTGAAAGTCTGTAACAGACTAAACATTTTCTGCTCTAAGAGCTTTACAGTCATACTTCTGAACTCTGAAAAGTTCATACATTTTACAGTCTGCAACTCATCATATTGTTTATTTAACCTAGCTGTATGTTTCATTATTTAGAAGTCTCATATTAGTCTCAAGTGTTCAAGTAGGGATTTGTGCATAAGTCCACAGCTGTCAGATACTGATATGTAAAGTCTTATTGCAAGATAGAGTTGTGCACGTTCTTCTTTTAATATCTGTGAATCGAGGCACTGAAATATTTCTTCACTACAGGTAAAGTATTCTAACCGGTGCTGGCCATCTATACATTTGGTAGTTATTGTAGCTTTAGTTAGTATCACAGCTATTACAATTAATGCGTAAACACAAAAGAAATTCAGAGTAGTTGGAGTGTCCGTACTTCAATAAGAGCGAACTTAAAACAGTTGGTTTTCAGTGTCTGTTTCAGCATTAATCATTCTGTGATTCTGTGATTAAATTTGTGGCATTTCATATTTTTTTTCTTAAACTCGTTAGAAGCTGTATTTGCAAGTAGTGGGCTATGGGATGAAAAGTTAATCTTGTTTTAACTGGCTACCTCTGGTACTCCTTTTAACATACAGAAGATATTTGGATATAGAAGGTATTTGTGCTGATTTGTTCACTTCAACTGAAATAAGACTGTGAGCTGCAGCTGTTAATGTGTTGCTCTGTCAGTCCAGTATTGTCTGACCAGGTTCTTTTAGATATTCTGCGCATGGAGGGTGTAATGATCAAATTTACTTATTTGAAGACGGTGTTACACAGGATTTCTGATTTAGCAGAGTTATACAAAATAAACTGAAAACTCGATACAAATGTAAGTCACACTTAGCAAAATACAGCCATGGCAATACACATTTTAGTCACAATACCAACACGATTCCCATTACTAGTCTCTATAATATGCTTACCGTCACAACGCTGAGCATCCCCGCTTGCTGGGAAGGAATACGTGGGTTGAAGCCATCTCCAGCCCGTTGCTGTCTTCCAAATTATTTTGTTAGTTGTCTATTTTTTATACTCTGCCTCGGCTGAGCCACGTATTCACTCCTGTGCTGGTTTGGCTAACAGGAAGAAACATTTACCCCACCAGTTGATCCACTCAACTGTTGATAGCTGTTTATTTAAAAGAAAGACCAGCCTTTGTGTTCAGATAAGGTCAGCTTCTTTGCATTATTCCCTGATCTTCATGGGCACATCCCCCTTCCCATCTCTACCATCTCTCTCCAATGTTCCATTGCAGGGGTTTGTTCCTCAAATGTTCCGCAGTGGGTCACATTTCATCCCGTCGGGTTTAATCTGTCACAAGCTCTGTGATGTGTAACTGCTGGTTGCACATTGGAAGCACCTTGTATTGATCATTCTGTAAATGCAGAACCATAGGCTAAGTCCTGAACCAAAGAATTATTTAAACATAAGATAAAGGATGGGGGAAAAGGCTGATTTGTTCATGATGGAATTTGTCTTGGTTCTTCCGACAAGTGTAAGAAAAGCAGCAAGGTCTGTCAGTATGCAATACATATTTGGACACTTCCTGTTTTTACTCTCTCCTAGGATAAAGTAATGAGCCATTATTTCTTGAACAAGCTGGTTTGGTTAAATGGTTGCTTAAAGAGTAATTTCCATATATGGTGGCATCATGTGAAAAAATGTAAGAAGAAAAGAGTTGTTTCTGTGGAAATAGAAGTATTCCCTGTGATAAAAAATAACTTTTATCTTATTTAAAGGAAGGTTTTGCAAATACTCTGTGATAAAGGACATAAATTAGCAAAGTATAAAATTGCCTATATCACTAACCCCATTTGTCTTTTATCCAAATCAAAACCAAATCCAACACATAACACCGCACCAGCTACTGTGAAGAAAAGT
Organism: Rissa tridactyla; assembly: GCF_028500815.1. NCBI lineage: Eukaryota > Metazoa > Chordata > Aves > Charadriiformes > Laridae > Rissa > Rissa tridactyla. Next base: position 19,932,428 of record NC_071467.1, read on the forward strand.
AACTCTGTCCCAGCCAAAGCCAGTACATGAGTGCAGAAAAAATACTTAAATCTATTTACTAGATTTAAGGATCAAGAATTTCTTTGGTTAAGAAAAACTCTGCCTTAAAGTTCCTAATGTATTAATGGCAACAATATACCTCCTGGACAAGGAACAGGGAAGGGGGGAATGCATTAGTTTTGTCTGTTTCCAAGGCATTTTGAAATGTCTTCTGTTGTTCTGTCCTTGGCCTCTTGTTTTCTAATACCAATCATTAATATCCAATATAGTTTTACTTAGAAGAGATAAATGCCAGATAACAGTATTTGTTACTTGCATTACAGCCCTTTTTCATTTCATAACCTAAACTTACTAATGGAAAATTCTAACTTACTGACTTTTTTACTTTTTGAGCTTTCTTTGATTAACAGTCACCAAATACTTGATATGAGCAAAAATGTACAGATGGTTAAAGAAATTCCCAATACACCAGTACTGTAGAAGTGTTCTTGCTGTGCATCTGGCTGTCGTGGTTTGGCCTCAGACGGCAACAAAGAACCACGTGCCGCTCGCTCCGGCCTTCCCGATAGAGGAAGAATCAGAAGAAAAGGCAAAACTCTTGGGTTGAGACAAAGGCAGTTTAACAGAACAGCAAAGGGAACAGGCAAACAACAACAATAACACGGATAGAGGAATATACAAACACGATTACGGAACCGCGCTCCCCGCCGCTCACCGACCGGACCCGCGATGCCCCAGTCCGCTCCAAACGGCGACTTCCTGCCCCCTCCCCCGGCAGCTCAGGGTAGGCATGGCTCACATGGCATGGAATACCAGGAAAAATTAACCCTATCCCCGCCGGAACCAGGACACTGGCAATAAAATATGATTGTGATGTAGTTAGTGATTTCTTCTGAAGAAAACAGTACAGGTCAGGGGCTGACCTGCTGGAGAGAAGCTCAGTGGAAAGAGGCCCAGGAGTCCTGGTGGACAACAAGATGATCATGAGCCAGCAATGTGCCCTTGTGGCCAAAAAGGCCAATGGCATCCTGGGCTGCATCAAGAAGAGTGTGGCCAGCAGGTGGAGGGATGTCATCCTCCCCCTCTACTCTGCCTTGGTGAGGCCGCACCTGGAGTACCGTGTCCAGTTCTGGGCTCCCCGGTTCAAGAAGGACAAGGAACTGCTGGAGAAGGTGCAGCAGAGAGCTACCAAGATGATTAGGGCATTGGAACCCCTCTCTTATGAAGAAAGACTGAGGGATTTGGGTCTCTTCAGTCTGGAAAAAAGACGACTGAGGGGGGATCTTATCAATGCTTATAAATGCTTAAAGGGTGGGTGTCAAGAGGATGGGGCCAGGCTCTTTTCAGTGGTGCCCGGCAACAGGACAAGAGGTAATGGGCACAAACTTGAGCATAGGAAGTTCCATCTCAACATGAGGAGGAACTTCTTTCCTTTGAGGGTGGCAGAGTACTGGAACAGGCTGCCCACCTGGACGCATTCCTGTGGAGCCTGCCCTAGGTGACCCTGCTCTGGCAGGAGGGTTGGACTAGATGATCTCCAGAGGTCCCTTCCAACCCCTATCATGCTGTGATCCTGTGAAAAATTATCCCTTTGACCATGCATATTTCTTGGAAACCTTGTTTTTGACTCCAGTGATTCAAGAGAGCGTATGTGCTTCAGTTTTCTGTCTTAGAGTCCCAGTTCAAGAAGTTATTTCACATAAACGAAGCTTACTGATATGAAGAAGAAAAGAAAAAAAAAAAAAAAAACCCTGTAACTTCTTGAGTAGTTTGGATCTGTCCTTGGGTCTCCATTAGACATTTTTGCTTCACAGAGTTTCCTGCAGAGTTTTTCCTGTAGAGTTTCCTCTGAGAGGTTTTGAGTTGCACAAACTTTAATCTTGTAAACCTGAACCAGCATACAATAAGTGCGGAGAATACAGATCTATTTCAATGTCACAGTAGAGCGGAATACACAGTATCCCACAGTAGGGGAGGGATTTTGAGAATACTTACTGAAGAATAGACTTTATACTAACCGTAGCTTTCTGACACCATGAAGTCTGAGTTTCAAGTAGAAAAAAAGGAAAAAAAAAGTTACTACAATTTCAAATTGCAACTTTTAAATACCTACATTTTCATTACTGTTCTCCAAGTGTGGAAATTGGACAGCAGAGTGTTACACGTTTTGAGATATTGTATGTTATGATAGTTTTGCCTATTTCTTTCTATGTAATACTATGGCAGTAGTTATTCTTGACATTATAATAGTTTAAAATACAAAATGAAAAAAGATACAGTAGAGATAATATTGACTTCTGGGGTGCTAGGACAAGCTTGATGTCAATATTTTTCATTAATGCATTATTTGAACTTGTATGTGAAGTATATAGGTGTATGTACCTTGTGAGATTTGTTTATAATAAGAAAACTAGCATGACATTTTCTACAAGACATTCCCAGTTACAGTTTTTGTCAATTTCTTTTGATAGTTGTATGGTTTATTTTTAGGTAGTCCTGTGAGGAGCAGGGAGTTGGACTTGATGATCCTTATGTATCCCTTCCAACTTGAGATATTCTGTGATTCTGTGATTTTCCTTTGGTTCCCCTCATCAAAAATCTGGGCTTTATACCAGAAGGTTAGCTGTAAATGATAGTTATTCTCCAAAATAATTAAATAAAGGAACTAATATTTGTATATAATTATACTAATACTATATACTAAAATGTGACTTTTCAGTTCTTGATTATTAGCAATTTTTTTTATTAATCAAGTGAGCAATATTGCATGAATCTCAGGCTTCTATTTTAATGGGAAATAGTAATTACACATTTCAGTGTAATAAGTTGCACTCAGTTCTTAATGTTGGTACTGCAGTACCACTTTAAATCTGTTGAATAAAAGTTTAAAACTTTCTCCAAAGATCTTCTGTAAAAGTATGCTATTTCTAATACTAACGCAATTGCTTCAGAAACTGATTCAGAGTTCACCTATTAGTTATTGTTATAATGCTAATAACTTAGATGTTATGATGTTAGCAATTTAGAAGGTTTTCTTGTTCAGCCAGGTGAAAGACTGTCACTGTAGACTCTGTAAGTATATCTAAAAAGTGAATTTAATAAAACTAACTCTCGTTTTATTGTGTTGGTCATCCATGTGTTGGTCTAATGCAGTAATTAAATGGAATTGCTGTGTTGGTGCATTGGGCTGTCTCTTGTTTCCTATTTATTTAGTTATACCTAATGGCTATACGAGGTTCTCTTAAGTTTGGGTTTTATTTTTTTATTTTATTTTATTTTTTATTGTGTCTCTTCTGAGATACGATTTTTGGTATGCGATGTAGATAATTAACTGTTGTAGTATTTCTAAGGTCTATAAAATACAATATTTTTTTGTCCTGGATGTTATATAAAAGTAGTGCACAGTTAAGCATACTGTTAAGTACTTCTTAGGTTTCAAATAAATCTCTGTAGTAAAATTCTGTCACTCTGAATATTTTTCTTTACAGGTGATTTCCTATGGTATTTAAAATATTTTAATAAGATTGCTTCAGGGGAAACTGCATTTACATTGAAAATTCTGAGGACACTTACATGGATACATTCTCTTTGTTCTTAGGCTTTTGAAATCACACGTCCTTAGTCTGTTTTTCTTTAGAATATTTTCCATTAGAATATTTTATAAAATTAATGCTAATGGTTTCTGTTATGTGATTTCATTATTAATTCAATTTGGAAAGGAGAAGTGCTCAAATCTACATTTAGAACTTTTTGACTAATCTGAGAAATGGATGCAGTGTTTTCATGTACTACTCTGTCTTCTATTTGCATTTTAGCTTGGAAATTTCTCTAATTAAGAAAAGTGAGGGACCCCGGTGGCCAGAGCTAATAATTGGTGACACAAGAGGGGAATTCATTATGGACTCTTCCCAATGCTCTGAAATAGCTGAAAGCCTGATGCATCTTACCTCTGAAGTAATGGTAAGGAGTTGAAGATAAAACATTTAAAATTCTTGTACATTCACATATTGTCTTTTCGTGACATCCTGATTCGCATTTCATTGACATAGCTCATCAGTTCATTTTCTGTTCCATATCCTAACTCTACATTTATTTTTAACTGAAATGTTAACAAACTAATGGCACTAGGGTTGTGAATATACTTTGAACAGTATCATCACCGTCATGGGGGAGTGAATTTAGCTTACGTGATAGCATCTGTGCACCAAAACAGAAGTCTGATTTAACATTGAAAATAAATTTTTCTTCCCACCGCTTACCATGTGGCAGTCTGTTTTAAAGCAGTTGATTTAAGTCATTTTGAAGGATGTCTGGTTTTTGTTTATCAATAGGTTAGCAACACTGTTATATGGTCTTCCTGGGGATACTGTACTTGGCTTATATTGACCGTGAGTGTAAATGGCATTTTTAAAAAGAAAATTTAGGAAAGCATAAGCATGACTCATGAACTGTCTGGCATTATTGTTATACAGGGAGCCTACTTAAAACAAAATGTAATTTTTAACTGCTGTTTGCATGATACTTCCCTTTTCAGTTTAATTAGAAAGTGGTGTCTCATCTAAAACTCATGAAGTGTGACTCCCTATGGGTCTTGATATATTAGTTTTGGATTATTACTTTTTTTTCATATAAGGCTGAAAAGTTTTAAAAAAATTCTGTTTAGTGCTTAAATTGATTTTCTTCCTCTCTTCCCCTCCTCTTCTATTTGTGGGCAAGATATTGTAGTACATCTTTTGACCATAGTTTTGTTGGGAACTTCAAATTTCTTTTATTTTGTAACTCATACTGAGCTTAAAATGATGATTTTTTTTTTCTTTTTTGTCACAGCTTTTCAGCTTATGTGCAATAGTGATAATGTAAAGGAAAAATCATTCCCTAGGTAACTGTTCATTTAAATAGATGTTAAGTATTTTGTTATACTCTAACTTTAGCTACATATGTATAATAAAGGCTTGGATTCTTTTTGGTCATCTCAATTGCTTATGGTAATGATGCTTACCTGGAAGGTTTTTCTAAAAGCCACCCAATGAAACAGTAAACAAGAGGCCATCAAGAATGCTTGATAGATAGAGGAGAGGTGAACCCCAAAGTCTACCCTCTAGAGACAGATACCCTGTTTTCAGTCTTTAAGTCTTCATTTAAGGACATCTTTGTTATCTCTTAAAAAAAATGGTGCTGATCTCCTTCACTTTGTGGACTGAACCAAACTGAAAGTTCTTAATAATCAGCTGAAATGGATGAAGAAATGCACACAGGAGCTCAAGAACTCCCTGTCGGATGAATTGAGTCTTAGCGCCCTGTCTAATCTTACCGTACACGTTCTGTTTGGCCTCAACTTTCACATTATATTAGTTGTCAAGATGGTGTCTTTTTTAGTGCAAGAAGCAACATTAATTCGTATTTAGTGCAAGAAGCAACATTAATTCATACTTAATGAGGAAGTGCATATATTGCCTTCTGTTTAATAAAGGTCCCTTTCTGTTATGGTGGTTAGTTCTTTAAATGTATCACAAAGGTAACTTAGCTAGGTTGTTTTGAAAATTATCCAAGGAAGAGGTCACTAGCAGAAGTAAGCTGTTTCTGTATGTGGTAGTGTTATTTCTTGCTCTTGAATTACTAGTAAAAGTATTGTTTTTTCCTTTCTTTGACTTGTGGGACATCAAAAAATACAGATGCTTTTTTCTTGCTTTGGCCGCGTTGAAAAATATGCGTAACATTATTAATTTTAAATAATTATTAGCAAAGCTAAAAGGAGGCATGTATTTAAAGCTACTTACAAAATGAATTAATCCATTTTTAATAGCATTTCTGATGGCAATCTGGGAGACTCTTACACTGATGTAGATTTAGTAAACCTGCATAGGTTTTCAGGGTTGTATACTTTTGCTACTTACAGAAGGGAATTTATTGTTTACACTTCAGTGGCTTATGTACTTTTCCTTAAACTGAAATGGGTTTTGTTGTACCTACCACTCATGCTATCCTCCACAACAGAAATTATTCTGTTCTCTTTGAGTAAGTGCATAATAGCTTGATACTTGATATTATGTAAGGAGGTGCAAATGCTTCTTCCTCTTCATTGAACTTTTTTCGTTATGAAATGGGATTTATATATGTACATATTCAGTAGCTCGGATTTTCAGTGTAGTTCACTGTCTTTTTATTTCAGAATCCAAACCCTGAAAAGGAAAACCCACCTTGTAATGCACAAGAATTAGAAGAATGTGATGCTTTTCTTGAAGACAGCGCAAGCTTGTGCAGATTTGATGGTGATACCTTGAAAGTCACTCATGTAGTAAGTGCTGCAAATTATTACAGAAATATTTTTAGACATTTTTTTATGATATCCTAGTTGAATTCTGTTATCAGAACCAAAATCTGCTCCAACTCTTGAAACCACATAAATTTCTTCCATAATGTAAAATCAGAGTAGCACAATATGTGTTCTTCGATGTCATTTTAGCATAAAAAGAAGGTTCCTTTTATTCTGATTTAAAAAATATATACACTTTCGCAACTTAGCCATTTGAAAAAACATTATGTCAGAATAATGATGATAAGAAAGAGGTCTTTTTCAGTGGCATAAAATTCTTCTAGATTCCTTCGCTTGTGTTTTTCTTGGTAGCTTTTTGTATAGCCTGGTAGAAAGTTGACTGTTTTTCCTAAGGAGCTGGAGCGTAGTTCACTTGATGATACTTGTTTGTCAATCACACTGGAAATAACAGGTTGTAAGCAAAATGCTTCAATAGGAGGCTCGATCTGGGTTGTAAGCAGCGTTGACTAACAGCAAGTTAGGACTTGATCTGGTCCATTAGCCAAAGCAGGGAACAAAATAGTCGTCTGAAAGTGTCACAGATTAAGTTGTCATCTTGGGGTGTTTTGGGGTTTGGTTTTTTTTCAAGATTTCTCTACTAAGCTTGTAATAAACATTGGTGTTGCACTTCGTCACTACCTTGTGTCATGCAAGTACATGGAGGATAACTTGTTTCATACAGAAAATGTCATAGTTACAGAATAAGATTTTGAATCAGTTCGTAATTTCCTGTTTCCTCAGAAAAGCTCTAGAATAAGTCATAAGTCTACATCTTACAGACCTTGGTCTATTGGGGTTTTTTTGAAAAAAAAAAACCCAAAAAACCTACATTTTTTTTTCCTCTGGCAGTACAGCTGCATATGTATATGTCTGTGTGTTTGTATATGTGTATGTGTATATATATATGCTTGTACATGTATATATACGTGCATGTGTGCTGCCAAAGAAGAAAAAAAAAAAAGATTATTTTTAAAGAGACTAGCATGCTCCACCAAGGAAGTTGTCTGTTTTGTGGATACAGTATGATAGGTAACATTTGTCAGACAATAAAGTCTGTAATGAGTAGGAGGACGTTTTATAGCAAAGTCAGTTCAAATGGATTTTAGCTGTTCAGCGATGCATGGTAAGAGAACAAGAGACAGCAGGCGTAAGTAGAAAAAAGAGGTTCCAACTGGAGGGAAGAAAAAACTTTTACACCATGATTGTAGCATGGATCAGGTTGCTTAGTAAGGCTGTACAGCCTCTGTCCTTGAGGTTTTGAGACCGGATTGGATAAAGTTCTGAATAACTTAGCCTAAACTACTGCTTCTTGCCCTGAAGGATAAGCAGTTTTTGCCCCAGAGACATTTCACACACCAGGAGGAATATGATATTACAGGATCAGGAAAGGCAGATATGATGCATACTGCTTTCTAGCAGGCAGCAAGACTTTGTGGAGCAAGTTTAAACTTCACAGTAAAGAGCTCTTAAAAATAGGTAGCATAAAAGTAATCCAAAGCCAGATGTATTTAAAGCATTAAGGTCAAAGGACAATTACTGTAGGTAGGAAAATTTCATGCATGTATAACCTGCTCTAGCTGACACTGCTTTGAGTAGAGAGGATGTTTAACACCTTTGTCGGTGACATGGTCAGTGGGATTGAGTGCACCCTCAGCAAGTTGCCAACGACACCAAGTTGTGTGGCGCATTTGACACGCTGGAGGGAAGGGATGCCATCCAGAGTAACCTTGACAGGCTTGAGAGGTGGGCCCGTGTGAACCTCATGAAGTTCAGCAAGGCCAAGTGCAAGGTCCTGCACCTGGGTCACAGCAATCCCAGGCACAAATACAGGTTGGGCGGAGAATGGCTTGAGAGCAGCCCTGAGGAGAAGGACTTGGGTGTGCTGGTAGACGAGAAGCTCAACATGAGCAGGCAATGCGCACTCGCAGCCCAGAAAGCCAACCACATCCTGGGGTGCATCAAAAGAAGCATGGCCAGCAGGTCGAGGGAGGCGATTCTGCCCCTCTACTCTGCTCTCATGACACTCCACCTGGAGTACTGCATCCAGCTCTGGAGCCCCCAACATAAGAAGGACATGGACCTGTTAGAACGGGCCTAGAGGAGGGTCACAAAGATAAGAGAGCTGGTTTCTCTTCAGATCGTATAAATCTTTAGTCTGTTCAGAACTGTTTGTGATATGAAACTTAACAATAGCTAAATAACATGACACTTGTATTTATTGTATATGTAATAACGCTATTGTTAGGACACATGTAGATTCAAATTGCACGTTGGGTATTCTGGATTTTCTTTTACTTAACTACAGATATTTATTTTTATTGAAACCAAAATCTTGATGTTTGTAAAACTGTCACATTTCTGACATGGTACTTCTCAAATAATGTATTTTTTAAATGTTGATGTGTGCTTTACTAGATAAGGGATTTACAAAATAGTAAGTGCTTGACCCTTAAAAATATGTATAGCTGCTGTTGAAAGACATCTACAAATTACTCAGTGCTGTGTGCCGTAAGGCTTACTTCTTGTCATGTGTAAATAATCTAATTTATATACTGATGTACCTTTGGCTGAAAATGGTGATTGCTGGTGACTTCAAAGTTACTTTTGTGCTAATGTTGGGGTTTTACTGTGGTGTTGTAAACACTTGTGCAGCTTTTTGATTCTCTGTGAAACTACTTCCTCAGTTGGTTACTCAGAGTCCAGCCCTCTCCCTTAGCTAAAGGACTGATACATAATGAAATGAGCTATGGATGGGAAGAGTGCTCTGTCTGTTATCCAGCTGAAAGATGCTTAATTTCTGTCACTTTGAGATACAGCAATAACAAAGAAGAGCCACCTATACCTAGTGCCTCAGCTTGTAGAGCTGTCTTGGGTGTCCATGCCCAGGTGCTGGTAGCGGCGGGGGGCTGCAGGGGCGCCTCTGCAAGAAGAGGCAGGGGCTGCCCTGTACCAGACACTGCTGGTTCCAAACAGCTCCAGTGGACCCACTGTAGGACACAGCTGAGCCCATCGGGGTGCTGGTGTTCCCTCAGGGAAAAATCTGTAAGAAAGGGTAAAAAATGCAGCAACAGTGAGAGCAGTGAGAAAAGCGTGAGAAACAGCCCTGCAAACACCAAGGTCGGAGAAGAAGGAGGAGGTGATCCAGGTGCCAGAGCAGAGATTCCCCTGCAGCCTGTGAAGACCATGGTAAGGCAGGTTATCCCCCTGCAGCCCATGGAGGACCACGGTGGAGCAGATGTCCATGCTGCATGCTGTGGAGGACCCCACACCACAGCAGATGGATGTGCCTTGAAGGAAGCTGCAGCTGCAGGGGTTGGACTAGGTGATCCCCAAAGGTCCCTTCCAACCCATACAATTCTGTGATTTTTTTGTTGCTTAGAAAATTAGTAATCCTCATTTCATGATTGCAGATGCCTCTAATGGAGACTGAGGATTGCATCACTTCTGTAGTTTTAATATAACTGAAGAATTTGTATGCCCGTTGAATGGCATAGTAATAGAAGGCTGTTTTGAAGTTGAGGCATTAGACTTGAACTTAATCAGCTGAAATAATTATATTAGTTCTGCCATAGACTGTATAATCTTGAGTAAACAAATTTCTGGGTCTCAATAATGGTTATTTCTCTCCACTGGATCTCATGTTAAGATTAAATTAAGGTCTTCAAGACAAGAGACCCCATCCTGTGACATTTGTACAGCAATAGCATAACAGGCTTGCAGTTCATAGTTATTGACACAATACACGTAATACAACGTGTTAACAACTATTTGAGAATGATTAGTCAACAAATGTCAGCCTCTGAAATGCTCACAGAGGAGTAATATGTCATACCATGTATTAGGGTGTAATGCTGTGTGTTGCCATTGCAGACAGCTTCTGGATATAAAAAATAGGTCAAATGTATTTGTTCATCTGGTAACATAAACAATGTAGATCAACTCTGAGTACAAACAGGAATTCTGGAGTGTTCTTTCTTGATAGACCTTAAGGGAACAGATTGTTCTTTCCTCTTTGAGCACTTGTTAGTCAATGCTACATTAAAAGCATTTCTATTAACATCCTTTAGAAGGCTTCACATAGCAAACTCAAATATATGTTTTTTTAGTGTTTTCTTACTGTTGTTTATTCAGGTAGCAGGATATGCCTGTCTTGTCTTTCTTATGTAATTGATCATTCCTGGTGAACAGAAGTGGTTATTGAATGTTTTTTGGTGATGTAGACATATCTGATGAAGAGTCTGCTAATCTGAAATTTAGTAATTATAGTGAGTAAATGAAAAATTGTTGACATTTCATAATTTTAGTATTCTAACTAATCCTTGTTCCAGTGCTTACCAACTTTTACTGCAGAGGGACAGTATTTCCTTTCCTGTTGGCACTGCAGAAGACCAGATGTGATTACCTAAAGAGAATCTTTTCCTATTATCTGAAGTTATAGGTTAGGATTCTCTGTCCTAGAAAATTATTTCTACACAAAACACATATTCCCATTTGCTTGTTTAGTGGACATAATGTTTCCCTAAATATTATCCCAACAAACTTAATTGCATCTGCTTGAAATGTGTTAGCTACCTGTAGAGTATTGAACTGTTGATCAGTGGGATGCAGCATGATGTATTCAAACATTTTGTCAACTAACAAATGTTAAGCTGTTGATCATTTAACTTCGTCAGTATGTGTGACAGAATTTGCTATTTATGTTTTAAATCAGTATTTTGTATTTGTTTTGTTTTCAGATTAATCTTGGAAGCAACCAGTACCTTTTCTCAGTTGTTGTGGATCCCAGGGAAATGCCGTGCTTTTGCTTGAGGCATGATGTTGACGCTCTTCTCTGGCAGCCCCACTCTGACCAACCAGAGAACATGTGGGAACATATCGCAACTTTTAATGCTTTAGGTAGGAAATTAACTTTTGTGTTGGACTCCTCTATCTGAGCCTTTTCTACCTGAATACTTTTAGTATGGCTTCTATTGATATTTCACTTAATTATATTTCAGTTGAAAGGTACAATTTTAGAAATATTAGAATGCAAGAAATAAAATGTTTATGCCTTCGTCGGAAAATAAACCTTTTCAGACCATATACAGGATGCAAACACAGTACTGCACGGTAAAAAGGAGAGTGCCTTGGATAAGTGAACTAGAGTTAAAGGCTTAAAAGCACAATCAGCATCTTAACACTCACACAGAAATCATCAGGGAAGCAGCTGCAGGTCACTGATGACGTCTAGATGTATATACGCTTACGGTAAGATATTTTAAATAAGTGACCTTTAGAATTTTCCTATCTCATTGTCACACAAATGTGGTTCTTCTGTTATAAGAGCTAGGAGCTCCTATACATAAGAGCTAGGAGCATCAAATGATGCTGGTACGTAGTAGGTTCAAAAGAAGCTAAAAGAAATACTTCGCATATGTGCATTTAAGCTACGGAACTCTGTGCCTTAAAACTTTGTGGACATGGAAAGTTTTCATGAATTTGAAAAAAAATAAAATAAAAAAATCATTGCCACACAAAAAATCAAATCAAGAGCCTAACTGCACCAGCTCTGGCTCAGGAACCCCCAGACCCTTCTGAAATGATAGGCTGACAGAAAAGTAGAAAATGTGATTGTGAAGAATCGTTAGTTATTGCTGCATTCATGTACTTTGGACTAAGAAATTGGTTTTAGTCACTGTTGGAAGCAGAATCCTAAAGCTCAGAATCAGAAAGTACTTTGAAAAATATGGATACAAGCGTAAGAATTGCTGTATCAGATCAAATAGGCTGATCCACGTAGCCTGGTATTGTACCTATCAAGTAAGAAACAGATGAATCAATTTTCATTAAAATTAATCTGTTCCAGAATTTACTTCTGCTGTGACAACTATACTCTTCATGTTCTGTAGGTGTTCCCTAGACCCACTCCTTCAATAATGCCAGGAGTGTGACAGCTCCCAAATACAGTTGTCTGACCACACCACTCTGGGTCCAAAATGAGAGGGAAGATGTTAGCTGTTTTATAGAGCTCACATAGGTTACCATAACACATAATTGTTTTTGTTCTGAGTTTTTGCAATTTATTTAGTTTTTTAATATGAATGATTTTTTTAATAGCCTGTTATTTTAATTTAAGATCAAATTAAGCTGTAAGCGTCTTAACAAAGTCCTCTAACAAAAGATATTAATTTCACAATTTGTTCTTTGTTTAGTCATCTCAAATTTCATTATGCTGGGGAAAAAAGCAGATGACAAGGATTAAGATGTTTTTTTAAATTACTATTGGTTTCAAGTTTCTATGCTGACTTTGTAGTACTGTTTTAAGAATGTGTTTCTATTGTTTTGAAAATAACAGGAAGGAAATTATGATATCTGAGCTTTTTGTACCTATGGTGATAAAAAACAACATTGTTACTCTACTTTATTGTACTATCATTTCACCATATTATATTGAAGTTTACACTTCTTTACTGATCTAGTTCACCTTTTATGTGCCAGAGATGATGTAAGTTATTGGCTTGTTTATCTACAACCAAATTTAGAAGTACTTTGCAAGAGCTAGTGGTAAAAATCATTATTTTCTAGATCAAAAGGCTAGTTTTCCAAAACCTACAGTATTCATTACATTGACCAAAGCAACGGTAGTAGCCCTATTTTCTTCTTCCTCTGCTTCAATTTTTGGAATTAGTTTTTAAGAAGCTATACAAAGATTATGATTGAAAAACTAATGTTTTTTAAGTTCAGGTCTTGAACTGAAACTTAGGAAAGAACCAAAGGGAAACTGAAGGGACCAAATTTTTTGTTCCATATATCTGTCCTAACAACTTTCAGTTGAACAAAAGGCAGTTGGTCTTGAATAGACCTTTGGCTGCTGACTTCTAATGATGTGCTGCTGGTTGAGGGAGCAGTGTGTGATCTTGCCCATTCTTACCACAGTTTACTGAAGAAGCCTCTATTTTTCACTGACTATTCGTTAGTCTGGGTATGTTTTGCTATATAAATCCCCTGCTCCTTACAGTGTTGTACCTATAAGCCAGAAAGGTAGAGGACAGTAACATTTTTTTAGTTGTGGTTTTGTTTGTTTTGTTTTGTTTTTAAATATATAGCCTACGATTTTTCTTTCTGGGAAAACCTATTTAAGTACAAGTCCCCTGGCTCAAAGGCATCTTTTACGTGCAAGCCTATGCATAAATCTTGCTTTTATTGTTAGTGTCAGTGTTTAAATATATTAAATTAATGGATTTACACTTGGAAAGTTTTTCTGGCTATCCTAATATTTCCCAGAAGAACAATCATGTCAGTTGATAGCCTATCTATATATTTATTAATTGTTTTGTGGTGAAAATTGTCAAGCTGGCTTTGAACGGAGACCATGTTTTGAGGACAGTAGCAAGCATTTGTAAATTTAGAAGTCTTGGGGCTAACCAAAACACCCTCAAGGCATGAAGACGCACTGTTAAAGTGCGATGCTACTGTTTTGAGTTAGCCCTGGTGGGCACCTAAGCACTACACAGCTGCTTCCTCTTCCCATTCCCATTCTCCCAGTGGGACAGGGGAGAGAACAGGAAGAGCAAAAGCAAGAAAGCTCATGGGTTGAGATTAAGGTAATTTAATAAAAGGAGCAAGGAGGAAGAAAAAAGGAATGAAAAAACACAAAGAAACAAGTGATGCAAAGACAGTCATTCACCACCTCCCGCAGGTAGACCAACCAGTCTCTGAGCAATGGCTACCTTCCCCAGCCACCCGCTCTGCTCTTTTTATTTCTCAGCATGACATTATATGGCATGGACCATCTCTTTAGTCAGTTTGGGTCAGCTGTCCCAACTTTTTGTGCACCCCCAGTCTGCTGCGGGGGGTGGGAGGAGTGTGTGTGTGAAGCTGGAAAAAGAGAAAGCCATGACAGTGTGCAAGGACTGCTCAGCCACAGCCAGAACACTTGTGTGGTATCAACACTGTTTTAGTCACAAATTCAAAACACAGAACTTTATGGTCTGCTGTGAAGAAAATTAACTCCATCCCAGCCAGACCTTTGGACTTTGACCTCTACCCTATGATAATAAGCTATACCTACATGTGCATCAAAAACACCAGTTAGGAAGATGCACAGAAGAATTGTATATTGATATTAAGTTGGTTAATGCACACCTCCAAAAACTATTGGCTTATTTAATAAAAACATGTATCTCCTTTGTTCTTTTTTTGTTACTAATTGCATATTATTTTTTAAGCTAAGCTTCATTTTGTCTAAGCCAGTTGAAGTGCTGTTGAAACCAATATATAACTTCTGCCTTCTGCATGTTTTCGGGTTATGCAGGTTATGTCCAAGCGTCAAAGCAAGACAAGAAGTTCATGGCTTGTGCTCCAGATTACTCCTACGCTGCTCTTTGTGAGTGCTTGCGACGAGTTTTCATCTATCGTCAGCCGACTCCTCTGTCCACAGTTCTCTACAACAGGAAGGAAGGAAGACAAGTGGGACAGGTTGCTAAGCAGCTGGTAGCAACCCTGGAAGCCAATGATCCTATCTTAGGCTTTCAAGCTACAAGTGAGAGATTATTTGTTCTCACAACAAAAACCTTGTTTTTAATAAAGGTGAACCCTGGAAATTAATTATCGAGTATATTCTGCTGTAGCTTGTGTTAACAATTTGTTAAAGAACTGGCTAGGTAAATGATCTGAGAAGTTCAGTACAATTTGCTGAAATTTAAAAAGGAGATATTTTAAAGGGGAATTAAAATTTTTCATTAGAATTTGTAAGAAAATATTTCAACTTTGCTGTCACTGAAGTAGGCTTTTTCAGAGCTATAGGAAAATGTCTTTAACAGCTTTCTGAAAGCAATTGTCAGAGGCTGGTATTGCATAGGTGAATAGATTTATGCATATTTTTTTCCAAATGACTGTGTTTGCCATACTTCCGAGTTTTGAGAATTCGCTTCCGTTTTTAAATGCTACTTTACCTATGAAAGTAGTCAGATAAAGAACATAAAGCCTTGAGTTACAAGCAAAGTAGTGTGTATCATAAGGAAAAAAATAATCCCAAATTCAAATACTGTTAACCCAAAAAATGATATAATATTTCAATATTCAGTAGTTTGAGTGAAATGTGAATGGAAGGAATGAAGTGTTATGTTTCTTATACAGGTAATTAATTCAAGTGGGATAATTTCATTGTGTATGCAGATTTTAGAGGATTGATTTGTGACTTACTCATGCCTGCAGTGAAATCTGTTCACATTTTAGGAGACGCTAGGATAGCTTTTAGTAGCTTTTTCTTGAAGCAAAGTAAGGGTACAGCTGGTGATTACATATTGAATGGTATTAGTCAAGATCTAGTTATACTCTCAGTTGTGTCATTTTCACTTGACATTTGTGCTTCATCTCAAGTGACTAATTTACAATTAGAAAATGGCAAACAGAAAAGCACCTGTATTGTAAGCTGAGATGGGGGGCTCAGAAGTGCTGCTTCTGCCTCAGATACCGCTGTAAATACTGTGTCACTGGTTAACCATTCTGTCCATTCAAGTCCAAATGCGGTATATGCAATGTAACTGTACGCAGGCCCCAAGGATGCTTCTGTTTAACAAACTGGCATGGTTAATTTTGTTGAAAAGTATCTGAAGATTTTTGTTTCTTATTATAAGTTGACATTGTCAATACAGTTAAACCACAAGAGGGTCAGTGTGACAGCTCCACTCTGGGTTGGGTTTTTTCTCATAGTTTTCTCAGAACTCCATAGCAAAGAATGCCTAATCAATGTATTGCGTACTGGCAGGAAAGCTGCTGTGATTTGTGGTACCAAAGTACTGAGAGAGACGCAAATTACCAAGACGGGCACAAATACAAGTGGCCTAATAGTTTGCATCTCTTCCAATATTATTTCAGACCTCTGTAAGGATGTATTGAGAGAAAAATAAGTGTTCCTTTCTTATGGACTAAGAGTTTCTCAGTTGTGATTGTTTTAACCCCACTGTAAATTCTCCAGACTTCTATTGGTGAAATGATTAAATAATATATGAGAATTTAAGAGGGAGACAAGCAGTTGCGACTTGCAGAAAACCCTTCAAGTTCAGTAGCCTTTCAAGGAACCTGATTTTCCTCATCCTTACAGCAGTATTATATTGTATATCCAATATTGAAAAGTTTTTCCTCATACCTGGGTAAGTTAAAACAGACTTGATTTGCAAACCTTCCTTTCTTATTCTATTTTTTTAAAAACTGTTTTCAAAATGTTTTAAAAAAAGGCTGAGTGAGTTTATTACTGTTTCATGACTGGTTTGTATCTAAATGGTCATTGCTGGGCAATAATGTCAAACAAGGTGGTAGAATTCGTGGAGAGGTCCTTTAGAAAAGATTTTATGTAGTTGATTACTTTGCAGCATAAAGTGCGTGCTTTGAAACTTATATGAGTATTACTTAGTAACCTGAGATATAACCACTGGGAACACAGAGTTCAGAACACGGGATGTTTGGGGAATGGAGGAATGGAGAGGGAGTGAAGGATTCATGGGCAACATGCTTTTGTCACCTCAGGTCAGTTGCAGGATGCTTCGGTACGGATGAGAATTTCGGCTGTTCTTTGTCAAATTCTCCTTGCTGTGGGTTAGATATCTGGGAATGTACTTCTGCTGTCTCCTACAACAGAGGAAAAAAAGTCATGTAAAACGGTTACCTTTTCAGAGCCTGTGTTATGATATGTAACGCCTAAAACTCACATTTCTGCCCAAATGTCTGTTTCAAGAGTTCTTGTGTTTGCTCCTGGGGACAACTCAACACGGGGAAGAGGTTCATCCCTTTTTCTGTGTTACTCTATTTGCAGTCATGGTGTTCTCAGAAAGGATATGTCAGATGATAGTCTCTCTCTTATTTTGCTTTCTATGAGAGTTAAGGACATTGTATTATTTAAAAAATTTGTTGCCTTGAGGAACGTTACATGCTGTTGCACAGCAACCTCCTATAATTAAATGGCTGCAAGCCACAGGGAGGCACTTACTGTTAGCATTTCCATTTCTGTGTTCACTTAATTTTAAGGCTTTTTTTGTTTAGCGTATTAATGTAGCCTTATACAAGGTATAGAATGTGGATATTTAAGAGAGGTGGTTTTCTGAGAACCATACTTCAGTTTTTCTAGGATTTTAATTCTCAAAATCTTAGATTTTAAGACACAGTACTTCCTGAGAGGTCTCAATCGCAACCTGTTTACAGAATTCCTGAGAAAATACTTGGCTATTACAAGCTGCCGTTATTTATTTCTAATATTTTTTCAATGTTTTCCTTGGCTGCATATTTGGAATGTATCATGTATTATTCTACAAGTTTAAATAAATGGAAAAAATGTTAAATTTATAAATAAAGGGGTTTTAAAATTATTTTAAAGGATTTATGTTCATTTCAAACCTGCATCCTTCCTATGGTACTGAAACAAAATAGAAAAATAGAAACAAGAAATTCCTTAAAATAAAACTTATTGTGTTAAGGAGCTTTCTGTTAGGGAGCAGTGCTGGTGGGTGTCTGCACTGCAAGGTTACGTCTGTTGCCAAGTCATGCGCTATTGCAGTTCTTGTTCATTTCTGTGAAAACCCCTGTAGAGGTTTTTTTTTCATGTCCCATATCTGCCAACATTCAAATGTGCAGAGGGGGTTGATATGTATTCAGGTGTGTTCTTGTCTAAAAGTGCACACTGGGCCCATGTGAACCTCATAAGGTTCAACAAGGCCAAGTGCAGGGTCCTGTATCTGACGTGGGGCAACCCCTGGTATCAATACAGGCTGGGGGATGAAGGGATTGAGAGCAGCCCTGAGGAGAAGGACTTGGGGGTACGGGTGGATGAAAAGCTGGACATGAGACAATAATGTGTGCTCACAGCCCAGAAGACCAACCATATCCTGGGCTGCATCAAACGAATTGTGGCCAGCAGGTGGAGGGAGGTGATTCTGCCCCTCTACTCTGCCCTCCTGAGACCCCACCTGGAGTAGTGCGTCCAGCTGTGGGGCCCTCAGCACAGGAAAGACGTGGATACAGAGGAGTGGCCACGAAGATGATGAGAGGGCTGGAGCACCTCTCCTGTGAAGACAGGTGGAGAGAGTTGGGGTTGTTTCAGCCTGGAGAAGAGAAGGCTCTTGGGACACCTTCTAGCAGCCTTCCAGTACTTAAAGGGGGCCTACAGGAAAGATGAGGACAGACTTTTTATCAGGGCCTGTTGCGATAGGACAAGGGGTAACAGTTTTAAACTGAAAGAGAGTAGACTTAGACTACATAAAAGGTATAGATATAGATAACAGGTTCGCCAGAGAAGTGGTAGATGCACCATCCCTGGAAACGTTCCAGGTCAGGTTGGATGAGGCTCTGAGCAACCTGATATAGCTGACAATGTCCCTGGTTGAATGGATGGTTGAACTAAATGACCTTTAAGTCCCTTCCAACCCAAACTACTCTATGATCCTATGACATTGCATCCTGTCATCCTGTGTCTTTGTTGTGTACAAGGCCCATATGATCTAGGCAAACCCTTCTAGGTGGAGAAATCTGCGCATCCTTCCTCTGCCCCTACCTCAGCCCAGGGCTGCTTCTCTGCAGGAGAGCGAAGGAGAGAGAAAGGATTTGGTCTGTATGTGTGTCCTGTGTCAAAGAGTGGTTCTTCATTAGGGGAGCAGACCCTGTCAGAGTAACAGATAATATCGAAGCTTATATTTTATTTCAGTGTGAGGTACTTTGTTTTAATAATGCATGTTATTACCGCTATAACTTTGGAATTTCCTTGCCTTCTGTCAATTTGTATTTTCTATTCTCACTATGCAGATTAGATGAATATGAAGCCTGCAGTCAATCACACATTAGCATGTAATAACGATTTTTATTGCTGTCTGATTCTGCCACATAAAATACTTTAGGTAGGTTTGGGTTTTTTGAGTTAAACTGTTAATACTCCAAACTTACATGTCACCACTTGCTAATGAATCAAATTGTTATAATCACAGTGGCAACCGCCAAGTTCTGATTCTTATTTCAAGATTTTCCTTGTTCTGTGGGAGAGTAAGATGTGCATGGTCACCTCCCCGATAATGGAGTCAGTGGTCCTAGATTTTTCATGTTATTCCATCTTCTTGCTGGGTAAGGCAGACACATAACTGAGTTGAAGTCACAAAAGGACTGTGGTCTCGTATACACAAATAGGATTCAGGTACTAACGACTGCACTTTGACTGCTAGGATTGATTTTACAAACTGCTGCAGCAGTTTGGGTTAGAGTTACGTGCAGCCATTCCTACATGTCATTCATAACTGCTTTCTGAAAATCTGGGGAGATTTGTGTCCCCTCCTCCCCAGGCAAGACATCTGCGTTTGTGCTATGGATAAAGATCAGCAAGGTCAAAAGATAACTTGGGTGCAGGTTTTGAGGTAGAAAAACTATCAACCAAGTCTTTTGGTCAAGACTATTGCAATAACTTCAAGGTTTAGTACTATTTTGCTTGGAGGCTATCTGCTGAGGTATTTTTGTTTTCTTTAGAAAAGGTTTAAGCTACTTCTGATTTTTTTTTCCTTTTAAAAAAGATGCCTACCATGATGTAGTAGCTGGGTATCGATTAAAATCTGGTGATAGATAGAATTAACAAGTTCAGATGTAGACCTGGAACATACTTGTCATAATCTTTACTGATCTAATGCTGTAGGCATCGCATCCTATATAAAACATTCCAGTGTGGTTTTGCAATCTAGTTAAATTGCACAAGGAATTGTCAAGGACAATGCGAGAAACTCAAATTTAAAAAATGAATCATTTTAGAGTGTCACTTTCATTACGCTATAATGAAAATACATTATCCACTAGCTTTTGTTAATGCATTACTTGCATTCTGAATGTGCAACAGCTGTGTTTTTATACGTTTTTATTTTCCGCTACATCTATATTTGCACACACGCGTATGTATTCGTACTGCCTTAAAGCGTTGGGGAACATGGGGTGGGTTCAGGAGAGGAGAATCTCTTGATGTTGCCAACAGCAGAGGATACTGACAGTGTGTTCCTCATTAACCTGAAGCTTTTCCAAAAACGCATTGGCTGTTCATGAGTTTGCCTGTTGGGAAGCCAGCAGTCTGACCTTAACTAGAAATATTTTGCTGTATGCTAAAACATGGATTTACACTTGGGAATAATTTCTTGAATGGGAAGAAATCTTGATTATTAATTGAGAGTCTCCTTGGAACGTGTATTAGATTTTTGGTTCGCCTTTTCTGCTGATTTTTGCGACAAGTTTTCCTGTGCATGTTGTCCCACATCAAAGTGCAAACACCTGTAAGTCTGACATAAATGTGTTGTAATGTCATGATAACTGCTTTGTGTGAAAACATCAGTTATGAATCCTGGGGAGATTTTCCTCTGCTGAGGATTAAATATATGGTGCCTCAGTATTGCATTATACCCAAACTTAAAGAGCTCGGAGGCCAAGTATTGAGCAGATGCCTCATTGGAAGAAATGATGCAGGAGTAATAAGCATTTATTTTTATCAAAACAAGTGAGGTTTAGTGGGAAAAGAAACAAGATCCACTGAATACTAATTCAGTCACTTTATCACTGAAATTGCTCCTGATTGGCTTTTAATGATTTTTCTCTTTGAAGCTCTTCATTCTGCCTGTTCCATGTGTCCCCTCTAATAAATATAGAGTACCTCATCCTAATTTAAGGTTAAACAATTTATTGGAATTTCCTGAATAACTGAATTAGACTTGCACATGGAGTATCTAAAATATGAGCGTGAGGTACAAGATGGATACATCTAATCTTCAAGAGACCGGGAAGACTGGCTCTTGATTTGATGAAGAGCTGATGACCATCTAAACAGAAATAAAAACTGGTGCTGTCAAGACTTTTTCTTGAGTTGCAATGTTAGATTCTAAAAAGAGTAAAAAGCATAGGAACCTCCACAGAATAAGCTTGCTTAGGCGAGATAAAATATACACAGGTTACCTTTTAAAATCTCCTAGAAATAGATGCAATACTCCATTCGAAGCAGTTGGATCGATTAGAAAGAGAACACGCGTGTGATCACGACTTCCTCTCTTCCCATTTCATACACATTTGGCAAAGGTAAGTCACCAGCGGGATGGGCTGGATGCTGGTGTGGTCGGCGTTAATCCTTTTGTGCTGTTTCTTGCTTGGTGTAGCTCCAGGTGTTTGCTGCTGTCTGAAAAATTCACAAGCATAATGGCTAACAAGATATTTAAATAAAAAAGTATTGGCTGCTCTTTGCAGTACAGTTCTGAACCTCTTTGGATCCAATGTGACGTGATAAAATCTGCCTTTTCATATGAAAGTAAAAAAACCCTAAAATCCAGGCTGCTTTATTGTTTTACTGTTTTTTCTGGGAAGTACATCAATAACCTTTTTCTCTCTGTTCTTAGAAATCTTTGTCCTGTGCTTTAAAAAACGGGTGCAATATCCTCAAAGTTTGAACCTGGTGTGTCTTAGTGCCGTGGGGACATCAGTGTACCTGTCACCGGCTCAGTCTGTGTTTCAGAGAAAAATTAGCCTGCAGGTTGCTTGAACTGCTCGCTATTCCATTGGGAAGTGCAAAAAAAGTCAAGCCAGCTTATTTTTAATAGGTTCACAGAATCACAGAATGGTAGGGGTTGGAAGGGACCTGTGGAGATCATCTAGTCCAACCCCCTGCCAGAGCAGGGTCACCCAGAGCAGGTGGCACAGGAACGCGTCCAGGCGGGTTTTGAATGTCTCCAGAGTTGGAGACTCCACCACCTCTCTGGGCAGCCTGTTCCAGTGCTCTGCTACCCTCAAAGGAAAGAAGTTCCTCCTCATGTTTAGGTGGAACTTCCTATGCTCAAGTTTGTGCCTGTTACCTCTTGTCCTGACACTGGGCACCACTGAAAAGAGCCTGGCCCCATCCTCCTGACACCCCCCCTTTAAGCATTTATAAGCATTGATAAGATCCCCCCTCATGTCTGTTTACATAGCTACAGTCTTTGAGCTCCATGACGTACTGGAAGGTCGCAGGTGCCCAGACAAAGGGAGCTGTGGGGTGGGTACCACAGCATTTCACTGTGTGAACAATCTCGTGTGTCTACACAGATTTCAGTGCTCTTACTCAGTTGTCTAACGCCACAAATCTCTGTCTTCTATGAGAGCAGAAATAAGTTAACTTGCTATCTGACTGCAGTATGTACCTTACAAGGAAAGAGCACGAAGTAGGCCCTTGGAGATACGTTTCTATACCAAATGCGATTTTTACTGTGACAAATTGTTTATGTGCTTTTGACTTTGAGTTGATTAATGTTTACAATTAATGAATTCCCATAACTCAGGTTTTCTAGTGGAATTATTCACAGGCCTGTAGGTAAACGTAAGAGAGCATTAATTCAGATCTGGAGATAATTAGCACTTCTCATTAGTATTTCATTTTCAGTTGGTTACTCAGGCTTTATTATATGAACTAAATTTCTTGAAACCTATAAAAACCAGTTCACTTTGCAACTCTGGAGCGCTACCGACTAAGAAAGTGGAGCTTTGCCTCCTAAGTAGCAGCAGTGGTCGAAGTCAGCCAGGCCAGAGAGGAGCAGCGAGTACTTCATGGTGCTTTAAAAGCATGCTGTTAAAAGCAGCCTGCCAGTGCAAAGGGAGCGCAGCTGCTTAAATCCTGCCACTGCTGGATGCTTCTTGAGCTTGGCAGCCCTTGTCACTCCTGAGCAAGATTAAAGCCTACGAAGAAGCAATTTGCAGAACGCAGCCCACGCTGCTTTACAGCTCTGCAGAGATTCTGACCGTGTGAAGCTGAAACAATAATGTGTTTGTACCAGTGACGGCCAGCTGTGCCCATACGCACAGGATGCTCCTCTGCAATGCAGAAGGGTTTGAAATATAAAATACACAATAAAGCGGGCAGGCCAAAGCGCATTCTTTCCATCTCTCATGTCCCCTAAGCAACTACTCTGGGGTACGTGGTTCCTCATACTTTGCTATTAGCAAAGCGGCAGCGGTGCCTTCCTGTCTGCAGCCCCGGCCCCTCCGCTGTGGGGTGCTGGCTTTGGGATGGCACTGGTACAGGATGGCACTGGTACGGGATGGCATGGCCCCAGTTTTCCTTCTCATCTGCCAGGTCACGCTCAGCCCTTGGTGCCCCTGCCGCTCGGTTAGAGGAAACTCTCGTGTGCTGGGTTAAAACCACGCTCCTCAACCACCACTATGCTGTGGTCCTCTGCCTTGTGTGGTTTATGGCAAAGCTGAGCCCTCCTGGCCTTCATGAAGGCGTCTCTTTCTGAGCCTGAACAGCCCATAGGAGGTTGTGGAATTGCCCGTTGGAGGATTTCCCCATCTACGTACACAGGTAAACTCTAAACGTGTTTCCATTGGCAGAGGGGGCAGGCTAAATTATGTTGAGGATGGGTTTGAGGAGTTGTTAGAAGATGAGTTTAAGGGTAGCATGATAGGTCTGGTCCTAACATGGTTTAGCTGAACCATGGCTGAAGCACGTTGCTTTCATGTCCTTTCCGGGCCAGCTCTCCCTTGCTTCTCTATTTTAATGAAGGAAACTTCTGTGCCTTTAGCTGTGGCGTGGGTTAGAGTTCCTGCGACCACAGCACAGAGCCCAAATTCAGAGAAACTCCTCAAAAGCCAGGTCAAGGAAGGTGCTTTGCTTTTTAAGCTCTTTTGGATTTTTCCCATTCAAATACTTGAGAGGAAGCAGGTTATGAGGTTGCTGCCAACTGAGAAAAACGTTCAGAGAAAGCCGAGGGTGTGTTTTAAATAAATTGAGTATCATATGTGTTTTTGTGTATGAAAATGTGCACAGAAGATGAGGAGAGAAGCGAGCCATATGGCAGCGGGTTACAAATGGCTGTACTGCCTGGGGAAATTAATAACTCTAAGCGTTGGTATCTATGAGCCTGCTGGGGCTCAGATGTTCACGTGCTGGTGCTTCAAGAAACTAGCTGAATCAATAAGCAAACATTTGAAAGATCAAAAACAAGCCAGCATCCAGCTTAAAAATTCAGAGAAGCAGCCCTTAAAAAGCACTTAAAAAAAGAAAAGTCTGGACTTCTACTAAGACTGAAATACAAAGATTAAAAGGATCTTGTTTATTTTTATGTATTTGTGCTGCCCTGTAGCTAGTTAGAAAACATGTTTCCTGATGTTTACAGGTTTTTTCTTAGACTCTAAAAATATTCTATTAACATCGATATTAGCTTCTTTAATTACTGAAGCAGAGTAATTATAAAATCCCTTTAGAGCCATCACTCTTACTGATGGATTCAAAATACATGCTTTCTCCCTTTATTAAAGAGAGAAAGGCTTTTATACCAGATTCCTTCCTTTCCTCTGTGTCTTTTCTTTGGCAGAAATAACAAACTTTTGGCAGAAAAGAAACGCACTGGAAGCAGCGCGCAAAGGTAAGTTCAAAGCGAAGATGTTTGGAGCTGCCTCTTCAGGACACCTGTCCATAGCAACAGGGGCACGTCAAAAGATCTCTGAGGTGGGATCTGGGCGTTCTTCTAGCAACATTTTTGTTTTCTCTTTGAGCCAGAAAAAAAAATATATTGAAAACTTGATTCTTCCTTCTGCCTGATGCACGCTGTGGTGGCCGCTTTCCCTGGAATCCCATGACCACTTGGCATCTCCAAACGTCTTGGGAGGGATGTGGCTGACTGGTGTTGGGGCTAATGTTCTCCCTGTGGGATAATGTTGAGATTGTTTGTTGCAGCACCAGGATGGGAGCTGTATGGGGAGTATTCCAGCTATGTGGAATTTTAATCTTTTTTGTCACTCTCTTGAGGAGGGGATACAGGGTGCATTTATCTGCAGAGGAAATAGCTGTCCATATCCATTATGACTTCCCTTTCTATCTGTATTCTTTTACATCAAGTTCTTAGTTGTCCTGTCTGCAAAAGCGTACTCTGTGGTCACCCTGTCTGGATGCCATCTCCTGGTTAAGGGCTAGCCAGAAGGTGACTGCTTTTTGGAGGTGTTTTTTGTTTTGGTTTTCTTTTTTTCTCTCTCTTTTTTTTTTTTTTTTTTTTGTCATTCCAGCTCCTTGGTGACATGCATGGCCTGCTGAGGAGTTACTAGTCAGGCTGAGTGTCACAGCATGGTTCTATACTGAGTTCTGAATTTTACTGTAATCAAGAGAGAGGGACGTGTCTGGCTCCACCTCAAAGGCAGCCACTTCTTGTAAATCATCAAACAGGGCCTGCAGGCAGTCAGGGGAAAAAAAGACACAATTAAGAGGTGATGCCCTCAAAATTCAAGGAGCTTTGGTCAGTCGGTAAAAATTTAAATGGAAATAAGGATGCTGGAAGAGGTTCTTTGTTGATGCAACCTTAATTTTTCTGCCCATGACATTACTAGCCAGCTTAATTTTTTTAACCGCTTTGTTGACCCTGGAGCCCAGGAACTTAATAACCCAGTGATCTCTACAACAAACTGTAAAGACTCAAAATCCATTAGAAATCTTCAGGTTAGCAGTGTGAAAACACAGGTCAAGATCCAATATGGGTAGAAAGCTGTTTCTCCTAAGGGTATGACATAAATCATCAAGTACTTGGTTCAATTCATACTCTCCATATGGATCTTTCTTCTTTTTGCTGCTAGGGCTTTTCTCTGATTTTCACTTGCATGCCAGAAAGTAAATATTGGCAAGTTCAGGCCTTCACATCATCAGCTGTTTGGGATCCATGTCTCTGTAAACTACTCTGTATACTTAGCTCGATATGCAAATAGAAATGACTTAGCTACCACCTATTGAGGATTACTATGTAGGATGAATTACAGCTTCACACTACTTTCTAGTTTTGCCAATTGGTTTTTTAAACTAGAGGGTTTATTCGTTCCTATTTATGCAGAGACATTTATTTATGGTGCTTGCTGATAAATAAGAAATGGGTGTCTTGCTTGGCAGACCTTGTTTTTTACTTCTCTTGCTTTTAGGTTTTAAACACGGGTATGTGGAACCATAATGAATTTTCTCTGGTGTCAAGGGTGGTAAGAAGGGCGAAAAGGGGCCACACACCTGTTTGACCGTCTCTCATGCTAAACTGTATTGGGCTGGATGTTCTCTTGGGCTCAAAGGCTGTTGAAACAGGATTACAAAGTGATCCCAAGGGGAAGTGTTAAAGTTTGCTGTTTTTCAGGCCTCTCTGGCATTTACTGAGATGAGCAATGCCTAGGTGGCAGTGAGTCAGCTGGAGAAATGGAGGTATGAGTTGCCTTTTCCCTGACATACGCTGCCTCAGACACACCTGGCACGGGGTTTTGTGCCAGATTATGGCACTTTGCAGCTGCTAAGATTTCTCCTTCCTGGAAAGGATTCAGACTTATCATTTACAGTCAGACTTAGTTTTTCTACGATGAGGCAAAGGAGAGCTGATGAACTGGCTGTAGGCCAGCGTCATTAACAGATGAGCTCTGGAGTTCATCACTGCTGCCATATATGAAAGAAAGAGGAAGGGCTGTTTGACAAATGCCATGAGAAATAAGTTAGTGGTTTGCTTTGACAAATAAGTTAGTGGTTTGCTTTCTCAGTAAATTACATTTTAAAAGGCATTTGATTTACAGTATTAAACATGTCTTTGTGAAACAGCTGTTCTTGTGGAGAATGCCCAATTCCACCATAACTGAAGATGTACTAAAATTTATGCCGTGAATTGGGGCTGGACACCCTCTGTCCCACCTTGGTCTCCTTTGGGGGTTTAGCTTTAGGTGTTTCTTTATGATCGCTCCTCAGCTGAGTAGCTGAAAAAGATGTTGGTGTTCTCCTAGAAAGCCCTGGAAGCTCACAGCTAAGGTCTGCTGTGAGATGCGTCGAACAGCGCTTTTAAAACTTTTTTCCATTCAGTTTGAAAGCTGAAAGTGCATTTCTGGAAAGCTCTCTTTTTCAGTGTGCTGGGTTCCACGCATGGATCTGACCCATCCCTGCTGCTGTTTGCTGTGGAGCCAGAGATGTCCCTCCCAGCTCCATCCTGCCCTCCGAGACCCTCACCCAGAGACCGGCAGGTGTGGATTCACTCAAAGGGCAATTCTCTGGTAGGAGAGAATTTTTCTTTTCTGCCACCAGAGAACAAAATACGGAAGGTAGTCAAAACTGAGACATAATTGTTGTGGCTTTCATGTGCCTTTACTGGCAGCAAAGCTCATGAGAGTTCGCTGTCAGCTCAGTATTGATGCGAACAGCTTTGCCTGGGGAGGTTTGCACCTGCGGCGGGGTACTAGAAACACCTGACGGGAGAAGAAATAAAAGATCAGTCTGAACTAGAGAAGAAGGACAAAAGAGAGAAGATCTTTTATGTCCTAGAAGTACCACATCTGTAGGAATAAAACCTATTACCCCTCTTTCTGTGACTCCTGGAAAGGCTCAAGTTGACAGTTTTTTTCTCTTGCTACATCAAAAAAGATGGATCTCAGCAACCCGGTTTATTCTCTCTCTCCTTTTTTCATCTTTTTATTCCAAAAAGAAAATTGATGTGTTTTCTGTGGTATGCTCAGTGACAAAAATACTATACCTAGTGTGTTGCACACTGGCCATTCTCTCCGTGAGAGAAATCTTTGATCCTTTGATGTGACATGGCTTCCAAGTACCATTTGCAATGGTTGCCTATCGAATTTTTGGGAGACAGATATTTTTCAAGAAGTGGAAAGTATGCTCTCAGCTTGATTATGCTCTCAGCTAAATTTAAAAATGTACGTTCTTACTGAATTAAAAATTAGTTTACTTTTTGCCTTGTTTTCTATGTTGACTGACTTCTACCCAGTACAACAGAAACAAGAAGAACTCCACAAAATAAGATTTCTATAGATTTCATTGAAATAAGCTGCTGGGAAGAGGGAAGAAACCCTAGAAATACCACAGCTGAGGCAAAGGCATCAGTCAGAGCTACTTTTCTTTCACACCAGGCTCACTTTCAGCAGTGTTGACAGGAAGACATCACAAATTACACTCTAAATTATCACGGCTAAAAATCTAGCTAATTATCTAGGTCTGAAATTAATTAAACCTCTGCCTTTTTAGTCCCTGACCCAGTTGCATGTTGGTGGTTTGTTGTTTGTTTTTTTTAATTCCCTGCTGCTCGTATCTGTTTTCTGTCGCTTCAGTTCTGGATGTTGTCTGCTTTCCCCTACAGGTCTCGGGTGATGCATCAGGCTGCCTTGAATCTGGTCTTTCCTGGAGATCCCCTTCCCCATGCACCTGCCCTGCCTGGCGAGCCTGCTTTGAGTCTGCAGTGCCAATTGCAAATCACAAAGCTGCCTGAACACCTCCAGAGACGACTGGAAATTTTTCAGGACTATTTCCTCAGCGCCCAGTACAAGGTTGTTCACCATGACGGACAGAACCTGCGCTGTGGCTGGAAATGCTAACCTCGCGTCACTCCTCTGCGTTTGTTCTCAGACGTGAAGGAACACAGCGATGAAATGGGCACAGACATGGTGTCAGTGCTGCTGTCTGTCAGTCTGCTCTCAGGGGTAGGTCTCAGCCCTCAGGAGAAACTCGGGGAGCCCAGGGTGGCCACCCCAGCCCTCTACCTCCGGAGCCAGCAGAACCTGGGGAGCCAGTGCCTGGCTGCTACCCGGGGATGCACACCAGGCATGAGGATCCTGACAGCTACCCAAAAAGTAGATCCCAGCACCTTGGGGACCGTTGTGAGCATCAGTTTCATACTGAAATAGTGGTGACACAGATCGTGGGATCAAGATCCATTGATCAGAGGTTGCTACTGTCAGAGAGTGACGCTGCACAGCCCCAGACTCCTGCCACAGCCACCACCAAGGGACCTACACTTCAGTGGTGGGTGAAGCGACTGATATCCAACATAACATATGTACCCTGTTCGTAGAGCACCTGAGAGACAGAGTAGTTTAAGGGATTTAAGGTTGAAGAGTAGTTCTGCAATGTCAGCTCTAAAGCCAGGCTTCCTGCCTTTATTAGATGTTCTCATCCTTACTAGAAAGAGAAGAAAGACAGCTCTTAATTTTTATTTTCTGGCTGTTGTTTTTGCTTTGTTTGTGTAATGTGAAGGAAAGGATGAGAAATCCCTTTGAGGAGAAAACAGACAACATTTGAAAACAAAAATTCCAGATTGAAAGCAAGCTACCAGGGAAGCAATTGTCCCAAACAATAATACCACACAAAAGAAGATATTTTAAACTAAGTTATTAAAAATGTGTGGTGTTCTCTTCCAAAGCTAAGATGTGATGCTGCCTGTCTCAGAAAATATAAGATTGCTAGGTGATAAATGCAAGTTTTAGAAAGATATGTGTCCGTAGAGGCACAGCTACACAGTGGAAGCAACTGCTAATACCTTCCAGAGCTGCAAGACAGGGAAGCGTGCCAAATATCCAACTGTCATGCACAAATTTAAGGCAGATGGATAGCAAAATCCACCTTCTGAGAAGCAAATGGCAATTGGGTGAGGAAATCCAATGAGCTATCACACATCTGCTTTGAAATGTTTGTACTGTTTTTTAATTGTAAGTCTTTCAAAGAGGAAATACTCCTGTTTTCTTAATACAAGATTGGTTGTCAAGCCTTAGACATGCAAAAGTTTCTAAAATTTTAGGCAGATAAGTTTCTCCGTACACGTTCTCCCTGGGTAACATCCTCGAGTAATCCTGGCTCAATGTGCACCTGTCCTAGGTAAGATGAAATTTCTGATTTCTGTTGAAATAAATTTGGCGCCTACTGCTCAGGCAACTGGAGTACTCCGTTATAAACTATACAATGCTTCTTAAAAAATAAAGCAACAAAAGTATTTTGAAATAATGTCCGTTGTTCAGAGTCCTGTCCAACCTGATCTTAAATGTTTCCAGGGATGGAGCATCTACCACCTCTCTGGGCAACCTGGGCCAGCATGTCACCACCCTCATTGTAAAGAATTTCTTCCTTATATCTAGTCTAAATCGTCCCTCTTTCAGTTTAAAAGCATTACCACTCATCCTGTCTCTACACTCCCTCCCTCCCCATCCTTTCTGTAGGCCCCCTTCAGGTACTGGAAGGCTGCTAGAAGGTCTCCCAAGAGCCTTCTCTTCTCCAAGCTGAACAATCCCAACTCTCTCAGCCTGTCTTCATAGGAGAGGTGCTCCAGCCCTCTCATCATCTTTGTGGCCCTCCGCTGGACCTGCTCTAACAGGTCCATGTCCTTCATACATTGGGGGCCCCGGAGCTGGACACAATACTCCAGGTGTGGTCTCACCAGAGCGGAGTAGAGGAGCAGAATCACCTCCCTTGACCTGCTGGCCATGCTTCTTTTGATGCAGCCCAGGATATGAGTGGCTTTCTGGGCTGTGAGCACACATTGTTGCCTCATGTCCAGCTTTTCATCCACCAGTACCCCCAACTCCTTCTCCTCAGGGCTGCTCTCAATTCCTTTAACCCCCAGCCTGTATTGATACCAGGGGTTGCCCTGACCCAGGTGCAGGACCTTGCCTTGTTGAACCTCATGAAAGTCACGTGGGCCCACTTCTTGAGCTTGTACAGGTCCCTCTGGATGGCATCCTGTTGCTCAGGTGTGTCAACAAATCAAAGTTGCCTTTAGAGTCACCATGTAAATGATCTATGCACAATGTAAGCATAATATGCAATGTATGTATAAAATGTAAAATAATCTATAAGTGTAGTATAAAATCAAATTCTCAATCTTCCTTGGCTTCTATCCCTTTTTGTGGCTTATTATGCAAGATGATACAGCACAAAATCATGCTCATAAAGGTTTTGTGTTAATTAATACATGAGAACCGCTTCCAAATTAACATCTGGTTTCTACTTTGCTAAAACCACACAAGACTACATTTCCTTTAAAGCATTTCTTTGCCATGAATTTTTAAACTTTTGGAGATTTTCCTTGCAGTGCTATGTGGGATACCTAGCAGAAAATAGCTGGAAATTGTTGACTTCCTTTTCCAGGCATTTAATTTGGAATCCATTGGACTTCTAATCTTACTCTTTATGAACTACTAACTGTTTGGGTAGCTGTTGCTACCTTCACGTTGCCACCACAGCATTCTGGTGTCAGAAATGCACAGAAATGCATTTGCGTGCATTTGTGTTTGCATGCATTTGATGTCACCACAGCATACAAATCCATAAAGAGAAGATGTGAACGTAGATAAAGGCAAGAAGAGTATTTAGATTCAGGAACACCTTAAGATGGACTTTCCTCTTAATAGTTTCATGGTGGGGTGCTCTCTTTGGTCTTTCAAAGTAACTGTTAAAAGTGAGAAAGGACTATGTTGCAGATCTGGGATGACTGAACCCAACTTTGGGGTGTCAAGGGACATTCCCCTGGAAACCGTCGAAGAGTTTCACTCAGATACTCATCGTTGTTCAAGATTTGACAGTCCTTGGGAGTTTGTTGGTGGCTTCAATGCACAGCACTACCTAAAGAATCCCTACCCCATCTGCTCTATAGAGCTCTGCTGATTGACTGTTCTGTTGTGTTTATCACAGTGTCTGGAAAAGCGCACGCTGCTGTGATTTTCAGGAAATCAGACCTATTTTTTTTCCTATGAGTAAGAAGGTGGTTCTCCAGTGGCCTACTGGGATGGCCTGGAGAAATAAAAGCTTATGATCTACTACCTTGAGTAATTCTGCTTTTTTTTAGAAATATTGGTCATAGCAGTTGACAACCCACGTATAACAAATTTAGATAATTGTACTGCTTACAGTTCAGTGGTCTGTATGACGAAAGTGCAATTTCCACGACCATAGAAATCCATGAAGGACACAAAACAAACTCCACCGTGATCAATATAGAGTCGACCCAGTTATCATTGTTCTAGATGAAGCATGAAAATACGATTCTAAGTTAGAATGAAGAGCTGTTGATGGATACCAACTGTGAATTTTGAGTTTGATTGATACCTGCTTAAATGAAGCCTGCAGGCTGTGTTGTGGAGATTGTCAGTGACAGCAAGAGAGGGAGAATCACTGAGAAGGGTTAAAGTTCAGAAACTTTCCGAATTCTTAAAAACCCTTGATGGTTTCTAACTGTTTGACCACAGTTGACAAGAGCATGCTATCACGGATCCCTTGCCTTCTGCTTTGAGGAAAAGCCTATGGTTTTGGACATGTGCTTTCTCACATTCTTATAAATCACTTACTGTGTCTTATGGGGCACAGAAGTACAGTAAAAGCATTGTTGTTGGAAAAATGGTAGTTTTTTTATTGCTGTAAGTTAAATTTGCAGTATATTCTATATACTATATTAATTTTTAATACAATGGAGAGTGGTCCACTGGCAGAGAAATGGCAGTACTTAATAAATGCGCTGTAGTTGCTTTCACTATTTTTAGTGATTTCTTAGTATTTTAGTGATGTAGATGATTTCTCTTTGTGGGAAATGTCAGGGATAGCACAGGACTTTTCTTGCAGGCGGCTGAGGAAGGGCATGTGGGTGTATGGAAGATCATGTACAATCACTACAAGAATTGTTACATGGTTTTGGTGTGCCTCCAGGAATTTCTGTATTTATAAAATGTGTGACAGAGAATTTGTCTGCAGGCCAGAGGAAGAGAAAAACTTCATTACCTAAATGTGGGGTTTATTTGAGAAAAAATCATAGATATTTATGATTTTTAAAAATTGCAGAGAAGGGAGCTTCCCTGAATATATATACATAGGTGAAAATGGGAAAAAAAAATTGTATAAAACCCACATACATATAATAGAAAAAGCCAACAGCAAACTTCAATTTCTAAATAGTGAAAACATTTTGATACACTTGGAGCTTTTGGCTTACAATAAAACAACTGTGACCTGTCTTTCCTTTGAGAGCCTTGAGAAGAACTCTAAGGTATTACTGAAATTGCTGGAAGACCAGACGTGATAATTCTCGCTTCCATGTTGGAAAGATTTTTTTCCAGCATTGGAAAGCAAGGGATCTCCTTGCAGCAGTCTAATATTTTCACAGTGATAGAAGTTTTTTAGATAATGTAAAAATAGAAGACAGAGAGAAAGCAAGGAATTCACAGGAGGGCACGGTAGGTGGAATGAAATGAAACAATGGATGGAGAATGCTGTCCAACACTACCCGTCCCTATCCATCTTTGCCCTATTCTGGTATGGGCTTCTTGTTTCAACATGGACTTCTTCTCTCACACGCATTCCCTAGCGTGTCCCCTTACAACCTTTTCACCAGCCCATACTTGAAGCTTGTCTATACTTTTGCCTACCTCTTGGATAAATGACCTCAAATTCCAGTTATGTTACCAAACTTCCTGACGTTACCAAATATTTTTTTTTTCCTTTTTCCTTCTTTTTCCTTTCCCCCAAGCATTCATTGTGGTCGTTAAGTAGAGAACACCTCATGTGGAGACTTGAAGACAAAATTGCAAGCATCTCTGATTTATTGTTCAATTAACAGACAAATAGGCAGAGAAGTACCAGCAGCTAATATTGTTTAATTTCCTGTTGTGCATGACTGTTGAGGGTGAGAAAAACATTGTTTACAATAAAGATACTGTTATAAACTACATTACAAGGTCATAATATATTTGCAATAATGAATTTCATGTTAATGCTATATTACACTAGACATATACACTATATTGCACTAGATGTATACACTATATTGCACTGATCCAGCAGTGTCATCCAACATCATCCCAACATTTTGCTTATGTAGTGTGGTAAGATTTGAGCCCCAGACTCTCAACGTTGCAAATATAACTGGCATCATTTTTTTGACGGGTTCCTGTTGTGCTGTGCTTCAAAGATGCTTTGATCTAGATGCAGCTGCTCAGTTAACAGGACACCAGCTGTGTTTTTCTGCTTCTGCATCTTCTATCAGCAACACATGGGCCCCCCAGCATGCAGAACACTTGGATGTGATGTACCAAGCAGATGAATGTGGCTCAGGTAATAAAGGACTTCATAGAGTGCACTTCCTGTTATGACACTAACTGAAATGGTAAAACTCTGTGCAGATTAGAGAGATCTAAATTAGATCTTCAGAAGTGCTATTTTAGGATTCTTTCTGCTATATGTGAGGTTCTTTTGGTACTGAAAGGAAAAAAGGCCCATTTGGACCTGAATAAACAAGCAAACAAACAAATGAAAGCCTATTCATTCATTTATTATTTTGTTTTGGACTGGCATTCTTGGCAGCTGTGGGTCAGCCCCGTTAGTGGTTGCAGTTAATTAGGATTGATACTGGAGAACAGTTTCCAGGTGAGTTTTATCCAAAAGGAATCTAGATTGCATGGTCCAAACCCCTCAGGATGCAAACCATTGTGAAGGCAATTGGAAGACTTATCTCTAAGGGAACTTCTGATCCAAACTAAAACTCTTTTAGTGACTCCCTTTGTTTTTTGAAGTGCCTGAGTTAACACCTATAGTTGAGTGAAGTACCTGTGGTTTTGTCTTTTTAGAGTGTAACTGAAATGTAACTGAAAATTCATTTGTATTTGCTTTAATTTATATTTACTTTCTGTCTAATGAGATCAAATACTTGTTTACCGATGGCATTTTGAACCCAAAGGAATAAGTCTGATCTTGCCAGATTTATTAGCAGTTTAATTTTTTTTTCTGTCTTTCCGATACTTCGTCTTCTTTGAAAACAATGTTACCAACTGAGGGAAAATATAAGGGCACTCCTCCATGGTTGTAGTTGGCAAATGTTGGTGTCCAGCCAAGTAAAAATGACTTCTACTTTTAGCTGAGCTATTGCGGTCATACTTACGGTCATAGTATTAATGGAACTGACTTGAGGAATAATCTTCTGTCAAAAATGTGCATGTCAAATATGTGCATCAGTCCAACATGGAGCAGTTTCAAAGCCTGCAGATCTCAGGAATCTTTACTGGTGTCTATACAGTATAGATATTCATAGACTAGAGTCAGCCTGAACTAACAAATGTGCAACACATTAATATGTTGGGTCTTCTGAAGTGAATCTCTTGGTTATCCCCGTCTACTGCAGTCTGGTTCGCACCATGGGGTGACCTCAGAAGGGGCAAAATTGGTTTCTTTTGGATCTGTATCACATCTGTGCTACAGGAGCTCACGTGATACGCTTGAACTGCTATGGGGCATTCAGTCCATGGGGCCAGACTAGAGCTAGTCCAAAGGAATCTCTCATGCAGTATAAACATCGGGTCCTCAGGAGCTGCTGTTGTGTCATAGCGCTTAATAATGTAGACACAAAGTCAGCTCAGTGCATTACAGCTAGAGTGATTCCCAAGCCAAATAAGGCTTCTTGGCGCCGCATGTGAAGGAACAAAAATGTTTGCAAAGAAATGTAAATGCAAACAGCCTTCCCTCACAGTTACTTAGCCTATTTTAATAAATCCTCTAGGTCTCACACTGCAGGATATCAGATTAAACCTACAGATGGAAATCCTATAAGACTGAGTATAGTAACTCCAGAGTATATATACAGTCTCCTGCAGGTGCATATTTAATCTCTGGTGTGTAAAATTTAAAATCCTCCTTGCTGATCTGTTCCAGTGTTTTGTTAACTTGAAAATTATGCTCCGAAATAGCTCACTTAGAGCACCTTTAATGCAAATGAGGATAATTTTTGTCATGTTCAGCACCCTTTGATGCCAGGCCACCATAGACTGGGATCAGATCCCTATAGATAGGAAGATAATTATCCTGTCGTCTTTCAATCTAGCTTAATCTCAAATCCTTCAATCTCTCTTTATAGGTCCCTGGTTTTTAAACTCTTGTCATTGCTAACAACCTACTTCAGGTTCTTAGTTTGCCTACATCTTTCTTAAAGTTCAGCATCCAAAAGCAGACACAGTGTTTTAGCTGAGGCAGCCCTAATGTCACTGAGAGGCTGAAGATTACTCACTAGGGAAAATGTTTTTCAATTATTTCTGCATTGTATTATGTTGTTTCTCCTAGAATGTAATTCCTCGGTGTGTCATCCATGTTAGCGCACATGCAATTTTGCAAAAAGTACCAACCTGAAACCCCTGTATCTGAATGACATTTGCCACTAGTTTGGGTACTTTAGCACTGTATCCTAATATGACTTGACTCCACTCAGAGTATGAAGTTGCTTAGATTAAACGGAAACGTTAAATGGTAGCTGGATAAATTTTCCTGTGCAGCCTTGGGAGTCAGACATTTTGGGTATCTACCTCTGAGTTTAAATTTCACTTGACTTTTGGGTCTGACCATGTCACTCAAAATTCCTGTGACATTCTTGTGACAAGCTGGAGAATCAGAGAGAGGTCTCTCTGAAGTCATATATGCTCAGACTTTAAAAGGAAGCCACTTTTAAAGCCCTGCCTATGGCATAACTTTACTGCCTGCCTCCCAAGAGCATGCTGATGATAAATTAATAGCTGCAAAAGACTCAGAATTGAAAAGCACTTCACAAGTACCAGGCACTTATGATAAAAATTACCACGTCCTCCATTACTCTGCAATTTTTTTTGAGTGAAACAAGTGCACCTGATCATATGGAATTATTTTTAATCTTTCCTGGCTGAAACAGATGAAACCTCTGTGGAGCACCATCACTGTCCCCCAACTATGACTACTTTGAAAAGCTAAACTTCTGAAGGGGGAACCTGAAACCTAATTCAAAGCCTAGTTACTTATGGGGCTATTTAGTTCTTCCTCTCTAGCTAGACAGAGTCTTCAAGCTGCTAATATTTCAATATTTTGCAAATTAGGTCCTGAGTATCTCATTTTCCACAGGAAAACATCCAATTTTAATTATTCAGCCGAACATGAAAGCGTGTCTAGCTCTAAGCAACCAGACAGTCTGCAGCTCTGATTAGCCATCCAAGCATAAGCATTTTGCAGCTTTGATTACTGATCGAGTTAGGAAGAGTTTCTAGTTCTACCACAGAAAGATGATATTTTGCAGTAAAATTATGGCAAAACTTTGATTTGAAAATGACAGAAATGAAGGTTTATTTTCTCTTCTCAAGAGACCTGATGGGCTCCGGCACATTTGATGCTACGTCATGGAGAATTAAATATATTTGTTATATTGTAGAGAAAGCTACAGTAGTTTTTGCTGTAGAAGATTCATCTGTTGAGTTTGAATTTGTTATAGTCAACCTCACCACAAATCTAAAAGTTCTAGAAATGACACCAGAAATTCTAGTTGGCATTCAGTGCTACTGAGACCTGCCCCTATTAAGGGTTTCAGATTTAATTAAAGAGATTTTTGTTTCGAACACAGATTTGGACCCTGACCATTGAACCCAGGCTTCTGCTTTTCTGTGGGAGGATCTGGGATCTGATCTCTTGAGCTCCATGACTGGTCAGAGGTGGTTTGGGATCCCTTACATCACCTTGTGTTTCCTTGGCAAACACGGTGAATGAGGCAGGTACCTTGCCTGCTTAGTACCAGTCACCCGTCTACAGTACCTTTCTCTTCTACCTACAGCAAAATACAACGTGCCTTCTTGCTCAGGGAGTTCAGCGTCTCCCCTTAGGATCAGTGAGGCTGTCTTTTTTGAATCTGCACTTTCATCCAAGGTGAGCCTATTTAAGGGGATGACAAATAGACAATGCTGCAGGTTGTAATTATAGTGAATTAAATACCATAATAATATATGACTAAAAAGCATTTTATTTCAGGATAAAAAGGGGATAAAGTACAAGATAAAGAAAATTGTGATCATGAAAAAAGGAAAGGACAGGAAAGTAAACAAGTAACCGACGAACAGCTAGACATTGGGGACGAAATCTTGGCTGTTGACTTTAATTGTCAGAATACTACTTTAAACACTGCCTTTATTAAGAAAATGGTTGTTATGCCTCTCTAGTTACCATCACTCCCAGACAGCACTCTTACAAGTAGGATAGTTCTGTCTGTTAGATCTTAAGATTTGGGTTTGACCTAAACAGTGCTTTCAAATTATTTAACATTTCACCTAGTCAAATAATTTTTTGCTTTCTGTTGAGAGTTTTCTGCATCTAGAAAGAAGTGTGGTGATCTTATTGAATGTTATCTTCAGCCTACCTAAATTACAGGTGAACAACTTCTCATCTGTACGCTTATTTCACTGGCCTTGAAATCATAGCAGAGCTTTCTGAACACATGCGGAAACAGGTGATGAGAAAGAACTTCAGGCAGGACTTTCACTTCCAGCCACAGAAATGCATGGAAAGTCTGGCCTTTGTACAAAACAAGGAGATTGGATAAAGACTCAAGAGAGTATATTAACTACTCAAAAAATGAATTTCAAACTTAAAGCAATCTTCAGTTTGCTCTGAATCTTCACAATTTAGGAAATACGAATTTAGGAAAGACTCACTTTCCCTAAGTAATTGGCTCCAGAGTTTTGAGCGCAAATATCAACCCCTCATCTAGAAAATGCATGAAACAACCACTGAAGAAACATAATCAGTTATTGGTAGCAATGGTTTAATGAGATTTATGATTCCTTTGAACATGTCATAGGGTATGCCTTCAACAGCCATGGAATCAAGATCATATTGTTGCAAAAACTTTGTTTACTCTGGAGACAGTGCTTGTTGCAGTTATCAAACCCAGCATCTTCCCAGCTTTGGAAAACTGATCTGATTTACAAAGAAACAGAATCAGCCCAAACCCCTTTCAGCAAGACCACACATTGTTAGTATCTCACCAAAGTGAGCTGTCATTCAAAGTGGATAGTTCGGCTCTCCATAATAAGATGTTTCCTCTCGTTTCTTACGTACTTGGAGGGCTGTCAAATTAATTGACAATACTGACATTTAACAGTATTATCATTGGCATCTTAATTCTCACACAGTGAAAAGAAGGGTAGGTGTTTGCACTTTGGAGCTGCTCATTCTTTCTGTCTGAAAAATCAGATAAACACTGATGCCTTTATAATTAAGGAATGTGTTCCTCTAAACTAGACAAGTCAAGGCTTATTTTTTCCTCTATAAAACCTGATGTGTCAGAGAGAATTTGAGATGTGTCTGGGACTCCTTATTAGCACTCCATATTACCAACAGGTTATGCTCCGCTACCACTGGGAAGCTGCTGATGTAGTTGACAGTTTCCCTTTCCTCTAATTTTAAATTGATTAAACTGCAGAAATCCATTGCAATTTCCAAAAGTCAGTCCTTCTTAAAGTTCTGTTGGGCCTTCTTGGACCTCTCAGCTTCTGCACCCTGGGATGCAGCAGGGAAACGTGAACAGCTCTACATGCCAGGCCCCTAATCCAGCAGAAACATGGAAGTGAGTCACAGGATGTCCTATGAGTCTCCATCAGGAGTAAGGTCCACACCATTAGACTATGCCTTCTTTTGTAGAATAGGTTCTCTGAAAGCCGCCTTGGTGGAAGGCAAGCCTCATGGCCAGATGGCACTTCAGTGTCTCTGCTGCATGGCTCCATGTACTGGAATAAGCTCATCACCTGTACCTGACAGTAAATCACCACAGCTGAGAAAAGTTCAAATACCTTGAGGGGGGTTATGGGCAAGAAAGATGAACTGAATGAATTTCATGCATAATACATAAGATTTACTATATCTTTATTGTGTCCTCAGGGCTTGCAAAACCAGAAGGTGACTGTTTCAAATGAGTGGTGTGCTTTTTATATTCATCATCTTTCTTTTTCATTCTATTTAAAAGCAAAATACTGACTTAGCAAAGCACTAACATTAACTCACAGGACTGAGCCACTCACAGGTCTTCACCCACAACAGCTTTCAGTGA
Organism: Rissa tridactyla; assembly: GCF_028500815.1. Taxonomy (NCBI): domain Eukaryota; kingdom Metazoa; phylum Chordata; class Aves; order Charadriiformes; family Laridae; genus Rissa; species Rissa tridactyla. Next base: position 19,972,328 of record NC_071467.1, read on the forward strand.
TCACTGAAACCACCACATAGAATCAGATCTGAAATAACGCACCTTTTTCTCAATGTGACGGTGAGGTGTAATTAGCAAAGTGTAATGTGGAGCACACAATATCCCTTTCCTCAATATTGTCACAAAACATGGAACTACTGCAAGCACTTGACGGCTTTCCCCACTCATGCGGTCTTTTCTTTATTTTGTTACTCGCTGGGAGTTATTTTCTAGGAGTGAGTAATGCTTTTAGGTCCTGAGGCTACAACCACCTACTGCCATGTCTAACGCTCACTCCTGAGCTACACCCATTTAGTTGTCTGGGGGAATTCACCACTGCACTGCACTTGAAGTCAAGCACAGGATCTGGCATTGCAGCTGGTAATAACTCTACATTTTCATTTTATTTTGATATTTTATGTTTTTGAGATGCTAAAGTGTGTTACTTGGAAGAAAGCAATTTCTGAACTACCCAGATGTTTTGCTCAGAGCACATACGCTGTTTATGTGTTACGAATGAGCCTGCAAAAGAAAGAGCCGGTGTATAATGAAGGATGCTCCTTGACCAGTCCTCGTGCTGAGCTATTGAAGCAGCAGTGGCAGCTGAAGGGAGGGAAGGGGACCTGGAAGTGGTGAATGTTGGGATGGACTCCACTATCTTTAAGGCCTTGAGGATGCACGTTCTGAACCATGTCCTTGATACAAAAATTCAGATTAAAAAATATTTCTTATCAAGCTTTATCCTCTGATTTCATGTGGCACTATTAAAGGAGACATAGGGTAGTGCAATTTTGTTGTTTCCCTTACTCCAACATTTTGCATTTCCGAAACTACCCATCCTGAAAGGCAAATTGCTGTGCTACAGAAACCTTTCGCTGCTTTCTTTCATTTCTACTACCGGCTGGATCAACTGTAGGAATAATTGCTCAATGCATAAGTAATTAATAGGTAAATCTTTCAACCAAGTTCTGAAACTCAGAAAATCTCAAACCAATTTTTGATCTACTTCTATTTATTGATGAATTGATGGTAACAGATGTAGAAGCAGAAGGTGTTTTTGCCTTGCCCTTCCATTCCTCATCAGCAAAATATGCCTCTAATTTTCAATTAATTTCAATTAATTTTCAATTAATTTCATCAAATGAGTGACTATGAAAAATGACATTACAAAGACCGTGGCAATGATGTATTACATTGGTACAGCTTCTAGTCATGCTCGCAGGGAATGATTCATGTGACATTCTCTCTTCACGTCACAAAAATTAAGTTTTAAATCCCTTAGTCATTCTGTAAAAGACGACACAGTAACACACCACTTTGACCTTTACAGTGGTTTATAATTTAATTAGAGAAAAAATTTGCCCCTCATCCCCACAATAATTGTTTCTCTTCTACAGACTTGCTACCTGGGGAAAATAATCAGCAAGGATAACTACGCTGGTGTTCAGCACTTTTATTACTCCTTTCCCAAGGGAGCTTTGCAAACTTTAAGTACTTAGACCTTGTAAAGACACAGTACCTGTTAATGCAAAGCACCTGTTGATTAGCCATACGCTTAGCAATTCATACCTTAGCCTGTTCCAGCCACATTATTGGGGAAACAACAAATAAACCACTCAAGAAATAAACCAATAAACCACTCTGGACAGCAATAAATCAATAAACCACTCTGGACAGCAGAAAGGACACCTGGCTGGTGGGGGCTTGTATTAGTTTTTGTGTGCTCTAAGAGTTTAACTATTTTATCTTATTGAACTAAGGAAACCAACCAAAGTTAGAAATCAAACTCCAAGTCCCTCCCAGCCCCAAACCATCAAATGGGATTTGCAGCTTGAACAGCACAGTTAGGGGATAATAAAAGGCCTAGAGCAAAAGGGAAAGGATGCATCAGATAGCATCCTTTGGGCTAGAAAAAAATAAATCCTTCTGACAACAGACTGAAGAAAAAAAACATCTTCAGTCAGAAGTCTGGAGATTGAATCCATGCTGCAGAGCTCAGAGGTTACTTGTTGTCCGTTTCTCTTACGGATGTCAATGTGTGCGGATTAAAACCACTGTTAATAAACGTAGGTTTTAGTGGTTAGCCTTACAAGATACACATTATAAATTTGCATTTAGCTGCCTCGCTGATTGCAGCTCTCCTACATATGCAGTCTGTGCATTTGGATTTACTGAGGGATATCACTTCAAAGAATGTCTTTTGAGTACTGGAATAGAAAGAATTAGAAGAACTTATTTCCCATTTGAGATATTTTTCGATGCAGTCTTTTATTTCCCACTGTGCATCTAATACATTCATGTAGACTTGCTGCTCTGGCACAGTCTTAGAGACTAGATTTCTGAAATACTGAAAGAAGTCCAGCTGTTTTGCTGAAACCGTAATGAGAAAAATCTGGCTTCTCACCACTCTCATTAAGTGGGAAGAGACAATTCACCCCAGGGTCTTCTCTTGTAGTGATAGTTGCCTCCAGACTAAGATTAGTGTTCAGGACTAAGTTGACATCGGGCTTGAAAAGTCTGTGATGCCTTACTACTGGGGTAAGAGCAGAAAATAACTCCCTATTTCAGATTTAGTCCTACATTTTAACATATGATGAAGTTTCTCTCTCATCTGTTGTTTGTGATAGGTGTCTCATGAATGGTGCAGCATTTCTTCCAGCGTTTGATGAATTTGGTGATACAAAGAATTTTTGATAGCACTTCAGCACAAACTTCAGCGCTTTGAGAAAGGCACTTACAAAGCTGTAATTAGCTACTGGCATAATTAGATGGCATTTACCCCTTCTATAGTGTTTTTCTAACCATGTTCAGTTGGTCATCTTTCTTTGCATTGTTATGCTCATTTCTCTTGTCCTTTTTTTAGTTTCTGGTGAGGAGCACAGTCTGCAAACAGTATAAAACACTGTGAAAATTTTAACCCATATTATAGTAAAGTTTGTTTTGTTCTTGTTGTTTATAATAGCAGAATGATACATTTTAGAGAGAAGTAATACCTTTTATTAGACCATCTACAATCATTCAAGCTTTCTAGCGCACGAGTCCAATTTTGGATGTGGATGTGACGGACCAAACCAGAGGCAGAGAGCAACTGCTATTAGTTTAACTTCATTATGGAGGTTGGGTAGAAAGGTGAATTACCACCTTTGGAGAAGAGAAGTCTATTGATAAATGAAAGACAGTAAAGTCATTTATTTCGCATGAGATAGAGTGGTTGTGCCTATGCTAACACTCAAACTAGACCACCATCCGATTGCTGGCTTCAGGTCCAACCAGCACCACGTGGTCTGTGTCCGTACTGTATAAATTCTCTTACCCTCACAAAGAGGATGGCAACACCCAAAATGCTTATTGGGAATATTGCCACGTTAGGCTCACTTCTGCCCTTTGCCTGCGAGAGTGTCACTTGCCGTGAAGCTCCCGAGACTGTACAACAGCTTAACAGTGTTGATGGTGGCAGAGCACTACTATTCACTACATGCAATATCACCTGCAGAACAGTCTTCCTTAACACCAAAACATTTAATTTAAGAAGTCAAAAGAAGTAGTAGCCTATCGAACTTCAGTCTGACAGTCCAGAATGTCACATCACTGGGGAAATTAAACTAGAGTTTGTAATTTAGAAAGAGACACTCTTATGATCTGAGCTCACTCCATGCTCCCTTATGTTTCTTAGTCGTGCACACACAGCAGCCTCTTTCAAGCATCTTGTCTTGTCTTATTTTAGTGTAACAGCAACAGCTTTTGAAGTTTCTTGGATGTGAAACTTGACCTCTAAAAAATCAGACTAACTCGTTCTCACTGCAATGGAGACATAGCCACCTGCTCCTTCCACACGCCCATGGTGTGCTTTCGCAGTGTTGCTCGCTCTTTTAATTGTTGTTCTGTATAAGCAAGGTAGGCTTCAGTATTACATTTTAAAAATTCATGTTTGCATTATAAAGAGTCAATTTTTGAAGAGGTTTCCGCACAACAGAGCCATCTTTTCCCATTTCATTTCTAAACAGGCATCTCATGGGCTGAATAACTCACTGACACTTTATAATTTCTGCTCATTGTCCTCCTGAATGACAATGTCTGCCCGAACGCAATACAGCCTGCCTTTCAAGAAACCATAAATCTTTCCATAAATGCCTTCTACATGTGCTTTGCTGTATTTCAAATATAAATCAATGGCATATGAGACTGATCTGTTATCCCAAATTGCTGCCTGTAGTGCCTCCAGACACTGGAAGCTGTCTCATGCTATTATTTATTTTCTTTCATATAGTTACTGTCCGGAACTTGAAAGAAAAACCTGTTTGTGGACGAAACGGATTTGTTTCGTTGTTGCAGGACCTCTTTCAGCTGTGTAACTGGCAGCAGACCCGCATCATTACGTTCGGAAATTGATATAAACTCAGGGTGTGCCCATCATAGACAGGGAGATGTCTCGCCTCACAAATGATCCTTGTTGGATGGATGCCACTTATTTTAGACTCTACCTGTTTCCTGTACTTTACTTTATTGGAAGCCATGAGTCAAGTGAAGGTTTCGGGTGAAAATCTCTTATTATAATCTTATTTTCATTATTCCCTATTTGGATATATCATCCAAGCTATAAGGTATAAATGAGAAGGAGCATTCACCTACCTGACATTCAATAGAAACTTACCATATGAGATCATTATTATTTTCTGTTGTTTTTTACATTCTGTTTGTTTGCCCCATGCTTTGGCCTTGGCAGACTGAGAGCTTTTCTCCTCTGACCATTTGGCTCAGAAATGTGTGTAGAGCCGAAATACTTTGCTGTCTGACGGAATATCACGTACTCGGGGTACGGATCTGTCAGCACAGATGCAGCTTTGCTTTCCCTTGATTTTTCCCCACTGAAATCAAGCTCTGAAAGAGAATCCGAATGCCAGCATAAGCACACTGTTCATTTTTACAGTGCTTTGGTCTCCTTCTAGTTCAGTACAACAGAAATTAGCTACTGGTTGGACTGCTTGTTACAATTTCAGATTTAATCCAATTTTGCTATGAATTATTAACCACTAACTTTGCTGGACACCTACATAGAAATTATCTTCCTCTAATGAAGAAAGATTACACATTATTTCACATCAGCTCAATCAAAGCAGTTTAAATTTTGAATGTAGCTGGTTCATAAAATGAAGTTCTAAATGAGCTACAAATCAAAAAGTTTTTCTTTTCTTTTCCTCATTGCACTTCATAGCAGAATTTGCCCAAACTCTTCCTTTATGACTTTAACCATTGGCTTTATGACTTTAACCATTAGCTTTATGACTTTTAACTAATAATTCTCTGTTCATTCTGGTGCTTATTTACCTGGCAAGTTATTAAATCCTTGTTAACAGCTTTGATTATTAGAGAAGCATGCCATAAAGTAAAAGATTTTTGATGCTCTATTTCCTCTTTAATAGAAGTTTTTACATTTCTACCAGAAGTCAGACTGTGTCTGTACCTTCTGTACCTTCTGTTTCTTCTCTTTCTTTATATATAAATGTCTTTGTGATATTTTGACAGTTCATTGAAAAAAAAAAAGAGAAAGTAATATTTAATTTCTTTTATACTGAATCTCTAAATTAATTGATTTTGTCACTGAACAACTAATGGCATGCCTGGGAATTAAATGTACTCTTGCTCTTTCCCTCTCCTATGGTCTTCTTCAATTCATTCAATTTAGTATAAGATTGTGATGTAATGGTATACAGTAATTGTGAAAGGAATTCAGACTTTTTAATAAACCACATTGCAATAAAAGAGTGAAGTGCTAATTACACTTAGCTTTCTCTTAAACTGCTATCTAGCACAACTTTTCTTTTGTCAGCAGAAAAGGATAATTTTTCTCCCTGGCATGGAAAGTATTTCAGAAAGTTTATTCATTTGAAATGTGACTACAGATGCTTCCACCAGATTTCATTACTTATTATTGTTTATTATTTTAAGTGTGGTTGTGCCCAACCTTGAGGCCCTGGCATTTATGCAGAGTCTAGACTGAGTCACGCTCTTGGCCTTTAGGCAAGAAGTTCCTGCAGTTCCCGATTCAGGAGCATGGCTGTTTCGCGCTCTCTGCCAAGTGTCTGACCAGCACTTGTTCCTCGGAGAAGCAGGTAAGAATAAAGAATGCAGTTTGACTTGAAATCGTAGAGCAAGCCCACAAAATATTTCACAGACACCAAACGGTTCTGTCACAGGGTAGAGACACAACTGCAGTAGCACTGGAAACAGAGCTTTCATACAGGAGCTTTAACTGGAATACGCTGAAAGCCTAAGCATATTTCTCTGCAAATATTCCTGGAGTAGATAATAGTTTTCCTTCCATTTTTAGCTGTTAATGCCTTTCAGAAGAAAACATTTTAACTTACACTGGACTTAAATTATCCAGGACAAATATGTTGAATTTAGTTCCAAAAGGGAACTAATTTTCTTTCCCTATTTTTTTTGTTATGTTTGTACCTTAATTACAAATGTTTAATATTGATTTAATGAAACTAATATAATGAAACAAACATTTCACATTAGTGGTGATAAAGTGTATATCTTTTGCTATCTGCAAGTGCTGTCTCTGAATGAGCTTGAATCTGTCTCTATCTATTGTCACCCCATGAATGATTTAAAAATCATAATAGCATTTATATTTTCAAATTACATTAAAAACAAACCAAAATGCATTTTACAAATAAAATTTCAGTCAAAGAGAAAAGCCAGGCTCTACTTTTACAATATATGGCACCTAGAACTTCTCCTCCTTTTGAAGTGCCGCTCATGTTTTAATGGAGAGAATTGAAATTCTTCATACATTCTTTTATTTTCACAGCAGATCTGGTGGCTGCGGGTGAAGTTAATTACTGTTGATATGCTTTACTTGCCTTTGTTTGTACTGATGTCCTCCCAGATGTTCCTTCCAGTACTGTTTTCTCAACACTGGCCACTTCCAGCAGAGCAGCAGAACTATACCAGGAGCAAAGAAATCAACAAACAAATAAAAAAAAAAAAAGAAATAACATCATTTATATTTTGTGCCTTGTGAGTCTCTCGTGGAACCAGTACATGACCTGTTTGTACATAAAAGGAGAAAATCTGTGGAAAAACCTGATGCACTGAATGTTCCACAATGTATCTCAGAATGCACCATAAACCTGCACCCTGACTATTAACTCCAGTTTTCCAGGCGATCTGAGACAGGATTTGAGAGGTTTTCCCAGGGCAAGGTAACACATCTGTGGCAGAACTCATTGTGATAAAGGGATCAGATGTTATTTTTGCATCAAATTTGTTTCCAGCCTAGTGGTTTTGCCCATCAGAATGACTACGAGAAACAGCATTACTGTGTTCATGCCTGTAACACACTCTGCAAGTAAAATCCCCTTCCCAAGTTTCTTGAAGCACGTTGAATGCTCCTCTCCCAGGCCCCCTGAGGATGAAAGTTCAAGCACCCAGATTTGTCCTCAGGACTGGTGGCTACAAAACTCACTTCTGTTGGAGTGGCAGAGTAAGCTCTGGGCAGGAGCTTGTGGGGAAAGCTGAAGTGAAAGCTAGGGAGGGTTGTCAGAGCTTTTGGAGAACTGCAGCCTTCTGTCTTTTCCCCATATCCCACACATTTCACAATGTAGCATGCCCATTCCCCTTCTTTGGCTACGTTTATATCATCGAGTAGCCCATGGCCTGCATGTCCTCTCAAACAGGACAGATGTCCTCGGAGTATCTATTGGAACAGCCCTGGGCCATATTTGCTCCTGAGCCTCACCAAGGTTGGTGAGAACCAAGCTGTGTGGCCTGTTTCTGCGTCTGTCCCCCAGCCCAGGTGGTGCTTCTCCCCACCACCCAACACACCTCCTACCAGCACTGGTGGGTGGGACATGGTTTGGACAAGGAGGAGATGCTGTGTCTGTGGAATGCAGCTAACAATTATTTACTTTTACTTAGAAATCAATGATTTACCATGATACATGCTTGGTAAAAAAAAAAAAAAAAAAATCTCCTGAAAGAATTTGCATTGGTGCAAAAGTGAACGTTTCTCTGAAACCATTTGGGCCACTCTTGTTCCCTGGATGTTTTCCATGGTGGATCAGTGTTTGCAATGAATTTCTGACATGTCGTGTTGTGAACTGCTCCACTTTATGTGCCCCTAGAAATTTTACGTAGGAGAGAAAAGGCAAAATGCCCCCTGTGCTCCTAAAGGTTGGCTGAAAATGATCCATGTGTCCAGCAAAATGGCAGTAGTTCAGAGAAGGTGAATGCAGCGAGAGCAAGAGGAACTGTGAACAGCACGGTGAAATTCTGCAGGCTCAGGCTGCTCCATCCCAGTTCATCCCTCATTGTACAACCTTCTCATACTTTTTCTTTATTCCCACTCCTTCACCTCCAGCATACTGCCCCTACAAATATTCCATGTATGTTCTTTTTAAAAAAATCTTGACTACTTGCTGAATTTTATGCTTCCAGTACGACAATTTTGTAAAACAAATGTATGTTAATTACATGGCCAAAATTCTTCTTTCCCCCATCTTCCATCAGAGATCATTCCTAAATGGATTCTTGTTACATGTAGTACAGTTTTACCGGTTTCTCCTTGTCCCCTTCAGCAACTCAGATGGTTTGAAAGCAAGTGGGCTGAAAAGTCCTTCAGCTTCCCAGTCTCATGATATTCATCGCAACCCATTTTGGTCTATGAGGATGAGAATTACATCAAGATTTTTACATCCTGTTCCAAGCTCTCTTTCTCCAGAGGGACAGCGGATGGCATGCAAAGTAAGCTGGAACATTGGCAGAACCTGTCAGACCTTAAAAGAAACAAGTCTTTCCTCCCTAGAGAGTTTTTCCTTATTTCAGTATTTTAACCTTTAGTTGTTAGAAAAACAACACTTCAACACTGTTCTGCACTGCCACGAATCGTACCAATGCCCAAGGCATGCCAGGTGGGCAGGCTAGATTTTAGAATAGCTAAAACAGTCATCCCCCAAATAAATCCGTTCACAGCATTAACCAACGAAGCTGTTACGATGCTATAATAATGTCTAATTTATAAATTCTGTTGGGTTATTTCGTTTTATTTCAGCTCATTTATTTTTCTACGTACAATTTGTACATATTTTTAACTCCCTAATGAAGCAGCAAAGACCCCTAATTACAATTATTGTTATTAATACTTAATTAATATTTAATGATATTTAGCTATCTGTCCTTTTGGACAAGAACAGTGAAGAAGAGGCTGTGATTGAGGAGCACATAGCTAATTTTAAGTCTAAAGGTCTTTAAATATGGCTGAAGAGGTAAAAAGATAGTTAGAAATAAGGATTCACAGGGCCAAGGTTGGGTGTAGTAGTGGAAGGGGGTTCAATGCACCATAAGGACACATGGCCCAGCCCCAGTGGGTCATCTGAGCCCAGAGCCATACAAGGGTGGCCACTGCCGAGCAGGACCTGAGCCCTGAGGCTTTGCACAGAGGTGTGGCCAGGTGGCTTGGCCGCAGTTCCAGGACACTGACTGACCCACGGAGCCCAACACCCCTCTGGAGTGGCTGATGGACAAGCCAGACCACATACAATTGTGATCATGGCGGATGTTTTCGAGCATTTTTGCAGTGGAGTTTCTTCCCTCCATCAGCGACTCTGAAGAGCAACTGATGTCATCTATACCCAGATTTGTGCAAAGCATTTGGCACTGTCCTGCACAACATCCTTGACTCTAAATTGAAGAGACACAGATTTTGCGGATGGCCTGCTTGGTGGATAAGGAATTGGCTGGATGACCGCGCTCAGAAGAGTTGCAGTCAACATCTCAATGTCCGAGTGGCAACCAGTGATGAGTGGCATTCCTCAGGGGTTGGTATTGGCACTGGAGCTGTTTAACATCTTTGTCAGCAATGTGGACAGTGGCATTGAGTGCACCTTCAGCAAGTTTGCCAATTCTGTGAGTAAAACTTCACAGGACTCAGCTTGCATCTGGGAGTTGCTACTTTGCGAAGTATCATAGAATACCAGGCTGGAAGGGACCTTGATTATCATCTTGTCCAACCTTTCTTGGCAAAAGCACAGTCTAGACAAGATGGCCCAGCACCCTGTCCAGCTGAATCTTAAAAGTGTCCAATGATGGGGAGTCCACCACTTCCCTGGGGAGATTATTCCCCTAGGTGTTTCTTACTTCCACTGAACCAATGTCAGAAATATCTGCTGCTGGTTCTACTGGAGGCAGAATATTTCCCTGCAGACATGTCTCTGCACAGGCCCTGTTCATCCACAGCAGACTCTCCCAGGAGCTTAACAGGGTTGACTGCCCTCTGAATGACACTTTGTCATCTGGTGATGAATCTCTTTTTGTACAATAGCACTCAAATGTCTATTTACCAAAATAAATTCTTAATATGTTAGGCATTACTAAGAAATAATAACTATTTAAATACATGAACTGGGTCTGCCTGGGATGGAGTTAACCTTCTCTGTAGCAGCCCATATGGTGCTGTGTTTTGCATTTGTGGCTAAGAGAGTGTTATCAACACACCGTTATTTTGACAGTTGCTGTGCTCCCACAGCATCGAGGCTTTGTCTCTTTCCAGCTCTGTCTCCATAGCAAGTGGGCCAGGGCTGGGCAAGAGGTTGGGAGGGGACATAGCCAGGAAAACTGACCCAAATTGGCAAATGGGATATCCCATACCATATAACATCATGCCCTGCAAAAAAGATGAGTAGTAAAGAAGAGATTGAGGATTTTGTATTCCAAAGTGGCTGTTGCTCAGACACCAGCTGGCCATCGGTCTGCCTGTGGGAGGTGGGGAGTGACTGCCTTTTCATTGCCTAGTTTCTCCCCCTCTTTCCTTCACCTATTAAAGTGTCTTTATCTCAACCTGCCAGTTTTCTTGCTTTTGCTCTTCATATTCTCTCCCGCATCCTGCTGGGGTTGTGGCGGGGAGTGAGCAAGCAGCTCTGTGGGGGCTTAGCGGCTGGCTGGGGTCAATCCATCACGGTGCACCATCAGCGATACAGGGCATATATAACGCATTAGGGATTCGATTCATCTTTATGGTCACTCCAGAGAAACTGATTATGGTAGTGTGAAGTTTACTTCTGGTTCTCTCCCTTTGCTTGGAAGAATGCCACGCCAGATTAATACGTCAAGACCTTCACTTTAACTATTTTTCTCAATGCAGTCTTAATCACCGGGTGAGTTTGGTTAGAACAGATTTAGAGTTTGCACATCTCTGTATCCTTTACAAGTCCATCCGTGCTCATTGACTCCTCTGGTCTCGAAAAAATACCTATGCCTCAGGAGATTATTTGAAAAAATCATATCAGCGACCTTGAGGTGGCAGAAGGGACTTGCCTATGGTGTATATAGATGTATTTCAAAACTTATTTCTATACCTGTTTTGGCAGGGGTTATTATAGTACTTGTATTTTTCTTTCAACCCAGTATTCGATGAGGCACAACTTCGTGATGGGGCTATTCAGGTTTTTCCCCGGTGTTGGATCTTGTGTCCTGAAGCTGCATTCTTGCACCTGTGCTACTTTCTAGAATGAGATTTAGAGTTTACTGAAATCTCTCCAGCTTCCTGCACAATCCATAAGCTCTGTAAGGTCTTACCAACATTTTTTCTTCATATGAGCCTTGTCATATGAATAATACTAACATATGGCCAGCAGGTAGTTTCTGTAAGCACATCCTGTTTCTTAAAGCTGTCGTCATTCTTTTTGGAGTTTGGGCTTTTTACTTTTTGGTTTGTTTTTGTTTGATTTTTTTTTTCTTCTTTTTGTAAAGGTCCATTCCTGTACTTTATATGCTTTTATTAAGTCATGACAAAATCCAGCTGTCTAGCTGGCCTGTCATCAGCCTGTTAAGATTTGTCTGATTACCCTTCAGGAGATTTATCCAGCTGTGATAAAATATTCCAAGCAAGGATTCAATTTCTTGTTATTTCCTGAATGCTAGCTTTAAGCTGAGAGCTCAAAACCCTCACCACGTTCATGCAAATATCCGCAGTAGTTACAGATGTGAAAAGAGATAATTTAACAAATGCAAATAATTCTTGGTAGCAGTGGTACCAAGCAGTCCCAAAATCTTCTGTTTTGGAAGATTTGGGAGGAACACCAGTGGTCTCAGAGTTGTCAGTGCTGGTACTTTTAGCCTCCTCGCACCCGTGCAAGCAGTAATAGCTTCAGCATCATGAACCTCTGCAGCCACAGCCCAAGAGTGTGTGTGTCGTCAGTCCTTACAGCACTGCACCATGGCACGTTGGCAAGCAGTGCACTACAGTCAGACACTGCTTCTCGAGTTCTTTATCTTTTCAGGCATTTGTTTTTAGCACGAGGGACAATCCCTTCTCAGGTGTTATTCCCCTACCCGGAGGAGTCCTTCTCAATGACTTCTGAGAAGTCCCAGAGCCATGTAGGCATGTTCTTTTGGCACGAAAGCACACAAAAGCAAGCTATGATATAAAATATTGTGATATTTCCCCTCTTACTCAAAATTGTGGCAACATCTAATACTGAAACAAAACTGAAGCAGCTCTCAGAAAAAAAAATATTCATATATTTATGTGCAAAAGTGGCAATAAATGGGAACTTGAATCTTCTGAAATAGCACAAATAATTATGCCTTCAATACTAACAAAATGTACCAAATGCCTTTTTCCTCCCTGTTTAGCTCTATACATCAAATTATCAATAAAAACACATGTATGGTAAACCTCACAAAAAGTCTCAAAACAATTATAAAAATTACCTCTTGCACGTGCCATAAAAGAGCGAGAAATACAATACACTGCAGAGGAACAGGACAATTATGCATCTTTGCCAAAAACCAAAGTTCATCTGAATGGGAGCAAGTAAACACTCAGTTGATACAACCTAGAGCTGTTACAAAAAGCTCAAGGAGCAAGATTTCTAGGGAGGAACTTAAGCTTGAGTTGACAACCACTCTGGGAAATCTGCTCCAATGTTTGACCACCCTCACAGTAAAAGTGTTTAGTGAAATTTGCTGTATTTCAATTTGTGCCCGTTGCCTCTTGCCCTGTCACTGAGCACCACTGAGAAGAGCCATGGTGCAGCTTCTCTCCCATCAGGTATTTATACTTGCTGGTAAGATCCTCCTGATCCTGCTGTTCTCCAGGTTGAACAATCTCAGCCTCTCGTATGTCATATGCTCCAGTCTCTTCATCATCTCTGTGGACTTTCAGTGGACTCACCCCAGTGTGTTCATGTCTCTCTCATACTGAGGAGCCCAGCACTGGACACAGTACCCGAGATGTGTCTCACCAGTGCTGAGCAGAGGAGAAGGATCATCTCCCTTGAGCTGCTGGCAATGCTCTGTCTAATGCAGCCCAGGAGGTTCATGGGTTTCTTTGCTGCAATGGCTCTTGCTGCTTCATGGTCAACTTGTTCATCACAATCCGTAGTGCCTCGTTTCTGCAGAGCTGCTCTCTAGCAGGTCAACCCCCACCATGTACTAATGTATGGGGTTATTCAGCCCCATGTAGACAACTTGAGTTGGGTACTAAGTGAAAAGATTAAGAGACCTACTACCTGGGATTCACAAAAGTCAGCAAGATCTGACTGGAGAATGGGCCATCTGCCTTTAGTACTAGTGACAGAGCATTTACCCAGGGAATGAGAGACAGGCGTTTGGCTTTAGTCTAACCTCTAGGGAATTCAGCCTTTGTGCATATCCTGCTACCCAGGAGAGTGAGTTTCCTATGCATTACCTGCAGTAAAATCAGAGCAGACCAAGTACTTCCACTCGTCCTCTTGAGGCTGGTTCCAAGTGAAGTGTCTGACATCACCAGAAGAGCAAGGCAGCACCCATTGAGCAGGGCAACCAACTAAGCTGATGGTGGGGACCAAAGAACAAGGTGGCTTCTGATCTCTGCCCCTACTCCCAAGATGACTTTTTCTTTCTCTTTTTTTTTTTTTGTTTAATGCTGTCCAATGCAAAATGCATAAAAAATCCTTGAAGCGGAGACAAGGATTCACATTAATCCCCTGCTGTTTAAGCACTGTAACTGCTAGACTACTGGCAAAGTGCCCTTCCTTCAGGAAACAAAGCTTGCTTTTTTAGGATGCTCATTTCCCTACAGGTGACAAAGGATGTTGTTACATTATCTGTCCATTGCCAACTACAGCAAGGGAAAAGGTATGTATTCAAGGGGTTGTTAAAAAATTAGAGTTGCAGTATAATTATCTTGCTCAACATTTTATTAGAGTAGCAACAAAAATCTACCACAAATTAATCTCCACAGCGGCATGCATCAAAGAATTACAAAATGCTTCTTTTGAACAAAAGTTGTTCTTCATTTTTAGAAGGACTACATTTATTAGAAGTACATTTCTCTGAACAATTTCACAATCATATTAATAAATCTATAAACCACGTGCAGTGACAGAATGAGTTTGGAATTACTCTGGGTAGGCGAAAAGAAATCCCTTCTAAACCAGCTGCTCTTGAATAGTTTTTGTGAATTCAAATTTCCAGGATTCATTTCCAAATTAAGGAATTCTGGAGTCCCAATTACTTTGGCTGAACCAATTCACTGTCAATTGCTGTGTCACTGTATCCCAGTAGTAATGAAAGAATCTGGAGAAAACGATCTCTTGTTGAAAAGAACAAAACAGCACAGAAACAATTCTGTCTGAAGAAGAGATAACAAAATGCTGAAAGATCATTTTGAAATTTCACTGCAGTTCGTAACAAATAAAACAACTGTACACAGTAGAATTCATACAATAGTGGAGAAAGAAATCAGCACACGCAGCATTGTTGAAAGAACAATTTAGCTTTGTACATTCTTGAAATAGTATGTCCACCGTGAAAATGCTCAGCTCTGGGTGGTTTTTTTTAGAACAGCTTTTTAAAAAACAACGAAGAAATATTTGTCCACTTCCGAAGGCCGAGTGACTGATACGAGCATTCACTGTGTATTAGGGGAGCTACAGCAGCAGCTCCTGAAGCAGGATCAGTCCTTCAGTCAGTTGTGTCGGATAATGGGTTTTGAAGGGAACCTGGTGAGAGCTTTATCATTTGACATTTCCACAGGAGCGTCACAAACCCCTTCACAGTACATTGGAGTTGCTTTGATATATCCTTAACTCTGACCCGAAAGACATTATGCACTAATTTGAACCGAAGTGTGTTTTAAATGCACCTAACCTTTCTCAGCTGCACAATTTACCACACAGTGAAGCTTCCAACATCTCAGTATTTCACATGGGAAGCAGTGTAGCTCCAAAAGCCAGATGCTACAGCAGCATCTCTTCTGTTACATGCCGGGTAAAGTTCCAAATAAAAACGCAGTAAGAATGCAATCTCTCACATCAAAGCCATTAAATGAGGATGTAGACGTGGATTCCAATATTGCTACCAATCAGACAACTCTTTCAAACTAAATGTTGCAAAGGAATTTGTTATCCACAAAATAAGTATATAAAGATAAAAAGTTATATTGCAGCAGTCAGTAGTTGACATGCAGTCACTTTCACTTCTAGCAAAAAAGCTTGCTATGTTATTAACAAACAAAATCACACACATTTTTAAATAAATACATGCCCACATATACTACCTACAACATCTAGGTACAAGAAAAAAAGGTTAGTTGTTACTGTTATAAACAAAGGGCAAACACAGAAATAGATCTAAAATGACATTAGCAAGATATCTAGCAAAGTTTCATAGTGTTAGCTGTAGGAATCACTATAAAATTAGCATGGATTTCATGAATAACATCTACAAAGACATAGTCGCAGCACATTATGTTAGAATCGCTCCTTAACTTAAATCTGCAATTTTACATATTGCATTTGTGCACACAATTTTGCATACATAATCATTTCTGTTTGGCAAATAAATATCAACATGAAATAATTCCTTCTCATTTGTTATTCCAAGTGATGATGCATACAAAATCACCTACATAGGTTTTAGCCCTTGACGAACCTCACTAAGAATATGGGCTTAAACACCTCACCTGAGCATCTGAAAAAAAAAGAACTATGGACACAGAGGCTGAGAAAGCAGAAAGTTACTTTCTGAGCAAAAAGGCAAATAAAGGAGAGCATTTACTTCTGATATTGTCTGCCTGTAAGAGTTGTAGTTCAGTCTGTACTCTGGAAAGGGTCAAGATAAAAGTGTAAGTTTGTGTTGCTGTTATGACACGAATAGTTAGCTCGGTCCTTAGCCCAGCCATCTGTGCTCCCAACAGTGTAACCAGGTTTCTGCGGCACTCTCTCTTTGCCTGCTGCTCGTCCTGGGGGTCTGCTCGCTTTTTAAGTAAGAAAAGGACCTAGTTCTGGCACCTCTTTAGAAACACTGGGAGGTAGGGCCTGGTCTGAAAGCACTGGATAGATGCCTAGCTGATAACAGCATTTGAAGCGGGAAAGGATTTCCCAGTGTCAGCTCCACCGGCAGCCACCTCCACACCCTCTCCCACCAGTATCAAGCTGGGAATCAGCTTTGATCAGCTGTGAGCGGTGCTGGCTGACTGCACACAAAGGCTTTGCTCAGTCAGATAGAGGAACTTGCTGTTGCTTTGAATATGTCTCTTGACTAAGTAAATATAAATGCCTGTGTAAGATTTCCCAAGTAATTTCATTTTACCGTGACTGTTGCTTTGGAGGAAATGTTATACAGGTTGTGGTACCTCTCCTTGACTTCTCATTATGGTGGCAAACTGTAGCTTTAAGCAAGCACAAGCAGTAAAATGCCACAGAACTGAAATTTCACATCACGCTTTTCAAAAGAAAGGTTTGTTCAAGGTGTATGTCACTGCTATAGTGTTGTATTTGTGAGATATGACTGCTAGGTACTCCCTCTAGAATAGCATTGGTATTGTATTCTTCTCTTTTGACAGGTGAACCTTGGTCAACTTTGCCTGCTATCAAGATGATTAAGGGACTGGAACATCTCTCTTATGAAGAAAGGCTGAGGGATTTGGGTCTTTTCAGTCTGGAAAAAAGAAAACTGAGGGGGGATCTTATCAATGCTTATAAATACTTAAAGGGTGGGTGTCAGGAGGATGGGGCCAGGCTCTTTTCAGTGGTGCCCAGTGACAGGACAAGAGGTAACAGGCACAAGCTTGAACATGGGAAGTTCCACCTAACCATAAGGAGGAACTTCTTTCCTTTGAGGGTGGCAGAGCACTGGAACAGGCTGCCCAGAGAGGTGGTGGAGTCTCCATCTCTGGAGACATTCAAAACCCGCCTGGACGCGTTCCTGTGCCACCTGCTCTGGGTGACCCTGCTCTGGCAGGGGGTTGGACTAGATGATCTCCAGAGGTCCCTTCCAGCCCTACCATTCTGTGATTCTGTAATTCTGCTTGGCTGCCATGTGACTTACTCTGTCATTATAAATTTTTTTTCTTATTATTTTAAATGCAGCAAATAGTCCAGACATCCCCCTTCTGCTTGTGTGCGTTCCAGGGCAGAGGATTGAGAAAACCTTGCAACACAGCTATCCTGGGTCCAGCTGCCAGCTCCAGCCCAAGCCCTGCCGGCTCCTGCGCCTCAGAGGAGAGGCTCCAGCGAACAGCCTGCCCTTGGTGCCGTGTGCTGCCTGTTTTTAACACTGACTCCCCATAATCTGAGGGCAAAGTCTCAAGAGGCAGGATACCCCCACGGTCTCGCTCCCTCTGCTTGATGAAATGAAAAGGCTCGTGCTGGTGGAAGTAAAAGACAGAAAGTTCTTTCCGGAGTAAGTTTGTCATGTCTGTACCGCTGGTTTAAACCCTCCTGGGGCTGCTTCCCTCCACACCCTGCCATCGCTCTGCCAGGGTAGAAACCTCTGCAGAGTTAAAACGGACCTTAAAGCAAGGACAGAGACAGAGCAGGATACAGACTGTTCCCTTCCTCCTTGATGTCCAAAAAATGTCAAATGGAGGCTTTTGGATGCGGCAGACATGAATTTGCACTGAAGTTTAAATCTGTGAGCTATCGGGTTATTTTTAGTTCACTTAAAATTTGCAAATATGGCTGAATGTAAGTGAAAGTGGTTTGAACTGGGGAAGCGGCTGTATATTCAAAGAGAAACTGGATAGGGATGCCTTACAGTGCTAGTGAGGCTACCTCTCTTATCCCACACCGGACAGGATTTTTACAAGAACAATTATTTTTTATAGCTTTTTAAATGTCACGTACAAAAGCTGTGCCAAATGTTCATAACAAAACAGAATACTCAGGCGTCTTCACGGATTTCTGTTACTGCTGCACAGGAGTCGGAAAACATAATTCTATCTGGTCTAGAGCAAAGCAGAAGTTATTCGCCGAATTTAGACCGCAGCTGGGGACGAGGGAGATGTGGCCCCAGACCGCTTGTCAGCAGCCTGTGAGGGAAGGGCAGGCAAGTGGCCATGCTGGCAAATGAGCCACCACGGTGACTTCTCGCAGGGAGCAAGGGTGAGCCATGGATCTTGGTAATCTCAGCTGCAGCTGGAACAAGCAGGGCAAGTACAGCCTAGAAACTGGTCTTCTATAACGTCAGTTTTTGTTTCTGGCTCCAGATGATCTAAACCAGTGCTCAAGGTCATCACGTAAAGGGAACATTACAACGAGCTACAAAAATTAAGAAAAGTTGGCAATGCTTTTTCACTGTATTTTCTCTTTCCAGACAAATATACAGCAAATCAATCTTTCAAATCATTTTTTTATGTCCTGAAGTATTCTAATGGATAACCTTTGAGACAAAAAATGAGAAAAGTGACATTTTTCCCTGAATTTTCCTCTTTTCCCTAGACTTTCTATATTGAACACTTCCCTATATTCCCTATATTCCCTATATTCCCTATAGACTTCCATATATCGAAGCTATAAACCCCCTGTAGCGGTCTGAGACAGAATTACTATTGAACCAACATAAATATTAACTAGTAAAAGCCTGTCCAACACTCTTCAATACATGTCAAGTTCAGACAAGATTCACTATTAGCTGAGACTTTAAATTTAAAGTGATACATCTATAAACTAGCTTGCTGAAAAAAAAAGAGGTTTTTTTTACAGCTTCCTACTGACTTTTTAATTTGTTTATTCCCTGCTGCGAATTCATTGAATGGTCCTCCTATTTCATGCAGTTCAAGGTAAAAAAAACCAACACAAAAACCATGAAAAAAAAAAGATTTCGTGCTCTTTGCTGTCAGATATCTGCTTATTGAAGCACGTTATGATGCCTGCAGTTGGATTTGCACTGCTGTGGGATGAGGGAGTCGATGGTTGGTAGTTACTGTGATTGGCAGTGGTTACGGCTGCTGTCGGACAGGCTGCGGTTACACGGCCCAGTGGCCGTGGGAGGGCAGCTCCTCTCCTCGCCTCTCACCTTCACCGCGAGCATCATCCATTGCCCCGCTCCGCATCCCTGGAGAAGTCCTGGGCAGCCTCGCTCTTCTTGAGTGCTCAGGCTGCTGTTGGCCAATACTCGAGGTGAAGGATTTGGGCATTCCTCTGAAGTCAACTCACCTGCTAAAAGTTATGTTAAGTGTTTCATTCAGTTAGTAGTATATATTTTTTTCACTCCCCAGGAGGTTCCTTTTTCTTGTAGGACACAGACAGGTGTGTAGAGATATATGGTAACTCCTGCAATTCTGTGAGCAGAAATGCTTTTACATTTCATTCAGGTTGGTGGGAACAAAGCATCCAAAGGTTTTATATGACTGCATACCTGGAATAAGGTGGGCCTCAGGCCTGAAAGTGAGAAGAGAAACAGCAAACTGAGAAAGAAATATTTTTCATTTTCATATCATCTGCAAAAGGAAATGAAAAACTAAGTCTTTCTGTGGACCATCTGTATTGTAAGGTCTGAGGCATACAGGCTCATAAACAGCATTTAAGTAGCACGGTGTAAAAAAGCATCATGAAAGCAGTAACATGCATCATCATATAGAAGACAGCTGGGTTACAGAGATGTGCTACACACGGGGATGGTGCAGGTAGTGTGGAAGTGGATGTGGCCTTCATCACTGTCAGGACCAGAGTGCTGTTGTGGGGGAGAGCCATGTCTTCTCTTAGCACCAGCTGCAGGGTGACACTGGGCTAGTTAACCCCAAACAGGGGCTGGGACACAAGAAAACACCCCATTGGCCTCCTACAGGCAGACAGAGCATGCCCAGGAGGAATCTCTGAGCTCAGCCACCGATGCCCACCCTCCTGCCAGGCATGTACAAGAGGCACCATGTCCGAGCACCACTCTCTGGTGCTCCACCATTGCCCTCTGCTGCTCAGGGGGTAAGGCTTAACCTGTGTTTCTACTCATCCTTCCCTCTACCCCAGATCCTCCCGGTCACATGCTCGGCACAAGGCACTTGGAGAGCATCACTTTCTGGGCAGCTCTCCCTCCCTGCCATGCCCTGTTTGGTGGAGCATTATCTGTCACCACCAGCCTTCCCTGGTCCTCTGCTGTGCTGCCCCAGCTGAAAGCTATCCCAGCACAGTCCCGTGCACATGAACATGCTCTGGTTCATGAGGACTATACACCAAACATTAAAATGTATTAACTGTTACCTCAGATGACAAACACGTATCACCAAGGGACAATTTTGCAGAGGACAGATAGGTATTGGTGACAGTTATATCTTCTAGTTCAGTGCTGAAGTGATCAGACTCTTTGATGACATTATAATTTAAGGCCACACTGTAGTTGGCCGGTTTCTTGTCCTGTTTCTGCTGGCAGTTGCAGAGTTTCCTGAAGGCTGCTCTGAACTTCTGGGACATGAGATTGTAAATTACAGGATTGATGGCACTATTTAAATAAATACAGATCCTGCAAAATAGCAGGAACCAGTTTTCTTGGAAGGGGCTGGAGAGGAAGGAATTGACCACCACCAGCGTGCGGTAGGGCATCCACAGAAATGCAAATAGAACCACCACCACAGCCAACATCTTGGTAACCTGGGGGAACAGAGAGGCAGACAGAAGAGAGGCAGAAGGTTAGTACTCATCTTGGAAGGAATAGATGCATTCTTGAAACTCTAGGGTCAAAGCAAAACTACTGACAGTCTCTTCAGCTGGGAATTTTTGATCAATATTTGACTCAGAAAGGTTTTCTACAGTAAGAACGAAAAAAACCCACCTGGCTCCAAATTCCTCCTAGTTTTTATTAAATGAATCTTTCCAGATGACATCCCAGTAAGCTAATTGTTATAGACCTGAGGATTTGCAGCTTCTCAAGCTGGAAAGCAGTGTTGATACAAATGGAAAAAATTCTTTACTGTGAGGGTGGTGAGGCAGTGGAACAGGTTGCCCAGGGAAGCTGTCGATGTCCTGTCCCTGGAAGTGTTCAAGGCCAGGCTGGATGGGGCTTTGAGCAGCCTGGTCTAGTGGGAGGTGTCCCTGCCCATGGCAGGGGGGTTGGAACTAGATGATCTTTAAGGTCCCTTCCAACCCGAATGATTCTGTGTTTCTGTGTGAAAAAAAAAGGGTCTACTGCTATTTTTTCCAATCACATTAGTACAGTCTGTAGAGTAATTGAACCTAAAGCCTATTTAGATTATCTGCTTTAACAGCCACCCTAAAAGAGTTTCCAAAGCCAAAAGAAATGCAAAAAAAAAAAAAAAAAAGAAAAAAAGATTAGATTTATTACCATTCCTCAAATCCTCAATATTTAATTAGATCTTCATTTTTTGATGTTTACTATGAAATGTCAGTTCAAGTTTACACAGCCAGGAAAAAAGGGATTATTGATAAAACTTGGTTATTATAAAAAGTTTCATCTATTGCATAAATTTGTTTCAAACAAAGAAAAACATAACCTTTGGGGATACCCAGGACAGCTGAAATTAAGTGAACAAGAAATAATTAAATAATTAGAAAAAAGAACTGTAAAAAGAGTCTTTCTCCTGTAAATAATTTAATTCTAGTATATATGGTATTCCCTAGTCTGTTAAAAAGTAAGAAGTAAGTTTGAAAGGTGTTAATAAACAAGGTAGAATGTACGGTGAGATGTGACAGTAGGATATCAGGGTGGGATGGCCACATGTAAGTTAGATGACCTCGTTAACTGTGTGTCCAGGAACTGGAAAGCATTGGCACTGATTTTGGTGAGCTACAACTGCTTCTTTTGACTATGGGGTTTTCTACTATTTGCCTTTCTTTTTGACATAAAACTGTTGTTGCCTATTGAGAGTTTAAAGAACTTCTTTTTACCTTTGCTTCAGTCACATTATACTTTATTCCTTCTTTATGGGTGCCTGAAGTTATACTTCAATAAAACAGCAACACCTGTAATCACAGGACACATTCTGGCTGCACAGGCTATATTTTCATTGCTTGCAGAAAGGGTAGATGTGGATCAATAAGAGATGCGCTTCAACTGAAGTGAGATATCGCCACTAAAATCACTCATGTATACGTGTCAGTTTTAGGTGTGTTTTTTTGTTGGGAGTTATAGGAGTATATAATTCCCTCATCTTCTGAGCAGATAGTTCATTGTATAGAAAGCCTGCATTCTCATGGGATGCGTTTTCTTCTAGCTATCTAGAAACGCACATAAACATATAACCGAATTTGTTGGGTTTGTTATAGATATTCTGATAAAGAATGGGATGAACAGCAAAATTACATATTGATATATCTATATCTATCGTGTTCTTTAAATGTACATATGCAAAGGCTACAATTTGATCCTATAATTCTCCCTTCACTCTTACTTTTGATTTCCCTACAGCTGCATTCAGTAGAAGTAAAAAATGAGACGGTGAAATATTATCTCCTTTTTTGTTGTTTGACTGATACATTTCCTCATGACTCCTAGACTGCTTTTCTTGTTTGCCTTGCACAAACCATCATCACCATAGAGCAAAATACGAATGTGAATGTCTCAGGTAGCTAAAAGGATGATTTTTTCTTATCTTCGAACCACTTCTAAAAGGACCTGTCCTGTGAACATGGCTGCAAAGAGCGAGGTGACCCAGTGCTGGCCGGCTCTGGCTGAGGAAGACTCGGAGCTCCTCACCTCCTGCCTCACCTCCCGCCTCACCTCCCTCCCACTCAGCTCCAGCCTGCACCTCCAAAAGGAGCAAATCCACTCAACCCAGAATAATCATTCATCATGGAAAATAATACACATTTAAAGGAAGAAAGTAACCATTTATGGAGCTTCAATTAAGAACGGGACTGAGCCCAACTAACAGATGTGTCAGCTCAGGCATTCAGAGGGCAAGTGGGTAATAGTCTACACAGGCATCAGAGTACTTTGCTACCAGAAGCTCAGCAGGGGACTCTGTTATCATACCTACTGATCATTGGCAATTTACATTTCTTCTGAGCATGTCTTTAATGAACAATTGCTCAGAGAATCACTTACAATGGCGCAGCTGTCAGTTTGGATCCTGGGCTGAAGTAGAAATAAATTGATCTTACTGTCAAGAAGGGGATATCTGAGAGTCACACAATTACTACTTTACAGCAATGAAGAAAATGCTGTTACTCTTGAAGTGACTGGGTCCTATATGCCTCAAAGACATATATGTATGCAGTGTGCAAACTGTTAGCTGAATTTATGTATACTGGCAGCTTGATGTGCATTTTCCCTCTATCTAACACCAGAGGCTTGTACTGCTGCCATGTTCAGCTTACTGAGGCTGTGATTTCAGAATATATTAGAACTGGCTGTTAGTACTAGATAAAAAATATCATGGTCACAGCATAAAGTGCCCTGAGCTGAAATCAATTCAGTCTGCAGGTCTGAATGTGTTTAAAAATGCCAAAAGGTTAGCTCCGCGCTCTCAGGCTCTATGCCAAGTAAGACATTGTCTTGCAGTGCTCAGACTCCAGGGTTTCCTGGCATGAACATACACTGAAGCCAAAGGAACGTATGACTGCAGCTAAAAAAGCAATCCTCTTCTCACCTCCCTCCTCGTGCTGGCCCCACACAGGGTGCAGGTCAGGTCAGACTGCTGGTTCAACTAAAACCCAAGCACTTCTATGTAGAGCTGGCTTTTGGTTTGCTCAGGGTAAAGATCTGACCCCTGTACCCATACCCTGCCACAGGGTCTACAGTCAGTGCAAGTGAAGAGGCAGAACCATGTGGCCACAGATGGCACCTCTTGGTGATTCAGTCAGTGCAGGCCAATGAGAATTCACCATCATTTGAGACTGGCTGCAGCATACGTCCTTCCAAAGACTCCAAAAATCACAAATCTGGCACAAGCTCTATATTGCCAGGTAGAAGTTCAGTGGCCTGATCCATTTGACCAGTAGTGGTCATGTTTCTGAGACCTACTGCAAAGCCCTAAGTTCACATAGTTGTTTGCTTATTGGTAAATCCTCTCTAAGCTGGCTCTGGAGGCTTTTCATGACCATCTACCTCAGAGCACGACCTTTGTGCAGTTGACAGCAACTCCTAGAAGGTGCTCTGGTACTGCTCACTTTTTCCCCAGCGTGGCTGGGGGGCTTGTCACCCCCCTGAAGGCTGAGGCACCCCTCAGGGCTTCTGATCCAAAGGTGCTGCAAGCATGCCCTGGACTTTTTTCACACCTGAATTTGCCTTTACAGATGAACCCAGCTTCTAAATGCATGATTTAGGCCAAAGCTGCTTTCTTGTCCACACAAAAAGTCTTCACTGGGACTGATGGGGCCGCACAGAAGTAGCTCAGAGGAAAGTTTGTTCCACTTCCCTTAAGCAAACTGCCATACCCATTTTCAAATCATCTCATATGAAACATAAGCAAGTATCATTTGCAGGACGAGTGTGTGTGTGCGCTAATTATTTGACCTCAGTGGAGTGCTAAGGGGACAAACTGTTTTAAGAACCTGCTTATTACCTGTTGTCTCTAATGGTACACCGAAGTTCCCTGAAAGCAGAAGCACTAGTGTCCTCATTCATTACTCAGGTGAAGGAGAACATACACTGATTGCTCTTTTCTTGTAGATGTGCATTGCGTATCCTATGCTCAGGGTACAAATTATTCTTAGTTACGGACATTGAAAACATGATTAAAAGGCTTTGGCTTTTGGCCAAATTTCAAGTGTACTTTGAATGATAGCAAAGTGCTTGAGATTGAATGTGTTACTGGCTGCACAAAACCACTCTTCAACGCTATCTTTTGGCTTCTAAGAATGTTCTGAAAAATATTTAAAATGTTTTCTCCTAAACAGATTCCCAATATTTTAATTCTGAATTGGTATTCTTCTTTCGTTCCTGCTCCAAAACCTTGTCATTCTAAGAAAGTGCATTTATGAGACATTTTCATTACCACGGTACTAACAGTTTGGTAGTTGCTTCCTTCTCCTTTGAATACTAATCTTTCTTACACTGATAGGCAAAAGTAATAGTCATACTTACTAAGTTACTGTGCCACAGAGTCACTCGGGTGTTTTAGAGGCATGTAAGAGTATCTTTTTGTCTTGTGTTTGGTGGTGTTCATTGCAGTGCAGAGAGATGGTGTAACATAGACTCATAGAGTGGTTCAGTTTGGAAGGGACCTTAAAGATCATCTAGTTCCAACCCCCCTGCCATGGGCAGGGACACCTCCCACTAGACCAGGCTGCTCAAAGCCCCATCCAGCCTGGCCTTGAACACTTCCAGGGACGGGACATTGACAGCTTCCCTGGGCAACCTGTTCCAGTGCCTCACCACCCTCACAGTAAAGAACTTCTTCCTGATATCTAATCTAAATCTACCCTCTTTCAGCTCAAAACCATTACACCGTGTCCTGTCATTACAATCCCTGATCAAGAGTCCCTCCCCATCCTTCCTGTAGGCCCCCTTTAGGTACTGGAAGGCTGCTATAAGGTCTCCTCGGAGCCTCCTCTTCTCCAGGCTGAATAACCCCAACTGTCTCAACCTGTCCTCATAGCATAGGTGCTCCAGCCTTCTTCTGATCATCTTTGTGTCCCTCCTCTGGACCTGTTCCAACAGGTCCACGTCCTTCTTGTGCTGAGGACTCCAGAGCTGGACGCAGTACTCCAGGTGGGGTCTCACCAGAGTGGAGTACAGTGGCAGAATCACCTCCCTCGACCTGCTGGCCACACATGCCAGTCCGTGATTTTGTAATCCAAAAAAATTTGTAAAATGAGGAGGATGATTAAATAAATAAAAGGATTAAGGTCTTGATGTAATAACACTGCAAGTGAAACCAAGCAATGTGATTATGGATTTCAGGTAAGCCATACAAAGCTTATCTTTCATTGCAAGCTGGAATTTGTGCTTGCTCTGCTGTGAGAGAAGAGAGAGGTTTCTCTATAGGGCACATCATCATCTACTGCATCAACGTCTAAGAGAGGACTTTCTCTAAAGGGTAACCTACCTTTTTTAATTGGCCATGGGTGGATCTCAGACAATTTGACTGCACTAAGCAACTATGTGAGGTATGCATAATGTTAAGTGAGTTGGATCCCATCCCAAGTAGAAAGAAATACATTTGCTACCTAAGGCTGTATTTATTTTTCACAGTCCCCTTGATACCTGAGGAAACTAGGAATTCCTTTGGGGAAAGAATGAAATCTACCTGAAAATATGTAATTCAATATTCATATTTTGGATGGACAAGAAAAAAAATCTGTTGACTGAGCTAGATAAGATAAAATGGAAGTGTGGATGAGATCAACACATCCAGAGCCAGGATCTCCTCTGGAGGACTGGACAAATGAGGAGCATCAGAGAAAGAGAAAAGGAAGCCCACAGCTCAGGTTGTGTTTCCATGAGCACATCAGATGATAGACAAGCAATGTATGTGCTCTTAGCTGCTATAAAAGGGAACCAGGCTGCTTCCTTGTCTTCCCGTCTGCTTCCCCTGTCCTCTTGCTCTCTTTTAAAAGGTCATGAGCTGCTTACCAAGGTAGCTCACAGTACAGGTACTCTTAGAAAAAAAGGATTTAATTTTCCCTACATTTTCAAAGTTTTCCTGTGTGGTAGGCAAATGCCTTTTCTGTCCTTCAGTTTTAAGTTCTCTTACTCTCTTCTTCATTCCTGCAATGCCTGAGTCTTCAAGACATTTTGTTGCTACAAAATGATTCAAATAATCAGAAGAAAAAATATGAACATTTTAGAAATGCTGAGAGATACTAGGGAAAAAAAAAAAAAAGCAAGCACTGTAAGCAAAATTAATCACTTACAGGAAAAAAAAGGCAGAAATAGCTTTTATCCCTTGTACTGTATGTTGTAAAGAAACATTTAATGTTGGTTGGTGTTACTTATTAGTGAATCATTGTTCCATTGTTTTATTGTGAAATCTGCCCTGACGTACTTTGAATAACACATTCTCTATTCATGCTATGAAAACTTTCTATTCCTCTTATCTTTTTAATAAAAGACTGGGGTATAATATGCCTAAAATGGAGAAGAGGGGAAACTGTGATCAGCCTTCAACTTTTACCATCACAGGTGCACATCTGCTCTGAATTCATTACCCTAAGCATCAACTGTAAAATAAAAGTGGCTAAACCATCCAAAGTTCAAATAGGAGCCATTATTTCTTTTATTTCTGCAAGGAAAGACAGTTTCGAAGTTAAGTGAAATTGTGGTGGCTCTTTATATAAAAAATCCAAGAAAAAGGAGTGTTGAGATTTATCTTGATACTTATGGTAGTTTTTGGTGTAAAGATGCAGAAAGGAAGACTATGAGTAAAGACTAAAGAATTATTAGCTTGAATTTCAGGCATTTGTAAAGCTGAAGCTGAAATGTGTTGAATATGTTGAATAAGTTGAATATGAACTACTGTTGATAGAGGCAATGAGCTGATTATAGTGAACTTGATTTGTTTGCTGTTTTTGGTAATGGACAATCTGGTCAAACCTTAGGTATCACAGAATCACAGAATGACAGGGGTTGGAAGGGACCTCTGGAGATCATCTAGTCCAACCCCCCTGCCAGCACAGGGTCACCTAGAGCAGGTTGCACAGGAATGCGTCCAGGCGGAGACTCCACCACCTCTCTGGGCAGCCTGTTCCAGTGCTCTTCCACCCTCAAAGTAAAGAAGTTCCTCCTCATGTTTAGGTGGAACTTCCCATGTTCAAGTTTGTGCCTGTTACCTCTTGTCCTGTCACTGGGCACCACTGAAAAGAGCCTGGCCCCATCCTTCTGACATCCACCCTTTAAGTATTTATAAGCATTGATAAGATCCCCCCTCAGCTGTCTTTTTTCCAGACTAAAAAGACGCAAGTCCCTCAGCCTTTCTTCGTAAGAGAGATGTTCCAGTCCCCTAATCATCTTCATAGCCCTTTGCTGTACCCTCTCCAGCAGTTCCCTGTCCTTCTTGAACCGGGGAGCCCAGAACTGGACACAGTACTCCAGAGGTGGCCTCACACCAAGGCAGAGTAGAGGGGGAGGATGGCCTCCCTCGACCTGCTGGCCACAATCTTCTCGATGCACCACAGGATGCCATTGGCCTTCTTGGCCACAAGGGCACATTGCTGGCTCATGGTCATCCTCATCCAATCCACCAGGACTCCTGGGTCTCTTTCCACTGAGCTTCTCTTCAGCAGGTCAGCCCCCAACCTGTACTGGTGCACGGGTTTATTCCTCCCCAGGTGCAGCACCCTACACTTGCCCTTATGGAATTTCATAAGGTTTCTCTCCACCCAACTCTCTAGCCTGTCCAGCTCTCGCTGTATGGCGGCACAGCCTTCTGGTGTGTCAGCCACCCCTCCCAGTTTTGTATCATCAGCAAACTTGCTGAGGGTGCGCTCTATCTCCTCATCCAGGTCATTGATGAATATATTGAACAGGACCCAGTACTGACCCCTGGGGAACATCACTTGCCACTGACCTCCAACTAGACTCTGTGCCACTTATCATGACCCTTTGAGCTCTGTCTTTCAACCAGTTATCTATCCACCCCACTGTCCATTCATTGAACCCACACTTCCTAAGCTTCCCTATGAGGATGCTGTGGGAGACCGTGTCAAAAGCCTTGCTGAAGTCAAAGTAGACAATGTGGTAGTACTGGCACTTGTATTTTTTCTGGTTTGAATTTAAGCACACGCGTTACTGTTTATGCCCTATAAATGTCTGCAATTGCAGTTAATGTTTGCTCAATTGCTATTAATTTTGATTAGGGTACAGTCAGTGAATGTGTTTTCTGGAAACTTAACAATATGGATGGTTTGCAAGCACCAATAACAGACCATTTTGTAACAACAAAAACACAAATTGGTAGGCTAATGCATTCATACACATACCTGAAAAATAAGAGACCTATCTGTTGCGCCTGCCTTTGCAACTGCAATGAAGAAACTAAAACAAAGTGGCAGAAGAACAGCTACCCAGTAAGCTAACAAGTCAGATGTCTTCAGCCTACCACAGCACCACTGAAAGCACTACCACTGAGTTTGGTCTGGATGATCTCCAGAGACACCTGACAGCATCAGTGATTCTCCGAAATTATAACAAAGTATTGGAGGGACATTTCTTTAATCTAAGGTCCTGAGGGATCTGAGACAAAGTCCCTTGTTGGGTCATGATGCTTTGGATCACGTTCAGTCTTTCTTGCCACTACGTGCAGCTTTCACTCTAGTTCCATGACAACAAATGCAGTTCCCCAGTGTTTCATGAGGTCTAGGATACCTTACGCATTCATATTATGTGTTTAATTAGACAGCTCCACTCCAAATTCATAGTCTGTATTTTCTGGTGAGTGAGTAGAAATCAACTTCACTTCCTCGGGACCTGTGAACATCTGTCCAAATGATCATATAGTTGTTAAATAAATCTTAACATTGAATTTCCACTGAAGTTCCTTCTTTGTCTCTGAATCAAGTAAATAGACTTTGCACTGTCTGGCCTTAAGAGATATTCTTTGTCATGATATCATCTCCTAATCATATTGGTCTTTCCTTTGTTAAACTTTGAAATTTCATCCACTGTGACCTGGATTCAACTGACGGTCGCTGGAAAACTTTGTTTTCTCAGCTTCCCTCCTGTTTAACTTGAGGAAATGTGTGCCTGTCCTCAGCAACAAGGGAACAGAATAGAGCTGGCAGATGTTTAAGGATGCTTTCCAGAGAGTGCAAGAGCTCTTGATCCCTAGGTGTAAGAAATCAGGAAAGGAAAGAAAAAGACCAGAATGGCTGCGTCAAGAACTGCTGGTCAAACTAAAGGGTAAGAAGGAAATGCACAGGCAGTGGAAGCAGCGACAGGTATCCTGATAAGAGTATAGGAACACTGCACAGTTGTGTAGGGATTGGGTCAGGAAGGCCAAGGCACAGATGGAGCTGAACACGGAAAAGGATGCAAAGAATAATAATAAGGGCTTCTACAGGTATGTCAGCTAGAAAAGGCAGATCAAAGAAAGCATGCCCCCCCAATGAGCAAGACTGGCAAACTGGTAACAATGGATGAGGAGAAGGTTGAGGTACTCAGAACATTTAATTCTATTTTCTCAGGTTCAAATTATGCAAATCAATCAGCAGAAGTACTCTATAGTTTCACTGTGGTCACAGAGGTTTCACCTTACTCTTAGTCACCTTTTCATTTTCTCTTTATCTTTTGCAAAAAATACTGTATCGTTGTTCATCACTGAGACCCTTATTGGCAGTTTTGGGCCCCTCACTACAAGAAAGACATTGAGGTGCTGGAGCGGGTCCAGAGAAGGGCAATGAAGCCAGTGAGGGGTCTGGAGCACGAGTCTTATGAGGAGTGGCTGAGGGAGCTGGGCTTGTTTAGTCTGGAGAAAAGGAGGCTGAGGGGAGACCTTATCGCTCTCTACAACTACCCGAAAGGAGGGTGTAGAGAGGTGGCGGTTGGTCTCTTCTCCCAGGAAATGTCCTCAATTTGCACCAGGGGAGGTTTAGATTGGGTATTAGAAAAAATTTCTTCACCGAAAGGGTTGTCAAGCACTGGATCAGGCAGCCCAGGGATGTGGTTGAGGCAGCATCCCTGGAGGTATTTAAAAGACGTGGTGCTGAGGGGTATGGTTTAATGGTAGTTTTGGCAGTGTTAAGTTAATGGTTGGACTTGATGATCTTAAAGGTCCCTGCCAGCCTAGACGATTCTATATTCTATGATTATAAGGTCATTTTCTTTGCAAAGCATAGCTGAAAGTCCATTTGACACAGTTAACTCCAGCTCCATCAGACCTAATAGGTGTTTTAGATTTTTCTTTAGTCAAAAACTAAACTCAGGCTTGAAGATTTACCTACACATTTCAATACTAAAAACAAACGTCACACTAGTTGATTCCTCAGGGCCTAACACCACACAGCCTTGAGCACAAACTGATTCCTCTGGAAATAAAGCATATCAGTCTCTCGCTTTCTTTTGGCGGAGATCTTCCCTCAGGAGAAAGCCAGGTGTTGCCTACTGACTCGTAGTGGCTGATCAAAAACTCTGCAAAGGCAATAAATGGCTCTTACTGCTTTCCATAAAGAGTGGATCAGCTGGATTTAGCTTCTGACAAAGAAGAGGCAGAATGTATGAGTTTCTGTTCCTTCTGGGACACCATGAGCCTGATGGAAAGTACAAAGTGAATTGGAAACATACTCCCATGTACAAAGGAGTACCTGGATGTCAAATCAATCTAGTTTTCTTTTTGAAAACCTTTAAAATACATCTATCGCACCCCACTGTCCAGTACATTTCTGTAAAACAAAATCAATGTTGCATGAGTGGGATTGATTCAGCTCTTCAGAAGTGGATGTAAGAATGGAGTTTGACACATCCTATGGGCACATATTGGTGCTCCTTTGCTTGGCAGAACTTTACTTTGCAGTGAAAACAAGTAGCTCATAATTTCATTGGTTGTCCAATATCAGCAGTAACAGCTATTGTCCAGTGAAATAAATATGTGTTGGAAATGAAGATACTTTATGAGAAAAGAAAGCTTATTTTGTTCCTTTCCCTCTCTTCTGACATTTAAAAAAAAGGACTGTTTTTTATACCTGGTTTTTTTTTTTCCTTATCTTCCCTGTTGAGTTTTGTCTTGTTTTGTCTTTGAACAAAAACGTCAGGGGGCACTGAAGAGTACTTTGAAGGCTTTGTCCGTTGGTGGTTGTTGGCATGGGGGTATTGATCCTTCAGTAAACAGATTTTGTTCCCAGTAGCTTTCCAAACATTGGAATTAAATAAGTATTTCCTAGAAATAACATAGTTCTGTGACTTTTAAATTGTGTGAGCGGGAGGGTGAAGGCAGGGAATGGCATGAGTAAGCAGAGGACCACTTTCTACCTGGAAAAGCTGATTTTCATTCATTGGAGATGTACTATAGCTTCACTCTGAGCTTAGCCCTAGGCATCTCACATGAAAAATACGTTAAAATAGGCTTGACTCACCATTCTAAACTATGTTGTGGGCCTTCTTTGTAAATCATAGAATGCTCTAAATTGCCATTCTGTTTTTAAAACAAAATAGTCCTCTGATCACCTGACCACTTTTTTCCCCTTCAGTGCTGGCGTTATGTCTGTTTACATCAGAGACTGAAAATATCTGTTCTGATAAAACTGAACATGGTTCATCTCTTCTCCTTCAGCTGTAGCCACCTCCCTTCCCCTGTTTATCTCACTGCTGAGCTTGTGAGCTCCCCCTCACCCTTGCCTCAGCTTAGGTATCTGTCCTCCACAGTTGTAAGGAAATGGTTATTTTATTCTATATTTGCCTCCTCCCTGAGTATAAAGCTATTCTAGATGTCATATCAGGGTTGTTCCTCCCTTGCTCTGCCCTTTCTGTTGGTGCCAGATGTGAGGAAGCATCCTAGGTGTTGTATCCAGGATGGTTTCCAAGTTGATCTATGTATTTTTAGTCCGTCAGCTTCTAATTCTGGGCTAATTCTGATACCAGAAACCTAAAAGTGATGCATTGGCATTTTTGAAGAAAAAAATTGAAATTGCATAACTGTATGACTCACAATAGAAAGTATTGACTGTATATAGAAGATATTGACTGTATATAGAAGACTAAGCCTTGGAAGCAGATGTAGAAACACAAAAGTCAACAGTACATATATAGCTATATTCTAACACAATAATATAGGTTAAAAAAAGTCTAAAAAACCAACAGGTAGGGGAGAAAATGCTTTCTTACCAAGGTAAAAAGCAAGTTTTGGCCTTTTTTAATGTTGGAAAACCTTCCTAACATAGAGGAGATAATGGGAAGTCCCACAAAAATTAAAGAAAATGGTATGATCTGGCAGTCTGAGTCAAGCTAAATCCAGATTAGCCAAGCAATCCAGGTCAGATCAAGTGGGGAAATCAATTCACATACCACCATGTTGGATTATTCTTCCTCAAAAATGGCTATGAAATTCCTAAATTAAACCCTTATGAAAGTTGAGGAAACCTATCTAATTTACTGTTTCATTCTGATATATTATATAAATGTGAGCTCATAATAGGTGAATTATAATAATAATAATTATTCATAATCACTTGGTGGAACTGCACTGAATTTCCATGTCCAAGTTTTGACAGTGGGGAGGTTGCAGAGGTGGCCTCTGAGAACAGGTCTGGGGCTGCCCCATGCTGGACACAGATGGTTCCATCCAGCTCCAACAGATCCTCTACAGGACACAGCTGAGCCCATCAGCCAAGCTGGAGGCACCTCTGTGAAAACATACTTAAGAAATGGCAAAAATTCTGGAAAAAGAGAGAGAGGGGAGAAGAGAACAAAAGAGTGAGAAATAGCAGGGGGAACACCAAATTTAGAGGAGGAGGTGCTCCTTGGTCCTCGGGGAGGACATACATACACTGAAACAGAGGAAAAGAGAAGGAAGGAGTAACAAACCTCTGCGACCTGACCGCATCTCTCCCTGTCCTCATGCTGACAGTTGCCTCACGAAAGGGACTGAGTGTAACTTGTGACTATAACAAGGGGCAATAAATTGGAAATAAATGAAGTTAATTTTCCCCAAGTCGAGTATGCGTTGCCCATGACTATAACTGATAAGTTATCTTCCTATCCTTGACCCATGAGTTTTCTTGCTCCTGTTCTTACCATTTTCTCCCCCATCCTGGTGTGGGGGAAAATGAGCAAGCGACTGGGTAGGTGTTTGGCTGCCAGCTGGGGCCAACCCACCACAGGAACACGCACAAATGTCATTTTGTAGAAATGTTCTTGGATAAATATGAGAAATGCCACAGAAGTAGGAAGTGTAGGCCACATTTTCAGTCACTTTTTCTAGTGACATCTAGTGGCAATGTCCAATGCTGGACATTGTATGCAACTCCATCACTGTAGTGCAAGCACAGTCCCAAGAAGGCATACAGACAGTTCTACATGACAACAGAATTCACTATGAGGCCAAACTATACTGTTAGCTATACATGTCTTTGCCAGAGCAGGAGGAAATTTTCACTTGTGTGTCTTACTAACTGTTGAGAATTTATATTTCTTTGAATGCGGACTTGTGTTTTCCCTTTTTACACCACTGGCTATATTTTGCATGCTGCTATTATATAAAAAATATTACTAATAATGCCACACTCTCCTTGCTTTTCTTCCTATGTTGTACTATAGGCAAATGCCAGCTTTACTCATAATGATGCTACTTTAAACCATCAGGTTACTTAGGCTTTTAGAAAACATCTTGCTGTCTTTACAAGACATAAAAGACATCATATTATAATCCTCACTTTTTGGCTTCATAAAAAAACAGTATCCACATTCAGCAATGCTCAATGTAAAAGATTTGTCTGTTTTTCAAGTGATGCTAAGCACACGTAATCAAGCATGTATATTAAAGTGATACTGAGAACTTGAAAAGCAGATTATCTTCTTCCACTAATTAATGGACAAAGAAAAACAAAATTAAACATTTCTAATCTGACTATTAACTACAAATGGAGACACATAATTAAATATAACCTAGCCCACATGTTTCAGCTGTGCATTTCAAGGCATGGTTCTACTGCTCTGGGAGCACTCGGTGCTCTAGCAGGCAGCTCAGTTGACTTTTGAGGTCAGTGCCATCTCTGAAATAAGGGAAAAGGGTCCCTCTCATTAAGCAATAGCAATCTACATAAAACAAGAAGAATATAAAAGTTCAACCCATCTCCCAAGGGGGACACTCAGCTTGCTTGAAAAAGTGCACACCTCAGCTTTGCTTCCTGAGGGAACCGTGCAGTGCAGGGAAGTAGAAGCATCCCACTTGGCAAAGCCACCCCCCGGGGTGCCTTGCGGTGGCTGCCGAGGGCTGCAAGCCACATCGCTCCGCACGGAGCATTGCTTCCCAACGCATTGCTTCCCAACGCTCACATCAACCTGCCTGACCCCAGCGGAGCCTGCCCCCGAAAGCTGGCTATGGAGCCCTGCGCCCTGCGCTTCTCAGCGCTGCACCCCGCTGTGCTGCCTGCTGTGTGAGCACGGGGCAGTACGGCTTATTGCAAACAGCCATAATCAATCTGCTAATTGTATTCTACTTGTATAATTACACGTTGCGGCATACATGTTTAACAATGTAAAAAGAAGCTAGTCAAATCTATGCCTCAGTTTTGAGCCATCAATACATAAAAATATTTTATAAGAAACAATAACAGAGATACTTAGCATTTACAAAGCATTTTTATATACAGACTTAAGCTGAAGTAGACCTTTCGCAGGGGAATGAGAGACAGGAAAAGTAGCAACTTGACTGCATTTACAGAGTGACACAGTGCCTTAGCTGGGACAAAAGCTCGTCTCCTAAACTCCCAGGCTATTTCCTTCTCTTCAATTCTCAAAATAACTCGAGTCACTTTGTATATTTGGCAGATTTACTAACAGGCTGTAATATAAGGAAACTATATTTTCAATTGTTTCATTCTTTATTGACACCTCCTAATTGCTTTTTCATATAGGAAACAAAATAGTGTTTGTTTTTCAGTCCTTGCAGTAGTTGATAATGAATATGCAAGAAAAAAACCCCACATATTTGTACGTGTATGTCACAGAATTTCAGCTTGACTACTTAGCAAAAAGGGAGAATATATTTCACCCCCTTCCACACATTTAGACTAGTGATCTCTAAAGCAAGCCGTTTTAGGTTTCAGAAAGCCATTTCAAACTGCTGCTCCTACCTGCCTTCGAGAAGCAATAGTGCTATTGAAACTCCTGTTAGTCATCTTGGAATTCACAGGCTTGCTTTGGTGAGCCACGTCATTCCTCCATGTCTTAGAGTTTTCTTTTGGGTCCGAAGGGATAGGGTTCAGGAACAGTATTCTAGCAATCAGGCCATAGAGGACAGTCGCCAATACCATTGGCACAACATAAAATATACCAAAGTCCATCATGTAGATAGGAGAGTAATAGCTCCTGGACACCTTGTAGCCACAGGACACAACAGTAGTGTCCTTGTAGACTACTGTATTAAGGTCTAGCAAGAAAAACCAGAGCATACAGTACATGGAGGTGAAAGCCCAGACAAAAATAATGATCTTTTTGGCTCTTGAAAAAGTGCATAGGAATTGAGCTTTGATTGGGTGGCAGATGGCTATGTATCTCTCAATAGTGAAGGCAGTGATGGAAAAAGAAGAAGCATTGATCCCTAGGTACTGGAGATAAGTGATGCAGAGACACCCCACGTAGCCGTACACCCAGGATCTATACAGGCTTTCTGTGATATTGGGTAGTCCTGCAGCCACAAGCACCATGAGATCTGCCACAGCCAGACTCACCAGATAGCAGTTAGTGGGAGTTCTCATGTGTTTGGTTCTGAGGACCACCAAAACCACCATGATGTTGCCCACGATGCCCAGTCCGCAGATCAGGAGGACCAAGAGGATGGTAACCACTTGGTATTCAGCTGTAACGATCTCCTGGCTTGATAGTGGCAGCCCAGTTTGGTTCTGCTCATCCCCTGTGCCATTCTCCATCTTCACCAGCCCACTGCTGCTTCTGCCCAGCACTCAGTCTCAGCACATGTTGTCCATGGTCCCCTGCAAAAGGGTGAGTGGAGCAGAGTGTGGGTGAGCCGCAGCCCCACAGCACGTTCTCTGTGTAGTCACAGTTCCATTCCCGAACTGTCCTCCACTCACTTGAAAGCACCCGGACTTTCAGTCTTTGTAAATTCAATTACCGGACAGGTTAATCCCTCTAAGAGTCCAGCTCATTCGCACAGGTTAAAAAGCTGTTTTCTCATGTGGAGATGGGAGCTTCCTCCCCCTGCAGAGGAGGAGGCGGCGGCAGGGAAAGCAGAGCCCTCCTGCACTGCCAGCTGGCTGAAGCATTGCACGGGATGAGCTGATCCAGTCCCGGCAGACTCCAGCATCGCCGCTTTCCAGGAGGAGTCACAACGCACCGAGGGTGGAGACAGCAGCGGGAAGTGAAAGGAGAGTGATTTGTAAAACCCCACAGGTTCTCTGCTCTGCACTGCTTTCCCTCTCTCCTTTCAGATGGCTATCTCGCCTATCGATCATATTGATCCACCCTGGCAAACAAAGGGGAGATTGACTGGCAACAAAAATACACCAATTTCTAAAATGCTGACTTTCCCCATGTCCCTGTCCTTGTGAAAGTGGTGGTAATTTAGACTTGCCTCCTGCTTTGCAGGGAGCTCTAAGAGTCCTTTCAGAGCCGACAGAGAGAAACGTATTGCAGCTTCTGAAACGAGCAGGAAAAAACGGGTTTCTTAACTTTATAGACAATTCTGTTCAAAAACCCTATTGCTATTGCTGTCATCACTCCTGAGCCCTTTCAGCTCTTTCCTGGATTGTAGCACAGCAACAATAAAACTGTCAGAGCACAAATTGCTTCTTAATGAGATCAGTCACACACACGTGCACACACACACACACAGAGTGTTACTAATCTACCACCGTTTCCTCAATGAAGAGTCTTCTCTGGTTGAATAAACTCCTCCTTGTTTCAGTCGGGTTGTGTGAAACCACTGGCAAATCGGAGACTAGTGGAAATAACTGCTTTGAGATACGCTGATGAAAGGCCTATGGATGCAGTAGCAGTATTCACGAGCCCACCTGCACCTGGATATGGAAGCAGAGCTTTCCTGCCTCCCTTACTGTTGATCTTAATGCCTCAGTGTGAGAAACAATAGCAAAACCTTCTGCAGGGCTCCATGAAAGAGCCCATGTCAACTCCCCATCACAGTGTTTCAACCCATTGTTTCTCCTTATACTATTGTGTTAAAAGGTTGAAGATTAAATCTGCCTTAAAATCCCTTTTTTTTTTTCTGCGTTTAGGGCAATTGTTTTTGCTGTTTGCTCAGAAAGTGTTCAAAAAAATAAAGTGTTGCACAACTGGGCAAAAGCAACTTGGATTTCAAAACAGATTTTAGTGTTAAGAGAGAGGGATTAGCATAGGCACATGATGTAATGTTTACAAAACTAGGATTTTAAATAGACTGAAACAACAGGTGGTGACGAAAAGAGAATACCATCTGAATAAGAGCTGGAAATGAGACTCAAACAATTTCAGAGGTTTGAAGCCACTGGGTTAAGTTTTCAAGTCATTTTTTCCATTTGACTTTTCACACTTCAATTGTGATTAGACGCTTTTCATCTGTAGACCCCAAAGTACTTAATGAAGTAAAGCAAATATCATTATTCCTATATAACAAATGAAGAAACAGAGGTGAAAAGAATCAGATTCGTTGCCAGTGGCCTGTGGGAAAATTCAGATTACTGGTTGTTTGACCATTGGTATATCAACAGAATTGTATCACGGGTCTTATTGAGATTCTGCTCCATATGATCTGCAGATCACGTTATTCTGGACATAGCTGAAAAAGGAAGAAGGGCCGAGCTAGTGTGATGCCAGGGTGTCAGGAAAAGGATTCCTCCCAGCCCCCTTCATACTGCACAACATTTTATCCTTCAAACTGGACAGATTCCCTGTTAGCAATCTATGCCTTCAAAGCTATGTGACATTAGTGGATGTAGCCCAAGATGCTCAACCCCATAGTGTAAAACACACCAGGAGGGAGCCCAGGAGTGAACTGGCACAGGTGGAGTGTCAGTAATCAGAGACCCAGCAGGGGTCAAACCCAGCAGGGCGCTGAACCAGAGTTCAAACCAGGAAACTGATTAGACCCCTTAACCTTCAGTGACTTCAGCTGAATCTGAAGTTTTTGCCACCTCAGTGGACTAATTTCTCTTTCAGTGGTGACTGGTGCCTTTCTGCCACACCATCCCACAAAGAAGTCTTGTTCCTCATGCCTCCATGTATTCTGCTAGCTTATTGTAGGGAACGTGGATGGTCTGAGTTGGGGAGGAGGAACTAGTGCGTCTGATAGTATGTAAGTGCTTGCAGTACCAGAAGTAATGGCTGAGGACATGGGATGCAGAGAAGATGGAGTACGTTTAAAAGCCCACATGACTTTGAAGTGAATATGGGAAGTCTGGAAGATGTGCAGGAAATGTATTATCTGCTGATTGCCTCATTCCTCTGTGGCTCTACTGGTGTGTATCAGAGATGGGACAGACCATCTTATCTCAGCCAGTATCAGCCTTTTTATGGCTTTTTGCCAAGCGTTTCATTCTGGTAAAGAAAAAAGTATAGAGTTGTCACCATATGGCTACAGGAGGTGTTCAAAGGATTTTTATAGTATTGATTAACATCCTCTATGGAGCACTTCCTTTTTGTTTTCATGCAGTACTTCCCCAACCTATAATATTTCTGTAAAATATGCAGTAATTGCAGAAGGAATTTCAAAACTATAAATATACGTTCTGTGTAATTGAAGCATCTGGTGTCATGGATTTGGCACGAACATCATGTGATGCACATTGCCTGATACATTCAAATTATCCTTCTAACATGGTCATCAGTCAGAGATCAGATGCTACATTTGGGAATCAATAAAAGAGCAGCTTTTTCTCCCAGTTAATGCTGTGTCAACGTAACCGTCAAAAGACACTGACTAGTTTCAAAAGCAGTTCAGCATTAATACATGCAAGCCCAGCAGCTGTGCCAGAGAAATTTTGAAAGCAGATGGACCGGAGATCACTGTGAAACTTTTATTGCATATTTGTTACTCCATTTTATACACTTACCTGTTGGTCCAGGCATCAATTGACATTACATGAACAAATGAGAACAGATGCAGTTAGCAAGTCCACAACAACAGGTTGAAAAACAAGCCACTGAAATACGCTGACTTTTGCTAATATATTTTTGTTGGTACAACCCTTTGGGTAGAAGGAAATGGAGGAAGCATCCTGTTGATGCACCCTATGCTGTATACCACTTAGCCAACAATATTCTAGTCCATTTTTTTTTTCCATTTGTCTCAATTAAAATGTGTCTCTGCTCACTTGTGGCACAACAAACCTATAACAAACTGTCTCATAATGTTAAGCACACGCTGAGATGGAACAATGAATCACTATAAACATTCTACCCCACTAGCTATAAATTATTCTTAATTCTGCTTCTCTAACTCAGATCGCTTCCCCAGCTGTCCTTTTCTCTTCTGAAAAACAACCCTGCAGAAACGGCAATTTCATACTTTATTACCTGTCTGTACTCAGGGTTCATAAAAAATCATAAGTAACTTGGATTCTTTACGCTGTGTGCACCTCTGAGGGAGCGCCGAGCACTTACTGCTGTACAAATGTCTCCAAGGCTGCGGAGAACAGAAGTCACCATCCGTGGTGTAACTTCAGTACCATCTGACGGCTGGCTTTTAAAGTTGGTACCCAGCTACTGGCAATATCAGATCCAAACGTGGTTTGGATTTACACTAAATATTGTAGATTTGTATTGTATTGTAGATTGTAAATTCAACTAGAATGTATTCTTCTACATCTGCTGCACCACACAGCTGCTATGGTTTGGTGCTAATGTAGTGAGCCTGTGGCAAAGTGCTTGGTTCATGGGACAAATCTGCACCTGGAAAAGCCTTTTATGAGTAAAGACTATGAGGGGACCAAACACCTTTTCTGTGAGATAAATCTCATTACCCAAGGCAGCGATCCTTCTTTCTAACTAGCTGTTTGATGCCTGTCACCAAAGGCTACCCCCACTGAAATACTGCTAAAATCCTGAGTGGGTTTTTCAAAAGTGCCTAAGTGATTTAGTACTTATGATAACTTGAGGATTCCCACATGTATCTAAAAAATTCTATTTGATTTAGAGCACTTTAATCTGCATGAGTGGAAATACTGTTTCAAAGGCGAGGGGTTTCGTATCACCCTTGTTTTCTTTTAATCTTCATGCTGGACTAGCGTTGGCTGCTAGTTCAAGGCAAGTAATAAGGAATTTTAAACTTAATTGTTCTAAAAACCCAATTGTCACAAAAAAGTAAGAAAAATGGATTTAAGCAATCAGTTGTCTCACACCGGAAATTTGGTTTATCTATTGCCTGTCAACAAGGTCACTGATAACTATGGTTTGTTGAGACAGATCTGGGATCATCTGGCAAAGGAGACTAGAAGGACTTCAAAGAGGTCTACTGTTTTCTTTACTAATTTCTATCAACTCAGGCAGAGACAAACTCTTACAAGAACCTGATGAAGGTTGATGATGCAGAAAGAACGTTTCCAGAATAAATGTAGAGATCACACAAAAGCATCGGTGAGGAAGACTGCTTTCACAAAGTTTTTTGATTTATTGAATTATCTGCATTCACTTGGACTTCACCTCTTAAGGCACTATCAGCTAAGTCAAAATCACCACTGAAAAGTGATCTGAAGAAAGAGGGAGTGCAGTTCAATAGGGGCAGACACAAAGTGGCACACTTTGGCAGGAGCAAGCAGGTACACAAATTCAACGTCGAATAACTGGCATGAGAAACATTCTGTAGAAGCAGCTCATCTGACCCCAAGCCATACATCCACCAGTACGAAGGGCCGATGAGAAGCTGTTGTGAAATCAAACTTTCATCTGCAGCATATCAGCAGGAGCATATCCAACATGATATATGAACTCATCCCTCACTGGGCTGTGTCCAGTTTTGGGAGG
This sequence comes from Rissa tridactyla, assembly GCF_028500815.1. Taxonomy (NCBI): domain Eukaryota; kingdom Metazoa; phylum Chordata; class Aves; order Charadriiformes; family Laridae; genus Rissa; species Rissa tridactyla. The sequence goes on from NC_071467.1 coordinate 20,014,034, forward strand.
CACCTTCTGAGATGCAGATACAACTCAGAGAAAATCTAGAGGAAATATCTATGACAGCAAGACGCCTGAGAAAATAAAAAACAAATTTAGGTCATCTGTCCTTCAGAAGAGAAGACTGAGGTTGCAAAATAAAAATGAATAGTCTATTTTCCACATCTATCACAGAAATAATTACCTGAAACAGCAACAGGGAAGATTCAGGTTGGAAAAACCTTTTACCAGTAAAGATTGCATAATTTACCAGTAAAGAGGCTTTGGAATACATTGTGTGGGGAAGCTGGAGGCTTCAGTATTAGGGATAAGTAAAAAGCCACCTGTCATAGATGTGTTTGATTCTGCCTGGGAGCAGTAGGGTGGGCTGGGTGCCCTCTGATTCCATGACTGCAATCCCCGGGCATGCCTGTGCTCATGTGCCTTGTGCTTTCCTAAAGAAGAAATGTGGGACACAGAGACTCAGATTTTCAATGGGATTTGGAAGATCCTCAGGTGAAGGTTGGGAAAGACAGAACTACCGTCAGGACTCCAGTAACTGAAAAAAAGTCCCTGTTATCTGGTGAGAAGTCCAGTCATAACATGTGTGCCTCACTGTTCAAAGCAAGGAAAAATGTCTAAACTCTGCCAGCCTTGGCAGATGATGGGCAAGTACTCTAAAAACTGAGGTTCCCCGTGCTAGGAATTTCAATCTTGAGAAATTCCGTCCCTCTCCCAGTGAGCTGGCAGGCGTAGGATCATAGAATTGCCTCCAAAAAGGGAAGCTTGGATAGCCCTCTGTCAAGGACCACAGGGCTTCTACTGAGCTCTCTGCTCTGCCACTGTGCCGTGGGATGCACATCTACATTTCAGTGGCACGGATATAAACGAGAGCAGGTGAAGAGTAGCAGAAGAAAGAGTTGTGATACGGTAAATTCACTACCCTCTTCAGGGATAATTGTTTTCCAGACTTTTTTGCAAAGCTCTGTGTCCCATTGAATGCAAGTTACAAATAAAGTTTATAATGAAGGATAATGGATTTTTTGTAGATCACATTTGTTATCCTGTCTTTTCCAGACCAAAACTCCTGTCTGAGTACGGTCATTGAAAGACTTGCTGTCTAAGAAAGCAGTGACCAAAACCATCAAAGGTACTTGTGACACTTGCTTGAACACTGGCTGCTCAGCTCTGGGAGCAAATTTAAAGAAGAGAGATCATCCGCCAGTTAATTTTGATAGGGCTATGTTCGTTTGAACAGCCTAAGGACCTGAGCCTGCCTGCGTTCTCATTTTACAAAGTGTTTCTTATCTGCAAAGAAAAAGAGACAATAGGTATCAAAGTGATATTGCGATTCCCAATAACAAGCACTAGAAACAAAGAAACTGTCATTTTATAACAGTGAGAGGGAAAAAAGAATACCTGCCCTGGGATATCAATTATACAAAGGAATATAGCTTAAAATCTAACAGAATATATTTCCTTTCAATATCTTTAATATACTGAGTACTGTATAGATCATAATTTCTCACTAGAAAAAAAAAAGCTGATTGATAGAATTTCTATAAATGTGTTTAGTTGTGCTTTGCATGGAAATAAATGCTGCAAGCTCCACTGGTCATTTAATACTACTTTAGACTAAAGAGGATGCCTAGAATTTCACTAATATACTCACATTTGCCAGGTGTGCTTAAAAGAGCTGTTAGCTATGGAGGCTCACTGTACTGAATACTGATTAAAAGGGTTCTGGCACTACTAAATGACCTGAGAACGACAAAATAGTATCGAACGCTAAAACAAAGGGCTATTTCTGCAAGTAAGATACGATTCCAAGTATTTTATGTCCAGAAAATCATTCCCTCTAATACTTTAATGATGTACAAAGAGAGCATGGAAGTTGCTTATTAGTTTGGGTTTTACTGTTTTTACATCGGAAGCGTTGTCTCATACCGCATTTCAACAAATGCTTTGCACAGCTGCCAAGACAAGCAGCTTTATGCAAGACTAATATTTTCAGTCTGGAGCAGTTTTTTGAAGGGATTAATTGAACAACAACGAGCCACACTAAGAACAAGGCATGACTTATCATGTCTAAAATGTGCAAATGGCAAATATTGCAGACAAAGCACTCTAATTGTGCAATTTCATGCTCTTTTGGGGTCTCATTTCTTTTATTACAACTGAGATGAGGTTAACAACCATCAATGAAATCTAAACTCGACAGAACAAGAACATGTATTCAGAGCTCATTGTTATATAGATAAGCAGCTGCTCTTCTTGTTCTCATAGTTCCTTCAGAAATCAGTAAACTCTGTATATGTATGGTGTAGTTGGATTATCTTTTCACGACCCAAGCAGATATCTCATAATGATTGTATTTTAAAGAATACCTTATTTACTTGTAAAATTAAGTTCCGTTTTCTTGTCTATGTACTGACACGCAACTGAGAATCAGGCTACAGAGCAGGAAAACCAACAGTACCTGCCCCTACTCGTACAATACAACAGTGAATAACTACAGGGTGATTTTAAATTTTAACTCACACATTTCAACAGGGGGAGAAAAGACAAAATAGAAACTAAAGACACATGCATTTCACAACAAAAAGTCCCAGAAGGAAAAACAAAGAAGCAAACGCTTGTCAGTTTTGAAACAGAAAACAGAGAAAAAAATTTAAGGGGACCTTTTCTATTTTTTCCTTTCAGCAGTGCGTCACAAAGACTTATGGTAGAAGAAAAAGATGAAAAACCAGAGGATTTGAGGGAGAAAACCAGTGATAAGATGGTGACAGAGAGAATATCATTGAAGAAAAAACAGGAGGCTGCAGAGTTAGGTTGGTGGTTAGACTAGGTGACCTGAAAGGTCCCTTCCAACCTAGGCAATTCTATGATTCTGTGATTCTGTAAACATGGAGCAATTGGGAGAGAACCTGGAAGACTTGGGTTAGCCACATCAGAAAGGGAATTGAAAGAAACAATTAAATATCTATGTATTTATCTGTCTCTCCTCTCTCTCTCTCTGCGTTTGCCAGCAGAGCATTTTTGAGGCATTTCCAGGCATCACACCAAAGCCCCCTGTTTGGAGGGAAGCTCAAGGGATTTTGTCCCAGTACACCATTCGTGTCTCCATGTTCTGCCTGAGCTCAAGATCCAGTGGCACTTCGCATAGCAGCAATAAGGTATAAAGGCAAATGCCTTACGGAGCATACTATCTTTGGAAAGTTATGCAAGTGACAGGTCATCCTTACACCTCCCTGAGGAGAGGAACAAGGAGATTAGGCGTCCAAGCTCAGCACACAGTAGAATTCAGCAGGAACATCTAGGCTTCGGACAAAGGATTTACTCATTCCCAAACCACTGCCTTAACCAGGAGAGAATACCAATTCTTCTTGGGACAGTTTATTCCAAATGCTCATCACTGTAATAATTTATTGGGTCAGTCCTAACTGCTTTATGGGCATAGAGTAGATATATAACCAGCCTGGGGATGTAAGCAATGTGGTATGGGTGGAAGCACCAAGTCAGAAATCATAGCTTGGCCGCAAGCTAATCAGTGCTATACCTGATTAGGTAAATGTTTCAAGTCGTTATGGCGGGTGCTGAAGGGAAAAGGATGAATCACTTTGCTAGGATTGAGCAGAGAGGGCAGCTAGGCAAGTGGGCTTCTATTATCCAAAGTTAGTCAAACATTAGAGATTCCTCATGAGCAGCAAGAGAGTCCAGAATTTCTGTGTATGTCACCAACCCTCTTGTCCTAAACGCAGTTACCTAAAGACAGAGGCCCATTACCTTTGACAGCTGAATCCCAAGGAACAACCCAGTACATTTATGCGTAGATTGCAAACCATGTGTAAAACTCTGGTCTCTTCATGATTTTTATCTGTTTTCTTTATAAACCTTGTGCATGGAAATGGTGAGGGAAAGAGGAAGGGACACAAATGGGAGCAGTACTTTGTCTCTAAGTTCCCCACATGGGGGTATTGAATACTGAGCTGGGTACTAACAAGCTCATAGATACTAAGTGAAGGGAAAGTTATTTCCCTCTCTCAGCCTATAAAAGAAATCCAATATTTGAAACAAAAAAAATATAATAATTGCCTGGAAGATCAAAGCAGAAATTTTGTCTTTGGTGGTTATGAGTTTTAGGTCTCACAGATCGCATAGTTTTACTTCAAGGTCAGAATTTCCTAGTTTCTATGTAAAACCAATTTTCTATCATCTGCTTTGTGTCCCTAGAGAACATCAACTCAGGACAATAAATATTAGTTCTACCATGACTCTGCATAGAGTTTTGTCATAAAGAATTGAGTTCCTTGTCTAGTATTCTAGAGGATAAAGTAATGAATGATCAGAAAGAATTTCAGGACATTAATTTAACTTTGTTTGTAGTAGAAAGACTTATCGTAATTCAGTACACTGCCAGCTCCTTATGCTCAGAAGAAATGCAACATGAGGATATTAAATCACTCATTAAGACACTATATTTTGTTAATGTTTAATGCAAATTCTTCCTTACTGTGAAAATTACTCATCTAACCTGAGTACCTTGATTACCAACAGACAGTTTGGTACATCCATAATGAGATGCTCAGCGGGTTCAAAATGCTAATATGGTAGTTGGGAAGGAGGTTGACTCATTTGGTCTTGCAAAGCAATTGACAGCTAAGCACTTTATTCCTTGCTTAATAAATAGCACAATAAAATCTCAGACAAAGGCACTAGAAAAGAGCATCTGAGAGAGCAGCTCTCAGCTGGCATGGCAGCAGGCTGGGTCCAGATGAAGCACAGACCATCAGTTGCCCAGGTACGGAGGAGATCATCAGATTGGTTTGAGGTTTATGGGGCAGGTTCCTAACTGATGTAAAGCTTGGAACTTCTTCCTAACTATCAGTGAAAATGCGAGTTATGCCAAAAATCATGTAAGCATCTAGTGTTTGACTAACCCGTGTGCTCAGCTATTTGCTATTGATTGCTGTAAACACTATAGGAGAGACCCATGTGGAAGATGGGAGTTTGTGATCCCAGTGGTGTCTTTACTAGGACGTGATAAACAACCTGCTGAGAAGACTTCTGGCAGTCACCTCAGGTGGTCGGTTGCAGGTGGCTTGCTGTTCAGCTACAACATCCTTGGCTTCACGTTGTGTGCTCTATTAATGCAAAGCCAGTGGAAAACAGGTTTATAATACGACTTTTTGCACATGACACTGGGTAATGATGAGGGCATTGCTGGAAAGGCACAGAGATACTGCTACAGTTGAGTGAAGGGATCTCTAAAAATGGGTTTTGTGGAAACAAATACAGCCAGGATGACTGAAACAACTTTGAAATTTGTTTCAGTGCTCATAAAGTGCTTTTGGTGGGAAGAAAAAACCAGCAGTTGCATTTTGTCATTTCAAAATGTTAAAGTATTTTTAATAAACCAAAAAAGAGTCATATTCCCTCATTGAAAACATAAATCTGTTTCTTCATAACTTCTGAGCTCCATAAAAGTTTTGAAAACAACTGTTTTGATTTCTCTTTCGGTTAATCTCTCTGAGTGTATTTGGTCTTTAACACAAACAGTAAATCACAAAATCACTCATTCATCTATATTTAATAAGCAGAACAAACAGTAGGTTTAGAAACATAGTAGAGCAGAGCCAGAGTGTGGTTGTTGCTAGAATTAGGGTGAATCCATGGCTAAAGCAGCAAGAAATGACAGTATGATGCTTTATTTTGCTTTCTACTGGGCCTGTACCAAATTACACCAGTTCAGAATCTAGCCCACTGGTTTTCATTCTGGTATGAGAAAGGAGTGAAGCTTGTGCCTCTTCATCTTCTTGCTTGGCTAACCTGAGTAATTCTTAGAAGCTTCAATGAACTTCAAATACATTTGACAGAAAGATTAGCTGTCTCAAACACATGAAGGCTGACAAATACTAAAACAAGTGGATACGTGAAGGACAGGAGCCTGAGGAAATGGAAACATCTGGAATGGAATAAGTTTGAAGGATATCAGAAAACCCATGCAGGAGAGAGCCATTGTACATATCATAACAGGGGAGAAACTTGGAATTTGTGCCTTTTTAGACACCAGAGAATTTAACTGAAAGACACATTTCTGCAAAGAATCAGCTACTTTATTTCTGCTGTTCAGAGAACTGCTCACTTGATTTTGTAAATGTAGATTTGATAAATACAATGAGACATGCAATCTTAAGGACAACGCAGTGACTTAACCATGTGAAACAGCTAATTAAAAAAACCACAGTGATAGCACACAATCAGAGGAACAAATCACTTATGTTATAAATTAGAGATAAGCGAATAGGTCTGAATCAAATAAAATCTACTCAAGCAGTAATCCTGTGAGATAAAGCTGAACAAATATTGTTTCCTTCCTGGAGATGTGATTTTGTTTTCTTGTGTCCTTTTATTGCTTAAAATGCAGAGATGCAAAAAATGGTAAGTTTGCTCCTTTTGATCTTCATTCATTTCTGTTATAATAAAACATGTGTTGTGAATGAGTGGTGAGGATGTAGCTAACATCTGAAAATAGCTTTAATTCACTGTATAGCACCACAGCTATATTAACATCCTTTAACCAAAATCTTCATTAAGAGATATGCAAGACCGTATTTTTCACATGTATTAGATGTATTTATATGTGTTATTATGGAGTTAATAATTAAGAGTTCTTGCATTATTTTACCAGACTGTAAAAACATGCTTTTGCTAATGGTTAGAAAGACAATTTTCTAGCATACATAGCTCCTTCCCTCTGCTCCCCGCTGTCATCCTTCTCCCTCCATAAACCCCTCCATGACCGTGTGTGGTACAACACACACCCTTCCCTGTAGTTTTCCCCCCTTGCCTTCAGGTCTAAAGGCCTGTTATGTTTCGTGAACATTTTTTTAACCATCTTAACAGGAAGGACCGTAGGCTGTACTGTCAAAGACAGGCTCACAGTGGTGCACATCGAGCCAGAGACCCGCTTCCTCTGCTCCGGCTGCTCTCGGCACGGCAGGACGGAGCAGGGAAGGATGAGGTCTGTCATGTTCCCCACCCCGAAGCGACATAGTTGAAGCTGTAACAGGCACAGGGGGTTGTTACCCATTCGGTTGCAAAGCTTAAGGCGGTGAAAACAGTGGGCAAAAAATACCTGCTGAGTTCACTTCAGCATAGTATCACCTCCTGCTGAGGTTTAGCTGATTATAGTGCTCTACGTTTTTATTTCAAAGTGATCAGTAGCACAGCGGGGTGGTGGTGGCTCAGATGTAGCTTCCTCTTAACCTATCCACAGAGAAGATAAGTACAAGTCAGTAAAACACTTTAAACTGGACAGAAAGGGCTGTATGAACCAGAGGTCAGTCACTGAAATGAATGAGCAACAGTGCAGTCCCTAGCAGCCATTCCAGTAATTTTATAGTGTATGTAGATTTAAGAGTTCGGTGGAGTTGCTCATCATTTGTCTCTTGTGATCTTTTGGTTTTACCTTCCAGGTGAACTGCCAGACTCAGTTGTCATGTGTTAGTAATAAGCTGTGATCAGAAAAATTTACGTTAACACCACAGGCTAAAATCAACTCTCCATAAATACCATCAGAGCTCTAACCATAGACTCTGTCTCTCTGATGCTGCTTCCTACTTGCATAGTGTGTATGTAAGATGAACGAGGTCATAAGGGCATATAAACAGCAGTTTCTGTTATTTGCCAATAACATGGTAAAATAAAAGGCTTTACTGAGAAAAAGCAACCATCAAGAACAGGTTCAGAGTCTATGACATAAGACAGAAGGGATGCTTCACACTGCAGCCTCTTACCTCATACATGGAGTTTAGGTTGGCTACTCCTGAGGACAGGGGGGAAAATGGGAGTGGAATAAAACAAGGAATCTGGAAACAAGAAACAGTGAGTGAGAACATGGGTACCAGTGGCAACAGCTGTTATAGTCTGAAAGAAATGTTAATCCTGCACCTATAGACCTGGTTGAACATCATCATCCCATCAATCGCTGGCAGAGCACCTGCACAGCATGGCTGGCAGCATACAGCCCCAGGGTGTGCTGGGCACAGAGCCCGGCTGCCCCAGAGCTGCAGTGCAGCAGCACTCACCCCTGTCACCTGGCTCACCAGGGACACTCTCAGTCTGACATCAGCCACTAAGGTGGCTGTAAGAAACAGCCTGGCCGTTCAAGGGGATCCTTGCTGCCTTCTCTGGAAGCCTTTGAACCAGCAGCAGAAGGGGATGATAAATAACTGCCAAGGAAACCTGAGAGAAAAAGATGTGGGGGACAAGCAGCAGGGAAGCAAATACAGCCAATGCCCATGTTTTAGAGAGCCAGGAGGGTTAAGAAAGCCGCATAAGCTAGAAAATAAAGAAACTGGTGGAAAGAAAAAAAAAATGCCAACGTGGGCTTATGAGTGGGTCTTGAGAGCAGCACTGGAAAGAGGAGACGAGGTTGTAGGTGAACCAAAGAAGAGAGCACCTGCTCTACAGTTTGATGTGCAGAACAAAGCCAGCAAGACCTCCCAAATCAGGTGCTGGGGGCTGTTTCTGTCCCCCCGGCTGGTGATGGAGAAAGACCTGGAAGGCTGCCCACCCTTGAGAAACGCGGCTCACCACCGTGTGGTGGTTGGTCCTCAGCATGCCACCTGTGGGACGCAGGGGAAGAAGGCCCCAATGCTGCTCTGCAAAAATCAATAGTGAGTCTGTGGTGCTGGATAGGGTTGGGCTGTTTGGTCACAGTAACACTGTGCTGCAGGTTTCAGCTTCAGAGGTGAGCAGAAGGCAAGGCAGGTACACCAGGTACAGCACTTTTTCTTCCCATCAACAGCCAGTGGAACAGAAGAGGAGCTGAGCAGCCGCCCGGGCAGGCTCAGTGATTGTCGCAAACAAAACACAGGAGGTACCGGAGGGGGTAGTAGCTGCATGAAGAGCTTCCTCGCCTTCCTTATTCTAGGGACAGACACTTGGAAAAAATAACAGAGCGAGAAAGAGTGCTTTCCTGTGTTCTCTTAAAAGCTTTTCCAATGTTGGCTTTCTTCAGCCCTGCTTATGGGACAGCAGTAGCCAAGCCAGGTGTGACTCTCGGCCGATACTAGCCAAACACCAGTTCTGCTTCCCTTGACATTAGAGAAAGAGGATGATTATTTGCACTGCTCTGCTTGTTCTTCAGGTGGATTCTCTTTCATTTTAACAGCTGCTTCTTGCCTCGGTGATAGCTGACATTTTCCATGCTGTATGAACTTTCATAGTCATACAGAAGTCACAGAAGTCCATAGTCTTCTGCAATGCTTCTGAAATATATAACTGTATGGTATTCGACAAAGTCAAGGTTGGGCTTCCAGGACCAAATTCTCTGAAAGCCTTAATTCATTGAATTAGATCTGTTGGCAGCAAATTTGGCACTCTGTAAGCAGGAGGCACCAAAACTAAACCAGCCCTCATTGTTTTTGAGAAGCCTCCCAAAAGGCTAGGTGTTTTCTGTGTGAAGTGAAAGCCAGATCTTAATGGACACATTCCTTCAAAGAATCTTACTAATGAAATCTGGTGCTATTTGCCCATTTAGATGGTTTTAGCATGCTCTCTAATGTGGCCGTACCCACCACTGAAATTAGGTAGCACTAAGAGCCATGAGCAATGGCTCAATGCAACAGTGCTTCTGACACTTTCAGTCCTCTGTGTGTCTCTGTGGGTGTGTGGGTGTGTAAACATGAGTGGGCAGAACAACCTGAGGAGCCAAAAGCTGGTTGGGCCTCTCAGCAACTAAATGGAGGGGTACAAGGGTTATTTATTTGATGCTGATTATGATATGACTTACACTGCTTGTTTATGCTATGCTGCCAGAGACATAGCGCAGGGAGAAGCAGGACATGCAGCAGGTCTTCCAGGAGGGCTGCTCAACCCAGAGCCCTAAGTAAACTTCCTGGAAGAAAATCTTACGGGTTCAAGCAAGTCAGGCAAATCAAAGCACCATTACATTTAGATGCAGGGAGGGAAGCACTGCTGCTCACTGGTAAGTTTTGCTTTGAAGAAAAGAAGGAGAAAAATGTGAACAACTCTTGCTTTACGTTTCATTCTGTCCTTTTTACCTCTGCAATAAAATAACGTGAGAAACCACCTGAAATACCATGAGTCACTATTTACTCTCTTTTGAGAGAGCAGGTACTAGCAGTTAATAAAAACCCCACATTTATACTGCAATTAATCATGTTAGACAGCAATGTACAGAGAGCATTTATCCGCGCTGCTGTCACAGAGGCATTCAGAGTAGCATTTATGCATACACTACTGTAAACCGACATAGGTACACTTTGTCCTTCCGTTGCTCACACCCTCCCCAGCTGCAGTTTACTACTCCCCACACCAATGCTCTGTATAGCCATGAGTACCAGGGCTCAGGTCCTGTCCATCCTCCATGGGAATTCCACGTTTCCCTCCCCTAAATGTGATATTTCTGTACACAAATTTGTATGCCAGTTTTCTCATCCTGGCTCTACACATTCCCAAAAGAGCTAGAAAAGCAGCATTAAAAAAATCTACAAGCTCTACAAGCTTGTCTTGTCTTATTGATTGTGACTGCCCTTACATAGTCACACATCTCCAAGAAGTTATTATATATAATTTTTGTTTCCTAATGCATTGTTACTTTGGAAACCTACAGTGGATTTCAGTTTAGTAAAACTTACATGAAAATGAAGCTATCCCTTCCCTATAAGCCACACAGTGGTTTCAGCAGAAAATATTTGCAAACATACATCATGTCGTGTTAATTCTGTCCATTAAATATGGTTTCCACTAGAGCTTTCTCTAGATGGGACTAGGTTGCTGTCTTTTAAATTTTTAAAATTCTTATTAAGCTTTCATGGTATCTATGAGAATCCTTTAGTACTAGTGCATGTACCATTCAGTGATTTCTTGTTTGTCCTTTGATAGATTTTGTGGAGTGGAAAGTGTTCTGTGTGTGATTATCCATGAAACAACACTTATTTTCAGTGTACCAGCATGAAGATCTGGTGTTCCTCTGGGAGGACTCTTGTAGGCTTGTCATGCCAAAAGATTTCTCACTGGTCATTGAGCTAAGTGTGTAGAGCACACTCCTCCAGCGCAGCTCCCCTGTAGACTAAATCCTCTATTGACTCTACTGGTTGTGCTCTTACTGTCTTCTTAAAAATATGCTTTAAAGATAGGGGATTTGTAGGCCATCTCGCATTTTCATTTAGGGACATCTAATGTATCTATAACTTTGGTGCATTGTTTGGACTAAAAAAGATCAAGTAATGGTGAGGGAGCTGCTGTTACGAATCTTACATACACTCAGCAAGGTAGACAGGTATTAGGAGCCCACTTTCACTTAATATATTTTTAAAAAATCAAGAAAAAGGTCAAAAGCTGACCATGATGACATCAGCTGTTCTAAAGTTTATATTGCATTTGGTCTGACCAAGTAGCCAAGCTGGCAGAAGAGGCAGGATAATATAACACCAAAACTGATCAAAGTTGCAAATCCTACTGGTTAGACACAAAAGTCATGTGGCTCTGGGGACCTCCTTGCACTGCAAATAAGTCCAGCTGATGGCCTGTTCTTCTCTGTAAGCACTTTGGGATCTCAGGAGCCAGGTCTCCTTCTCCAGGAGCTGTGACTTGCAGACATCATCGGGGGAAAAGCACTTGTGAGCCACTGCAGGAAAGGAAATAGAGAATCAAGTCCATGTGCTGTCCCCAAGTACTTAATGAGAGAGTGCAGAGGCAACAGAGCCAGGCTCCTCTCATAGTGATAGGACAAGAGGCAATGGACACAAATCCGAAAATGGGAAACTCACTGGATGTAAGGAAAACACCTTTCTGCCATGAGGGTGGTCAAACAGGAGAAGAGGGTCCAGAGAGATTTTGGAGACTCCATCCTTGGAGATATTCAGAACTTGCCTGAGCAGCCTGATCCACCTGTGAATGCACATCTAGGTTAGACGAGATTATCTCCAGAGGTGCCTTCCCACCTGCCTGCTTCCATGACACTTAAAGGAGATGTTGGAAAAGAATCTGGTGCATTCCTGCTCAGAGTATGGACCCAGAGACTGGAAGGCTGTGCCAGGACCTATGTTTGGGTGCAGAGCAGATCTGAGCAGAGTCTAGAGAATTACACCCCAGTGCATGTATGGTGTGAAGTCAGGACAGAGTAGAGCAGCACAAGCAAGGGTACCAAGATTAGTTTTTCTTATATGTCTTTGCCAGGTGGATAAAATTCTGGGATTTTATCAGACCCTTATTATTTTTCACGTAATTGCGGAGAAATAATGAGTCGCAGCTAGGTGACAAGGCTTGGCCATTTTTTAAAAACCACGTGCTACCTTTACAAGTCAGTTAAGTGACATCCTTGCTGCCACACATGCAGAAGATAGAATCGTTGAATCATAGAATCATTTTGGTTGGAAAAGACCCTTAAGATCACTGTGTTCAACCACTAACCTAACACTACCAAGTCCACCACTAAACCATGTCATGGAAAATCACATTCAACTCAGCAAAGAAAAGCAACCTTTACTGAACAAAAAACACAAAATGTGAAATATGTTTCTTACAAACAGTTCAGAACTCCAGGATTTAAACTAAACAAACACAAAATATCATCTCAGAATGAGCAGTGCTTGTATGAGAATTTGTGGCCCCAGGCAGTGCCTGAGATGAAGCAGTAGCAAAAATGCAAAGGTGGAGCACGGGTTGGGCAGGGCATATTTGTCTTCATTTAACACTCCAAGAAACAGAACTATTTTAGCAAATTTCTAACAGCTTTTGTGAACCTTATTGTCAGTTCACACTCACAAAGCTGGACAGCACAAAGACACAAGCCCATAATGGACTAAAATAGCATTTTTTTTTTCAGTTGCTGCATGTTCAGTTTTTCAACCAAACTGTTAATTGCCATGGCCATTTGCAGCCATAGAAGTTGTTTGTCCAAGATGGTCTTCCTTTGCATTTCACACTGTTGCTAGGGCCGTTAAGGAAAGAAAGTCCTTTAATTCACTATAATCTTTTTTGATGGAGTCAGCTCATAAAGGCAGTAGAAAGCCTTAGAAAAGCTCCACAAGACCCAGCACTACACATGAGTTTGAGGAGATGTGGTATGTACACCTTTTGTTAAAATGATGGCCAGGAGATGGGCCATACAATTGTGTGCAGGGAGCAGCACCAAAGCATGGTCACCCCAACAATGTAAAATAGAGAATGATTGTAAATGCAATATTGAGCGAATAACTGTTTTCCTGCAGCCCCATATATTTAAAGTTGAGTTTTAAAACAAGGCTGGTTCCAATATATTCAACTGGATCAGTACTTTGATGCACGTCGTAATCAAGATATACCAAGTCACACTTAACAACGTACTGAGGCTTACAGATGCCTTCGTGTATTGGGGAGGCAAGTCCTCATTTTTAAGCTGCTTATGAAGAACCAAAGAGGCAGGAGACCTCCGTCTGAAAAAGGCATAGTTACCCTAGCAACAGGCACTTTATGAACTCTTTCAACACAAATAAGCCGTTTGACTGGGATATATGTATCAGAAAATGTCTGGAAACGTGAGGAGTTCAGAAAAGAAGGATGGGCATTCACAATACGCAGTTACTAGAGTGCTGCTCTGCATCTGCATGTCTGTGCCAGCACATGCTGGATGTCATTCAGGAATCATTATTATTTGATGCCTTATTATTAGGAATAGGCGTACAAACTGTGTATAAAAGCAAAACATAGCACCCAGTCAGTCGTATCAGATGGATCACATTTCATATCCATCCACTGCTCACGTTTTCCTGAGGCAACTACAGCAAGTCCAAGTGCCATACAAAGGATTTTTAGTTGAAAAAATTAGCACTGGAGATAATGAACTGTAAAATATCCTAGGAAACCAACACTAAAAAATAAAGCCCTATTTTTAAAAAAACTTTTCTGCCTTACTGGCTTGCCAAAGGAAGGGTGGCAAAGTGATTCTTTGATTCATCCTGCAGCCTGAACCTTGCGTATGATCTGTGGACGGAAACCACCATCTGAAGATGACAGCTGATCTCAGCAAGTGTTCCCAATGCAGCAAGCTGTATCGGTGCATTTCTTCTTGAGCGTCCCAGCTCTGAAACCACACTTTTCAGTCATGATCTTTTGTAGGACAGTAATTTGTATGTGTGCTGAGTAATTGGAGAAATGCATTTTGAATCACATGCCATTTCTGAGCTTCATTAGACAGTTGAGATGACAAGAACTGGACACACAGCCACAGCCCTTTGTGTTGACAAGCACCCACTAAGTCCAACTTCATGATGTTTAGTCTTGATAAAGTAACAAAATAGTGACTTTTGTGAAAGCTGAGACTTCTGGATGACATCCATTGCTTGAAGAGCTTTAATACGGTTGTTAATTATTTCAATTACTTTTATATCATGCCAGGGGAATGTCTTTCTTTCAAAATGAATGCCTGTCTGATTTAGAGGCTGTGGCTTGTTTCTCTAAGCCTTGTTTGCCTGTTTCACCTGCATGCAATGCCTGTTTCCATCCTGGATGTGGCAGTCCATAATTTCTGTGGGAAGAGCAACCTATGTCTCAAAATCGCTTTCACATTTCCTTATGCATCAGCTGAAGCAAGCAGTGGGTAACTCTGCCAAAACTGGCTGCCACAGGGCAGAGCTGAGATACTTCCAGCCTAGCTTTACCTGAGGGGGCTCATATCCCCCAGCTCTCTTGCTGTAGCAGTTCAAAACTTGGAGGGGAGCCCATGTGTCCTGCTGGGACAGCAGGGCAGGCACAGGCACTCCTGCACGCCGTGTCTCTGCTGGAAGGTGCAAACTCCCATCAAGACCAAGGGAGGACATCGGGCTTCAGGTTGGCTTGCAGCAAGGCAAAGACGACCTTGCTTCTGATCTCCCCGTTCTTGCCCCTCAGAATCACACAGTCTGTCATTCTCTTGAAACAACACAGAAATTAAATCGGTTACCGTTTCTATCACTGCTACATTTTTGGTTTTACTTCTACAGTAAATGTTAAGTGGGCTTTTAAGAGGTTTTACTCTGAATGAAGGGTCATCACCATGAATAGGTTGAGAAATGTCAATGTAATGCCTATATGAGACTAAAAAGACAGGGGGAAAAAAAAGGACAAAAAAGGACAGGACAAAAAAAGGACAACAGGTGATAAATGATAATTTTTCACAGTAGGGCCATGACGATGCATCTTGTTTCATACAAAGTCTGAAGCACACAGTTGTAGTTAGCCAGCCTCTCAGTCTACAGGGATCCAGCCAATGGACCAGCACACTTTGGAACTGGGAAAACTGGCTGGTGCGAACATTACCACACCTTTTTTCAACTTCTCTCCAAAACGACTACAACGATCCAAAACAACTGCCGTCAATTTTCCATTTTTTTCTGGCAGTCCTTGACAAAAGTTGGTACAAAACCTCAAAATGGACAAGTTGTGCCAAGAGCACACAGAGCCTGTTGTTTTTACAGATTTCAAAGACTTGATGGATGGGTCTTTTTTATTTTTATCTTTGGTCTTGATCTTGTTTCCACACAGACTGGACACAAAATGCAAAGTGAAAGAGAGTTTTCCCCATTGATTCCTGCAGATATCAGATCAGACCCCGACTGTGCAGAGACACAAGAAAGACTTCTATCCTGTTAGTCTTCATCATGAAAAATATTTTCTTTCTAGCTGAACTAACACATCATTCTCATAAATTGGCCTCTGCTGTTGCCGCTGCAGTAATACGCAGTTACAATTTTCTTCCCTGTCTTTTGCTCCCTGACAGCCATAAATAACCTAGACCATTTTGTCAGAGATCTTCTCTAAGAGTTCAAACCCCACCCAGTTTGAGCACTGGAAAACACACCAATTAAGATAACCAATTTTCAAGAAGGTAGAAACAAGGAACTAATATATGCTGCTTTTCGTAGAGTATCAACGATTATGTGTGGGCGCTCTTTTAAAATGAATTGTTATCCCGAGCTTCCTGCTTTCCACACAGTGAACTCCCTCTGAGAAAGGCCAAATAATCTCCTTGACAACACAGCATTAATGGTCAGATCATTTTATCACAGCTGAAATGATGATAAATAGTGAAATACATATAGTCAAGGCTCATGGAGGCTGTGTGGATTTTCTAAGTACCTGTAACCCATTGAAACACGCATCCTCTGTAATTTGTATGGGCATGAAGGCAGCAGGTTTCAGAAGCCTTAATCTTGCTTCATGAGACAGCTTCATAGAGGCAGATCCCCCAAATCCAGGGGCTCTGCAGCAGCATGTTCAAGGCTGAGACAGAAATGGTTGTGAACAGAGATACAATGGGTTTAGGCATCACATCTCTTGTCTTTCAAAAATAAAAGTGCAGCAGCTGTCTGTCACCGGACTTCCCCTCTCCCCACTGATGGTGGTGCAGATCAAGGACATCCCTCTTGCCCCTGCCGAGTTGGGAAGCTCACCTCACTCACAATGAATGAGTCAGTTTGGGAAAGGCACTTTGTCTCTCAGGAAGTGTCAGTCAGTTTTCTGAGCCCTTGGACAAAAGAAATAGCCATTTTTCTTTGCATCAAGATTTTATTATGTTTGAAGTTATAGCAAAAACTGGTAGCATTCCTATTTTTCTGGTATTTGAACACCAGGCACACAGCAGATAAAGTTTATGGGAGCTACCAAAAGGATTCAAAAACCCAGGATTTAAGTCCTTAAAACAGAGATGCAACTACGCATGGATGTGCAACTGGGACAGTGCTGCCAT
Organism: Rissa tridactyla; assembly: GCF_028500815.1. NCBI lineage: Eukaryota > Metazoa > Chordata > Aves > Charadriiformes > Laridae > Rissa > Rissa tridactyla. The sequence goes on from NC_071467.1 coordinate 20,030,742, forward strand.
GCCGTGACTTTTTGAAAAGATGCGCAGAGCTGGAGCAGAGCCGGCAACCTTCACACATCTGAATTTCTGTGCATCTTTAGCTTTGCCGGGAACCGGCAGTGACAGAGTAGCAAAGGGCTTGAACTTTCTTTGTTGTCACCTCTCCCTGCACTATTTCATTAGAGCTGGCCCAGGGTTTCTCTAAAATACAGTGATCTTGTGGTGAATAAGCAGGCTGGCATTGTGAAGGCTCTAGCAAGAAGTGTGTGTGTGGGCCCCTTTCAGCAATTTTAATCTTCCAAGAGTCCTTGCCCTAAAAACACAATGAATTCCCCAAGAGCAATCTGTCCAGCAGTAGAAACAAGGGGCCTGAACAGGCCATTGCTCCTGGCACAGGAGCGCTTCCGTGAATAATAACTCGGAACTGCAAATGCAATTGCTTGCATGGGAAAATGGATGAACCAGGCTGAAGCTGTCTCAGCAGGTCATGGCTGCACCAAAGAAGTTTCCAGAATGCTCTAGAAATTGCCCCATGGCATGTCTGAGATCCTTGCGTAGACTACAGCTTCATTTTGCTGATAAGAATAAGCACATTAATCATAGGGAACTCAAGCAGTACACATATCATTGACTTTACAGAATAAACGATCTGGGAAGGGTAATTTCAGACAGAAGCGATCGAATTGTTTCACAGGAATTTCAATTGCTACTAAAAAATCCTCAGCAAAGTCTATTTCATGCTGCTTATCATGCAACAATAAGTGGATTAGGATAATGCTTTGTTTGGATGCAAAAAGGAGGTATTAGAATAAATTGAAAGTAACTCCAGAGAAGTCTCCAGAATATCATTTTGCAGATTTTCTCTCGTCCGTCTGCATCACCATCTCTTACCCAGGAAATGAAGGTACTTGTGATTCACTCAAAGCAAAAAAGAAAAAGAAAAAAATTAGGCTCAAGGCAAAGTAAAGGTTCTACAGCAAACATCCTCCACAGCTTTGCACTCAAGATTTCAGGCCAAAAATGCAGGAGAGCAAAGAGGCAGAGTTGTCGAACAGAAAACAGTTCCCACGTCAAGGCAAAGTACCCCCAGCAACAAACCAGAGTTTCAGGGTATTCTAGAAAAAAAGTTCTGAAAAGGAAGAAAGCCCTTGAGTCAAATTTGAGAGCTATGTAATTATGGAAAGGAAAATGGAAATGTTTTATCAGCTTCAAGTCAATAAAGATATTACTGTGGACAATGAGTCACAGCTGAAGAGGTGCCCTTCTAAAACACCCCTGCTTCTGCAGGGGAAGCACAGCCTGCTAAAAAAATTAGAAACCTGTGAAAATGTAATTGGTAGCTGTTATGCTTTTTTGCTATGTATTAAAGGTGTTTGGAAACACTTCAGTGACGCTTCCATCAGTCAAAAATGGTTATTTCTTCTAAACAAACAAAAAATAATTATGTGAAAATGTACTGGAAGAAGGTGGTCAGGGATCGTGTTGGAGAGCCGGACTCAGCCTCCTCACAGAGACTGGAGTTTCTCCATGTGCCCTTTCTTCAGGTGGGCTGCAGCAGTTTGTACTAAAAAAATAGCCCCAGGGAGACTGACCCTACCGTTTTCTGCTTACTGCCTCTTCTTAGCTCACTAATTTTAACACTACCTCCTGCCATTTCCCTAAAATCCCGAGTTTAGCCCCTACTTTGTTTGACCTAGGAGAAGTGGGTCTCACTGTCAGTGGTCTACTTACGTGATGAAATAGAGGCAACCAAAGGAACCTCTAAGATTTTAACGGGAGATAAACAATATTTTTCATGCTATTCTGTCATGTATTACTCATTAACAAAAGCAAATGTCTTCTTCTTGCTCTGCTGGAAACTGTCATTTCTATATCTAAACCTAATGGCATTCAGCTGTCATCAGCTATTGATGAAACACATCAATCCTGATCTCATAAGGATCAGCAGACCCTTTCGTAGAGTCAGCACTGACAGTTCTTAGTTTGTTATTTTCCTAAAGCAGAATAGAGGTCTTTCTGCCTAAAAGCACAACAATATCGGACTTCTTTTTTTTGTGCATCTATAAACCTCAGATAAATAAACTATCCCTCAAAGGAAAATGTGAAGGACACAAAATCTTCAAAGGAGAGTAAGGCATACCACATGATTTTAAGCTACTGTAGTTTTTTTCCATAGACATGTCAGCTTGATGCAAGAATTGAAGCAATAACTTTCTCAACCCCTTGGGGAAAACAAAAGAGTTTTACACACAGATTCTGCACTCTGATTTCCTCCAGGGAGGAAATATCTTGTAGAAAATTCGAAATTTACTCAAATATCATGAGCTAGATCTCTTTTGTTGTGTTTTTAGAAAACAGAACAAAAGTATTTCTTTTTAAACTTAACTGTATTAAAAAAAAAATCATGTATAAGAGAGGCTTGAAAGAAGTGGAAAGAACAGTTCCCTGCAGCAGTTCCTGTAACAAGGAAAATCACTCATGCTCTGTGAGCAGAAGTTATCAAAGGGATCCAGCCTTTGTGGCCTGGAAATAATAGTACAGATCAATGTATTTCAGGAAAATGAGAACTGGGGGTTTTTAATATTTTTTAAAAATGAATCACTTGTTTGATTCCTCCGTCCTTCCTACCTACGTCCTTTTCTCCAAGAATTATAAAATAAACAAGTATAGAATAGAATGGTTTGGGTTGGAAGGGGCCTCTAAATGCCATCAAGTCCAACCCTCCTGCAATGAGCAGGGACATCTTCAACTAGATCAGGTTGCTCAAAGCCCCGTTCAACCTGACCTGGAATGTTTCCAGGGATGGGGCATCTACTCCCTCTCTGGGCAGCCTGTTCCACTGTTTCATCACCCTCATCATAAAAGATTTCTTTCTTATCTCTACCCTCTTTTAGTTTAAAGCCATTACCCCTTGTCCTCTTGCAACAGGGCCTGCTACAAAAGTCTGTCACCATCTTTCTTATAAGCCCCCTTTAAGTACTGAAAGGCCACAATAAGGTGTCCCTGGAGCATTTTCTTCTCCAGGCTGAACAACCCCAACTTTCTCAGCCTGTCCTCACAGAAAAGGTGTTCCAGCCTTCTGATCATTTTTGTGGCCCTCCTCTGGATCCACTCCAACAGGTCCATGTCTTTCCTGCACTGGGGATTCCCATAGCCGGATGCAGTACTCCATGTGGGGTCTCACCAGAGTGGAGTACAGTGGCAGAATCACCTCCCTCAACGTGCTGGCCATGCTTCTTCTGATGCAGTCCAGGATGCCATTGGCTTTCTAGGCCGTGAGAGCACATTGCCGGTTTAGGTCCAGCTTTTCAATCACAGCAATAAGCCCATTGGGTTGGGTTGACTCTGGCTGGATGCCAGATCCCCACCAAGGCGCTCTATCACTCCCCTCCTCAGATGGACAGGGGAAAGAACATATAACAGAAGGCTCATGGGTTGAGATAAGGACAGGGAGATCACTCAGCAATTACCATCATGGGCAAAACAGACTTGACTCAGGGAAATTAATTTAATTTAGTGCCAATCAAATCAGAGTAGAGTAATGAGAAATAAAACCTTAAAATCTTAAAACACCTTCCCCCCACCTCTCCCTTCTTCCTGGGCTCAACTTCACTCACAAGTTCTCTACCTCCTCCCCTCCGAGAGGCGCAGGGGGATGGGGAATGAGGCTTGTGATCTGTACATCCCTCCTACCTCAGGGCAGCTCCCTTGCATCCTGAAGGTCACCCTGCACAAAGCGCGTAATTTGTGACTGGTAATTCTGGGTACTAGAATTACTAGAATTACTGCCAGCTCTGGCAATAACTTACTGTGGGATCTTAGGCAGTCTTTCACATACTTTTACTTTTAAATATCCATTCATAAACTGAAATCTTTCCAATGATCCTACAAACCATTACTAGCATGGTTGTCTTGTGTGGTCAGAGAGTACTGTTCTTATGAAAAGAAAGAGAAAAAAAATATGTAAGAGCCTGGGAGAATAAATCCTCAGTACAAAAACATTTCAGCCTCAGTTGCTTTTGCTCTTTTTGCTCTGAACCTGACTGCTGCCCATTGCTTTCTGTGCAAATTACCATTGAAGTCTCATGGCAAACTTTCTGCTCCCTGAAGAGGTGGCAGGAATTGAGAAAAACAAGAAGTGGAGTAAGAGATGTTGGAAATGGCCGTTCATCTTCTCTATGTAGGAACCTTTATACAGATTTACGTGAGTAATGATAAGGCTTTTTTGCAGTCCATGAATATGCCATTGATCAAAGGAATCACATGCATGAATGTTCAAGGAAATCAAAGACAAAACTCACGATGAATACTTTTTGCAGATGCACGGTTTCTGGTTTCGTGTTGTTTTGTTGGACTTTTTGGGGGTGCGTGTGGATTTTTCAGTTCCAGGGGTGAGGATGAATAACTGAGACTGAAGCCTGAAGCACTCATTGAAATGAGAAGCAGAGTGGGTTTTTTGTATGTCACGTCAGAATCTCTGAGTCGCTGGAATTATTTAAGAGTTAAGAGGAGAGTTGTTCAGGTGAACCCCAGGACTCAAGGGGTATTTATTGTGTTTGGGGATTTTGTGAGGAAATGGCAAAGGAGGGCTATAGTATGGATGCTTTTGTTTGCAAGCACCCATTAGTTGAAAGGACTTTGAGTGAGCCGCAAATTTACTAAAGATAATATTTGCATGAGTTCTCAGCAAAACATTATATCAATGTTGACATAGTAACAAAGTTTTCCAATTAGAAGAAAAGATTAACACAAGTAACCTTTAACATGCAAGTCTGTAAAAACTTGTCTTGTAAACAACATATTTTCAGCACACAAACCGGTTTTGGCCAGAGGAAATTAGCATTACTGACTTGACAAGAATAATGCAAACCGTTTTTCCAGCCGAGGTGGAGTCTGCAGAGTTAAAACTGAAGTTGCTTTAAGACCGTGAGCAGAATCAAATGTTAATCCTTACGGCTCTTAAAAAGAAAATAGTATCCCCATGGACTTTTAGAAACAGTAGATAATGACCGTTTTATTATTTCAGTAAATATTTTTTACTTGCTTACAGAATTTCAACTGCAGGAATTTGCAAACTACTTCTGATTGTATGAGTGTACTCCACAGACCTCATTAAGCAATATTTGTAGAAATACTTAGGATTCTGTATCTCTTCTGACTTCAGATCACTGATGATAGACCTTGATAATATGTGAGCAATATTGATCCTCTCATGTCTGCCCAGATCCAATTAGAAGTGTTAGGTTTTAGCTTGTTAATCATTATAATATAAGGGATGTTATCTCCAGTATATATGTATAGAAAAAAAAGGAATAATGTAGTGACATGAATCCAACATGTTACAATGGGATCAGTGAACTGAATACCACCAAGCTTAGACTCCTTCCTGCTAATTGGATAACGTGCATATTTGAGAAGAAACAGAAAGAACACAGCATAATTTTTTTTCTTTTATTGACAAAACTACAAAACTCAGTTATTTAATGATCTATGCATGAGAACAAGAAGTTCATGTCTGCACCCACAGATGCATCATTTATTTAATTGTTATAGGATAAATGTAAGGACAGACCAAATTTTTTGCTCTCCCAGCTTACTGCTCAAATGCAAGAAGACCAGCTCATTTGTAATTGCTTAGGCTTGTTCCAGCTCTTCAAAAATACAAAAATGCTTATAAAAGCCTAGGAAGGTACATTTGCACTAGGTCACTAGATGGCTTCTAATTAGCAGAAACCTTCTATGCATTAAATTTTGAAAGTCTAGTAAAAGCAAACATCTACCATGGAAGTAAAAAGAACATTTGACATTAAATAAGCTAGAACTCATTTAATGTATTTCACCTGCTCCTGACTCCACTGTCAACATCGTGGTTTTACAGACATACTTTTTCTGCTTTGTTTTTATTTTTAACTTATGAATACGCAAGAGAGTCAGAAAAATAACAAAAAGACATTTGACTCATTCCCAGTTCTCATCTCTTCTGAAGCGACCATACAAAGGACAGTGGAAGGCACAAAATAGGTCTTTGGCCACCAGGTTGGTTAGACTTCAGCTTGTTGGTTCGACATTTATTCTGTGTTACACAAGACGTGCTACATGTCTGTGACATTAGACTGAATTTTCCCTGAGGACAAATGATCACTAAGAAACGAACTTTTTTCCCCATCTGTTGCCTCTCTTGGTGCTCTTCCTAAGGTAAAAATATGATCAGTGTTGATCTTCTGAGTTTAAACATCTTTGCTTACATGCGTCTTTTGGTGTATTTTGGAGTACTGCTAGAGAAGACTTTGCATCACTAAAAGAAGTATGACACTGTAGCTACTTACTGTAGCTACTCAGGAGACGGCGATGGCAAAAAGAGCAATTCCTTCCTGTTCCGTCAGAGGATAGACCTGTGCCACCTGCGTGGCTCATGGTGGTGGAAAGGGCCACCCTTGTGCCCCGCTGCTGTGTTGCCTGCTCCAGCCCCTTCTGCGTGCACAGCCCGGCCGCCCACTCGGACACTTGCCCGGTCACTGAATAAGCTGTCATGCAAGCAATTTTTATTTTTTTTTAAATCTGAATTAGTTTACTGCTGGTTGAGTGAGTCAAACTGTCTCATGCAGATGCATCTTGAGAGAGGAGACTGGAAGTGTTGGGGGACAGTGTGTTGCTTTGGGCTCCGCTGGGGTGGCTGAGTGCTCCTGAAGGAAGGTCACATTTTGTCAAAGTGGTGACTGAAAATAAGCTAAAAAAAAAAAAAAACCAAACCCGTGAGAAATTTCCTACTTTTGCGTGATTGCTCCGTGCACAGGTGAACGAGACTGTCTTTGCACTTTTTGTGCACAGGCAGCATTATACCAAGGGTGAGCTAGGCTCCAGAATCACTTTCTTCCTCTGACAGAATAAATCTGCAGGATCCCAAATGCTGGTTGGCCTCTTGGGCCAACAGGAAATAAAAATTAAGGTCTGCTGGTTTTCTTCTCCTTAAATAAAGTTACAAGAGTACTCCCTAGTTTGACTGTAAAAAGTCCTGGAAAGGAGCTATCCTTTACTTGTCTTTCATAAAGCATAGCTGAAATCACTCAAATTTGACAGTTTCCAGACTTTATGGTAATATGAATACACGATAGAAGACAGTGGTTCAGAAGATGAATTATCAATACCTCAAGGACCATAGTTCTGGACTCTAGACTCTGATTCAACAAATATGAAGTTGCCCAATAATTTCATTATTCCTTTTTTTTTTTTTCCCCAGTAATATTTCATGGTTTTCTTGTTTAACTTCAGATGCCTTTGTACAGGGTTAAATGATTCTGGTTTTAAAGGTGGTGACTTATCCCAGCAGCTCCAGTTCAGCAGATTTACTGAATTATAGAATACGTGCATGTTCTGGCGAGACAATATTAATAGATGGTTCCCAGTGCTCTGGGATAGTTCACTTTCACCTCAGAGACCCTGAGCTGGGTGGAAGGCTTGCCATGCAGCGCATTTCATGCAATTTAGTGGCAAAGGTTAAATTAAATTAGAATTCACTCACTCTACTTAAAAACTGTTATTCATGGTCCTGTAAAAAATGGTCTGAATTTTGCGTTATTTGTCCAAGGAAACATTAATGTGTGAGAAATGCTCCTTATCCAATGATGACTGCTCAGGCAGTGATCGATACACATTTTATTTAAACATTCTTGCAAGAAGGGGTGACCTAGCAGGTAGGCACACCTGAGTTCCCGAAATAACTTCTTTTTATTCCCTATTCCCGGACAAAAATTCCCTCCCCTGTTTCCCCATTGGCTAGGTACTTCAGGGTTTATCCGATTCACCTAAAACTACCTCCTTTCCCTCCGCCTCTGTTTACTTCTCCCCATCACCCCTCCTAAACCTCTTACTTCACTTGTTTATTTCTTCCCTTTTTTTGATAAAATTGCCCACGGTTGCTGGTCTCAGCTAAACGTTCATCCTCCCATTAAGCCACTGATCCGTCATAGACTAGTTTCTCCTTTGTCTAAGGGATGAGCATTCTTGCATGTCTCCTGAGAAGCCTTTGTGTTGTTAATCATTCCCTAGCTACATCATTGCAGACTACCCAAGTTGTTCCTCTGCAAAAACAATACTTAACTTTTTCTTACAAATGGATCACACTTTTGTGCTCAACAACAGCCTTTCCCTTCATCTCTTTGCAACCAGGAAGAAAAGACCCCCTGTAACTTCACAAAATAGGTAACGAAGCAATATTGGTCCTGTCTTGGTATGCATCTAAAGGATGTATTTGGAATGCCAGAGTCTGTTCAGATGAGTAACAAGATTTGAGTGGTTTTGGTCTGATTTCTTTTGTTAAGAATTGAAATCGTTTTTCCTTTTCATGTCTTTAACAGGTGCTACTCTGCAAATGAATCCTGCCCAATCTGTTAGAGCGTGTCCCTTCCCCAGCCCTGTCTGCTGCTGGGGTGCTACAAAATGAAGAGGAAACAAAAAGGATGCAAAGATGGAAAATCAACAGGGAAAATGGGATGAAAAAAGACTTCAGGAGACAAAGACCGCCCATGTCTCTGAGTCTCTGAAGTGGAGACCTAACACAGCCGTGGCCCTTCTCACCTTAGAGCTTGGCTGCGGGGGGACAGTGGACCGATTTCTCTGGAGCAGGGGCCCTTCAGCCCCAGGCGGGTCTGACCTTCTGGTCCTCCCTCTGTGCACATGAGCCAGGGCAGCATAGAATCATAGAATCATTTAGGTTGGAAAAGACCCTTGGGATCATCGAGTCCAACCATCGACCCCACTCTATAAAGTTCTCCCTCACATCATATCCCTTAACACCACATCTAAACGACTCTTAAACACATTCGGGGATGGTGACTCCACCACCTCCCTGGGCAGCCGATTCCAGTGTCTGACCACTCTTTCTGTGAAGAATAGAATCTTTCTGTGAAGAAAGAATAGAATCCTTCCGTGAAGAATACAAGCATGGCACAGAGGTCTGGTGTGCGAGATACCGGTTACTCGCTTACTCCCTTTAAATACAGCGCATAAATGCGCAGCCTCGGTACTTGCGGACTCTGGCTTGACTGTCAACACCACTGAGGTTATGAAGTCTCCCTCACCTTTACTGATAGCTATCACATCCTCAAATCTGTTATTTCATGGAATCACAGAATGACAGGGGTTGGAAGGGACCTCTGGAGATCATCTAGTCCAACCCCCCTGCCAGAGCAGGGTCACCCAGAGCAGGTGGCACAGGAACGCATCCAGGCGGGTTTTGAATGTCTCCAGAGTTGGAGACTCCACCACTTCTCTGGGCAGCCTGTTCCAGTGCTCTGCCACCCTCAAAGTAAAGAAGTTCCTCCTCATGTTGAGACGGAACTTCCTATGCTCAAGTTTGTTTCATCTGGTGAAATTTCACCAAATGAGGAATATAAGTCTTGCACTGGCCCTTCATTTTTGTAACTCATAAAAAACTTACAGGCCTTGCTAATCTTCTCAGCTTCCAGCCAGAAAAGTCAGAGATCTGCTGTGGTGACACATTTGAAGTCTTGGTATATATTGGTATATGTTGGTGTGTACATATATATACACACACACACACATATATATATATACACACTATATGTGTGTGTATATACATATATATGCATGTATATATATATACATATACATATATATGTATGTGTGTGTATATATATACCAAGCTGTATATATATATATAGGTATATATTGGGGTGTGTGTATATACACACACATAAATATACACTAAATGTATATACCAATATATACCAAGACTTCAAATGTTATATATATTGGTTTTATATATATATATAACATATATATGTGTTATATATACATGTATATACATATAGTGTATATGTATATGTGTGTGTATATATATACATATATGTGTATGTATATATACACATACATGTATATACATATAGTGTGTGTATATATGTGTATATATATACACACACCAATATATACATATATATATATACAGCTTGGTATATATATTTGTTTCACGTATTGGGTCATCAGCATTCAACTCGGTACCCCTGGAATCACTGAAAAAGACATTGGAGAGGGGGAAAGAGTAGGAGAAAAAATGGCAAAGAAAAAAAACAGTTTCTCAAATAAACTGTTCTTTCCTTCCTTTCTTACTGTGCACTCTCATATAACTCAAACGAGACTGTTAGCACTGGTTTTGAACCATTAAAGAGCTTTAGCTGCTTTAATTTTCTTTTGCATTGGTAAGACGCTTCTGAAAATCCAGCAAAGTAATAGTTCCTTTTTTCTGTAAAGCACTACTTTTTTATACATACTACAAATCCCTGTTTTATATACTACTGATTATTTTCAGGAGGATAAGACAAACACATTCATAATAATTTTCTCCTTCCCAGAAAAGAATAGCTGTGGTTGAAATACTTTTTCTTGCTTTAAAGGAAGAATGGTGCTAATCACAAAAACAGTATTTATGATAATGTCTGAAAAATGTATGACTGCCCAGGACTATATCCCATTACACCATGCCAACAGAAAAAACTGATCTGGTAATAATGATATTTATTGTCCAAAAACTTATAATTTAACCTCACTCATACCTCAAACTAAATTACTACTCTAAAAACAGCATTTATGGTAATTTGTAGATAAAGCTATAAGGCACTGGACTAAGAGTTGAACTGGTTCAAGAAATGTTTATCCGTACCGTCCATGACCTGAGCAAATGATTTAGCTGTTCTGTGCCTTGGTCCCCAGCTATAACTGAGGATACTATGTCCTACTTTTGGTCTCTCTTGTCTCTGTAGACCACTGTCAGGCAGGGATTGACCCGTATTGTATGTTTGTATAACACCAAGATCTAAGTGGGGTTGCTCTAAGAGTTAATCTAACAAATGGATAATAAAAGTGTGAGAAATTCAAGCCTGTTACTGCATTTTGCATTTGCTAATTAAACTAAATACATGTTTTCGGGAGAGGAAAGGACCACATCTTTTTCTCCAGCTTAAAAAATGCAAAAAAAAAGTTGACTAAAGCTACTCTACTCCCCTGTCTTGAAGAAGTAATCACTTCTTTCCATCCCCAAGACCCGACGTTTATTAATGTAAGCAATTTGCATAGCAGCTATTGTGGTATAGACAGTCCTTTCTAGTCCAGCTCAGTAAAGCTGTTGTGAGCTCTCAGCTTCATTTGAAATGAAAGGATTTTTCATGAGGTCAAGGTAGACACCCACACCAGGATGTGTACCTTTTGTGGATGGGCACCTCCACCATAGACGTTGCGCTGCCAGTTTTGAATGCTTCAGTGAGTTTTCTCTCCTTTAAGCCACAGCTGTGTGCAACTGATAACAAAACTTTCTTCCACAATAATTTTATGCTGCTGGCTTGTTTAGCAACCAAATGAAAAAAAAAAAAGAAAAAAAAGAAAAAAAATGTGCATTGCAGATAGAGCAAATGCTTGTTTGTTGATTTGTCTGCAAAATTATTAGTGTCTTTGAGTTTCACGTTCATTCCAGTGGCCCCTTACGGTGCAGCAAACCATACAGGTACGGTACATACTGGGCACATGTCAGGCCCAGTGAGCTGCAGGTCCATCAGCCTGCTATTCCCACTGTCTGCAGAGAAGCTGGCTCTTCTGCAGACCGTTCTTCTGCACGCAGAAGGGCACCTATGATTCACACCCTGTGCCCCTCATCGTACCTTTCCCTCTTGGGCTGGCATGAGCATGGCAAGCAAGGTGCTCAGGTGCTGTCCTGCTCTGCAGGTGCCTCCCCGTGCTGGATCTACCCACTGGAGAGGAGGCTCAGCAATGCAAGGTGGCCTCCTTGCAGACAGAAGTCCACCAGCTCCTCCTTTGCACTAGATTGCTAAAGATGAGGGAGCCTGGAAGCACGGGTGGCCTTCTCTTGGTGAAGACCATATTCAAGTTAATTCCACACCTGCAGACATATTTGACAGGCTGCCCTGATCAGTGCGTCTTAATCTTCAGAAACGCAGCTTCCATCTTTTTCATCTTCCATTTTTTTGGACATGTTCCCATCAGCTGTCATGGCCAGTAGAGGTGGGAAATTCAGCCCTCTTTTCCAACAGCCTGGTCGTTCTCTCGGAAGCAAATCCTTGCCTCCGTCACCACCATACAATGGTGAAACAGCAGTCTCTTTCAGCTCACAAAATGGCCCCTCAGTATCCCTGCAACCAAGGCTGGGAGAGCAGATGGGACATCTCCTTTTTCCTGAGGGTAATAAGCAAAAAGAAATGATGGATAACTACAACGACCAAAAGGAAAAGAATAGTAAGATGTAAAGTGGGAGATAATGAACTGTGAAGTACAACAAATGCCCACAACTGACATAGCTGCTTCATAGCACCCAAGTCCTAGATTTCTACAGCATGTACTCAGTGGTTCTTGGGAAAGGTGAAACATCTGGGGGCTATCACAAGTCAAATGAAGCACGTGATTGATAAAAGCCAGCAAAGATTCATCAACACAAATTGTGCTTGACAAACCTGATTGCCTTCTATGACAAAGTAATCTGCTCGGTTGATGTGAGGTGAGTGGTGGACATTGGCTACCTGGATTTCTTCAAGGGTTTCGACACAGTTCTCCACAGCTTCTTCTAAAGAAACTGATGTGTTATGGTCCAGACAAGTGGTCTGTGGGGTGGGGAACTGGCTGACAGAGGGTGGTGGTAAATAGCTCCTTTTCGAACTGGCAACAAGTGGTGTCCCCCAGGATTGATATTGGGCCCAACACTGTTAAATATCTTCATAAGTGACCTGGATGATGAGATCAAGTGTACCCTGAAGAAGTTTGCTGATAACACCAAACTGAGTGGGGAAGTGGACACTTCAGAAGGGAGAGACACCCTGCAGGATATGCTGGAAGAGAACAAGAGAACAAGAACTTTATGAAGTTCAACAAAGACAGTTCTAAGGTCTTGCACCTGCAAAAACATAATCCAGGAGTGCAGCACAGGCTGGGATCTATCTGGCTGGGGAGCAGCTCTGTGGAAGGGAACCTAGGGGTCCTGGTGGACAACAAGCTCAATACGAGTGAACAGTGTGCTGCAGCCCTACAAGGGCATCACTAGCAAAGACAAAGAAGTCATTATCCCACTCTACTCAGCTCTTGCCACGCCACACCTGGAATACTGTGTTCAATTTTGGTTCCTGACAGGCTGGAGAGGGCCCAGAGAAGAGCCACCAAGATGATCAAGGGACTGGGAAGCCTGCTGTATGAGGAAAGGCTGAGAGAATTGGGTTTGTTCAGCCTGGAGAAAAGAAGGCTTAGGGGACACCTTATCACCATGTTCCAGTATTTAAAGGGTGGCTACAAAGAAGGTGGAGACTCTGTTTTTACAAGGAATGACATGGAAAAGATGAGGGGCAATGGGTACAAGTTACTCCTGGGCAGATTCTGATTGGACACGAGGAAAATTTTTTCACAATGAGAACGATCAGCCATTGGAATAATCTCCCCAGGGAAGTGGTGGATTCCCCATCATTAGACACTTGTAAGATGCAGCTGAACAGGGCACTGGGCCATCTTGTCCAGACCGTGCTTATGCCAAGAAAGATTGGACCAGATGATCCTTGAGGTCCCTTCCAAACCAGTATTCTATGATTCTGTGATTTTGGGATCTTTTTGGACTTCCTTGTGAAGAATCCAAAAGGTTATTTCACCTATATGCAGAAGGGAAAGAGACTGATTTTTCTACCATGCCTCTGTGCATTACTTAAGGAGTCAGTTCAGAGGGAGAAACTCTCCCCTGAGCTGTGCAATGCTTATGTCTCTAATGGATGCTCATCTTCCACTGCAAGGAGCAAAGCAGAGTAGCAGGCAAAGATGAATGTGCAAGATGTGGGGACCCAGGAATCCACATGAAACAGGTACCTTCACAAACGCATTATTCTCCCTGTCTCTCAGTTTCCCAATAGTGAAAGAAAAAAAAGGTAAAATCAAAACTTATTGAAATTATAATATGTTTCATTAATGTATTATTTTTTAATAGGGAAAATACAAAAGAAAATAAAATTTATTGAAATTATAATAATTTTTATTAATGCATTTATTTTTAAATACGGGTAAAATAGAGTTGAGAAGGCTTTTGGCTTTCCTGGATTACACTGATCAGCTTCAGTCTTCTGTAGCGCCATCCTGGGTCCCCAGTTTATTTGGCACTGCAGTTGTCGTTGTTTGCTTGACCCAGCTCTTATCTTTTTGGAGTATTGGAGTGGAAATATTTGGTTATATAATTTACCTGAACTTGGAGGCAAAGAAGGTCATCCATTTTAGTGGACAGAGCAGAAGGTTTCGAGGGCACATGGAAAACAAGGAAAGCCATTACAAAAGCATAACTGTTCTGTACAGGAGAGCAAAACAGTGTGTCATGAATTCGTAATTATTACATTAATGGACTAGACTTAAATTGATATATCTAGCCAGAGATAGCTGAAAGCATCATTTGACCTAGCACTCATATTTTCCCAGGTATACAGCACACTGTGAAATGTCCTCACACTCTGTGCACAGACTATGATGTGTGGAGACCTTGGAGGGAGGGAAAGGGCATAGAGGGTCAAGAGGATGATGAGCAGTGCAGCCTGCCTGAATCCTGGGCTGCCAGACTCCAGCTCCCATCACAGCTACAGCACAGAAGTAACGACTCACCGCAATAGCCACCGCCCCCAAGCAATTTAATGAGGCTCTTACTCATCATTCTCTCAAGCGTAGAGGCCAGAGAAGGTGTACACAGGTGCATCGTAGGTCAGAAGCATCTCATTATGGTTTCAAGTTCCCATGAAAAGTAGGACTGTTTGCCCTGACATTTCAGATTATTCTCTCAATAAACTCAGCTTCGGGCCTGACAATTATGCTTTGGAGAAAGTATAACGGAAAAATCGCTAATATGTTGTGCAGTTTTCTATCTGGAGGAAACTATCTTGCTTCTTGGCTTCTAATACATCCATGTAGTACCTAAAAGCATAATGACAGATCACTCTTAATTTATTAAATTTTTCTGTAAAGCTACTAGGCATTATAATTGTTCTGCCCTTTCCAAAGTACACCTGTAGCGTTTAAAGTAATGTTCTCCTCCACTGGTGAAGTTAGAGGTTAATCATGTGCAACATAAGGAGATGTTTCCTTTCATTTCTCTAAATGTGCAGGTCATCAACTTCAACACGTTTTGGGGGAGTGCAGGGGAGGCAAGTAGGAGGAGAGAAACAAATCCATCATTTGGGACACAAGAAAAATATTTAACAACAGCTTAGACATTCAGGAAAAGTGAATATTCTGTAACTTTGCTGCCTTGGTTCAGAAAATTAATGAAATAATTTCAGACAAAATGTGGCAATAGCAGGTGTTTGTGTAGGCTGGAAGGATGCTCCATCTGAGGGACAACAGAGACCCGTATGTTGTCTAAGCATGCTGTACAGTAGCTATGTGCTGGACGTTAGGCTGCCCTGGAAAAAACATACACTTTCACTTTTGCCTGCTAAAGCAAGTCCTCAGCAAAGCCTGTGCCCAAACAACAGTTAGACAGGGCAGCCGAGAGCCCAGAGCATGAATGAATACAACTTTTGATCATTTGACATGACATTTGATCTGACTAAGCAACCTGGCCAGCCTGCCTACAGCCTGGGGACAAATGAAAGCCCTTGTTAAAGAGAATGACATACTTTATTTGCAGAACTTCAAAGTGATCAAGAAATTCCCTTCTCCCTTCCCCTCGTTTGCTTTTTTAATCAGTAGATGATCAAAGCCTCCTCCCCTTTGCAGTGTGCTCTGAGTGGGATGCTGCACGGCGTGCCAAAACCCCTTTGTTTAATGCACACCCAGCTCTCCTGGGAGTTAGCTTGCGGGTGGTGGAGTTTGCTTGCTTCAAAGTAAGGAAAAGCTGTTGAGAATGAAAAACTTCAAATATTAATATTTAATTTTACTGAGTGCCAGGTTTGCCTGTAGCATAGAACTACAATAATTGTTTTATTGCATGAAGATGGATAAGGTGACATAGTGTTTATTACAAAAAAACATAACGAAGGTATTTTGGGGGGCTGCACTAATTAGTCACAGGTGACAATGGCTCAGTAAGGAATTGCCATGTGTTGTAGCCATCGTGTGTTGCTTCACCTTCTTCTCCTTGCCATTTGGGACTTGAATGATCTGTAATTAAAAATAGGACTAGTTTTAAATTGAAGTGACTAGACAAAATTCTAATAAATTAGAATACCAATCATCTAGTTTATTTTTTTTTACAGAAATGCATAAGGTCATGATGACATCATTGTTCATTTTGCTAGCAAAATGTGGGTGGGATAGGCAGACACGCTCTCTGCAAAGCTGTGCTGGTTGCAGGTAGCTCAGCACTCAGGTTTTCAATACCCCTCTGCCCTAGGTCATTCTTCCCTCCGACCTGCTGGTTGAGAGGTCATGCGATGGTAACATACTCCACTCAGCTGACGGCATGTCCTGGTTTGAGGACATCTGCACTAACTGCTCTGCTGGGTGAGCCAGCAACACTACCGTTTGCCCCCGTTTTCCATGCTTTGGGAATGATTTTGGAGCACTGGGTTCTTCCTGCATGAAACTGATTTCCTCTGGATGAAATTAAAGCACGGGACTCTCAGTCTGGAGAAAAGGCGGCTCCGAGGAGACCTTATAGTGGCCTATCAGCATCTTAAGGGGGCCTACAAGAAAGCTGGTGAGGAACTTTTTAGGATGTCAGGTAATGGTAGGACTAGAGGGAATGGATTAAAACTAGAGATGGGATGATTCAGACTGGACGTTAGGAAGAAGTTCTTCACCATGAGGGTGGTGAGACACTGGAACAGGTTGCCCAGAGACGTGTTGGAAGCCCCATCCCTGGAAGTTTTTAAGGCCAGGCTGGATGGGGCTCTGGGCAACCTGATCTAGTGGGAGGTGTCCCTGCCCATGGCAGGGGGGTTGGAACTAGGTGATCTTTAAGGTCCCTTCCAACCCTAACAATTCGATGATTCTTTGACACGCTCCATGAGTGCTGCTACAGCTCTCCAGCTGCCAATGGGCATTCAGAGCACAAGGTCCAGCTAGACACACACCAAGGCAAAATATCCCCACAGTGTCCTGTGAAATTATGTTGATATCAGGAATACCCACAATGCTAGATGCTTAATGAAATGTTAATAAATACATAAACGTCAGCACCCTGTGAGTTCAGGTTTGCACACTGCAGGTATGGGTCTCCCCCGGAGCGCTGCTGTCCTGTCCCTCACCAGCTGGGCACTGGCACCCCACTGCTCCCCACCCCACCCACAGGGACGATGCTCTGTCTAGCCTGGGCAGAGGTGGTGATGCTGGTGGGGCGACTCCCGGCAGTGTCAAACCCGGTCTGACTGCAGCTCTGCGCTCTCTTTGCTTTCTCTGTCACAAATTTTCATGCACCTTTCATATCTCTCTTCTGGGTGATTCCTTCGTGTCCAAAGTCACGCATAATTCCCTGGTTGCTGCTTAATCTGGCTGACGGTCATCTCTCACTTCAACACCATCATCTGGGGACTGATGGCATCATCCTCTTTAACGGGATCAATATAGGGCAAACGCCTTTGAGGCAGTGTTGTGTGTTTGTTGCACACACACACTGTGTACACTCACATTCGTATCCGAATGTGTGGTGTTAACCTGGCCATTGCTGAGCAGGGGCCACGGAGGCACCCCCCAACAAGGCACAATACACAGGGGAACCAAACACATGGGAACACTTTAACAGAACATGTGCAGGTATAAAACTGCAACAAGAGCAACGCACCCTTGCAGACAAATCTGCTCAATGTTTCACAGCCATCTCCAGAGTTAGAAAATAAAAGGTATCCCACTGTGGGACCCTGCAGTTCTGCTGCAGGACTTCATCTTCTCTTTGCCATTCCAAAATCTGAAGAGACAAAGTAATCAAAGCATTTTGCTGGAAAAAGGAAAAGCAATGGAAATTAAACCTGAAGGGCCAATCTCTGAACGCCACGTTAACTACAGTATGTCTTCCAGGCATTCAGCTCCCTGACTGCAAAAAGGCTTCCCGCAAGCCAGAACAGTCAGAAGAGAGGTCCCAGCCTCCCTGCCACTGAGTTCAGGGCACTGACTGCAAGAGCCACTGATAATATCCCTGGATTTCCACCAACAATTTCTCATCCAGAAAAGCTGGAACATGGGAGTCTTCGGGTCTACCCCAGGAGCCAGTGAATTTCCAATTAGGCTGAAATCTATGAATGCCCCACCTATATTTCACCAGAAATTTGAGGAAACAGATATTTCCATGAACTTGGAACTATCTCCCACCCAAACCAGTACTTTCCAACAAAATCCATTGCTTCATAGAATCATAGAATCATAGAATGGTTCGGGTTGGAAGGGACCTTAAAGATCATCTCGTTCCAACCCTCTGCCATGGGCAGGGACACCTCCCACTAGACCAGGTTGCTCAAAGCCCCATCCAGCCTGGACTTGAACACTTCCAGGGATGGGGCATCCACAGCTTCTCTGCTGTGGATGCCCCACAGCAAAACCCAGTTTCAATCCAGTGCAGGCCAGCTCCTCATGAGCTTTAGCAATTTGTGTGACAATCTTGCATCTAAGAGTAAAAGACAACAGGAACAAAGTCATGATTAACCCCCTTATTTAGCTTGACCTGTTGACTGGTTTATTTGTTATTTTTCATGTTAACTGACTCCTACAATATGTATTCTTCCTGGAAGGAAAAAACGAAACATTAAGTGTTTTTAATTTGTTCATGAAAACACTATGTCTAAAAGATAAACCTGCTCTAACCTGTTCTACTGCCTCCAGCATCCTGCGTAACCAGCTTATTTGAGCTGTCAACAGCTGCAGCAGTCCCTTGTTTATATGTTTTTCAGAGACATAGGGTAACATGTATCCCTCAGGTCTCAGATTTCAAGAATGGGTTTTGCGTGATTTATCTACGTGATAAGATCAAAGAGAGAAGAGATATCAGAGGTAAGAGTCCCATCTATTGGCCAGAAGAGTAAAATGATTTCTGAAACTTGAGAATATTCTATCTACTGTGAAAAATTATAAACAAAGAAAAATTACCAGGAATAAGGAATCATCTGAATACTAATAATGGATATTAGTAAAGGCAGAAAATAAATTGTTCTTTTAGAGAGGAAAGGAAAAGACAAAAATCTGTTGTTTGGGAGAATTACAAAAGGAAGAAAAAATACTGGAAAAAGTAGCTAAAATGCACTATGAGCCAAGAAAAAAACACAGAACTTTTTTTTCTTTTGAAGTGCAATAGTTAGGTGGCTTTGCTTATGAATCAGCAGGTCCCAGACCTGAGTTAAAGAGATTTTTGTCCTTACTTTCAAAGGAGTAGTCTTTTTGGCCCTGAAGTAGGGCTGATCTGTCCATAGCCTGCAGTAGGCAGCACTGATCACCAGCTGAAGGGCAACCTTCATGTCTTCCTTTACTCTTTCCACGTAGGTGAAAGGGTCCAGATTCTGCCCTGTGAGTGAAAGACCACTCGAAGTCATACCTCAGGTTCAGGTAGTTAAAGGTTTCTTCAGGAAGAAGCAGTTGCAAGAGGGATGGAGCTCTTGCAACCTTGCAAGAGCAACCTTGCAAGAGCAACCTTGCAACCTCTTTCAGCTTTGCAAGCTTTTAAACACACTTGTGCCTTTTCTTCTGCGCTCCCTGCAGCAGCCTGCTGCTCCCTGCCCTGCTCTCCTGGTACCTGAAACCCTTTCCACGGAGACAACTAACTGACTTTTAGGCATAGAATCATAGAACCATAGAATGGTTAAAGTCGGAAGGGACCTTAAAGATCATCTAGTTTCAACTCCCTGCCTCACCACCCTCACAGTAAAGAATTTCTTCCTAATATCTAATCTAAATCTGCCCTCTTTCAGTTGAAAACCATTATCCTTTGTCCTACCACTACATTCCCTGATAAAGACTCCCTGCCCATCTCCCCATCTTTCCTGTAGGCCCCCTTCAGGTACTGGAAGGCTGCTATAAGGTCTCCCTGGAGCCTTCTCTTCTCCAGGCTGAACAACCCCAACTCTCTCAGCCTGTCTTCATAGGAGAGGTGCTCCAGCCCTCTAGTCATATTCGTGGCCCTCCTCTGGACTCGTTCCAGCAGGTCCATGTCCTTTTTATGTTGGGGGCTCCAGAGCTGGACGCAGTACTCCAGGTGGAGTGTCATGAGAGCAGAGTAGAGGGGCAGAATCACCTCCCTCGACCTGCTGGCCATGCTTCTTTTGATGCAGCCCAGGATGTGGTTGGCTTTCTGGATACTGAAAGCACATTGCTGGCTCATGTCCAGCTTCTCATCAACCAACACCCCCAAGGCCTTCTCGGCAGAGGTGCTCTCAAGCCGTTCTCTGCCCAGCCTGTATTTCTGCTTGGGATTGCCCTGACCCACGTGCAGGACCTTGTACTAGGCCTTGGGTTGGAACAAGATGATCTTTAAGGTCCCTTCCAACCTAAAAAAATTCTGCGATTCTATGAAGCTATAACCTACAACACATTCCCTTAGCATGGTGTAGGACATTGTTTCATGGTCCTGCCAAAGGTCCTTCCCCTGTCTTGGAGTGGCTCTCCAGAAAGTTTTCTGTGTAAGAACATAAGAGCAAACATATTGGATCAATCCAAAGCCAGAAATGGATGTCTAGGCAAAAGCACAAGAACAGGACAAACACACATGCCATGACGTAGGGATCTTCTCCAGTCATTTGCCGCTCATGAGCTTCACAAGTCTTATGATTTCTGTACATTTACGAAACTCCAATGGATTTCTCTTCCATGAAGTTGTCAAATGTACCCTTAACCCACATACGCTCTTAGCATCTGCAACATTAGAATCTGCATAACTGCACGTGAAACTCTACATCCAGGATGCTTACCTTTCCTGGAGATCTTGATATTTTGGTTAAGTGGTTCAAGTGGTTGGATATCTTGAAAGCACAAGACCTGTATTCTAGACTAGCTTTGATATTCTACTAAAAAGCCCGAGTAAAGAAAAAGGTACTTGATGTTAAGGAAGTTGGGGTTTTTATTTTCTTTATGAAATGAGATGACACTAATGGAGGCAGTTTAGCACACAATGATTTGAACATAAAACTATTGTAGTGCTGTATAATGTAGATATCCTGCTCTCCTTAAGCCTTGGGGTAAGTTGCAGCGCTCCGGTAAAGACAGTTCACTGCAATTACAGAGCTGCACTCTAGCATCCCCTTTTTCACCTTTCTGACCAAAAAAACATTTGCAAAAAAGCAAATATGGAGCAAGCAAAACAAATCAAAACTGAGAAGTTTGTGTATATTATGTGAGTGCATGGAAATAGAGGGAGAAAACCAAAGTCACTGAAACTCCTCGCCCGGGCTGACTGGTGGATCAAGTTGTGTCAGGAAGTTGCCATGCCTATGGAGGAGAGGGATAATAAGGTAAAAATTGTGGACAATCCCACTGCATAAGTATCACCATGTGGTGTAACCTGGCCACTTCTTACAGGCCATGACTGTGGCTCTGTCCTGCAGAGAGCAGTGCCTGTTTCAGGTGTGGCCGAGAGGAGCACTTGTTGCAGGTGCACTCCCACCCGCTGCAGACGGCATCCAAAACTCCCATTTTACACAAGTGATCTGTACCGACACAGAGCCCAGATGTGGCTGGTTAAAAAAACTTCTTGTTCTTTTCTACTCATGTGCACCAAAGCAGGAAAAGGCAGAGACTAACACTCACCTGAGCAGTAAACTTGGTCACAAAAATGCAGTTGTAACATTTTCCGTCTTAGAAGTTGCTGATTCGCGAAAATCTGAACATTTCATTGTGATGATGAAAAAACCTTCCAAACCCTGAAACACCTTCTTTTTGAAAAACTATAAAACAGGACTAGCAGCAGCCTGTTTAGTACTGCCTAGCACAGCAGTGCTCAAAACAGGAGGTCCTGCATTATGGATCTCTGACATCTTCCTAAGCCACAAGGAACAAAATGTTTTTAAAGGTAATGTAACAGAAATGTGTATGCAGAAGAATGCTTTTAAAGGATTTACATATGTATGTAAACAGAGGGTTGACCTCTAGTTTTCCATGAAAATTGCCGCAGCTGTTTTCTCCAGAAGGCTTATTAAAATTACATCTTTCTTGGAGAAAGATTATGCTTGCTCTTATCCTGATCATATGATATCAGGTGATGTAAATTGATACAAAATCCAATGCTTGGATCAATACTGTGATAATAATGCTAAGAGAACCGAAAAAATGGATAAAAGCATTACCCTCCACAGAAATGTTGATTCACTGACCATCTGTCTTACTTCAGTTAAGTGCTTCACCACTTTAGCTTGGCATTAGACAAGTCAGCCCATAAATTAAAAAACTGAAGTCATACTATAATTCTTGGCTACCCTGGTCTATTTTTTTAAGCTGTCAACATCTAAAATGTCACATGTATTTCTTTTTGGGTAGACAGTGAGCATGTGCCAAGTCCTGCCTACTCATCTTAAACACTAATACAGACAAGTAGCAGTTATAATCTTGTTTTTTACTAGTCACCCAAACTGAAATAAGAGCTATTCAGAGCTTAAATACGTGGATTAAATATATTTCTATTTATTTGCTTACCTACTTATATGAACAAAGTCTGACTAAAGATACCTGCAATATATATATTGAGATATAGGAAGGTGTTGGCAAGAAACAAATTCACTTGACATGATAGAGCACTGTGCCCATATTCTGTGCTCAGACAGCAACAGAAGCAAGAGAACCCATTAAGAACTTTAAAATATCACAGTATAAGGTTTGTTTTTACAGGCCATTAGCATTCCATTAGTCTCATCTATTCATTTCCAGGCTGCCCTCAAACTGAAAAGTGAGTATCTAATAGGATGCTTTCATTAGATTAAAAAAAAAAAAAACAACACCAAACCAAACAAGTCTATGATTTTAACAAAGAGAACACAGTGGATGCAGTGGATGGCTGCCCACTCATCTGGAGGGCTGAAAACAAGCTCAGAACGATGTTCACATCTGTTTTGGATAAATCTAAAGCATATACTGCAGAGAGTGACATCTTGGATAAACAAATATTTCAATGATGTGACGAAGGATATATTGTTGATTTTAGAGTAACAGTAGCTGTTGACCTATTTTACACCCTTATTGTCTGCATAAGGAAGCTATACTTAAATGCAGGAGAGAAAAGTTTATGTTATTTTCCTAGATGACAACATTTTCATGTTGATCCCTTTAATACCACCAGAGAATGGCCTAGATCAGATGCCAAAATAAAAGATTAAAAGCTTGCTGCTGGAGACACCAAAGCCTGAGGCTCCAGTCCAGCAAAGAACATAAGCAGTTGATTAAGAAGGTCAAGTTTAAGCCTCCTCATCTTTAGCAAACGTGTGCCTGGTGGGATCTAAGTGCACTCCTGCAGTTCAGCACGTGCTTAAAGCCCTCATTTGGCAAAGCATGGGATGTCCCTCCCCAGGAGACTTATGCAACCTGTGGAGAAGTCCTTGCTGTCAAGCCCTCCATGCTATTCTTGGCTCACGTGAGCCAGATTTTAACAAGGCACCCAAGCATGGGCTGTATTTTCATGTGCTGTGCACCCATATGAGTAGGCTTAAAGGTGAACTCGTTAACAGACAGACAGATTTTTTTGTGTTCTCCAGTCACGACTGTGGCAAGATCCCAGAGACCAGGAATGAGGCAAAATGGTAAAAGTACTTTGTAGTACATATAGTCAACAGGAACACTGACAGCTGTATGAGGCAATGCAAAAGTTGTTCTGTAAAGAACAGAAGTGCTGGTTCAGGGCTTAATCAGTCACTTGTAAGGTAAGCATGACATCTTTTTGAGGGAAAAGGATCCCTCTAGACTAGCAGAAGGTACTACATCTCCTTTTGAGGCCCGAGGACCCTCCCGCAGGCAGGCAGGAACAGCTCTGATCACAGGATGAGTCCTGTATTCCTCAGCACAGGCTAAATGCTGCGCCGGAGAAAATGTGGATGGGCCCAGAGGCTGAACACTGCTCTCGTTCTACAGAAATGGTGCTTGTAGCAACAAGAGGTAGAGGCTTTTTAAAAAAAATAATAGAACACGTCAATGGATGAGTAAGAAATTGGGGGCAAATAAACTTTCAAAATCATACTGCAAGATAAAAGGAAAAAAAAAATCTAGAAGATAACTGAGCTTTTTGGAGAAAAACAAGAATTATGATTCGGCATCAGGAGCAAAAACCTTGGTGGCATCCCAGTAAAAACATTTTACATCTCACATTAACGTGATACATTTTCTACATTTAACTAGCAAACTGCTTTTTTTTATTTCTACGTTTAGTAGCCATAATAATTCATACCGGGTTATTCCCGTGTGAGGGTTTTCTGTATTTATGGTAGAACATTAAGTGCTTCAGTATTTATGCTATAGCTGTGTCTAGAGAACAGCAGGTATACTGAAAAGTTTAGAAATAACCCCCCCGAGGTACCCAGAGAAAAGGGGTGTGTGATTTCAAGTTGTGGCAGAGTTTCGGCACCAGCACTTGCAGATCCTGACACCTTGTGGCATACCTGGGTAGCTGCAAAACTCTTCGCTTCTCATTTTATTGTATGTGAGGTTTTTTCGTTTGATTCACTTCATTTTATTTTTGAAGAGTGCTTGGAACCGGCGTTTATGTACCGAGCGATATTGTTCCTCGAAGTTCGAAAGTGGGAGGCCTTAAAATGCAGGAAGATTAAGTATACAGCTGAACGTCAGTCTGGGAAAGAAATGGCAGGTAGCTGCTCCCCTGCTTATAGGTGCTGCACAAAATATCTCTAATTGCACTGCAAAGCACTTTAATGTTAAGAAGTTTTAAAATATCACATATGTAGTTTTAGTATTTCCTAAATCCACAGCTTTTGATCACAAAATCGACAGTCTGCGTGTAGGAGTCTGTATGATCTTTTCGGTGGTCAGAGGGTGGTATTTTAACCCCGTGGAACTCCTGACTGCAAACACCACGTTCTACTCTGGGACCCTGCAAACCGTGTCCTACCCTTGTCCACAGCGTCTATGCGGTTGCCAGACTTTTGGGGCAGAGCCTGCCCGTTGCCAGCCGCACAGCACAGCGTATTTGCCGACTGGCTTCCTGTATAGCCCACCATAGCAACCATACATCATGCTTATGCATATTATACCCTGCCTTTGGTTAACTATGGATACGTTACTCTCCATGGATACCAAGCCATTCTTCTGCCTACTACCACCCAAATCTAATCCCGTGCTCTGCTTTAAGCTTGTGCTTAAATACTGTGGAGAATTGTGACTTTATATTTTCTGCTCTTGAAAATACAAAGAAGAACATAAGTGATTATTGCTCTCAGTAAAGCACAAACATATTTGTTCACAATTCCTTTAATTTCTAAGAGATTTTCAGTTTTCATTATTATGCATTGTTTCACCAGTTTTGTCTTTATTAGGCATTCATAAAAAATACTTCATTATCACCTATAAAGCACAGTTCATTAGCATAGCTGCTTTGTGAAGTCAATTGTTTCTTCATTAGCAACAGCTCCTCAGAAATTCAGGCCTTTGATGTTTGTTTAAATTACTTGTATCTTTTCATTTCCTCAGTTGTGTTTCTGAAAGATTTCATTTTTTCTACAGCTATTTACATTTATGAATATCCTTGTAAGCCCTGCAATTCTAATTTGTGATGTATTTTGCTTTCAACTACATTAGCTGTTCATACAAATGCAATGGCATAGAGAGTTTATTCACAGGCTTCATCCTGCATTTGTCAGTGCTAATCTATTAACTCTTTCTATTCCTTTAGGCAGGAATGAAAATGTTTGTCCTCCAACATGCTCCAGCAAAGAAGGTACAATTTTGAAAGCCCCGCAGTTTCACTGCCCTTCACTTGGGTGCCTGGCAAAACCTATATCAAGAACATGCATAGTGTGCGTGAGACACAAAGGTTGCATTTTGCAAATATTATCATAGAATCATAGAATCATTTAGGTTGGAAAAGACCCTTGGGATCATCGAGTCCAACCATCAGCTCCACTCTACGAAGTTCTCCCTTACACCATATCCCTTAACACCACGTCTAAATGAGTCTTAAACACATTCAGGGATGGTGACTCCACCACCTCCCTGGGCAGCCTATTCCAGTGTCTGACCACTCTTTCTGTGAAGAATTTTTTCCTAATGTCCAGCCTAAACCTACCCTGCTGCAGTTTGAAGCCACTCCCTCTTGTTCTATCGCTAATTACCTGTGAGAAGAGACCAGCACCAACCTCTCTACAATGTCCTTTCAAGTAGTTGTAGAGGGTGATGAGGTCTCCCCTCAGCCTCCTCTTCCTCAAACTAAACAGTCCCAGCTCCTTCAATCGCTCCTCATAAGATTTATTCTTTAGGCCCTTCACCAGCTTCGTTGCCCTCCTCTGCACTCGCTCCAGCACCTCGATATCTCTCTTGTATTGAGGTGCCCAGAACTGGACACAATACTCAAGGTGTGGCCTCACCAGTGCTGAGTACAGGGGGACAATCACCTCCCTACTTCTGCTGGTCACAAATGGATTAAATGGATTAAAACAACTGTTTGCAGGATAATTAAAAAACACATATCTTTGCTTGAGTGTTCCTTTCACCTTGCTAGGTGGTGACCCATATGGCACTTTCCCTCCTAGACCACTGCCCTTCCCACCAGGCTGTGGTGCCCAGATGTTCCTTCTGCTTCACAATCAGCAGGAGCTCAGCGGGGAGCTGGTGAGGACCTCTAGTGCCAGAGAGGACCTCCAGTGTGTTCTGCTGCACCACTGAACTGACTTGGCCCCCAGCAGCTCTGGCCTGCCTTAGCCTTGTTCTCCAATTTGCTGGCCACATTTATTTTCTAATATACCATTAATATACCATTTGCTTACGAATGAAATGAATATTTTCCTGATTATAAATCCCTGATCTGACACTGACTGAAAGCAGGTTTCTTTCAAGAGCTGCTGACCTCAGGAAAAGGGCCTAAGAAATGTTTCTGAGTGCATTTTTTTTTTAATCCCACCACTCTTTTGGTATTTTTAAAGGTTCCTTTCTGGAATGGAGAACAGTTCTTATGGGACAGATGGTTCAAAAAATTTAGAATTACATAAAACAAGGAGGACAGATTTGTTGAACCTTCCCTCTATATGCACCTCACTCTTTTTATAAAGAACCTAAGCACAGTTACAGCTCCTCACATGCTTGGCTGTGAGATTGTGCCTCTTTTCTGGATACTACAGTGGTATGCAAACTTCAAAAATCGCTTGAAGCCAAAGACAGCCAAGGTCGAAAGATGTTACCTATGTCCTCTGCTTATTACGAATACTTAATATAGGTAACATGCTTACATTCGTTACAATGCAATCATCCTCCATGCAAACAGTTAAGCAAGTAATCCAAGCCTTCTGCTTTCACCACAAACTCAGGCCAAGGTAAAGAACCAAAGCCAGCTGGCCAGCCTTTGAGAAGAGCTCACTCGCTGGATGGAAAGAGAGGAACTTTGTTGACATGGAAACCTATAATTTCAATATATATCCATAATTAACAGACAAAATAACAAGATGAGAAAGATCTCAAAAAGCCCTGATCAGCTATAGTTGTGAGAGAACTTTTAATATCCAAATATTAGAGATGAAGGAGTAAAAGCAGCGACAAGGAAGGTGTTACAGCAAATTGTTGTTCCGGGCTGGTGTTAGAGAGCTCAATGGGAATGTGAGAAATGAACCAACAGTAATCTGGTGCTGGAGCATGTTTCTGTATCTGTGCTCTGTTGCTGCTATAAAAAGGAGCTTCATGTAGATTTTGTCTGTGCATATTCAAGTGAGAGCTGTTGCCCTGAAAATTTCCAATCGGAATAGACGGCAGAGAGGGGAAAAAGGCTGAAATATTTAGAGAGGTGCAGAGAGACAAAAGATGCAATACAAATGCAGAGGTTGCACAATGACAGTCATAGCTGACAACACAGGAGGACACTAAATAGCTCTGATTCGGCAACAGTCCTTGGGACAAGGACGTCATCAGACAAATCCATACCAGAGATGACCTGGACCAAGCAGAGGGAATGAGACTTTCTGGACATTGCTGTACATGGTAGGAAGAATTCTTCCACTATGGCTTTTTTATCTTTCTGGGGCATTTCATGGCTACCACAGACCAAGTAATTGTACATGACACTTCTACACATCGTGTTCATTATTAGTTCAGGTTTTGATAACACCTCAGCAATAAACTTTATTTCCTTGGAGAGAAACCTCTAAATAAGTATATGGCCCATGCATCACTCCAAAAATAGAAGGGCACAAATCACTAGAGCAAGCAACATTTTCACGTTCAGAAGCGACAGGCTCAGTCCCTCTAAAGAGAAAATGAGGGTTGTTGTTACACTATTATCTTTGCTTGATATTTGCAGTTAAAATATTTCCTGTTCTTGAATTCAGGTGTTTGACTAAAAGACCTGGGCATGCAACATCCTTCACAGATAGACAAGCACCGTTACAGGGACGAGGGCAGAGATCTAATGAACTTTTCCGTGTCACACCTGAAAGGACAAGGGGGAGTTCACAGCAGGCTTCATTTGTGGTAACAAATATTATCCGTGATGCAAAGTCATTTGCATTTCTCCACTCGCCAAGTCTGGGCAGAGCTGGTGATGAAAAAATAATAATAATAAAAAAGAATCCATTTATTTATATGTAAATAAAGTAAACATAACAAACACTAGCTGAAATTAGCATCTGCTGCACAGCTTTTTCACATAGATATAGTAACTGCACGGGAGTAATGTAACTCAACTCTTGGTGTTTGATGGTTATTGGTTTAGTCGCTTTTCCAAAAGTCATCGCAAATTTGAGGCACTTCAAAACTTGTGGTAATCATATTTTTTTTCTATCCATTATGTGTTAGTATACTAGTGAAAGCCAAGGGAAAAGAACAAGAAATATGTTTGAGATCACCCTAAGTATAATAAAACCCAGGCGTTAAATGACAAGCTCTATTTTATTTTGGATGTTTTCATTTTTAACTGCGCCTTTTTAATATTCTCCTTCTCCTATTTTGTAAAATACGAAAGGCCAGAGGCTCCCTCACCAGGAAAAAAGTTTGTTCATTGTAACTAGATCACTGATCTCTTCATCATTATTTTTATGGGCCTTGGGAAATTATAAGGAGATAAAACTGTCAGAAAATAAAATAACTGCCTTCCTTGCTTTCTGTGCACCTGATGATCGTCAGGAAAGAAAGGCACATTTTGCTGCGTATCTGCTGCAGTTCCCCAACTCACTACAGACCCCCAGGTGTGAATCCCTGGGCAAAAATGTAGACAACTGTCTGGAGGGTGGTTTTAATACAAAGTCTTACATTAGGAGAAATTGAACCTTGAGGTGTAAATACGTCATTCTCTTTCACATCATTTAAGCTAGTTGAATGCTTCTTAGTGCTCAGTTAATATAAACGTATCTTGCTGCAGAGCCAGAGCATGCTGCAAAGAGTTATTGTTCTGCTTAGGATGAAAATCAAGCATGGATTTAAAAGTCTTCCTCAGACAGTCTGTTTAATCGGTAGAATTTACATGAGGCCTAGGCACTTTTCTGCCTTGTTATTCACCAGTCGCCTCCTGTGTACCAGTTTTCTAATCATCCAGCGTACAGTCTGTCATCTCTTCAACCACAAGCTCTACGTACTACAAAAAGGTTGGACTCGCCGAGTTGGCCGTGGCTAGGTGAGATGATGGAGGTGGTGATGGGACCAGGAGGCGAAGAGCTCTGGCCCCATGCTCCATGCCACGGTTATTAACCTCTCACTGTGTGCCTTCGCCCCCCTGCCGAGGCAGCCCAGCCAACCTGAGCATCAAAAATGGTCCGTTTGAGCTAAAGGGGTCAGAATAAGATGAGAGACATCCAAGGCTAAAACCAGAGATAGTTAACAGCTTCCTCAGTTGTCATTAGCTATATCTTGAGTTAATAAACTTAAGTTAATCCCTGGGCCTTAGAAATAGCAGGTGTTTTAAAGCAAACGTGGCAGCTATGGGCGAGCATGTACTACATTGCACGACTTCTACAAAAAAATAATGGTATTTATACATTCTATAACCACAAAAAAGTCACAGGCACAAATGTGACCAAGTCCTCCAGCCTGTGTCGACTTTGTCTCGGTTTTCACTGACATAACGGTGATTCATTAGTTGTGCCATCACAGCCCAACTGAAACAGGCATAGATGTCAGTGCCTGCACTGCAGTGCAAGGCTCAGATAATCTCTCTCGGAGGTAAATGAAGTGAAATTGCACATCACTCTCCCTTTCTCACACTAGACAAACTCCTCCTAATGAAAATGTTGAACTGCACTCTCTTTCAATCAGTATATCTTAAGCCACTGCTGATTATATGTTTTGAAAGGGCATTTTGGGAAGTCTGATGAGTTTAGTCAGTGGGTGAAATATGCTGAAATCAGTTAAAAAGACACCTCTTTTGTTCTTCAGGATTAGTTTTTCTCTGAGCTTATTTTAATAGAACAAATATCTCAGGAAAACTTCCTTTATATTTTCCCTCTTATCTGAAAAATTCTCTTTGGCCCTCCCAGGAAAGAGTGCTGGAAAATGTATTCAAACCCTGATTATATATTCTGTCCCTTTCATACTCTTTAATTAGCAAAAGTAGGATTGCAGATGCCTTAGGAGTCGGATTATGCTTATTCTCACTAATTTCTGGGCCTTATTTCTGTATCACCTACTGACCCTGAGGACACCAAGGCCTCCCCATATTATGTGCTGCACAGACTGATAATTAGCCCTCCTCGTAAAGGTGGCAATCCTTTCCTCTTGGAAGTCTGCAGGAGTTTTGTCACTCATTGCAGCAAGTCACAGATCCTCCCCATAACAAGCTAAATGGACAGAAGATCCAAAAAAAGCCTTATCCCACCCAAGCATGTTTTGAGCTTACACAAAAAATTCATTAACATTTTTTCCCGATCCATCCAGTGCCATCCTTTCTGTTATATGCTTTTTCACCCACATTTTTAACCGTCAGCCTGGGCGCGTATCTCCCCAGCCCCTGATGGAAACATCCTTATTTAGAATCAGACAGAAAATAGTTTTCCTCAAAGGGGTTATCTGAGGTGCCTTGTCTCTTAAATGTCTATCTTAGGAGCTGCCACAGAGAGGGTTTTCTTATACAGAGCTGGATTTTGATGAGTTACTCTCCGAGCTAGTCAGCAGACAGACATTTCTGCCTGCCATTTGGATTATATTTCCCTCTCCTCACTTTTTTCATTTTGCACGCAGCATTTCAGGGTAATCAGTTTTATTTGTTTATTTGTTTGGTTTTGCGCTGGTTTATGCTGAATTCTGTAAGTCCCATTTCTGTGTTGGTGAAATACGGAGCAGGTGCAGATGTGGCCCATCTGTGAAATGTGTAGTTTATATGGGCAGAGGGAGAGGAAGGGAGGAAAAATAGTACTATTTGCCTTCTTTCTTGGAGGAGGAGATAGAGGGAATAAGGAAGGGGAAAGTTACTGCTGTATCTGGGGCTGGAAGGCATGGATTTGGGCATTTACATCCTGAATATGTGATAGTCATGTTTTGACATTTTCTGACTTTGACAAAAAATGTCAAGACTGCTATTCTGAGTGATCCTGCAGAAGCATGGAATCATAGAATCATAGAATCATTTAGGTTGGAAAAGACCCTTGGGATCATTGAGTCCAACCATCAACCCCACTCTACAAAGCTCTCCCTTACACCAGATCCCCCAACACCACATCTAAACGACTCTTAAACACATTCAGGGATGGTGACTCCACCACCTCCCTGGGCAGCCTATTCCAGTGTCTGACTACTCTTTCTGTGAAGAATTTTTTCCTAATGTCCAGCCTAAACCTACTCTGCTGCAGCTTGAAGCCATTCCCTCTTGTTCTATCAGAGTGACAAAGAAAGACTGTATTGAAAACTGTATGGAAAACTCAGCTATTCTCAGTTGTCAGGGAGAGTGGCAGAGGCCTGAGCTCCCAAATAACCATGTACATTCAGGGGACTGCTTTTCCTTTCCTGTGAAAATGTGAGAACAGGAATGTGCCGCAAAAGTAGCTAAGGATAAATGTGTTTGTTAATGGTAAGAGGCCAAATGTTCCTGCTGTGGCCCTTTTTAGGAAGCACATAGTCAAAACTCGCGGCTCGTTCCCAGTGAGATTGTATATGCGTGTTTTGCACATTTTATCCCAGAACATGTATTGAAGTGGGCTCAGCGCTTTCCTCATCTGCAACTGGTGCATCAGTTTATGATGTGAAGGAGCACAACGGCACTCAAGCAGATGGGTTTAAGCATGCCCATGCCAGAAAATCAGCATGTGAAACAAGTCTGAATAAGACAAGTAGACAATTTGAAGGCCAATCCAAACCTCTTGGTACTCCCTGCTCAATTAGCTTTGAAAGCAAAAGCTGGTGTGTAAGATGTGCTCTATCCTCAGGTAACTAATGCAATTCAGCCAATTCCAGTGCTTCCAAGGTTTTCTGTAGCACAGAAAGATCCTGTCAATAAACTCCTCAGTTAAACTTTGTTTTTAACTTCTGTGAGTGTTCAGTTAATTTCATAGTCACGCAACTTCCATGTAACTTAGGCAATTCAGTAAACTTTTAGCAAATGCTGGATGCTGTTTGGGGTTTTGACTTGGCTTTTTGTATCTCTCTCTGGTTGCCAGAATAAATGAACCTTAATGCAAAATACCCCTAAAAATACACCTTATGAGATAGTTTAAGTACTAGGTGGGCTGTCTGAAGAATCTAAAACCATCTGAAGGCTGTCATTTAGAAAGGAAAAAGCCAGTCATCCAGCTACAGAAAATAGTTTTTAACTGTGACAAACTTGTCTTGCTGCTTTGTACAAAAATAAAAAAGTGCTTTTTAACAATTTTCTATGATAAAAATACTTCTCACCCAAAAAAACCTTTAACTCAACTGTCGCTTTTGCCTGAAGAAACACATATATATAATTTCTGCTAACTATACTCAGATCTTAAGTTCATAAAGAAATTTTTTGTAATGTATCATCACATTGATTTATTTTAACTGAAAATAGTTTTACAGAGGAAATCATTACATAGACTTTAAAAAAAAAATCATTTCTATCTGGAAGAATAAAAAAGAGATGCTGGAACTACCCTCGATTCCTTTGTGAACAACAGTAAAGTCTGCATTTGGACACCATATCACAAGCCTGAAGGTTTCCAGGAGAAATGGTAAGAATATTCTCTTG
Source organism: Rissa tridactyla (assembly GCF_028500815.1). Classification (NCBI taxonomy): domain Eukaryota; kingdom Metazoa; phylum Chordata; class Aves; order Charadriiformes; family Laridae; genus Rissa; species Rissa tridactyla. Next base: position 20,063,935 of record NC_071467.1, read on the forward strand.
GCATCGATGGCAATACATATAAATCATGTCTCATATCTGACTTTGATAAAAGAATTTCATTACCAATTAATTCTATTAAGGCACCATTCCATTTTTTTTTTTGTCAGTGAATTACCTATAACTAACTTGAAGTCATTACGTTTTTCAGGGAAAATCTACTTATAAGTACTCACAAAGCAAACTAATTGAAAACGTAATTAAATAGAGGCCAGAATCTTAAATAATTGTCAGATGCTTACTCCCTAGATTAAGCACACAAAGCAGGCAACGCTTCTCACATAAGTTTTCCAAACTGTCCTGTATTACCATTTTGCCCTTGACACTGACTACTGAAACTGTGTCATTCTCTGATAAAAAGTGGTATTTCAGTCCTGCTCAGCAGCGAGAGGAGAGCCCATGTCTGCTACGGCCAGCGCTGGCCCCTGGCTGCCGCAGGGGGTTTCCGCAGCCCCTTGCCAGTCTCAGCCAGGCAGTGGGTGCACCCACCCTGGCACTGGCTCACACAAGGTGATGGACAATTTTAGCGAGCCGTGTCAAAAACCTCCCGCCCCCGGTTTTCCTCTGGTTATCCTCTGCTGTGAGCTGCCCCACATTGCAGAAGTCTCAATTTCCTGTGCTTAAAATAATTTCAAATAGCAGAGTCCCTTGGGAGGGGCTAGGGATAACCAACCTCCTCCTCCGGCCCCGGGAACAGCCTTGCCGTGGTGGCACAGAGTTAGCACCAGAGTGCATGCCGGGGTTGGCGTGGCTCCACAGGGGAGGCAGGGGGTGATGTCTGGGAGCGATGGATTCAAGGAGATGATGGCTGGGAAAGTCTTTCCCCACAGATACAACCCCGGGGTGGTGCTGTGCAGGATCCTGCTCTCCCTGCGGAGGCTCCCTGGGCTGCACAGCACCATCTTTCCCCCTGGGCCCTGCCATGCCAAGCTGGTTGGCCACAGCCTTGCCTGGGTCTGCCGTCCACCTCGGCTTTGGCAGTGTAGGGACTGGTATTTAGTATTTTCTAGTATAAATGCTAAAAATAAATGGTATTTAGTAATAGATTTAATATTTAAAATAATTAATATGTTAAATAATTAATATATTTATTTTGACTAATATATTAACTAATAAATTTAGTATTTTCACCCTCCCTTGTTATTTGCTGCATTTCCCAATATTTTCAGTGCCTGAACACTTTCGTAAATAACAGAGAGTATTTCTAGCAGAGTTAACTTTTTCAAACCAGCTAGTACCAAAGTCCGCCGTTAGCTTCATCTGCTGCCTCTCAGAAATGCTGAGCCGTGGCAGCACCTATTAACTTCAGGCCTAAATGTGGCAGTATTCTCCAAAATGCCATACATACCTCTCAAATATCTGTTGAGAAAAACTTTTCTACAAATGATATAGTGACGCTGCCTAACCAGCTACTGGCTCGAGAGCTGGGAGTCGAGTCCATGGACACCACATCTGCTGTCACTGCAGTGACACCAGCAGCCACGTCCCTGCGGAACGTTTGTGCAGAGATTACACGGGTCACTGTGCAGGAGCTAAACAGTGACATGGCCATAATGACGCTCCCATCCAGCGTAAGTGAATTTCTAAACGATGCCCCTTCTGATGTTTGTATGTGTATAATCAAAGAGGCAGAAATAATTGCAGCATATGTTCAAAATGGCACTGCCATCTAGAATGCCGTATACGTTCAGCTGGTCTATTATTTTGTGCTCCATATAAATTTATGCTGAACAATTCTCTTCTTCTCCAGCTAAGCCGACATGAATTGAATTCATTGCCTCAGACTAGTGTTGAACAATATTGTGGCTTTCCCCTCCACTTCAGATTCTCTCTCCTTGGCACCATCCCCTATGCACTGCCCCCGGGACGGTGCTGCACATGATGCATCCCCTCCCCATCACGGAGCACAGCGTGCTCCCCCTGCTCCTGCTTCTGCTCCTGGCAGAGGCTGAGGCTGCGAGCACACGGTGAAATCAGAGCGAAGCTCACCACGCACAACAGGGGCAGTGGAACCCAGATGAAGCCAGATGAAATCCTCCCCAAACACCTGCGCCCCTTTCTTATTGATTGACTCTAAACTTTGTGAGGTACCTAGCAGGCATGGAAAAAGGGTTAGGGACTGAACCCGAGCCTGCATCTGCTCAGTGTCCTCAAGCCTTTAGAAGAAAAGCAGTCTCTGGTGTTATCATACAGAGCTCTTAGGGACAGAGCCCTATTTCAGAACCCCTATGGAAACAAAGCTGGAAGTTTCAAAGTAGTCTATTAATTCTCAAATGTGTCAGTATAGAATAATGAGCAGGCAGACCCAACAATCTCTTCACTTTGCCAAAGCAATCTCTAATTTTCCTGTGACGCCTTGGGATTGCTTCACAGTGCAGACATCATCCCTAAAAAAAATGCAAGTTGCCCTGCAACCAATAGGCATCCTCTTGTTCCAAGAAGACCCTGGTCTGCACTTTGCAGAAGCCAACATACCAGTGGAATGAATGTTCAGGCAACGGATGGATTTGGGGATTAGAAGAAAGTTGATTGGTGGTAGAAGTACCACTCTTGGAGCATTTCTATTGCTCAGAGTGAATGTCAGTGGCATGTGTTCAGCTTCTCATTCTGAGCTTGTGCAGAGCACCCAGTAACTGAAAAATAAAATCTTCCACTGTGAAAAATGTACACTTGTCATTGCTGAATTAGAAGCTGGCAATACCAGCGCTAGCAGATGTTTGGGTTTTTTAAATGCTATTCTGTCTTTTGTCTGATTAATTTGCTACCTGAAAAAACATCAACAAGAAATTTTCTGGACTAAAAAAACCCCTACCATTCCAATACTAAACAGTAGTGTTGACGTATCTTCTTAAGCCAAACAACATTCTTTTTCATATCGTAGGCATAAATGTCATTGTAAAGGCTTAAGGAGGATGAGGACAAGCACATCAAAATCAAAACATGCTTGATCATTGGTTACTTAACAAATAGCAAATATGCAGATTTAGGCTGATACAACTCAATGGCTGCAGTGAAATAACTCTGAATTTATATTAACCCAGACGCAGCAGAGGTGAATTCTAAATTTTCTGTTAGTCATTTATTCGGGATTCTTTATCCTGATTTGTCTTCATTACACTAAATAAATCACAGGCAGAAATCCACACATCAGTAGCATTGCAAAAAGATTACAAAAGCATAACCTTCAACTTTTTGTATCCAAATTGGTAGTGGCATTGGAATGATCACATAACATTAAAATAGGCATGTGTACTTAATTCTTCCTTTTTGGAGGAGTAGAAAAGCAAAACAGGGTGATCTTTTGTGAAATGTGTTAGTGATATTAGATGCTTACAGGTCTGGAAGTCAAACGTAGGGAGAAATGAGGAAAACATGAGGGTTTGACTAAGGGTGGAAAGGACATTCCTGTCTAGATCATATTGATCCTATCAGCAATCACATGCATAGCTTCCTTCTCCCCTTCCTCCCATTCTCCCCTTCTCACAACATCTCATTTCTGCCTAGCTGAGGTGTCTCCAGCTACCACAATGACAGACTTTTCCCTGGGTGATCTTCTGTGCCATCAGTTAAGCTCCATTGAGGTTTTAGAAGCCACAGATTTCGGATAACCATTGCCAAAGATCCACTGCCCCGTCTCCTTTTCTGTAGGCAAGCATTGCTTTTCCTAGCCATGCAGATCCAGGGAAAGACACTTCTCTGCAGCGTGTAAAGGCACTCTTGGCTATCTGGTGCATCTTCTCCAACTGTGTTTTTCTTCCAGTCCTTCGCAACACTGATGATGCACGTGGAGATCTTCACATCTGGCTTCTGCCTGACCTCAACATCCCATGTTGTGCTAGAGGGCTGTGCCTTGTTATAGGTAAAAAATATATTGTTTTTTTCCACTTGGTATTTATCATCTATGAGAAGACAGTGATGGTTAAGTTGTATATTCTGTGGGATTTTTTTTTTTCATTTTAGCATATGAGGCCAGCATGACGTTTTGCCAGATGACTTATGCTGTCTGTTTATCTTTATTGGAAAATCACCTCGCTCCATCGAATAAGATAGTGTTTATTTATTCCTATTTTAAAATTCCATGCTGCAGAATGCCCAGTTAACATTCTAAATGCCCTTGACAAGAATTTAAAAGCACAATAAAGAAATGTTTCATCCAAACAAAACAGCAGCAGTAGAACTTTTTCATAGCTATTCAAACCTTCAGCTAGATTAATTCCCCTCTCTCAGGTATGCTTTGGTCTTTCACTACATCAGCACGTTAGGTATGTAAAAAACAATGATTTCTGAGCACAAGTTTTGTTTTCTTCCTGTCTTCTCAAGGAAATAATTTCAGGAAAAACAGAGAACTTTGCTCTGCAAGGAGGGTACGAGCAAGTTCAGCCACCCGGTCACAATGGCAAGGGATGCTATCGAGGCCTCAGGCACGTCTCAGTCTTTTGCATCACTGGTTAAATGAATCTTTTGGTTTTACAGCCTCCAAATTTCCTCCAGCTACTCAGACAATGATAATCATTTTGACACATGATTACAAGAGCTTGTTTTTACCTTGAGCAAAGGAGATCTCCAGTTTGACCGTGATCTTTTAGCTACTTAAATCTGTTTTCTAAACTGACATTGGAATATTTTTATCAAATCAAGGTAGGCTGTCTGGGTGGGATTCAGTTGCCAGAACGTGGGTGCCTAGTGCCATTTTAGATGCTTTAGGGTGTTACACTTGGCTATTGTTCTAGACAGTTGAGGTTTTGCTGTCATATCTGCTATTTGGTATCTGAAACAACACTAGAAGTCTGTATTTAGATACCTGAATGATTCATTCTGTCCTTTCCTTTAACATCATCTTAAAAGATATTTAAACACCACTGTAATGTTATTTTAAGTCTGTATTACTGTTCTCTTTCTTCTGCTCTGCATAGTATTGTTTCATTTTATTTTCAGCGTGCCTCTCTGTGAAGGGTAAAAACCTGGTTAGAGTTCTCCAGTGGAAAGTGAACTTATAAAACATATTCTCCTTAACAACATCAAAACACCGGCATCCCTATGTGAAAGAAAGAATTTCTTTTTAAACATCATAAAAGATCATAAAAATCCATTTAAAATAACTTTTTAAGTGTTCAAGAGGCTCTAAAGAATCATAACTTAACCATATGATGATCATTCATGAAAGTTTCTACAGAAAATTATTTTCTGAACCCTCAATTATTTCTGCAAATTCTTGACATCTCATGTGACAGAGAACACCTAAAGAAGCATGGTCCAAAATGAAGAATTCTAGGATAGTGTCTTAATTTTACATTGAAGTTTTTTCCAGCTTGCAATTTTAGAAACAAATTCCTGCAATTTATAAAGACTGAGCACAACAGCAACGTGCTTTCAAACAATATTCAGATAACCTCATGGCCTCAAGGTCAGCTTTACTTAGCAGCGTTTCTCCACAACAGCAAATGAATTTATTCTCAGAAGGAGCATGGATAGACATTACAAAGCGTAGACTGGCAGAGGAGAATGATGCATCCACTTGGCTACCTCTACTCTCTAGTTATTAAGCATTATTTGTAAAGTTAAATTCAACAGCTGAAAGTAAGGCTATTTTCTGTAGTAACTGGTGTTAGAATGGACCCTGGAGACGGAAGTTAAATCAAGCTGCTGTTTTGCTGCAGCTGAAGTTACAAACAGCATGTATTGGAATGAGCAGGCATTTGGCATTACCTCCAGACTAGTAGAAAGTGCATTTCTAGAAATGCATAAATCGTCCTTGCAAAACCTGCATGAAAATGCATGCAGGCTTAAAATGAACAGCAATAGTTATGACACAACATTATCTATAACAAACTACATTCATAATTCATACCTCTTAAGAACAATTTTCAACATTTTCTTACATATTCTTGCCCAAAACAAGCTGCAAGATGCTTGCATGTTTTCAGTATATCTAGATTAAATCACCATTTGTCCATATTTATAGAAAATTTCAGAACAAGCTTCAGTGTGGCCCGGAAAGCAAGTTTTATGTGGTATTGGGCCATCAATAGACATTCATAATCAAAAGCAGTAATTTTTAATTTCGGTTATGGGAAAAAAATCAAAAGGTAAAGATGTAAGCAGAAAAAATATTGTTAAACAAAAATGTAATTTAGTATAAGAAAATGTATTTATTATGGAATTTAATTTCTAGGCCCATATCCAAAAGGCATCTTAAACGCATATGTAGAGTGAGATTATACATATGCTGGCAGCTATACGTATGTTTTAAGACCCTGTCTAGTTGGCAACCTCCATTGTTAAATGCTCACATCTCCAAAATTATGTCTCTACACCTGCACACACAATTCATGCATGCATTTTTGTTGTAATAGCAAATAAGAGCAAATTTATAGTTGTATGTGACTTTGTGAGAGTATTGATCGCTGTTCCTATTAGCTGCCTCTACGGTCTGCAGAACAAGGATCAAATATGAATGATGAATAAATACAAACCTAGAGAGCAAAGTAGTCAGGCAATTGCCCTCTTTCACCTGTTCACCTACCCACCTCTTAGAGTGGGATGTGGATGATGAGGTGGATGAGGAATATACTTGTCCTGAGGACTTTACGGTCTCAATAGGCAGTGGGTAAGACACAAGTCCTTAGTCAATAAAATATATTCACTGCAAAACTGTGGAACTACTATTTCTTATGCACATGTCTAGATTCCAGAGGAACTGACACACACCCAGTTCACCATTGAGCTGGTCCCTTACTCAAACTAAAGCTTCAGATACTGGATCAAAACAAACTAAGTTCAGCAAAAACATCTGTCCTGTAGTGGTGGCTCAGACAAGTGAAAACATTCCTTCTTCTCCACCATAAAGTCACATTCAACATATGAAGGAAGCATGGAAGAAGAAGCAGAGAGGAGAGTAACAAGGAAAACCATGAGGAAAAGACAAGATATGAGAGAGAGAGGAACTGAAACCTCCTCACTCCAGATCAGACATAGGGGTTTTGGGGCCTTATTGACAAGGAAGCGAGTAGTATTTTTTAAATGAGATTGTTACAGTAATCCCACTGAAAATCAATGACAACTGCCCACTTAGGGTGGGATTAATCTAAATGCACCTGTCTACACTGAAAATGCCAGTCTGTGACAGAGACAACAGTCAACAGAGTTTAGCGCACAATTCATCTCATCCTAAAGTAAATGCCTACACTTGGTCAGATGAATCTCATCTTAAACTCTGTTGACTGTGTAGAGTTGATCTTCCCAGTTACAACGGCAGCCAAGACAGCTGCTTCAAATATAGATGTCTACGTTGCATAGCTCTGCATTTAGTCAGATGAATGCCAAACCTGACTCCATTGGATCTGCTTGAATAATTGCAATGAAACAGATTACTTTTGATGCTGAGTGTTAGAGCAAGTCAGGGAAATATCCAGACTTAAAAATATGTGATCAGAAATTTGGAGCAGGAAAAAGAAGATAGTGTTAGCTGTCTGCACAGAATGAAGATACCCAAGGAGGGAGAAACATCTGGAGACCACAGGAACATCTTGCACTAATCCATAGACTACATTTCATGGCCTTGAACATGCTAAATAGACACGATGTCATTTTCAAACTTGAATAATGTTTGGAATAAAATTAGATTTTCTCCTGAACGCTGATTGTCTTGATGCTTGAAGTATGTTTCCTAAATTTAGACTTTGCCATAGATGTTGTACTTACTAAGTTGCTTAAGGAGTGGTGGTAGTGCAAAGTAAAGAAGTAACTTCACAATAACCTAAATATCAGGGCTATAATCTTTTCTCCCCCTGCCCCAGCTTCTGGCCAATTTGGGGAGTGACTCACTTTAAGCCCAGATATTGCCTCACGCAGCAATGTTAGCATCCTTTACTCACATTGAATCAGTTAGCTCCCATTCCCAATGGGAGACATATGTTCCCTCCGCCTTTGGTTTCACACTTGCAGAGTTACTATTTGCTTATTTCTCCTCCAGCATAAAAAGCGTATCATTTCTGTTTCACTGTGAGTTGTCTTTTTATTCCAAGATCTCAACATCTATTAAGACATTAATAAAAGTGTTACAGAATTCATGTGAGGAAGGAAAAGGACAAGATAGTTTTCTAGCAATGAACAAAACCACTGGACTTTATTCCAGGATGGAAAAACATCCTCTCAGAGTGAAACTCATGATATAAGTTTCAGCAGACAAGAAAGATACATGGATATATATGGATATAGAAGGATGTATCTCTTCTGAGATAAATTGAATAAAATCTATCATGGTCACAAGTATCCTTTGATTTCTCCTGTCATCCAAAGATAGGGATGTAAATGCTCCTGGTTTAAAAATATCACAAGATAACCAGATGAAGAAGCAGATCATTACAATATTTCTCAGAGATTGCAAAGCAATGCAACTCAAATAGTCCTCACACGCTTTCTATTTCAACACTTCAGAAGACAGGCAGAAAATTCAGTCTCCAGTGTAATCATGTTTTATTACCTTCGGGTGGTCAGGTAGCAAAAGGGGTGATCACAATGTAAATGGGCAGCTAAAATCCTGTCTTATGTGCACCAAAACATCTCCTTGTTTCCTTCTCAGAAGTTATCCTTATTGCTTGATTAGGTGGAAAGAATCCATCATTCAGGATACACACAAATTTTTCTTCATCTGCTGTCATTATCCTTTCTTGCTATCTCTGCTTAAAGAAAACAGAATTCTTCTAAATTAATAAAATTAATCCATAAAACTAACTATAAATGTTTTAAATATTTGTTTCTCAGTCTGAATTTATTTTTATAAATCCGTGGTAGATGTTCTTCATTAATCCTTTGGAAGGATATCCATGGGTATTTTTCCCCTGCAGGATTATGCCTTTGAACATGAAGAAATTGTTGGTCTCTCCGTTCATTTTTTATTTTCCACGTTAATTAAAAACTTGTCCAGATGGCACTGTACAAATGTCTTCCATGCAGATTTCTGGCTTTGAAATGCAGCTACCCACCTCAAAATACAGCATTTCCGTCTGCTTGGGAAAATAGCTCTCCATGGTTCATGTTATGTATGGTTTTGTGCGGGGGAGAGAATGTGTCACTTGGAGTAAAAGGAGGGGAGATTCATCTCCAAACCTTCCACTTTTCATTAAAATCTCCATGTAACTACTCGTGTGTGCGTATGTTTTGTGCATGTGTATATATTTGTGTGCATGTGTATGCACAGGGACACCTCAGAAATAAGAATAACCAAAAAATTGATATTACCTTAATATAATGTCTACATATAATCCTCAGCGAGGTGGTCAACGAGAGCAGAAACTAGTAGCATCAACGTATTTCACATCCCTTGAGACAAATGATTAAATCAAGTTTAACTCCCCCCCCATGAAGTGCCAGAAAACCACATGCCCTCACTAGTTTTCCCACTCAGGAGGACTCTGAGAAAGGGTACAAGCAAATAAATCTTTATTCAGGGAAAGACACAATGGTGGCACAGTTAGCACACAGTAAGAGTAAATCCCCCTCCCTCGTTCACCCACCTCAAGATGCCCCTCATCCAGGAGAAGCCATCTATGTGCAGGGATCCCTTGGCGCCTGCAAGCTGCCCACTGAGCCTCACCAGGTGCTGCCTGTCCCCCCCAGCTCAGGGACTCCCCCATGGGCACTTGGATCACTGCAGTCCTCTCCTGGGCAAGGTAGGTGTCTTGCTGTCCTCCACATAAATACTCCTGTTTTGATTGCACTCAAGGAGGCCTCACGCTAAGGCATTTCTCACCAAAGAGCCTGCTACGTGTCTTTGTCTCTTACACTGAAATCCCCATCGCAATGGAAAGGGCATTCAGGGCTTGCCCAGGAACAAGGTCTTTGCCACAAGTAAAAATCAGCTTCTCTTTTTCAAGAGCCGACCTTCCTGCAAAACCCAGCCTGCGAGTGGTCGCTCCCCAGACATTACCAGAGGAACTGTTGGTAGTCAGTGAATGTAAACTAAGGCCTCTATGGTCCTGCTTTCTGCTTTTCACCAACAGTGAGATACAGACATCTTTTCTTTCTTGAATGGATAGAATGACATGCATATTTAGTTATTACAAACAAATATTGATTTCCCATAAATAATGTATTATGAGCTCTTCAGCTGCTCAAGTAAGCAACTGCTTTTTTTCATACTGTGCCTGCAGCCCTGTCTGCATGTCGCAGATTTTACTACCGTTGCAGTGCTGTTGCATGCATAACATAGTAACCAGATAAAAATGACTCTGATGTGTCAAGAGCAGAAAACAGTAAAACGTTTTCTTTAGCAGCATGTGACTCTCTAAGACTTCTGTTTGGGAAAGAGTCAATGCAGTGTGTTATACCTATTTGAATATACGGCTTCAAAACACACTGCAATTAAAAGCTACAGGAGAGCTGGTTTAACATAGAGGATGACATCATATTTCCTTCCATGCCTCCTAGCTAAAGAAAAACAAAACCATCAGGCCAGGTTTTATTTTCCTCTACTGATTCCAGATACCTCCATTAAACTCAGCCTTAAGAACAGACTTTACTCCCTCCTCCAAGGCTATCAAAGGAGGACAGCAAATAGAAAGTCCTTAGGAATATGAACAGCGGTTATGTGACAAGAAGAAGGTTAACAGCCTTAACCATATGTGATGAATTAAATGTTTACTGCTCTGTGGGTGTTTGGTCTGCAATGTCCGCCGCTGATATCAATAGAGGTCTTGTTTAAAAACCTCAGGTTGCATTCTCAAAATTCAGGGGATAGGCTGGACTTTAAAGGTTTGACTGTTGAAAAAGATGAAATATTTATCCTTCTCGTTTCACTCTGATCACACCCCCTTGGAAAGCAAACAGGATCAAATCTTAGCATCGGACTTCAGAGAGGAAAATGCTGAGATAGATGGTCTAGCTCATTTCTGGGCCCTGTGAAGGGTTGCACTTTGCAGTTTCTTTTCTAGTACTTTGTTCAAACTGTTTTTCAATATTTAAACAAGAAATGTTGCCCTTTGAAAGAGTTTTCCAGATCTGTCAGGGCCTGTATGACTGAAATTAGTCTTACATTTCCCCTTTTCTTCATATCCCCCAGGTTTTAGGCTGTTGTATCCCACCAGTTTTTTTCCATTCCTTGAAGAAAACATTCTATAAGGAAACTCATTACTACCAGGAGATGGGAAAAGGCAATGAGAAATCCTGGTCTGTTTAAAGTTGATTATAAAAATGCCATAGTGATTGCAATGGGGCCAGGGCTAGACACACAGACAAGGCTTTGCTCCACAGATAAATTCAGCATGAACTTAGCTTAAGACACTGGGGAAGAGAGGAAGAGAAAGAGGAGGAAAGCTCTGCCTTGTGCCCTCTTGAATCTGGGCTATTCTGGCTGCTAATTTAGATACAAATGTCACCATTGGCAGTCTGCAAGGGTCCTAGCGTTGCTTTGAAACCCCACTGAGATACCTTCCTGGCATATTTTACCCTGATGCTATGACTTATGAGCTTAATATAGCTCCATGGCTCTCTTCCCTCATGCCAAATGCTCTCCCCCTGTTGGGTATGATGATTTTAATTCCCTCATAAGTCACCACTTGCCCACTTCAGTTGGCTAGAAGGGGGGGCATGAGGAACAAGGCTCAAGCCCTTATTCTTTCATCTTAATTTTGGTGCCTTGATTTTGGTGCTAGCTTGTTATCTGGCTTGTAACAAATTATACAACTTCCTTGTGTTTCAGCTTCTTCACCTTTTAAAATGGGAATAATGATTTCAGCTTTTTAATGTACTTTGAAACACATAGATATAAAGCACTATCAAGAGAAGAAGGTTTTATTATTATTTTTATATTTTTTGCCTTTTTAATACAGGCTCAGTCCATAAACTATCAGCATTACCTCTCTAATGTGAACACTCCGTCGTCGTTGTTGTTGTTGTAGACACTCTTCAACACTTTGCTGATAATAGAGAATCTCTACTATTCCTGATAATTTCTGTAAAACCTCATTCTGTCACCAGCAATATATATTTTACTGAAGGCTATGTGTCCTTGTCTTGTCAGAAACTGCAGCCTTCACTTTCTTCTTTCACCCACAGTTTTATATGTACTGCAACAGCCATGAGTAATTTTTGTTTCCAGATCCAGCATAAAGAAAAATCACTAGTTTATGCGACAGGCTATTATTTCTTCATATTATGTTGCACTCCCCTTTTTTCCACACTATCCTCTGTCCTTTAAATCCCTTGCTTAAAACCTCCTTGGTGATTTCTTCATTTCTCCCCTAAGCAGCCTCTGATTTTCAGGTTTGTTTCCCTGCAGAGTAGTCTTTTATCCCACTTTTCCTTTACATTCCTCCATTCTGTAATCAGTACACTGGGGCAGAATCGCCTCCCTCGACCTGCTGGCCACGCTTCTTTTGATGCGGACCAGGATGTGGTTGACTTTCTGGGCTGCGAGCACACATGTTGAGTTTCTCATCAATCAACACCTCTGAGTCCTTCTCAGTGCTTGAGAAGAATCCATTCTCCACCCAGCCTGTATTTGTGCTTGAGATTGCCATGACCCAGGTGCAGGGCATTGCACTTGGCCTTGTTGAACTTCATAAGGTTCGCACAGGCCCACCTCTCAAGCCTGTCCAGGTTCCTCTGGATGGCAACCTTTCCCTCCAGTGTGTTGACTGCTCCACACAGCTTGGTGTCATCGGCAAACTTGCTGAGGGTGCACTCAATCCTACTGTCCATGTTGCTAACAAAGATGTTAAACAGCACCAGTCCCAGTACTGAACCCTGAGGAACGCCACCCGTCACTGGTCGCCCCAGAGTCTCTTTGCACAGAGTCTACTTGCAGACTCTCTCTGAACATAGCTAAAAATGTCCAAACAAACTGACCCAAAAAACTGGGCTATCTCAACCGTGTTTTTCAGGTGGTCAACAGCCTACTCTCCCACCTCTGCTCCTCCAGATGACCCTTTGCTCTAAGACCAAGGAGTGACTACTTTCATTCTCGCTCAGGAGCTCTAGTTATCCAAACCACAATTTCACACAGTCAGACACAGGAACCAGAAGACTTTAGCAAGGATTTAATCACCACTTGACAATTCTGGTACATCGTATCACACATCTACGGTTTCTTCGTCTCTGTAGATTTATTTACTTATTGTGTCTTTTATTAATGCACAATGGATGTGCATTAGTGAAGCAACCAAAGTAGAATTAAATTGCTTTCCTATCTACTTTTGCTTTATAAATCAATAGATCTGTGACAGTAATGTGTTTTAAACACACAAAAATGCTGGATACTTCTTTTCATAGTGATTTGTCCAAATATTTGCTTGCTATCCTCAGAATACTTATATTCTCTAAGCAAAAGACATATATCACTTTTTTCTTTTGCACTTTATATAAAAGCTTAGCTTTGCCTCTTCATTCACTTCTACGACGTTTGTTATTTTTCACAGACCTGTACACAGGTCCATATATTTCTTTAATAGGCTTTAAATTTTACTGGAGCCCCTTGTTATTGGCTCCCTAGCCAATTTACTTTACTCAGCAATGTGATCTATCCGAGTGGAAATGGGAAGTTTATGCAATAGTCTCCCTAGACTTGTCTGAATACATTATGCTCTGAGCCATGCTGGCCAGAGTGCACCTTTATCTTAAAAGCTATGCAGTCTTGCAAGACTTGCACAGGGAACACTGGAAACCCACGGTCCCATGACCACGTGGAGCAAGGAATTGAATTTTCTGCGAACACAAAATCACTAAAGGACTCTGTGTATACATTATTAAGCTGAAAGGAATTAAAAGTATAAAAATGTTTAGGAGAATGCTCCACTGAGGATCCCATCCAGCACTGGACAATTTCCTGGACTGGTAAGAGCAAGCAGAATATTTCTAAACCCATCCTTCATCAGCCCTTGATGGGATGCACCATTTAGAAAAACGGTTCCAGTTTTCCCTGGTTTCTCTGATGTCTTCAGGGCTGGCCAAGCCCTCATCAAGGCTCCAAATGCAAGCATAGCCAGATAGTGTGAAACCACTTTTAGATCTCACAAGCCTCCTTCCAGTGTTATACTGAACATAGCTTACTGAGAACAGAAAAGAAGTATACATCTAGTTCACATACTTTATTTATAGTTGGGTCAATTGGAAGAGAGCTTCCAAGCAGCTCTAGAGCATGGTTTAGATTTAATCCCATATATCCCAACTGAGACACCTTTATCAGTCTACTGTCACATCCCGTATTATCACTGTGTTGCTACTATAGCCCTATTCTGAAAGGACTGTGTGACGGGGTAGGCTGCAGCAGAGACAACAAGGCTCATCAACCCTGACAGTCTACTACATTCTTTTACTCCTGTCCCATTGTGTGCCCATCACTCTGTTTTTAGCTCTACGTGGCCATTTTTTTCTGTGACAAATGTTCTTACTTCCTGACCTTGCTTGATTAATCTTTTCACCAGCTGTATTTGTGTTTGCAGAGTATGTGTTGCTATGCATTCATTTCACCACCTCCACACTTCCGAGCATTGGCAACAATCACATTCTTTAAACAAAAATGCTGTTAACTCTTTGCATCCAAAGTAAAGAAAAGAAACATCAGTATTGCGGATTGTAACTGGATAATGATTTCACTATAAGAGTCTGTGCACTGTAGGAAGCAAAGGAGGGACAGCATCACCAGGGAAGGCATATATGAATAGACAACATTTGGCTTGGGAGTGTTGTGGGTCCCTCTCTGTTTGCTCCTTACTTTGTGGAACTGTAATTATTAGCAACAAATGAATATACATGCCCAACACAAGCTGGCACATACTGGGGAGGAGAGCGCGTGGCAGAGCAGCAAGATGTCTGCGTGTGGTTAAATAACAAGTAAAGCTCTAGCAAGCGCTCAAGAACATGCGCTGTAGCTCCTGGGTTTTGAAAGATCAATGGCACGGCCATTCGTTGTGCACTGACAACAATTTCCTGCCTTTGTATCAGCTATCAGAAAGAAACTGCCCACCCAAGGCCTTGGCAGGATGTGCTGGGGTCCAGGAGAGGTGCTTGTGTTCTTCCAGGCTGCATTGCTGGGGCTGAGCACCGCATTTTGTCCTGTCAGTCACTTAATTAAGACTTGTCTATCGGATGTGGCAGGTGCAGCTTGTGGTGTCAGCGGCCAATATCTGTATGTTCCTGTCCTGCTGCTTCCCAAATGGAAACGTACAATAGCCTTAAAGAGAGTTAGCTTCTGTCTTTGCTTTTGCTTTAAACTATGTGACCAATTTACAGATAGGCTTTTTTGTTTGTTTGTTTCTTTGATTAGGTTTTATTTTCTCCTTTCTATTTATTTCAAAGAGATCATTGTTACAAAAAGCTCCAAGGACAGCCTGTGCTGTTTTCTCTGCTCCATAATTTTCTCTTTACAATTTTTCTTCAAAGAGTAAATAATACACCATTCAATGCATTGAAACTGCTCTCTGCTAATGGAAAAGCTGCCTGGAGCTGCTTGAAACAGTGGTCCGAACCACCCACAGCACTGAGCAATCGTGAGACGGGCATTGGGAGTCTGCTGGTATTGCTGTGTCCTTGCAAGATATTTTGACATTCATGGGAGCTATGGCCACAAAGGTTTGAATCTTCTGTGCTGGGTCTTTCCGGTCCCATCAGGATTTGTCTTCAGAACTTGGACTTGTTTGCCTAATGCAGTGTTTCAGAATTGGCAAAGAGTCCTTACACGGAATCACCTTGTCCTCTGATGTCAGGACAACTCCTTCAGACAGGGCGTCCTTCTCCCTTCTGCCTCATTTGGTTCCTCCCCAGCTCATCTTTCCCTCTTGTGCCCCTGCTTTCCTACCCGACAGCCATGCAGGCAGGTGCTGCTCACTTCTACTTCCATAGGCACCCTCATTTCAGCTCCCCACCAAAGGTCCCTCCCTCCACCCTCTTTGTGTCCCAGACCCTGGTCGCTCCCCAGAAGCACAGTATCCATCTATGATAAATCTCCAGTTCTTCCTCCTCCACAATTTATTTTCACATCCTAGCTTACCACTTCAGAGAAAGCGCTGGTAAGAAAAGCAGCGAAGGTTCCTACCAATTAGACATTCATTTTATTATGTATTTTTGGCAACAGTCTTTTCTTTAATAGTCATTTATGCCTGCCAGAGAAAGCGTGTGGAGGGTCTGCCAACGTCGAGTGAGCTCCTGAGATTCTCCTGTATGTCTCCTGCAATGAGCACATTTCTTGAAGTCTCGGCTCTGGGAAAGCTGTGATCATTTGAGAATCTGATGTTATCTTTCCATGGAGTAAGTCGTGAGCTCTCGTGACTATGGAAAAAAAGCCTGGGTGATGATCGAGCTAGACACAGGCACCAGAGCAAGGTCACAAGCCTCGCTTTACCGAAGCTCCTCTCCAAGCCCGTGTCAGGAGTCTGGGGCTCGGAGGGGACTGACCGGTAAGGTCTGAACCCTGGCAACGAGACCCAGGAGGCGGCGGCTGAGTACCCCCCAAGACCCCCACGCGGGGGGTGCCGGGGGGCCGGGCGGAGGCGGCTCCTTGCCCTGCCGCAGCGGCGCGTCCGCCCGCCGCCTGCGGACTACAACTCCCAGCGTGCCGCCGTGGCTACCGCCCGCCCGCCGGCACAGCCCGCCCGCCTCGGCACTGCCCGGCTGGGCTCGGCGCCGCCCGGCGGGGCTCGGCGGGGCTCGGCGGGGCCCCGGGGCGCTGGCCGCGGCGCGGGTGCGGACAGCGGAGGCGGGAGGGAGGTAGGTGTGCGGGGCGGGCAGCGCTGCGGGCGGGCCAGCCGCCCCGCCGGGCAGGTGAGAGCGCGGCGGGAGGAGGAGGAGGAGGAAGAGGGAGAGGAGGAGGAGGCGTGCTCCTGCCTGGCGGGGCGTGCGTGTGTGTCTGTGCGTGTCTGCGCGCCTGTAACCTCGGTATCACTCGGGTCACCCAGTTGCGTGTGGATCCAGCATCTCCCCGCGCCGGCGGGGATGGCGTTTCCATCCGTGGCCGGTCCCCGCTGAGGTCCCGGGAAGAGCGTGAGTGAGCAGCGTCTGTGGCCGGTCACGTATAGGCGACAGGCGCACATGTGTTTTCTACGCATGCAACACATTTATCGGGCTGCAGGGTTTTCCTCATGCCACCGGGCGTTCGGCCTCCGGGGGGGACGGGGCGCAGAAGAAGGGGGTAATAACGAATTAATTGCAGATGAGAAGTAATATCCGCCTTTGAGTCATCAGTCTTTGAGGCATAATTTCATTCTGAAAGCTCTTAATCAAACTGGAGATCTGCTATAGGAAAGCACTGCTTTTCCCATAGGATTATCAGATTTCCACCAGAGAATACAGATCCTGGATTATTGAGCTACATGGGATTTGCGTGTTTCTTTCTAATTAGTCTGAGAATCTGAGTTTAAAATTCTTTATTTGGAAGGGGGTGGGGGAGTCACTTGCTTCTAAAAGACTAGATGTCTCTTTTCTGTGACATTTTATGCAGTTATTCTGGTTATCCCATGCTCTGTAGATGACTTACTGCCTTAATTGGATATTGGTGTCAAAGGTTGATTAGACTCCCTAATAGATTTTGGATCTGCAAGAGGATTGCCGTTTTAAATGCGTGGTTAAAACAATCGTGTTTGCCGTCTCCCTTCGAACAATTGAGGGAGACTGATATATTACATTTGCGTTATCTTCTCTTTGGTTTATTAGTGTATCATCATGAGGTTGTCGGGTTTGGTTTTGTTGTTCTTGTTGTTTTTTCCCTTCTGCTCTTTCATTTGCAGACCAAAAAGAAATGAATGTCAGAGAGGATTTGTTTAATCATTTAACAGCTGACACAAGCCATGTCCCTAACAAAACGGTGGTGAAAGAGTAGAAGAGCAGCTCCGGTACCGGGAAGCCGTTTCGGCGGGTCAGGGGCAGCGTTTGCTGAAGGATGCGGTAGCCCAGGAGTCGGGGCTGGCCGGGACGAGGTCGATGGCTTGCATGGAGCTTCTCTACCTGGCCGAGGAGAGCAGGCAGGCGCCCCTGGGCACTGCGGCCGGCTGGAGCCTGCCCTCCCCTCCCTACGAGCAGCAGCAGCAGCAGCGTGAGGGGGGTGAGGTGGACCCCAGAGCAGCGGCTGCCGTGGCAGCCCTGCGCTGCGAAAGGCATTGCAAGCCCTTGCAGAGGGGCCCTGTGGCTGAGCCCTCCCCAGCACCCCAGCCTTCCCTCTGGGGCACCTCGCCCCAGGAGCACCCTGCGCCCCCCGACATCTCCCAGCCCTGCCAGCCGCCTGAGCGCTTGCCCGGGGAAGAGGATGGAGGGAAAAAGAAAGCCTGCTGCTGTGCCCAGGAGCTGGAGACGTCATTCACCTACGTGGATGAAAATGTGAACCTGGAGCATGCAAGAAGTGCCCCCAGTCCTACAGGCGACCACTGCCAGGATGCCCCTCCACAGCAGCGTTCCTGCAGGGAGCTGCCACCCGAGTGGGTGCATGATTCTCCTTCCCTGGTCTCCGAGGAGGACGACGCTGCCTCGGAGGTGGCAGCAGGGAAATCCGTGGACTACGGATTCATTAGTGCCATTTTGTTCCTGGTTAGTGGCATTTTGCTGGTGATCATTTCCTACGTGGTACCCAGAGACGTGACTGTGGACCCCAACACGGTGGCTGCCCGGGAGATGGAGAGGCTGGAGAACGAGAGCGCGAGGATCGGGGCTCACTTGGACCGCTGTGTTATCGCCGGGCTGTGTCTCTTAACCCTGGGGGGCGTGGTGCTCTCCAGCCTGCTGATGATGTCCATGTGGAAAGGGGAGCTGTACCGGAGGAGCAGGTTTGCATCCTCCAAGGAGTCTGCGAAGCTCTATGGGTCTTTCAATTTCAGAATGAAGTCTGGTGCAAATGATAATATGCTCGAGCTGTCGTTAGTTGAGGAAGATGTGCTTGCCATAGATAATTAGTGTGGTCATGATTTTTAAGGCAGCATTTCTACAGGAAAATGTTTCATTAAAGAAAACAGATGCGGCTAAAGATAGCTGGTGATGCAGTTTATTTGTCTGACAAGAACATTTTTTTCTTAAACTCTATAATCGAATGTTTGCAGTATATGAGCACTTGTTGTAAAGGGGAAACGTGCCAGAGAAAATGCAACTGATATAAAATAATGAAAACCACTGAATAAAAAGAGATTTGTGATAAGTAGGTTCCTCAGATACTCCTTTATCCTAATATAAAACATTCCATTGGTGTCTTGCCTATATAATTTTTTTATTACTCCCATATAGTACAGGAATGACCTTGACACTTTGGAAGCTGTTAATTATTGCAGCCTGCAGGATTATTAACAGTCTACTTGGTAGACTGTTAAGAAGCAGGACCAATAATCAAATAGCAGGGCTAATATTTAATTAAGAGAGATGCTTTTTTATCCTTTAATTTTAAGCTGATCCCTTCTCTTCTATTGAATGAGAGCTAAGGGAAAAAAGAACACCACTTGGTCATGACTTGCCACAAACCTCCCATATTTTCAAACAATTGTACAATTAGTGATCATTATTTAAAACATAAAATTAGAGGCAAAGAGCAGGGAACCATATGGCTCATGGTGTTGGTAGGAGACAAAAGGCTCTTTCAGTTTGAGGTTAATGGCTCCGTTTCAGTTCAGATTAGCAATGATTGATAGTCATTAACTTCTGATAGCTATAGTGACCCATATAAAAGAAGTTTAGTTCCTGGTGGACAGATGTCTTTGTATGAAAACTGCCATAACTTGAATTAAGTGACCTCTTGTTTGGAGTCTCAAAAGACCCAAAGAGTGAAAAAGCGTGGGGATGCTGAGACTGATCACTTCTCCTTCAGTACAGATGCCAGAAGAAATTCAAGCTCAGCTGCAGGGCTTTGCTTATACTGGGTCTGTCTGCATCTTCCTGGTCCTTTTGAAACTTCAGTTTTATGTCACGAGGCTGTCAGCCTTCTCACAACCAGCAAGGAAAGGTCAGGAAGGAGCTTTTTGGGGCTCATTCAATAAAAAACAATTTTTGTAAAAAGTAAATTGTCAGGAAAAACAAAGGCTAAATATCAGGTAGTTTACTGGCTAACATGGGACTTACTTAACGTAGGGGATGATCAAGGGTACATGTTATTAATTACAGTTCTGTGGCACAGTAGCCAAAAACCTGTACCACTGATGCTATTTATTATCAGCCAGTTTCTGTGCAACATTAAAGTTGTGTGCTTGCAGTGCTGAGAAAACCAACAGAGACTGTTGTATGCACCACTGTCAGTTCTTACTGAACAGTGGTTTATATATATATATATATCTCCTGTTAACATATATATGTATGTTAATATATATATATGTCTACCTGCCAAAGCCAAACATGAGTGAGTGAAGAGCTCTGTCTGTACAGCCTCTGGCTGCAGAGTCTTTGTAGAAACATGTGATTCACTGTCACAGCCTTGTCAGTCGTGAGCCAAGTCTCAAATATCAGGAATATCAAATATTTTTTAAATGATACTTTTTTTCCCACTGTGACATACCTGAGAAGAATTATCTTGGGAAGGGGGGAGGAGATCTCCTTTATGCGCCCTTCACCCAAGAGTATGTGGCAGCACAAGGTTCAGAGTAACAAGTGGCAGGTGAAAACGTGGCATCCTCACATGGAGAGACTGAATGCCATTTTGTCCCCTGGTTCCTTATTCCCTCTTCTCTAGCTGTTCATGTCAGGAGACACATGCAGCACCTGTGTCTGGCACTCACCTAGTTCAGTCCCTCCTGCTTGCCGGCCACGGGCGCGTGGGTGCGTGGGTGCCTTCGACCGAGGGCCTGCGGAGCTGCACTGCTCCAGGCTCATGCCTTTGGTCACTGTAAATAGCGTGATGTGGTACCCAGGCTTTAACGTTGGCCCTGCAAAAGAGATGCTGCTTTAGATGTTATCTGCTCTAACCGCCGCTTTAGTTCAGTGTTATTTGGTAATTAAAGGAGCAGCCTTATTAGGCGGTGCTGCTGCCTAGTAGATGATTTTGCCAGTTTATGTCATGGTCCAGAGCGTGTTGTGGGCAGGAACTCAACAGTGGCCAGCATTTCCACAGTCGTCTTTGGAGAGCTTACATCCCTCTGGATGTGTCATCAGGGATTCGGGATGGAATTTCTAGGGTAAATAAATGGAATAGCTTCCAGATGTGAGGAGAAGCCTTCAGCCTGTTGTGATCGGTGAGAGTGAGGAAGGAAATAGCCTGAGAAGCAGGACACAGAGGAGGAAGGCTCCTCCTTACATGGCCGTTGCCTGCTGGTGGGTACGAGGGCCTGCCACCAGCTTGAGGTGGGGCAGTGGAGACAGCGCTGCCTCCTGTCCTGCCCTGAGGACAGCAAGGGGCTGGCCATGGCCTCCAGAGGTCCAGGGAAGCCCGTGACAATTGAGAGGGCAAACGGTGCTGAGCTGGGGCCAGCAAGATGGCGTGGGGCAAGGGATGGATGTTGTGGGGGATGAAAACCCTTTCACCAGCCTGGGCCCCTAACAGGAATGGCTGTACTCACCTACGCAGCAGAAGCTCTAAAACTGAGGTTGGTGGTTTTGAGAGACATTATTTTTATTTTTTAATGATACATATGCATAGAATTGGAGTACATTCCATTATTGCAGAAAGATGACAGCTAATGCTGTAAGGATCACAGATTTCTTGTAGGAACCGTGGCATGCCTTAATGCTGATTATTAGCGCTAGAAAAGGAACGCTCCCCCGACTGTCAGTATGTTATTATCAAGTGAGAAGTTTTCTGACACTTTGTAAAATGCCTGTCATAGATCATGAGCCTGCAATACTTAAATGAACCCTCAGATTTTCCCTGGGCATTTTAAGGAAATGTAAGTCAACCTAATAATCTAAATATACACTGCAGAAGTGTGAGGAGTAAGAAAATTTAAGTAACAGGACTAACACCATTTCTTTGTTTTGGTGTTACTGTCCGCTACAAAAGAGGCGAAGGAATGCCTTCAGAGTGCAGGAGTTTAGCAGATGAAAACTCTCAGGACATTTCTCTGATCACCCAACAAGTTACCTTTACAAGCTACAGGACTGTGTGGGTTGGTGGTGCGATATAATATCTCTGGACTCTCAGGTTCTGGTGCTGTGTGGTACAACTGAGACCAAAACACCTGCTGTCTGGTGGAAAATGAATGTATTAGCCCGCTGCCCGATGAACGAGCCATCGCATCGTTCACCTCGCACGAGGCGGTACCAAAGGCTGAGGCCAAGGGAAATTATTGCCCTCTCATGCACCCTCGCAATTTTATTTCCCCTGCTCAAAATTTAAATGCTTTAAGGGTAGAAGTGTGAGAAAAAAATCGTGTGGTTTTTTTTTTCGTTGCCTGGGCTAAAGTTGTCACATGGATTGTCGGAGAGCTTTCTTCTTTGGGGATGTAAATTTTGGGGTGTACCAGGTGGGTTTTCAGTGCCCTCTGGAGCACCTCGGAAACGTATTGGGATCCGTGCTGCCAGTCAGTTTATTTCTGACCGACCCTAACTTCGAAACATGACACTTTCCCGTTTTCTACCTCATGACGTGTCCTGGCCTCGGCCTTCCCGCCGGAGGGACCCGGAGGCCTGCAGGCTCCCTGGCGGCGACCTCCCCGCTGTTTAAACAGCTCCCCGGTGACCGGTTTTCTCAGTTTATTTTTTTCGGTTAGGCATTTTTTTGGCCGAGGCTGGCCGTTTGGGAACTGCCCAGTGCCTGCTGGGGACTCTCACCGAAGAGGCGTCCCCTCGCCATGAGGTGCTGGCCCTGGCATGGCTGCCAGGCGCAGCTGGCCTCGCCTCCTCACGGCCAGCCTGCCGCCGGCCCCACCACAGGGATGCCTGAGACTTCTCTCCTATGAAGCTACGCTGGGTTGTTGCTGGTTTTGATATGTTTACAGTTTTTTAATCTTTGTAATTCTTTTAAAAACCTGTCTGTAATGAATATAAAGTTTACCAACTGGGAAAGCAACTGATTTAATCTTGTAAAACTCCTTTTTGACCCACGACAGGGCAAAATGTCACAGTCCATCATGAGCTTTTCAACCGTGCATTTGATGCCTTATTATAATAGCAATGGCGTTGTGTACAGATTGAAAAATAAAAGCCTGTGAAGCTGAGAGCAGTTGTCATGGTCCTCTTTGATCCCCACTGGGCAGCCGGTGGCAGTGCTGGGCTCTTCCCCTCTGTCCCATGGGCACAGCCCCTCATCCTCGGCCAGGGAGCCATGTCGGCAGCAGGGTCCATGTCGGCAGCAGGGTCCATGTTGGCAGCAGGGTCCATGTCAGCGGCAGGGCCCACGCCAGCAGCAGGGCTGCCTGGCAAGAGGCAGCCCCACATCTGGCTGTGCCGGCGCACTGAGCTTGTCCCCAGCTTACCCAGTGACCATGTCCCCCCTGGCTGGTCCTTCCCAGTCAGAAATTGCCAGACAATGCAGGCTTTAAAACTCCGCTACGCTGGTGTCCCACCTAACTCCCCCTAACTAAGCAAAAAATGGAAGAGAAGAGGAGGGTGAGACCAGCCGGGGCTGCGTGAGGCCAGGCAGGTGCTGTGGCAGGCGGAGGGTGTTGAGGCCCTGCCGGCCGTAAAGACATGCATAACCATCTTGGTACCACATCCTCGCCCCGGCCTGGGCTGGACCCAGCACCGGCCACAGTGGCGGTGGATGGACATGGGGCCCCCAGGAAGCAGTGGGTGGTGGCAGGAGAGGCAGGCACGGTGCTCCTGGTGGGCTGCGGGCCCGGCATGGCCACCTCGGCTCGCCTTGGGAAGATGTGGCAGATTGAAGGATTCCAGAAGGGACTCTAGCATGCCACGGCTGTACCAGAGTGGGGCAGTGATGGCAGGGTGCTGGTGCGGGGCCAGCAGGGACTGGTGCCAGCAGCTGAGCAGGACCTCCAGGGAGCCTGGGTTTGCTCCCAGCTCGTGATTTTTTGTTTCTGCCAGATGTCCAGTGCGTATTAGTTAATCACCTTACCCACCTCTGACAACCTCTGCTCCCCCCAAGATGTGATACGAAGGCATGCCATGCAAGTTATGCCTTGTAACGTCACTTTTCATTCCAGTGTGACAGGATCAGACCCTTTCCTGCCACCCTCGTGTGAATCAAAGCATGGGTGGGAGTGCCACAGTGGATGTGGATCCAGGCTGGAGCAGGGTCTGTCTGCCCCTATTACCAGTTTCCACAGTACCGGGTACAACAGGGCCCCGATTCGCAATTCAGGTTTCAGGCTGTAACCGCTATAGCAGTAATAAATGTGTCCCTGAGGTGACCGAACTGGCTGCAGTAACATTGTGCTGGTGCCAGATGTAGCCTACGGTGTGCAACCGATGGTTAGTAAGAGGTTAAGAGAGTAGGTGTATTTATAGATATGACAATCCATCAGCTTAAAGGCTTTCTAGCTGAGAGCAAACGCTAAATTAATTGTTTCTCTTTTTTACAGGATTCTTCTTAATCTTATCTTTTTAAATTTTGAAGGATTCATTGTTATGTACTATATTCACAGGGACTTTTTACCCCCATATGTATAAGTCCTGGCAAGGTCAAGAGTCCTGTTGACTGCAGGGAGGTGAGACTTCTCTGATTTTCTTATCAGTGTAAATTAAATTCTGGTTGTTATAAATTTGCATAAAATCAGACAAGACAAGAACCTCTTCTTTAAAATGAACCTGGTTAGTATTTGTTCGTGTAATCGTAAATGCGGTGCCCACTGTAGAAACTGAGCCAAAACCTGCATGTTTTTATTAGATTTTTAATACAAATCCACAGTTAAAATCCACAGTCCACTTCTGCAGATTTGCAGTATTAAAGACTTGTAAAGAGTGTTCTGCTTGTTTATGTGCAGGTTTGTCCACCTTTAGGTAAAAATACTGAGGTATTACCATTAACTGAGTTGTACTTCATGGGCATTCGGTCACTGCTATGATTAAGGGCATTGCAATCTAACACACGCATGTATTTTTTATTTACCTGCACCCAGAGTATAACCCGCAGGCCAGCACTGAAAGTGCTTCCATCTGCATGTGTGCAACTGCTTGAGAAGTGAGATATCACGGGGCATAATACATAATGTTTACAAAAAGCCTCCTGCACACTGATATCGAAGCGCTGTATAGAACATATACTGCCCCCATTTTACAGATGAAGTGACTCACCTCCTTTGCCCAGAGAGCCAGCTGGAGACCTGAGTTCAGAAACCAAGGCCTCTTAAGTCACAGTCCAGCAATGCAGAAAGAGCTTAGTTACTACAAAACATCTAAAATAAATGGATACAAAAGGGATGACAATTATTTATTTTTTTTCTGAAGAATGACAGTGAAGTTTAATTTCAAGTACAAAATAATTTTTAAAAATCCTAGCAAAGTCAACCCAAACTAAATTTTGCTAATATTTGCAGGAATTTGGGAAAGATTTTGCACATTTAAGTCAGTTGTATTATAGTAAGCTTTTCTTTTTTTTAAGGTTTAAAAAAATCAATAGATTTCTGTTGCAATAATAAAACAGATATCTTTATATCAGCACAAAAGGCTTCTCTTTTCCAATAATAATCTCTGCTTTGACAGATGTGTACACAGGGAAATTTAGCTATTGTTGAATAAAACATTTCCAGAAGCAAAATTGATTAAGTCCCTTTTGTAGAGGAAAAAAATCAATTCTTCCCATTAGAAGTATCTAAAAGATGTTGATCAGCTAGAAATGTAAATAAAGCCCTTTAATCACTATTCTCCAACTGCAGTGTATCCATCTACAGGAGATTGTCTTTTGTCTCTTTATAGCTTAAAATAAATTTGGTTCAACTCTAACATGAAGCAGCTTCTGACAAACTGGCCAGAGTAACTGTGATCGAATGTAAATAATATCAAGTAGCTATCCTGACATTTTGTTATTGCTTTTCTCAAGGATTAGCTGTTCATGAAATGAATGTGTACTTGATAACGATATATCCAAGCTGGGAACAAAAAAATTTTCACTGAAAGGCAGAGTAGTAGAAAGTATGTTACTATTTTCAGTTTCTATGTATAATCTTCTGATTTCACGTAATGAAGACAGTACTTTCAAGATCTCTTGATTAGTAATTGTTAAGGGCTAATAAGGGTCACGGAGGGCTATTAACAGAAAGATGCAAAGTCTCTAGCTCTGTAAGTCCCTAAGCTTCTGATTGCTAAGAGCTGAGACAATATGCTGGTTCATGCTTGCCCTACACTTTTAGATACAGCAGTATCTGCTGCAGGCTACTATCTGAGACGATTTTGTGACAGATGGACCTTGATTTGATCCAGCCTGACCCCGTGTTCTCAAAACTTTATGCTTTACCTATAGCGAGAACACCAAGTAGTTGCTTTGACACTGGCTTCCCGAAGAAGGAACTATGGATCAATAAGTCACAGTCTTACCTTTGTTTTTCCCTCCTTACAGGAATGGTAACCGTGTCTGGAAGAGCTCCTGAGAGGTCATTTTCCAGTCTTCTGAACTTCATTCACCCTCCATCAGTCCTCAGAGATAATTGTTCATGGCTGTGAAATTGCTTTACTCAATTCCCTGAGCACTCCGGGGTGAATTTTATAAGGCTCACATGATTTGAAAATATACTATGTACCTATAGCCTCTTTTTCTACTCTCTACCAGCCTAGGTTCTTAATATGTTCTAAAGTCTATGGATAGTCTGAATTGTTTTAGATTTTTTTAATGAAGTGAAGAAAGAATAATAGACTGAAGTGCTTCTGCCTTCTCCACTTCATTTTCAATTGTGTTCCTCCCTCCCTCCCCACAAAGCAGAAATCCCATTCTTTTTTCTTTCTAGTATAAATATAAAGCACTTCCTCATGACCTTTTTTTCTCTTCCAGCATGATGTCACTTGCTGTCCTTGCCTGTTTTCCCCACAAAAAAACGTATTAGTTATTAAATATATGTCCTAATTTCCCCAGTGGGGAAATTTGTTAAATTTTAGGTCACTCTCATGACTAGCCAAACCGATGTTTACAATGCTTTTTTTTCTTTCACGTTTTCACATTTCACATATACTTATCTTGTTTCCTTAATTTTGGTTAAGGATTTGTTAAATTTTAGGTCACTCTCATGATTAGCCAAACCGATGTTTACAATGCTTTTTTTTCTTTCACGTTTTCACATTTCACATATACTTATCTTGTTTCCTTAATTTTGGTTAAGGATTTGTTAAATTTCCTGAATGTCTTTTTCCTTTAAACTTCTCTTTTGTGGGAGTGCACCAAATAGTGCTTTGAATTTACTGAAGTTTCTTGTTCCTCGGGACCCTTTGTCTGGAGGCAGAAATTATCTGCTGCACCAGCTCTATACTGTGTTCATTATGATTTTTTTTTGGGTACAGATTGAGCTCGGTGAGCAGCCTGGTGACTGGGTTCCCCACTCCAGCCCACCTCATTCATTCCTCACTCGGCCTTTCTTGCACACAGGCAGCAATGGTCCAGGATGGAGATTTTGTGGCACTCTTGCTCTTTGAACCAAAGCATATTACTAAGGAAAATACTACAGGCTTATGTAGGGTATCGAACAACAATGCACAGCTATTGAGGTGGGAAATATCTTCACTTAAACTTCACAGGATATTGAAACCAGTCTTAGCAAAGAGGCGAGTTAGAGGCAAAAATCAATATTGGACAGTGCTGAAATGTCTCTGTTCAGCTGCTGTTTTAAGTGGCTCATACAGACCTTTCAAATCGTGTTGCCAACAAATGGAGGAAATACAGCTTTTAAAAAGTCAGGGAATTATTAATAGTGTGTTTGACCTCCAGCTCTGCACAGTCTACAAAAAGAGCATCATTTGTCATATCTGCTGCCTTATGCCTGATTCTGCAGCCCCTGTTGGGAAGCAGTTGCATATAGGAGAAGTGCATTGCAGAGATTGAGGGTCAAAGCTTTAGATCCGTGATGGACTGTGTGAAGGGAGGAGAGAGGGAACAGCTCGCGGTCAACCCCTGAACAAAAATGGAAGGGTACAGGAACCGTCCACCTCATACATCATTCACACGCTAATGGTATTTCTTGTCCTGGTGTGTGAGAGAAGAACATTGACTGTGCTGAGGTTACACTTTCAGCTCTCTAGCAGGGATTGAGAAGTACGGAGAGAAGCAAATGTCAGATGTTTTCATGAGAAAATGAATGCTGCAGCCACCATCCTGGCGTCTGAGGACTGATCTGGGGCCCAGCACCTCCCTCCTCAGCAGGCTGGTCTGTCGCACAGCATTTGCAGCAGAAAGAAGCAGCCTGAACCTTTATTAACTTTAACCACTGTCTGAGTAACCTAAAGTGACAATTCATCTCTCTTATTGCTGTTATTAAGTCCGTTTTGGACAATACCTTATCATCTGCGGAATAAAGAAGAGGAGATGTAATGCAGACAGCAAGTTTCTAGGTAAAATTAGTCTGTCTGAGAAGGGGAGAAAAATGCCACATACTGCGCTGAACAAATCTTTGCATTGATTTCTGGAACCAGAGTCCTCCTAGGAGCACCACAAATGCATGTTTCTATTTAGTGCCCAGATTCAAAGAGCTGTCAGTCTTTCTCTATCCAGACAACTCCCATTTATGTTCACGTCTGGGGTGGCTCAGGGTCATACATTATTTCTGCTTGTGCTATTCTTGCCTTACACTTTGATGCCAGCTCCACAGTGCTTCATAAGCCTCAGGTATGCACGCACACACGCATACAGGACCACTTGAACACCACTGCCTTGGTGGCAGCAGCCAGCGTCTGGCTGACACATGGCACCACCACAGCTCCAGGAGTGCATGCATGAGCCTGGATAAAGGAATATATTTCTGTTCTTACAGAGAGTCTTAAATATCCTGTTAAATATCCCCAGAGGTCTCATTTACACATTTTCATCTGAGAGCCCAAATCTCATCTATCAATGGACATGTCCGTAGTGCGTGCTCTGCAGCCCAGCAAAGAACTGGTTCCTCCTCTTTGGCTATCCTACATATTATCTGGTTCTGGGTCCAGTGCATAGGAATAAAAAGACAATTATTTCATATGTCCCCTCCAATTCAGATGGGATTAAGCCTACCTTTCAGCTGGGTGGCAGAGGTAAATTCGATAAAATTCGAGGCCAGTAATAAGTTACTGCTCCTGCACAGAGCAAGATGAAAGGAAAGGAGTTGTGACTCAGAGAGATAAACAGCTCCTGGGGATGTTCCGCAGCACAGCAGTAGTAGCTCAAGGCTGTGCCTCAAAATCGCAGTCCTAACCACAGTAAACAGAACAGGTTTTCGTGGCTTTTTTTTACAAGGGTGAAGGGTAGAATCCAGTCCATGGAGGACTGACATGGAAATTTCATACAGTATTTAAGGATCCTTCACTGGAAATGCCCCACATCTCATTTAAATGTGTTATGACACACAATAACTTACATAAATAACTGTAGTCATTTATTTACACACAGAATGAGCCAATGCGTTACAAGTAAGGAGGTCTGTATGCAAACACCACAGGATGTGAATCTGTCACAGCTCCGAGGGACCTTGAGCTGAAGCCTCTCTCATGGGATCCCCAAGCTAATTGCTGTATTCATCCAAGATGTTTACTGTCATTTATATAGGACAATGTTTGGATTAGTTGCTGTTTTAATGAATGTACTTTAAGCATACACAGTTGCCTGTGCATCTTACTATTTTATCTTGGTGAACAGAATGGGAAAAAAATAAGAAAAATGTTTTTCATTCTTCTTTTGCCAGAGGAAGTATATGGAGCTAAAAAGAAGAAAATGGGAGGGAGGGTGAAGATCTTGTCAGCAAGCAGGTAGGAATATGGATTTCCTAATGAAAATAGCTATGATCAATAATTATTGGGGAAATAGATTTCACATTTCATACTGAATTGAATTTAGTCAGCTAATTGATGTTGTAATACAGAAAGCTAATCAAGAATGCATGTTTACTAAAATCACAGATTAGTCGTTCTTTATATTAGTAAACCGATAAAATCAATAATAAAAATCCTGATTTTGAAGGCAATGTCTTTTTTTCATAAAATATGTCCCCTAATTATGTTCAGTGTGTTCAAAGGTCCCTATCCATTTCTATTTTAATGGAGGGCACAGACAGTTGCCAGGAGTTTCTTACGCTACGCTGTATAAGACCAATTATGTTTCTAGTGTTGGTAATGGCAAAGACTTTGACTTTAATTACTTTGGACAGACCTTAAATTCTCTCTCACATCATTTTGTCATCTTTCAGAATAAAAGTTGATTTTGCAATTAATTTGAGGACACCCTACAGTCTCCAAGTTTCCCTAAGGGCAGAAATCACCCCAAAACCTTAGGCAGTGGCTTCATGAGCAGCTGAACAAATACAGCATTTTTCTGATGTTCCAAAGGGGGATCTTGTTTCTTCTCCATTCTTTCTCTCTCCCCTTCACTCCTCCCCCACCTCTCCCAGCCATGCAGTCCCTCTCTGCGTTGTGCACCAGTTCGCAGTCCCCTTTATAAGCTGATGCCAGGCTTGGCAGAAGACTATTTCATGATTAACAGAACAATTTTTATCTCTCCTTTCCGTATTCCTATGTTCCACTTGCTTCCCACCTTGTGAAGAAACTAAGATGTTCCTTTGAATTTGCTCCTCGAGACATACCTGTGTGGGTTTGGGCAGAAAGACCCTTGCTTGAGCTGTGCAAGCTCTTGAGGTAGCTGGACACAGAGCCAGCTCTGGTCCCAAGCAGCAGAGAGCTGCCATAGCATGGCAAAGTGCCCAAGCAAGATATTGTGCCTCTCAGCATATTAACACAGCTGTGTGGTTTATGGAGCAGAAGCGCCTCGTGCATCGTTCATCTAGGTTTGGGCAAAGGGAGCTTGGGCTGAATGCGGCTGCCTCTGTAGCCCCCTTACCTCCTTAACCCTCGTGGCGATTGTCCTCGCTGCCCTGCCAGCTCTGCCTGTATCCTCACCCCTCTCCTCCTTCAGCATCTCCTCTCGTGTTAATTCTGTATCTCTTGTATTACTCACCACCTCTTTGCTGTCATGAGCTGCATGCAAATGCTGCGCTTATTGTTCAAGATAATGCATTTCTGCTATCTCGATGAAATATGTGTATTCCATTTGGTTTATTAGCTAATTAAACTAATCTCTAGAAAACCTTCAAAATGTCTTCTGCTCTTCTGCAGTGAAGCTGATTTATCTTCTTGGTGCTGGCAGCAGGAAAACGGTCTGTATGCCCTGCAGAAAAGTTTGGTTTTCATGTTTTTATCCAAAGTGTTTCAAAATAGTAATTGAAAAATCAGATTCAGATATTCAGGAATCTTTGGCTGAATGATCTGCAGCAAAAGAAGCATATGGGAATCACAGGCATTGTCTGATCTTATCTCTCAAGCTGACAGATAAGTAATTTGCCAAAGCAGAGATTAGCTCAGAAGTTAAGAAATAATTTTCTTTGCTCAAAAACATGTCTCGATGACTGTTCAATTCCTTTGAGTTGATCACTGGATGACACTCAGTGTGTCACTCTGCTTTCAGACTTTCATAAAAACTTCTGGTAGAGAAGAAGCCATTTCATAGAATCACGGAGGAGGCTGCTGGACACCTCTGGAGCTCATCTGGTCCAACCCCTGCTCAGGCAGGGGCTGTGAGAGCAGATTGCCCATGGCTTGTCCAGTTGAGTTTTGAATATCTCCACAGATGGTGACTCCACAGCCTCTCTGCGCAATGTGTTCCGGTGTTTGACCATCAGCACAGTAAAAAAGGTCTTTCTGATCATTAAACAGAATTTCCTGTATTTCAGTTTGTGCCCGTTGCTTCTTCCCCTGTCAGTGGGCACCACTGGGAAGAGTCCAGCTTCATCTTCTTTATCCCCCCACTCGGGTATTTATACACATGGATAAGGTCCCCCTGAGCCTTCTCTTCTCCAGGCTGAGCAGCTGACTGTGATAAAGCCCGAGCATCGTACTTTAAAGCCATCATGCACCGAGGAGCGCAGACCTTCAAGCAATTATAACTTGTAGCACCTTCTGTCTGGGTCCGGAGATCTCTGTCTCTGCACAGCTGAAAAGGGAAACACTGTTCCCAGAGAGATGCCTCCTAAAGGAAAAAGCAAGCAGTACAAGGTGCTCTAGAAGGAGTTTCAATTTTTTGCCTTCCCGCAACAAAACCAAAATATTTTCCTCAGCTTATGTCAGTTTGAAATGAAAATATGTGAAGTGAGAAGCTGAAGCCTTTTGCACAAGCATGTTGAAATTAAATTTTATCATTTTGTGAATTTCCCCCTGTCCTTAATTCATCTAAAACTGGTCAAGAACTGAAGTCTTTGACAATTTTACTTCTCATCACAACACTATTAATCATACCCATCTCAGTTCTACATCTATCTGGTGCATTTCGATCTCCTCATTTTTGCGTGGGTTTGATTCATGAACACCAGAAATAAAACGCAGACACTGGGCATTTTAACATATTTTTTTCAGCTGAAGAAAGCAACTTCTAAATTAACAGAGTCAGATACCTGAGGTATATATCAGTTCATGCTTCCCCATCAGCAAAGGCATTTCATTATTTTGCCACTTGCTTAGCTCATAAATGATGTCATGCACTTTCTTATTTACTTTTTTCAGTGCAGGAGGTGACTGCATGATAAAATCTCTCTCTCCTCTAAAGTTTTATGTGTCATTTTCCTTTCTTTTTTGCCAGAGGAGATGTTCATACTCTTTTGGATTAATACCGGTTTTCTTGACCTAAGATAAAAAAGGCAATAAATAATAAAAAACTATATCCTCCAGCTGGATTGTTAGCATGAGTTAAAAATGCAAACAGCTTGTAATTAACTACAGTGTGTGAAGAGGTTTCTTCTCTGGCCCCGAATCAATGGGAGCTTTGCCAATGGCTGTCGCCCACGTTCTGCAAAATTCTCCGAAAGGAAGAAGTGCTTCTTCCTTCCATAGCAGTGAAAACAGATATAGCACTAATGAAATTTGAGGTTTCAATTGCAATTGATCTTACTGATATGGAGACACAACTTGTGCTCGCTTAGTGCGACGGCGTCTCCACTGTGGTGTGATTTCTGTGAGCGCCTTCTGTTTCCTGCCCCTCTGGCGAAGCCCCCAGGGATGCGCTGCGCTAAGCAG
This sequence comes from Rissa tridactyla, assembly GCF_028500815.1. Classification (NCBI taxonomy): domain Eukaryota; kingdom Metazoa; phylum Chordata; class Aves; order Charadriiformes; family Laridae; genus Rissa; species Rissa tridactyla. Next base: position 20,096,944 of record NC_071467.1, read on the forward strand.
TCCTCCTAACGCCAGGATGAAGCAAGTGCTACTTCCAGCAGATTTATGTCTCATCGTTAATTGAAGCTTTTCCAAAGACGCAGTTGCTGTTTCTGCTTCTTTGTATTGTCTGGTGTCTAATAAGGTGTGAGCTGTCGCTACACTTTTCCCTCAGCTGGAGCACTTAAAAGGTCCCTGTCTCCTATTCAATTGCTAATGTTCACTGAATGTAACGATATATAAGGCATTTATCCCCCCGTCAAATTAGATTGGGATTGGTTAATGGGATGCAGATTTATGGAAGAAGGGTTGACAATAGACATGTACATGTGAACATATATATACATATACATACTTACCCAAGTGCAGGAGCCTCGTTTCGCTGTGTGGAAGTGGCCCACTGAAAAGACGCTATCACTAGGACAAACCAGGCTGGAAATTTGTAATGGTTTTGCGCTTCGGTTATATTCACAGTTTTAATGATTCTGGGTTTCAAAAACATTTTAGTAACAATTTTTGGTTGCTGAATGTGATTGCAAAATATAAGAACTTGATTTTTTATGTGCATGCTTTCATCATTTCCCATTCTGTTGGGATATTTGATTTGTAAGTAAATCTTGTACGGAAGTGAAGCTATGTCTTCCTATAGTAATTACCCATTAAAATTATATCAGTTCATGCATGAAGAAAGTACAGATTAAACAAGGTCTAAAATAAAGGCACTTTGAAGACCAAGTTTCTTACATTAGTCCCTCCTGGGAAAATTATAAGCACATTAATTACCGCCTTTTGCCTCAGTTCTGCACTCTAATGGTATATAGCCATGTAGAAAGACACAGAGAGGATCTCTGTATTATCCTTTACCAAATGTGGAAAGCGGGGCATAGCGCTATCCACAACTCAACAGAAAACGATACACTCATCTTTGACAAGCGAAGGACAAAAGGAGAGTTATCATCTGGCACTTTCAAGCAGCACTGGTAAAGCAAAACCATATGAACAGCACTGTATCAGGTTAAGCCCTTTGTCATGACAGAGTGAAGACCTTTGCTCTGTATTGTTTAACCACAGGTACACAGAGAAAAGTGCGGGGTGTTCTCACCTCAGTCTATACATATTTACTGGAGAACAGAAATTGATAGTAGAGGGCTCCTGGATTTAGCAGATGGATTTATAACCTGACCAGCACTGGTAGATGAAGCAAGTTGGAGTAATATACCACATGAACACTTTAGCAAGGATTTTGCATCCCTGGAAGTTTTAAAAACCAGATGGATGATTTTCCTAAAATATTAGTAATAATTTCTATAATAATGATTATTATTATAATAGAAGCCCTATGTGCCCTGTAATACAGGAGATCAGAGAGATAATTACAGTCTCTTGTGACTTTAGATGTAATAATTGATTGTAATTGCTCTTCTTTGAAGCCTTAGGATGCTTTACTGGCCTGAATTAGAGTCGCTGGGTCATCTCGTGCAGGTCACGTACCATAACCACTTTGCTTCAGTTCTCCACACACATATCATTTCCTTCACCTTATATCCCTGCCTCACAGTGCAAGGCTGCGGAAGGAGTCTGAGCATCTCCTGTGCACCAGCCTGAGGAGCTAGCAGGCACAAGGAGTGGGGTAAGCCCTTCCCTCTGCAGGGAGAAGTACGATATGCATGTCCTTGTTTCCTAGAGGAAAGGGGGAGGAGAGGATATTTCCCAAGGAGCTGCCTCTGGATAACAGTGTCCCCAGGTTAACTCAGAGCCAGGACTCTTATGCATCACACTTACTTGGGCCTATGGCTAACGAGGCAAATTAGCCCTACATGAATAAAATATCTGTCAGGCAAAACAGAGGCGCGTACATTCCCCCTGAAACGCTCGCGTGTGCCTGTGCCAAGAAAGGCAATCTGCTGGTACTGAGCACGCACAGAGTGGCCTTACAAAAGGCTGATTCTTTTCCTGAGCAAGGCAGGAGGGTGCCATGTCCCATAAAACAAATTGCTACTGTTTGAACCCCTGAGAACAGGCAGAAGGAGAGGCTGCTATTGAGTGCTCCGACTATCTTGCACTCTCTCAGGATAAATGGCTGTTATAGAAAAGGCTGCTTCAGTATTTCTGGAATGCAGCAACATAGTACATCAGCTTAGTGGGAACAGGTAAATGAACCTTATTTACTTATACCAGAAAGACTCTGTATTGTTAGATTTTGTTTTTCTTCCAGTGGGTGATCAGATTTTTACAAGGTCAAGTGGCATTTGACTCCGAGCATTCAATCTATTAGGAATGGACAGGAGGGCATTAGCCTAATGTCAGCTCAGTAAAAAATGCTTTCAATACAAACATCTTTTTCTGCAGAGAGATGACTTCTGTACTGCCTTTGCTACAGTCTCATATTAGTTATTTCTTAACTTCTTGGAAAATGCAGAGCTTGAACTGACAGATGTCTCTCATTTTATTAAGCACAGCTATTATATAACATTACTTACTTATTGCTTCTTAGTTCACTTCAGTGATTAGAATTTTCTGCACCTCTTGAAGCAATGCAATAGAAATGAGAGCCAAAGGCAGCAGAGAACCTTTTCCAACTTCCTTCATTCTTCTGCACAAGCATTTGCTTGCAAATGCCAAATACAAACCGGGTGTTTTCTCCCTGTGCCTAGTGTGAGATGCAGAAAGGGTGAACAGAAGGTCCTTGGATTCATCTCTTCCTTGATAAACAGATGATCCAGTTTCAAACCTCGAGTTCAAATCTATGCTGGGTTCTTCCAAGCAACCACAGAGTGGAAGAGGCTTGTGCTGAGCCTCTCACAGCTTTTTCTATCAGAGTTGTCCTACTATAGCCCCTTTCTCCCATGCTGCGAGTGTATCTTCACCAAATCTAGACCTAAGCTGACACCCACGGCACTGCCTACCTTACCTGCTTCCAAGTAACACTGGTTTCTCTGCACAGGATCATGAACAGACATCAAAAGTGGCCTCTGCGGTGCCATTCTCTGAGCAGTAGGCTGGTTCCTACCCTTATGCATGAGTACATCTGATGAATTTCCTTGGAGAAATGAAAAGCTGAAAGGTACTCCTTAGCGTAGCCTGAGAGACAAATTAGGAGTTAGGGATGGAAATTAGTGTAAAGGAATTCTCAGTAGACTGCTGAAGAGTCATGAGATGCAAATGTCTTTTAGATGAGGAACAGTCCCGCAAGGCAATTACCAGGAGCCTCAGCACTTAAGCCGCATGATATTAGATAAGAGACTTAAGGGAACTATTTTTCACCGGCAGGAGGGAGAAACATAATCAAATTCATATTTTTCACTCAAGTGGATCTAATGCTATACATCATCTGTGTGTTCAGGGAGCTAGTTTCACTTGTTTAGGATACCAAACTGGCCAACTACATGATAAAGCCCTTATAAACCCTGTTACACTGTGAGATGCAAGTAGACAGAGAGCCACAGAGAGCCTTAAGATAAACATTGCCAAAAGGAAAAAAAAGAACGCATACACCCTTACTAAAAGAAAATGTCTGTGTGATGGAAGGAGGTGATGATGGTGAGTAGAGAGTTAGGTGTTAAAGCATCTCCTGCTAAATTGTTTATTCTATGTCTAACTCACACTGGGTTGTTAGGTTTTTTTTAATGTCCCAATTAATTATAATCCAGTCCCGGCACTATCACTCTAACAGTACTGACTAAGGAAACGTGCCAATAAAGTGTTAATAGATATGAAAAAATAAATCTCACTGCTAGATTCATTACTCTTGCCTTTGTATAAGGTAAGGAAGAAGTCAGGTACATAATGAACTGTAGTCTTGCACTTTGAGCATTGACAATGAAGCAAAATAGTGTTTTTGAAGCGCTACAAAGGGAAATCAGCTAAAAGGTATTCAGAAAGCAGTGATCCTGGCAATAAGAAGGGGAGAAAAAAAAAAAAAAGAAGAAAGGAAGAAAAATGTATAAAGTAACTTGTAAAAGAGAATACTTCATGTTAACAGTGTAATTTTCCTAACCTTAATTTTTCTTTACATCTTATGTTAATTCACAGAATGCAATTCATAATTGGTGCAATGCACATATGTGCTCTCACATTTCTGAAGGCTATTCTTTAGCTTCTACAATTCACTTTTTGCTCTAATAATAGAGCAAACATCTTAGATCATCCACTATACCTCCTCAAAAATGTAGGATGAATCTCTAATATTTTTGCTGGTGTCACGTAGAGTGCATTTTTAGTGATATTCTCAGTTGCCTCACAAACCTTCTGCTAGGGAGGGTTTCCTGGTCTTTCCTATCATACAAGCTTTATCTTCATCTTACTGTTGTTAGTCTTGTCTCCAGAAGTAATTCAGAATAAATTCTTTCATCATCTACTTCCATCAACACATGCAGGCAGTATCTTCTGTTTGAATTGTACGCAGAGATATCACACAAGAATTTATCATCTTTAGCTTGAGGTTTTATTTTGGATGTATTCCCCTCTGAGACACCTTTCATTTCAGGAATCCAATGACTTTCTTCTGTCCCTCCACCAATGTTACTGTGATAGAAATCAGCTCTATGAAGCCATCCTTTGTCATAATCTGTGATTACTGTGGCCAGTAAGAATTTGCACTGATGAAGAATGTCTTATGCTGAAGTCGGTTCCCAATTTCTTCTGTTCTGAGAAGTCAATGAAGAATATTTCAGAACCCAAGTCATGTCTCTGTTGTTCCCTTCATCTTCCACTTCAATCTGATCTCTTTCCTCCTTACATTTACCTATAATTTATAGATCAGGTAAAGGTATTCCAGAGCAGATGCTTGAGCTATACAGGCTATATGACACAATTATAGAATTACAGAATTATTTGTGTTAGCAAGGACCTCTTGAGGTTATTTTGGCCAAGATCTTCCTGAAAGAAGGGCTGACTTTGAAGTTAGTTTAGGCTGCTCAGGATCATGTCCAGCTGGGTTTTGAAGACAGACATTCCCTAACCTCTCTGGGCATCTGATTCCAGTGTTTGACTACTGGACCACATATGAAGAATTTTTTTCCATATATATAACCAGAATTTCTCATGTTGCAAGTTGTGACAGCTACCTCTGTCCCTTTGTCTGCCCTCTCTCTAACCACCCCAATATGTAGCTGCAGACAGCAATTAGGTCCCCTTCTTTTCCAGAGACCACCTCCCTAGGTCTAGGAGCCAAAGCATTTACAAGAAGCAGCTGCAAGATGTACAGCTCACGCCTCCTCTTCTGAGCTTGGCAGGAGCTGCTGCATCTCACAGGGGAAAGGAGTGTCAGAAAAGTGATCATAAGGGGCGTCATCTCCCATCTCTACTGAGAGGTTTAACTTCTCATTTGGAACAGAAAAATGCAGTCTGAGTAATATATCACTTTTATATAGTTTCTGATGTTGAATAATGAGATCTAGCTGTTTAGTGGTGGAACCCAAAACGTACCAAAACCATTAATATGGCCGTTAGCACAGCCATGTAATCCCATTGTCTCAAATCCTAGTAAAACACAGAAGCAGCAACCTTACCTCAATAAAAATGCCTTATCGTGGTGCTTCAGAAGGTCCTGTCCTATAGCACCACCTCTAACCTTTCTGTCCTTGAACATTTAATGCTGATTGAAGCTTATGAGCTCTTTCTTCTCCTTACTGTGAACATTAGTTCTGGACCTTCCCAATTTCCGTGCCACCCCACCTGCTCTTCAAAAAAACCCACAAACAACATTTCTCTGCTTCTCTTGTGCTTACTTTGCATTTTTTTCTCATTTTGCTGTGTTTTAAATATCACAAATGAAGCAGGAAACAGTTCAGGCTGAGTGGCGTTGATGTCATAGTAATAACTATCTATCAAACATATCAAACATATATTCCTCTATAGAGATTTTTGGGTGTAATTTTAATTAACAGTGAGACTTAACATTTTGCTTGATGTTGTATCTTGTAAAATTGATTAAAGTTGAAATGATTCCTTTGTAAAAATTTGAATTGAATGGCAAGTGAAAAAAAAAAAAGCAGAAAATACTCACCCCTTCTTGTCTATATTCTGTCCTCATTTCTATTTGAGTCAGTCAGTAATCTCTTTCTACCTTTCCACCAATAATAAGCATTTATCTAAAAAAGATGCTGCTGCATATTAAGAAGAAAGAAGATAAAAATGCTCAGATGCTGTACTGAGCAGTGTTACACTAAAGACAAAACCCCTCATAAAAGCAGACAGAGACATTAAACACATCACATAATTGCTTTCCAGATGCAGAAATCTTATGTATTCCATAGACATTGCTCCCTTTAATGGGAAGTTAGTGTTAAAGTTACAGGTAGAGCCTGCCTAATATAATCCATAAGTATAATCCATAAACATTTATGGATATGCTTCACATCACTTTCTGGAGGATTTTTGGTCGGACTTGGAAAAGAAGTTACTAGAATTTGCACAGGGAATGAGAGATGAATGCCATAGCAGGGGAAAACAGCTTAGGTAGAGCAGCACTGACTGGGCAATGGTTAAGAGAAGAGAAGAGAAATTATACAAGTGTCATGAACGGGAGAGACAACTACAAACAGCAGTCACAGGTAATGGGACCGTAGTGAAGAGGACACAGAAGACATGGATGTCCACACAAGTGGTTGCACAGGGGTAAAGCTAAGTTTCAAAGAGAACCAAGAGATAACAGTGAAAGAGAAAAAGAAGTGCAGCATGCTCAGGCGCAGTGTTTTGTAGTTTCAGTGTACAATATCACCATGAGGCACCTACTTCTCTTTATTTTCTGTTTGAAGTTGCAGATCAGTTAGGAGCCTGATGTATTCATGTGAAGTCCTTGGTTTTTCTTGGACTTCAGGAAAGAACATTAACTGAGGGGATTTGGTTTTGCTTATTCCTCTAACTGTGTTTTTGCTGGGAAAGCTCTTAACGCATCATTGGATCTCACCTCTGATTCATCCTTTCCAACCTGACCTCAGAGGAACCAGGGACTGAGACCCAACTCGGGAACTATAACTCTGGCCTGAAACTAACAACAATTACCACAATTACCATCTGCTTCCCGCAAAATTGGAAAAACAGAACCTCAGCTTTCTTCCATATTGCCTTGGCCGCCTTCCCTACAGTGTAGTAGGTCTTCTCCAGGTTTTGTTGCGGGAACTGACAAGACAAGGCTCACAGTTGGGAACATATTGGCTTCCATGCTGATATTCCATGACTTAAGAAAAGGGCTAAGAAATGAAACTAGTATTGTAATTCACAGAGAAAGTGTGTTCCAAAGTCCTCTGAAGTCAGTGGAATCAATCCCACCAACGTCACCAAGTACTGGCTTAAGGCCTTAGTAAATACAGTATTTATAAAGGAATCATTGTACCTAGTGGACGCAAAAAAAAGATGTCTCGGTAATTCAGAAACCACAACTGAGGAAGGAGTAGAGGCAAAGATCGAGGCAATGATTGTTCGAGGTGAAGGTTGAAAAAACATGGATGTTAGACCAGAGTGAGCTATGGAGGGGAATTTGAAAGACATGAAAGCTAGACTGAAGTTGGTCCGCTATCACCTACTGTTAGAAGGCGGCAAGCATGTTGTCATACTGTGATGTGACTTTTATTCCTTGAAACACTGTTGCCTCTGCAAATTTCTTTATCCTTTGCTGATATTTACTACTTCTTTCCTGACTGCAGCTGCACTATACATGCTGTTAATTTAACACCTCAATTCACATAATCTGCCCAAGTTCTCCCAGTCCTTTCGGTTCCTCACAGGTATAGACACATCTAAGCACACTGGCACCACAGCCCTTTGCTTGTGCGGAGAAACAGCCCATGGAGAGATGAAACGGCAGTAATGTGAGTGCTGGGATGTAACATCCCCCAGATCTGAAGGCTCCTAGACTCAGTTTCGTAAGGATTTCTCTGTGCTTTGTGAAAGTGTCTTAGTACACTCTGACTTCCCATGAGGGGCTAGAAGCTCCCATCAGCTTACGTGAAGCCTAGTCAAGTGGGTTGGAACAGATGTTCAGGATTTGGCCTAATCCAGCATTTGAATTTATTTTCTGCTTAAATTAGCCCACATAAAATGTGTTTGTATGACAACTTGCCAAACTAGCTCACCTCTTGTAAATCAGATCTATGATGTTATGGTCTTGTGACAATGAGAACCACCACATGGCCTTCAGACATCAATGGACACGCTTCAAATGTCCAAATTTTAGGGTCCAAGTTCATAATTGTTGGCAATGTTGATCAGTCATAGAAGAAACACTTCCTCTTTGCCTGCTTCTCTGCCCTTATATGCTTGATATAAGACAGGCAGTGAAGAATTCATTCATTTGCTGCACAATGTGTCTCTTCACACAGTAAGTCAATAGGAACAGCTCTGTGTTTGTAGGCAGGTAGACATGTTGCATTTCTCCTGAGGCACAAGAGCAGCTACCAGGTGGTCTTTGTATGTCTTCTCTCATTTCTCTCTTGTGCTGCCAAGTCCTTGGTAGAGAGGGTGCTCCAGCACTTGTGGTTACGTGTCCGGTGTTGCAGAAGAGCAGCCCTGCAGAACAGGAGGGGCACTGCTCGATCTGGCAGCGCTGCACTAACATTGATCCATGAGGAGTTTGCTCCCTGGGGACTGCACTTGTCTGATTTTTTAATAGATATTGGCACTTTCCATCACCTTCCTTTCATAAGAAAAATATCAGCAGACTGCAACGTACTGTGAGTTTCCAGCAGGGAGCAGCATTTATTCATTTGTGAAGGAGAAGAGCCTCCAGCCTGAAAGGATCAGGCTGAAATACAGACTCAGAAATCCCTTGCTTAAAAAAAAAATGTTTGCAGATGGGTGGATAGCCAGCAGTGTGAGGGGTGTAGGAGGGAAGGCAGGTTAAACAATTGGCACTGGACCTCTCTTGACCTCTTGGTCTGTGTGATGGCCCTGTGAGCATGGCTTGGTATCTGGGGCTAGAGAGGTTCGGTGTCCAGAGGCAGTGCCCGCAGATGAGCTGGATCAAAACATTCCTGTTTAGGAAAACATTTTAATCAAAAAAATTCACAGTATTCTCCCTGGTTCAGAATTATTACTTCAGACACTGGAAATCCAGATTAAGCTCTCCCTAATGATGTGTGATAATACTACCACGACCCTAATAATATAGCATATTTCGCTCTTAGAAGACTAATAGGGTTCTTCATCCATCTAGGCTACTGTCAGTTTTCAAAGCTTTCAATTTCAAAAATACCTTTCTAAAGAACTGTTTCTTACCATGAAATCTTAAAAATTTCAAGTCTCAACATGTCACATCTTTGAAATCAGTTTTCCATGGGGTCAGAAGCAGTCATGCTGTGACCGTGCAAAGGAGAATATTTCAGTATTTGGAAACTATAGTAAAAAATCCTCTCTTCACTACATAAGCAACTTTCTATTAAAAGCGATTTTACAAAAGCCATATACCTCATCGACAGCATTTGTGGTGCTCTCTCAATGCTTCCTACCTACCCATGTGCCAGTCGGCCGTCCCCGGCTCTGCACAGCAGCCTCCTGTTGCTGCCCCCCAAGAAGTGGCTGCATCCCAGTGGTGGGGCCTCAGAGCCCGTGAATCCGTCCATGCAGAGTTGGGTAATTACTGCGGTCTACATAGGCATACCCAGATTGGCTTTAAACCCTCAGGCTATGTCGAGGGGTATTCAGCTTCTCCTTGAAGAGGCTAGATCGCAAGAGCAGTGAAGCTAAACCAGCATGCGCTTGTGTGATCCTCTACAGGATCCAGGGACTCTCAGTGTGTGCTGAATGGGTAAAGCCTGCGCCACTGATGCCTCAGGCTTTTGATCACCAAGTTAAGAAGATGAAAGCAAGCTCCATCCTACCTCTAACTGAAATGTTATTTTACCTTCTAGTAGCTTGGCCTTCCCTGCAGTCAGAAATGTGCAAAGTCACAAAGTAGATTAAGCTGACTTTTACAGACACACTTTCATCAATTTTTTTTCGCTTCATGTTGGGGCTAAAGGTTTGTTTTAGTAAGATTGTTATGATTATTCAGTTGTCTTAAATATGTATTCCCACATCTTCATTTGCCTAGATTTATTTTTTAAGTATAAACTTACTTTGTATAAACTTAATTTTGCATGTCCTGGATACATAAGGCTTCGTTCTGAGATGATAGCAACATTCCTGTAATATTTTTTTACTCCTCAAATTACTATATTCTTTTATCAGTAACTCCAGATTAATGTAGCTTTGTTTCCTGGCATCTCTTACATGTTTTTAAATAATTAAAACTGCATATACATTCTCTGTATGAGAAGACCAGAGCCAGTACCAACAGTGTGTTTTCACTAGTTTGAAAACTGGTAGACTTAGTATTAAATTCCTTCTAAAATTTCAACTTTGCAGAGTAGATCTGTCAGTGCAGAAGAGTCTCCACAAAGCATCAGCCAGCACATCTCAAATGGCAGCAGCTCTGCAACACTGGAGTTGAGCAGTGACCAATGTACCTTGGTAAATCTTAATTTGCAATTTCAGGACACATACCTGAATTAACTAATAGGTTTGTAAACACTAAAGTTAGCATGTGGCTTGAAAGTGGGTAGGAGCAAGTGGCACATCCGTGACAAAAGGGGGAATAATTATTCTGGGTGGATGGAGAGTCTGGCCCAGTGCCTTGTCTCCATCAGTCACAGATGGAGATTTTGCAGATTTCCGGGGAAGAGCACAGGAGCAGCACAAGGATCTAGTGTTACATGCCCACGCACTTTCATAGCCGCCAGCATCTTATAGCTTGGGAACTTTCTGAGGAAGATTCACCGTCTTCATAGCTTCGGCAACTTTTTTCTTCAATAATGGATCCAGCTTCTCCTTGGACTCATGGGAACCATGTTCCTACAGTCTCCTGTGGTGAGGAGTCCAACAGCTCTCTCACACCCTCAGCAATGAGCTTTCATCTGTCTGAACCCATCACACGCCAGCTTCTTTTGATACCCTCAATTATTGCACCAGGAAAGGTGACAAAAAGTATCCACCTGCTCCATTTGACCCTACTTTATAGCTTTCCACCACCTGCCTTGGTGGTCTCCTTGCTGTGCTGAAGACACCGAGCTGTTCCTTCACAGGAGTGACTCCCTGCAGTGACCATCCACTAAAAGAAGGACGGCCAAAGACACTGACTTCACTTAGGGCTACCAAAGCCATCAGGGTAATGACCATGAAGAGCCACCAAGGATCTGCCCCCTGTGCAAAGCGGAGTCAAGCCAACGACTCTCGAGGAACCCTTCAAGCCCCGCTGCCCAAGCTGCATGAAACCCCACGTTTCTTTGTCTGCAGCATATGCTGCAGTGTGGTGTGGTAATAGCTGAACTCGATTTAAATGAACCACAGCCTAGCCACAGCAGCACGGAGCTCAGCAGAGGGTAATTTACTCTGCCTCTTAGCAGGGATCCTTAAAGAGTCATGACAGGTCCAAGTAATCTGTCAGAGAGCAGCCTGAGGAGCCAGCAGTCTCTGGATGCTAATCCCTTACAAACAATAGACTCATTATATGCAAATTAACAGGAGAAGTGGTGATTGGCCACTACATCTACAGAGACAACTGCTCCATTTAAAAGGAACTTTAACTACCCTGAAATCTGTAAGTTTAAAAAAATTAAGTGACCACAGTCTGCATCCTTGTTTAAAAACAACCTGATTTTCTCAGACAGCCTGCGCACGGATCCCGTGAACGCTGCGGGCACGGCGAGCTGGAAATAGTGCTCAGAGACTGAAATCCACGGGAGAAATAACAATAACAAATTGATGCAGACACTGAATTTCTTAAACAGTCCTGGTTTTAATTAATTTTAATTCACTACTTCATTGCAGATTGACTTGTTAAATGTCAGAAAATCCATCTGAATCCAGGGAGTGAGCTGTGTGTTTGTGGAGCAGATACACGGGCGGTTTTTATATGCAGGGGAGTCAAGGCTGAACTGTCAGACGCTGCCTGACAAACCGGAGCAGGTTCCCACCTTGGTTCGAAGTTAAACAACAGCCCTGTAGTCAACTGCAAACTGCTTTCTCCAGCTGATACTTGATTGTGGGAAGGTTTTGAGTTTCCCGATGCCAGTGTGCAAAGCTGATCTTAATTAAAATATTCCATTGAAAATGTTTCATAAGATAGAAATACAAGACTGACGCCAGTCTGTCACAATTCACTAGACCACTTGAAATCTGGAATCAGCCCGGCCGGTCAGGAGCTGCTGTTGCTGTACTGAGGCCAAATGGAGTCCCGGACAGAAGGTTTGGCTTCCAGATGGGTATTTTTTTCTGATTTTGTTTGGCTTCTGTTTTGTTTTGTTTTGTTTTGTTTTTAAAGCGCACCATGTCAAATATGTTTATGGTGCGTTTAGGTAGGTAAGAAGCCTGTGGGGTCTTTATGACCCTGTTTTGCTCATTGGAATAACATGTAGGCTAATATTAACTTCCATAGACGCAGCAATAGACACAGCATTTTTAAAAAGTAGGCTTATAGGGATGTACCTAGTTACCCAAATATACACACCTATTTCTAAAAATCTCATCCAGAGTTCGGCAGAAGTTGACTCCCCAACTCACCTCTCCCTTCTATAGCTCAAAAATCCCATTCTCACTCTTCGGTTCGAAGAGACAATCAATCTGACATGCTCGAGCCCACTAACACACAGCTAATTTCCTCCGCCAGTCGATGGATAAAGCCCAAGGAGCTGAAGTTCGTGTGGTGCTGCGGCTGTTGCAGTTACAGCGTGCGTCAGGAGTGACAGGGAGCAGTTATCTGGATGCTCATTTTAGTCCTCTCTCCTACAGCAAATGTTTTCATTTGCACCTTTTTATAATATGTCATCAATTTAAACAACAAAAAAAATAAATTCACATCCCTATTCCCTTTTTAAAAAATCTACATAATTGGCGGGCTCAAGGCATCTGCAGCAGATGTACACATTGGTAAGTATGGGGTTCACCTGTGTTCCTCTTCTGTTCCCGTTTTTGAGGTTTTTTTCATAAGAAAGTACTCATCACACAGGACCTCAAGCACCAGGGCTGTTGCAGCAGTGATGATCGTACCATACAGCACACAGAACTCTTTGCAGGCTTCTCCTAATTAAGACTAATACTAAACAGCTATTTCAGCTGTACACATAGGATAGGGGAATGTGACTCAGCCTACATAAAAATATACTAAAAAATAGTATGTGACTCAGCCTACATAAAAAAATACTTTGCACTTACATTGTGCTCTCCTTCCAAGGAGTGTGCTTTCCAAAAGAACTCATTTAGCCTCACAGTATCCCTGGGTGCTTATTGAAGGAACAATTTCCCCACACTTCCTGATGGAAACATTGGCAAAGAGGTCGTAGACCCAATTTTGAGATGTTTTCAGCGTGGAAATATGCATGCACAATGCAGGCATATCGCTGAAAACAATTCTTAATCTCTCTAACTACATGTGCAGATGACCAGCCAAACACACGAGTGGTCACTTTAATCCACATCCCAGCTGTTGTTTGGCCAAAATAAGTATAAAAAAATGAATGTATATTTGTAACCCCTAATCTACTGAACTTCAGGCTTTAAGGTCATGAAGGAAATCTGTAGGTTTCTTGTGTGCACCATGCAGATAGCTTCAGTGACGCTGACTGTTTTAGAACCAAAATATGCTTTTTTTCAGCCAAGCTGTGCGTGTTCTTGACTCTACTGGAGCAAACCTTTAACAGAGATCTTTGGTGATGCAGTTACTGATGACTGCAGCGAGGATCTTTGTGATGAGCAGGAAGCACGTGCATTGAGAAGTCCCACTCTCTGTCAGACCCACCTCAAATTCAGGGGAAAGTATGAGCTGGAAAGACTTTATTTTTGCTCTATTTTGCTTTATTTTGCAAAGTTTTGCAGATGAAAATATTTTCCAATAACGCAGAGCGTTCTCCTTTTTTCTTTTTGCCCTGCTCATTTTTATGATATTCTGAGTAATTTCCCATTTAAAATTCTTTTTCTTCCCTCCACAGGCCACCATCCCCAAAAGTATCGTATTCATCCTTCTTCTGACTGGATTTTTGAAGGATTGTTTTGGAGTCTGACTTTATCTCCCTTGAGTCTCATATCTAGGGATCAGCAAACTGGCTCATATAACTTACAAACCGACCTGAACCATAATTCAGAACTAAGGAAATATTTTGAGGTTTTAAAAAAACAGTGTACTTTTCACATTCATACACCTCTCTGCTTCCACCTCCTAGAATCAGCTGGAACGCCAAATGATGCTGTGTTACCTGCTGCCTCAGGACTTTGGGTACGGTTCTGAAAGCCTCGTGGGTTTATAAAGCATCTGGTTTCTTGAGTCCTTGTTTCCTCACCAAATTGCCAATTGTTAGTGACTGCCGTGGAGGGGTTTCTTCTCTTCTCTTTTTCTTTCATTCAGTTGTGCAATAATGCCTAATTTCTTTTGTGTTTGGAACCGCATGGGGTGGGGGGAGGGCAGTTGGAAGACGAAATCCAAAGAAATGAATGAAAAAAAGGACTCTGTATTTGTTCTTGACTTCCAAATCCACCCACCAATGAAAAAAAACCCCAGCCTCTCAATATTCTTGCAGTGCTCGCTATGGCATTTGGCCCAGATGAGAAATTCTGTGTGGTTTTCTGCTCTGTTCCCCCTACTGCAAACATGTAAAGAAATGCGGTCCACTACACCTTTTATTGAGATAGCACCTATAAATAAATATAATCCAAAGTCTTTCTATATCTGCTTTTTGTCTTCACCCTCACATTATGTGTACCTCATGTGGAGCTCACGCGGCTCCACACCTCACAGAAGACGCGGACGCCTCACAGAATCAATGGCTGGGGTTTGCCACACTGCCGTTTGTTTTGCCTGATTTACCTGGCATCTAATTGACATCGCTCCCTTCTTTACAGTAAGACTGTTTAAATGTTCAGGCTCCTTCTCTACAGGTGAAGAGAGGTAGTGGAGAATCAGCAAAGTAGTTCTGTGGGGTTAATTTTCTCAGAAAGTACAAGGTGGCCTTTTGTTTTTATTAGTTACATTCCAGTTAGTAATGACACTACTGAAATTCTATCCTTATACTATGTATAAATCCTTTCCATGATACAGAGTGATGTTTCTTAAACAAAGCACATTTGTAAACACAGTTTCATCAAAACAAAAAGGAGTACTTGATATTGTAAGTTCCTGGCATAGAATTTTTTCTGCTTTCACTGAAAGGGACAGGAGCTTTGCCATTGATTTTAAGAGTAGTCGTCTCAGGTCGTCAGCTACCACAGCAGTTTTAATGTCTGCTAGCATTACTTTTCTTTTAACAGAAGTGCATCTGTTTTCCTGTCAGATTGTCTACACCAAGTTAACAAGGAATGTATAGCCGGGTGGATGTGATATTGTTGAAATAAAAGATGCTCCAGTAGTTGAACTAAGCATCCAGAGTGATAAAATCAAAACTCGCTTGTCAACCGGAACTCATTTCAAACATGATAGTCTGATAAAACATTACCCTGCTCCCTGTCTTTCTCTGGCCCTGGCTTTACAATCATATTAAAATTTGAGAAAAAAAAATCAATTGATGTCCAGTGTCTACAAATTATTCTTTAAGATATCCCCCCTGCTTTAGCTATTCATCTAACTTCACACGCCTGCTGTTGTACCCATCAGCTCTGTTACTTTCCTTTCTATATCATCTGCCCCTGGAGTAACTACTCAGAGACGACACTTAGCGACACCTTAAAATCTACAGACATGGGTCAAAACTTGCCAACAGATATATGACTAATACTAAAAGGCTGCCCACCTAAATGGAGGTACTCATATTGGCAACTTTCTTCAAGAGCTGCAGGTCCAGGGTCAGTTCCTACTGAATATTCATTTGATGTGACAATTTTAGCATTTTAGCTTCACCATTTGTAAGTGAAGCATCTTTTTTATGTATTAAAATGCACTCTTGGGTTTTGGCTTTGATATTTGAGTAAAAATAGGGACGTTCACAGATTTAATAGAAGAACTGTGAGATTGAAGTGTTTTTCAGGGGAAGTCACCCACAGATATTCCTACATTTCAGCAGTGTTAATTCAATTAGTCTGAAACTAATTCAAATAGAGCATTATGGTCCACAACTGTGGAAGTTCTAGGATCTTCCTTTGAAAGCATTTTTATCCCCATGAAAACTGAATGCCAAATCTAACTTAAATTTTCCTGCAGCAGTTTACAGAGCCCGATCCAATTCCCACTGAAGCTAACAGAGCCATTTCAATTACTCTTCCAGTAAGAACAATTTATTATGACAGTGTCTCACTCTTCCTCGACCCCTGTTCAATTTATCTTCAGCAATAATCCCCCCACTCCCAATCTCTGTGTTAAACTACTACTGAACCAATATCCCTCTTTTCACCTATTCTTATCTATTTCATGATTTCTTCTCCTTCGAACCACTTCATATTGGCCTTTGCTGGATCCTGTTGACTGATTTCAGCTCAGTTTGTCAAGACGCAATTCTGAAGTTGATTGGATTTTCAGTCCTCCCGGATCTCCTTCACCCACAAGTTGAAGTCTGCTATTGTCTGCAAGGCAAACACTGGGACTTAAGGTTGCTGGCAAACGAAGTAGAAAAATGTATGCAGTCTGGGATTACTGGAACATTGAGAGGTTTTTTCTTGCATCTTTGCTTTATGGATGTCAGGAATAACGTAAGAAGAAACTCAGAGCCGCTTTGTCATTCACACCTTTGACAGTTCTTTCCTTTAGAAAAGCAGCTGCTACCGCTAAACTTTTTTATTGCTAGTGTGTATCACTAAGAGGATTACTGGAGGTGCAGGATGTAGGGGAAGAATAGGTACTGCATTTCTTGACTGAAAAATGGTATCATTCTATTTGCAATTAACTAAGCACTACCAAAGAAAATACTTTGGCATGATGATTTAGTAATCACTTAAACACCCCATTGAATTAGACGTCACAAATTACTCTTAGCATTAACACAGCTATAAATTGGAGGGAGTTCTAGTGTTTAGTAGCCTATTACAACCAGTATTAACAAGTAATTTTAGATCCTCGAAGTCCTGGGCAAATGACTGATAGTCTTAGAGTTGCCCATAGATTGGCTTTAATATAGTTTCATGGATATCTCTACCAGTGTAATGATCTGCTGTGCGCAAGTACTGTGCTCACTTTGAGAACACTGTAGGTTCACACTCATAATTAAGGTGTTCCAGCTGAAGACGTTTATAGAGGCCACAGTGACAGGTCTAACAGTGCTGCCGGTCTCTGTGCAGCAGTGTAAGAACAGCTGTCGGGAGTCAGACAAAAGATCTAGTGGCCAAACTCTGTCAACAGCCAGTAAGAGAGGCCAAGAGAAGAGTCCAAGGGCAGGTCAAGCATATAGTGATGATTCCCCAGCCTCCCCTTCCAGCCTACAGCAGCCTGCAGCTCAGCAACCTCCTTTCCAGAAGAGGGATCTATGTATTCAATAGCCCTTGAGGGATTTCTTTCCTTTTCTTTTCCCACAAATTTGGCTACTCAAGTTAGAAGCTATGTAAACCTTTTGGCATCCACCACTGACCATACAACTGTGTGTTCCACAGCTTCACTAGTAATGGATGAAAAAACCGTCATCCTCTCTTTAATCAAAACTATCACTCAGTCATTTAATGTTATGTTCTCTACTTCTAATGTAGAGAGACAGTGAACAGCCATTTCCTACTTACATTATTCATTGTTTTATAGACATGTGTCCTATCTACCCTCATTTATCTCTTTTCCAAGCTGAAGAGTCCTAGACCATTTGTTCCTGATGTTACAGCTCTTCCACACATTTGATCATCTTCATTGCCCTCCTCTGAATCTTTATTTTTACTATCACATCCTCTTGAGACGGAGCATTTGAACTGCGTGAGTTCCTCTGTAGACATACCATGCACTTACACTGTAAAAAAAAAAGATTTTTTTCCTGGTTCTTCATTTCCAGACATTTAATTTGATTTTGACAGCACTTAGGCCATGGGTCTCTTGCTTTTGGTTGGAGCCTTGGTATTCTTACACACATCTACACTGAAAGATGATGCATTTTAAATAATTGTATTTATTTTGACTAGCTGGCATTAAAATAACAGTGAAGGTTTCAGTTCCTACTGACAGCTTGAAATTGCCCTCTGACTTCTCTGTTGTCTCCAAGTCAAGTCTTTGACCTAAATTGCCCTTAATTCATTCTCATTTTAACCTAAGGTAGCCAAGAGTTTGCCACTCCAAATAAAGAATGTGCTTCTCACCATGTGTCTTCCACTGAGCTCAAACATTTTTGTTTTCTCACTTCAAAAGCTCACGATAGCAATACTGATCAAGGACCTTTTCAAAATAAAGCATTTTAAATCAACAGCTGAAACAATGCATTGGAGTCATAAAGATGTTAAAATAACAAGCAATTGACACACCTAATTACTCTCATTATTTTGTGCTTCACAATATAAATTGTGTTCTAGATTTTAGCTAGGAGAAACACTTTTTTCAGATGGGTTTTGTTGGTACAGACCTGCCACAGACTATGTTAATCTATTCAGTATTTGAATAAATTACTCAAACTGTTTCAAGGCAGGATTAAATTATAGCAAAGTAAGCATTTTTATGTATTCTTGCACACTTACACTCTAACTGAGAGGCCTTTTGTTTCAGCTAAACCATACTCGTCTCTTAGATCAAAACCAAATATAAATTGTATGGATCAAAGAGCATGAGTATAATGTTCTCTGAATAAGATTTGTCACTAACCAAATGAAAACAACATCTGACAACAGCTGTGGATTTTGAATGATGCTCAGGTGAACCCCGGTAGAGTTCAAACCTGGAGATCATCTGTAGGTTAAAGACAATGCAGACTAATTGCCTCGCCGTATTTCTCACCAGCCTGAGCACTAGAAGGGACTGAGGGAACAAAGTGTTGATGCACAGCAGAGAACCTTTGAAGCTGACGATGAATTTTACAATAGTACCATCTGGTCATCTGGGTAAGGAAAGAATGCAGCCGTTCTGCTTCTGCCCCACTGACAGAGAAATGCAGGCTTTGGCTTAAAAATGACTGATGATAGGCAGAAAGGTGAGGAGATGCTTAACCATCAGCTTTTCTTTGTACCCTCTGAACGGGGAATTTCCATATTTAGGCTGCAACATTTCTAACTTCAGTTTTGTTAGATGTGTTTCCATTTTCATCTAGCAGTGTGAAGCTCCCAAAGGATGCAGGGCACCCAGGGGTAGCAGAGGCCCGCCTCATGTAGAATATGTTGCCTTTGTCATCCACATGGGACTTAGCCAGTGCTCCAAATTTGAAAGCTGTTCACATCAATCTAAAATGTATACTTCTGGCAACAAATATTCAACTCTTCTTCCAAATACTGAAGCATTATAAATATGAATGGTGAAGATATGACATGGAAGTCGAACAACCCTTTTAAAAAGATAATTAAAATTAAATTAAGAATTTGAATGCAAAGCCAAAGTTGCACTATCACAACTACCATTTCCTTGTCTGATATCAGGCAGCTCTGAGCAGCTATCGGTCTTGATGGCAGCCATCTGCACAGGTCAACCAAATGGCTATTGATTTTTCAATAAGCTGGAAGAAAAAGCCAACATCTCTCCAGTGCTGGCTGTTCTCTGGGGGGATCTCTTCTTGCTCAGACTTGGCATTGGTTCTCTGTTCTCTACTACAAGAATTACAAGAGTGAAATAGAGTGGAAAACATCAGATCACCAAGGTCATGTGATGAATGAGGCTATTAGAGCAATTAGATGAACAGTTACTGAGTCTTATCTGTTTTGCCTGGTAAAATAAAATTTTAAGTAGGCTCATCTATCTCACCACACCTGATTACTCTGCAGATCAAACTTGCAGAAAACATTTAGAATGGTAACAGCACAAAAACTGCACATACGGGCATCAGATTACTTGTAAACACATTTTGCCTAGCCTATGCAAGGGAAGACTGCAAAAACTTGCAGTAAGGGTAAGATTCACTTAACCTAAGAAAATCTATCAAATGATTAGGAGTTTAGTTTAAGCCAACTCTCCAAGCGTATTCCGTAACCAAGGAAAAGAGCCAGACCCTTCCAATAAGACAACATTCCCTCATAAAATAAGGCTCTAAAATAGGTGAGAAGAATCACTGCAGATTTCTCTTTCTCCATTGCCTATAGAGCAACTACAGATATTTAGCTCAGACACAACACCTAACGTTTTCATGGCTGAAATGATTCTACTTCCACTTAGCATTTCATGTTGATTCACATCAAGCAATTCACACTGGAAGACACAACTGGAATTATATCAAATGAGCTCTGCAGTCACTGCACCCATCCTGAAGAGGACCCAGGCTTCACATCGCACAGCTAGGAATGCTTTGCTTACAGCGAAGCTCTTGCAGTCAGGAAAGCCAAGCTCATATGGGGCTGTATTAGCAAAAGCGTAGTCAGCAGGTTGAGGGAAGTGTTTATTCCCTTTAGTTCCAGAGGGGAAGCTCATCTCAAGTGCTGTGTCCTGCTCTGGCCTCCTCTATACAATGAAGGCCAACAAACTGGAGGAAGTCCAGCAGAGGGCTATGAAGGTGATTAAGGGGCTAGGGCAAGGAGGGACGTACAAGAAGAGGCTGAGGGAACTGGGATTTTTCAGTTTTAGGAAAGCTAAGAGAAGACCTTATTGCTGTTTACAACTACCTAAAGAAAGGTTATAGAGAAGTCGAGCCAGATTCTTCTCAGTGGTGCACAGTGGAATAATGAGACACAAGGGACATAAATAACAGCAAGGGAAATATAAAATATTTATAAGGGGAAAATCTTCATAATGAGAGTGGTCAAGCTCTGGAACGGGCTGTCTAGAGAGGCTGAGGAGCATCCACCCTTGGAGATATTCAAAATTCAACTGAGCCAGGCTCTGAGCAACCTGACCTAAGTTGGCTTGGCTTTGAGTAGAAGCTTGTGCTAGATGATCTCCAGACATCCCATCTAATCTAAATCATTCTATGACTCTATGCAATGGTTGTAAAAAAATAAAAATAACGTTTTTTAAAGAATGGTATGGAATGTGATACTGAAAAGATTGGGTGATATACAAATCCATGATAGTGATTCAGGCTTGGTCATGTGTGTAGAATCCAGCTCACCTAACTTTAGCTGTCCAAAATGTCAGTGTGCAGTCTCATAATGGAGACTACACTTCCCTCTGTAATTAAAAGACAGACAGACCTTGAGGACTGGAATTGTCTGAGCCATTTCAAACACTCATCTTACAATGCAGTGAGATTCTCCCTGGACATCAGTCTTCCTATTGAGAGATCCTAGGTGACTAGACACTATCTTTGAGGTAGTTATTGGGGAGCATAAAGCCCATTCTTGTGTCAAAGAACAGAAATATAAATATATTCAAAGAAATATAGACACGAGTGGCAAGAGTTACTAAAAGGAAAAGTCATTTTAGGAGAGAGGAGAGTCAAAGTAATAAACAAAAAGGGACACAAATATTCCAGGTCCTTTCACATCCTACAGTGGACTTTCAACAAAACCAAAGACCAAGATTCAAACTAAGAGCTATGTCAACTTCCCACAGTGCATAACACAGTGGAATTCACTGCCAACAGGCACCATCGAGCCAAAGAGGAAACATAAATTAAATATTAACAACATCTTTTCTTCTCTGAGATTATATGTTCTTAAAATAATCCCAAACAAAAATACTTTGGCAATGCTGAAGTTAAGATAAAAGCGGCAACCAATCAAATACATATTCATATAATAAACTATCCAAAGTTACTTTACCAGAGAGCAGCACAAAATAATCAGTTTAAGATAATGTGCTTTGGCTAATAAATAAAACTAGAGGAGACCCCCAGACTAGGTGCAGGAACATACACTCAGCCTCTTCTCAACAGCCATATTGAATAAAGAGCAGACTGGCACTTACATTAAATTAAAAAAAAAAAGCAAAAACTCAGCTGTCACAGTATAAGTGACTTACTGATATGAGCTAGGAAATTTCTTGCATATTATCCCATAGATGGTCTGCTTTCCAACCTATCTGCTACCGACCGCTCTGTGGTTAAGGCTAAATACTAAATTAAATAGACTAAAATTTAAAGGCGTGATCTAGTATAGAAATTGTTATGTTTCTGTATCTAAATGCATTTTAAAAATAACTCAGGATTTTAATCTCTCCCTTTTCACTAAAAATGTCTTTCGGTCTTATTCCTTTCCACTTTTTTAAAAAAAATCTTATTCATATATACTTTGTATTTTGTAAATTGTATAGACAGGTCCAATCAGCTAGGCCTTTGTAATAATCTAATCCTTCCACCACAGAAAAATCTACACCAATTCTTGAGTCTAGTCAAAAGTTGTCCTTTAGAAAGGTCGCCAACATGGACCTACTCTAGTTTGCCAGATTTTTCTACCCAATGATCTGATTCCTGTTTCCAACCTCCTTGTGGTCCCTCAGATGTACTTGAGGACCCAGAGCAGCTCACACTTCACTGTCTGCTGCCTTCTTCTAACAGATGTGGGGGTGCCTCTTCTGTCACGGCTCCTCTTCTGTCAAAAGCACATTCAAATGAAATTCAATGAAACTCAATGAATAGAGTTAGGTACATCAATAGAGTCCTCTAGCCTGCTGAAGAGGGGGGGAGTATTGTTTTTTATCAGTGACACAGCAGATGCAAGTCCTCCATAAGGTGAGACGTGAGCAGCCTTCAGCTGCACGGCACACACATTCTCCACATGCCTGGAAATACTCATAGCACGGTGGGAGACACCTGGATTTTGTTTATGTGAGGAGTACCAGTACTGTCACAAAAGGAGAACTGGCTCATTTAAATACTTCAGGCTGGAAAAAGTTTATTATAAATTTGTGTAAACTCTCTCTAGGATTAATATCCTCAGCATTGATATGATCTGATTACCTGCTTGCACTCTGCTCACTTCAGCTGCCTGGTGCTGGGTCTGTTAAAGATCTCCATCTGCTATCAACAGTTTCTACCAACAGGATTATTTACAAAAAAAATCGTTTCACTGCCCCTAAACTTTCTTTCTTAGTAAGTTAAATATATGCAGTTCTTTTAGGGATCCAATTTTAATTTTTTTTTTTTAAGCCCAGTGTCCTCTTTGCAGTTCTTCAGACGATTTCCAGTTTTTCAATGCCCTTTCCAAAGTGTTGGAGCTGAAACACTGCACACTGTATCTGTACTGGTGTGGTGGGTTGGCCCTGGCTGGACGCCAGATGCCCACCAAAGCCGCTCTATCATTCCCCTCCTCAGCCGAACAGGGGAGAGAAAATATAACGAAAGGCTTGTGGGTCAAAATAAGGACAGGGAAATCACTCAGCAATTACTGTCATGGGAAAAAAAAAGACTCAGCTTGGGGAAATTAATTTAATTTATTGCCAATCAAATCAGAGTAGGGTAATGAAAAATAAAACCAAATCTTAAAACACTTTCCCCCCCACCCCTTCCTTCTTCTCGGGCTCAACTTCATTCCTGATTTCTCTACCTCCACCCTTGCAAATGGCACGGGGGGATGGGGAATGGGGGTTGTGGTCAGTTCATCAGTCTCTGCCGCTCCTTCCTCCTCACACTCTTCCCCTGCTCCAGCATGGGTCCTTTCCACGAGGTGCAGTCCTTCAGGAACAGACTGCTCCAGTGTGGGTCCCCCACAGGGTCACAAGTCCTGCCAGAAAACCTGCTCCAGTGTGGGCTCCTATCTCCATGGGTCCACAGGTCCTGCCAGGAGCCTGCTCCAGTGCAGGCTTCCCATGGAGGCACACCCTCCTTCAGGCATCCACCTGCTCCAGCATGGGGTCCTCCATGGGCTGCAGGTGGCTATCTGCTCCTCCACTGTTAACCTCCATGGGCTGCAGAGGGACAGCCTGCCTCACCATGGTCTTCACCACGGGCTGCAGGGGAATCTCTGCTCTGGCACCTGGAGCACCTCCTCCTCTCCTTCTTCACTGACCTTGGTGTCTGCAGAGTTGCTTGTCTCACCTATTCTCACTTTTCTCTCCTGTGCTGCTGTTCTGGTGCAACAACTTTTCCCCCTTCTTAAGTATGTTATCACAGAGGTGCTACAACTGCCACTGATTGGCTCAGCCTTGGCCGGCAGCTGGTCCATCTTGGAGCTGTCTGGCATTGACTCTATTGGACATAGGAGAAGCTTCTAGCAGCTTCTCACAGAAGCCACACCTGTAGCCCCTCCACTACTAAAACCTTGCCTTGCAAACCCAATGCAATTGGGTTCATATGTCTAGATTTTGGTAGCAGGGGGACTGTAGAGGTGGCTTCTGTGAGAGGAGATCAGGGGCTGCCGTGCCAGACACAGGTGTTTCTAAACAGCTCCATAATGGACCCACTGTTGGCCAAAGCTGCCCAATGCAAGTGGCGCCTCTATAGGAGGGTCCTCCACAGAGGACCATGTTGGAGCAGATATCCACCCTGCAGCCTGTGGAGAACCTCACGCTGGAGCAGGTGGATGTGCCCTGAAGGAAGCTGCAGCCTATGGAGAGCCCATGCAGGAGCAAGCTCCTGCCAGAAGCTGCAGCCTGTGGAGATGAGACCCTGCAAGGAGCAGGTTTTCTAGCAGGACCTGTGACCCCATGGGGGACCCACACTGCAGCAGTCTGTTCCTGAAGGACTGTATCCCATGGAAAGGACCCATGCTGGAGCAGTTTGTGAAGAACTGTATCCCTTGGGATAGACCCCCTACTGGAGCAGGGAACCAGCATGAGGAGAAAGGAGTGACAGAAATGAAGCATTATGAACTGACGATAAACCCCATTTTCTGTCTGTGCCTCTTGCAGGGAGTAGGTAGAAGAGTCATGAGTGAAGTTGAGCCTGGGAAGAAAGGGGGCTGGGGGTAAGGTGGTTTTAGTTTTGCGTCTGTTTTCTCACCATCCTACTCTATTTTTAATTGGCAATAAATTTAATCGGTCTTCCCCAAGTTGAGTCTGTTTTACCTCAGACAGTAATTGGTAAGTGATTTCCCTGTCTTTATCTCAGCCCATGATCTTTTTCATTGTATTTTCTCCTCTTGTCCCGTTGAGAAGGGGGAGTGAGAGAGCAGCTGGGTGGGTGTCTGGCAACCAGCCAAGGTCAAACCCACCACGATGTCATTTAGAGTCTGGTTGTGTTTCTTGATACCTACAGAATAATCTCCCCTTCCTACTCTGGTTTGTCTATTCAGTTTTGCTATGACCTTGTCCAACTATTGTACCCTCTCTCTCTGTCACAAGGTCACACTGGGAATACAGCGTAAGTGTCCTCTCAGGACTATTTTGCAAAACACTGCTTTCCTGAAGGCAGCCTCCCACCCTGTGAGTATGAGGTCCTTTTCCTAAGTGGCCTGTGGCCTTCTATTAAAGCGCAGTGGCTGGACTGTATCCACTTTACAATATGAAGCAGAATGTCCTGTAAACAACAGTTGGCCTCAACATTATTTTTCCCTTAACCATCTTTGTTCTGCCTGTAGAACTTCTTTTAGCAATCATATTACCTCTTCTAAACTACTGACAAATACCTGAAGTAATACCAATCTGAAACAAGTCCCTGCAGGAATTCAGTAAAAGCAGCCCTGTGGTGGGTTGACCTTGGCTGGATGTCAGGTGCCCACCAAGCCGCTCTATCACTCCCCTCCTCAGCAGCATAAGAGTCGGGGAGAAAATAAGATGGAAAAAACTTGTGTAAGTTGGGCAGCTCTACAGATGAGTAGGATGGCTATGTCATGAGGACCACTCATATGTCAAGAAAATAAGGTACAACGCAGACTTCTGCATCACTCACTCCTGCTTGATTTCTGTCTGTTTTTTCTCCCAGGCTCTCCTAGGCACTCGGTATGAAGTTCAGCTTTGCTCAGTAGCGTATTGTTGTGCTTTGGAACCTTTCACTGTAAGAAGTTATTTCAAAGTTAGAAAAATCAAAACGATGTAAAATTTCATTAGTTCCAATCTGCTGGATAAATCAAGCTTAAGGGGGTGGAAGAAAAATTTACCAATCACACTTTATTATAAACCCTGTGACAAACCCTTCCTGGATATGAGACTATTCCTGTCTTCTTTTTTTTTATGTCTAGGTAACACTAATAATTGGGGCAGCCTTCTCACCCATCACAGCCTGGAAGACTCGCTGTAGCATATTCTTTGTAGTCTGTTATTTCCTCCTGTTTTGTGGCAAAATTTGAAGAGGGAACAATGAATAAGAAATAAATTATGACTGGGATAATATCTAGTCTGACATGATATTTATCTAAGTGCAATTTTATTTTAATAAAAATGGTAGTAAATCAAATGTGGTGTCTACTACACATCAAAGATAAGAGAATTACTTATAAAGAAGCCAAACATTCCCTAATTCTAACAGTTGCTGCAGTTCACGCAGTAGGTTGACTTCTCGGTGATCTCTTTGGATACTTTTAGCACATTGACATCTGTGAGTTTTTAACTGTCACAGGAATTTTGCAAAGCCTGACTGCCAGGCTGGAACACTGCTGAAGATATTCTATCCGGCATATAAGTCACAAGTCCATGCACTACTTTTTCTTTTCCTCAGCCAACAGGTATGTCAAAAAATCTGTATTTTACAACTTATTTTGACTAATAAAGCATCCATCGTCTGTGGAATCTTAAAGATTATCCCCAGACAAGAGTAACTTTCTTTCAGTTTTTTAATGTCCTGTGCCAAATGCAGGCACTGATCCCCACTATAGACAGTGCTGTAGAAGAATATTCTCCACACTCATCGTATTTGTCAACACTTAACCATTTCAAGTAGTATTATTTGCCTGTGGCTTTTAAAATGTTGATTAAAATTAAAATTCCTAAAAATTAACTGAGTAAAGGGCTGGAAAAAACACACAAAACTTCCTGCATTTGATTTTCCATTTAATTTATTAAAAGGTTTCCAATAACAAAATCTGCTATTTCAAATTTTGGAAATTTAGGTGGATTTTTACAAGTATTTGAAAAAAAGAGAAATGTACATATTAACTTTGTGTGGTGATAATTGACAATGGATGACGAGGAATATTAAACATTTGCAACCCGGAAAACAAGAGGTATGACTGCAGGATGTAGAGTATCCAAATGGAACAGAGAAACATGAATGCCATTGTACCCACGTGAGACCTCAGCCATAACAACCCGCCACATTCTGTCCTCCCTGTTCAGAAAAGATCAATCCAAGCTGCAGCAGACAATGAGTGTATGTCTAGGAGATATGGGTTAGTGAGGAAAATGGCATACCTACCTTCCGAGAAAAAAATATGTATTTGCTTTAGCAGAATAAATGAAAAAATAATATGTCTTATTTATGAGGATATGATTGTTGCCTAGAAGTTCTTTAGGAGAGGAAAGGACAGGCAAGGCAAAATATTTATGATACCAGGCAACACTCACATTAAAACTAGAAAAGTAAACTTGCCATGAATGCATTCTGAAGAAAATTAGAAGAAGGTTTTTGATCATCAGAGGAAAGAAATTCTGACTCAATTCCTGTCAGGAAGCCTGGGAACAAAACCTACCTGCTTTAAAGTTGCAGATTCAGCAGTTCAGAATACATACAATCTTTGACATTAAAGATGTCTGTAGTCCTATGAAATGGTTTGTACTGAGAAACTGATTCTGCAGTATATTGAAAACTAAATCTTTCAACCATTTTTTATTGCTTTTGCTACAGAAGACATATTTTAATGGGAAAAATATGGTACATAAATAGGACTACCTTGATAGCAGAGTCATTCTTGAACAAAATGGGATTACCATGGTCGTTTGTGCTGCCATCATTCACCCAGTGTTACTCAGAAAACTCACGTGTCTCTAAGTCTTTGGCTTGGGACTCTCCACACAAGGTTATTTGCCTACAGGGGAAAAGTCTCATGGACTTTGCATCACTGCAGAAGAGATTATCATTAGATATAATTGCAGTTTCAGAGAACAACTACTCAAAATCAGTCAGTAAGATACTGATACTGTTATTAATAATTCTTGCATATGAATGTATTGAAACTATTGTTCCGCAATTCCATGTTAGTGCAATGTGAGCGTCATTTTTCACTGAAACAAGTATAATAAAATTCCTTATGAGAGTTATATTCTTAATGTTGAAAAGTGAGAAACTGTCACCAGGGAATTCATATAGTTCTCCTGGAAGAGGCCAGTATTTCAAATTATGTGCAGGTAGATCCATTAGGTGCAATTAAAAGGTCTAGCGAGTTTGACTGGGATCCCTGGGCACTAATGTAAACACATTCAACACAAGTTATCTGGGAATACTTCGTGGGCAGCCCCATGCCTGACTGCCATGTCCGTGAATACAAGGGTCACAGGCTGCAGATGCCGTAGCACTGTTTCCCACCTGAGATAGGGATATGCCTTGACCAGACAGCTCTGGACTCATGACTTCAAATGGTAAAAGAAGAGATCCAAAAGACAAACAAATTGTGTTTACAGCAAGAAGAGAAAACCCCCAGAAATCTCCTTTTTTGACTACTTGAGGAGGGATAAAAAGCTCTTCATAGGGCTGGCGCAAGCTAACGTCTGTGGGTGGAGAGAATACCGTTGCTAGGCCATGAGACGTATCTGGACAAAAGGGAGAGGCTTCATCAGATCCAAAACAGAAGAGTAAACTTCAAGTTCAGAATTGGCCAAGGACCTGACAGGACAAGCAGACTCATGTCCACTAATAGTAAGACTTCAAAAACAAAGCACATGCACACAGTCATATTTCTGGCAAACAAACAAAGGGACCAGCCTTTCAACAGCAGTATCTAGTGGAGGCTGAGCCATTGGGGAATATGGTTTTAAATCATTTATTTAAACAAGACAAGATTCTGATCTCATTAGACTGGTGAAAATCCAAAGTAATTCCAAAACCTTCTAGACTGGGGTTCAAAAACCTTAGTATCAGAAAAAAAAAAAAAAGAAAAGAGATCTCCTTTTTCAATAATATTGATGTAAGAATTCTGTTTGATCTTTGTGGGCATATGCTTCAAACATTGTTCCCTTTTATTAAATAGGAAGCTTTTTCATTTTTTTCTATTTTTTAAAGGACTGTCTTTATTACTTCTTCAGTTTTGCTGTCTCACTATTCCAAGTTATTTGGAGTTTTTTATTTTCTGGTTCCACCCTTGTCAATAGATTTATAACAAGTTTTGCTGTATATGAAGATCAAAGCATTCATCCTTAATCTAGCACAATTATCAGATGTGAAAAACAATATAGAAAAAACAAATATAAAGGTTTCTTAAAAAGCAGCGTGGCTGGGAAAAATGCAGACCAATTTTGCAGTTTGAAGTAGGACACAGACTGGCAGCTGCCTTTGCACTAGGGGATACCAGTTACATAAAGCACATGTTCTTCCAGAACCTCTGAAGATGTCACGAGCAGTTCTCCAGGCCCCCCTCTACCACCCCGTAGCCAGCCACCTCCTTCCAGCCCTGCGCTAAAAGCCCTGAGCTTGTAAACTTTGTGCCTGGAAGCAATTGCCTTGACCTCGCTGAAATTTTCCATTTTGCCTGTGGGTGCTCCACAAGGTGCACCTGCAAGGTTGGACACAACCCCCATTTGCTGCAAGCTCTTCGCCTCCACAAGGCATGTGAAATGCAAGTATCCCCGCAGGAGCTGGGGAACAGCAGCCAGGCGACGTGCCCTGAGGCAAGGTGAGGGGCTCCCCAGCACTGACCTGGCAGCACTGACCAGCAGCAAACTCTGCCGCTCCAGCACATCACGCTCCTCCTCACCGGTCTGTCTGCCCGGCCCCACCGGCGAAGGCACCGAGTCCGCTCTGCAGGCAGGAGTCCCACTTGTATCTCTGACGAGCTACTTGAAAATGAGACAGCCGTCTCTACAAACTCGTCCTCAATTTCTAATGAATGATTGATTGTTTTTAAACTAGTGCATTGTATATTTTGGGAAAGAATTTATGATTTACCAAAAAATTTCCTTCTGAAATAAAGCCAAATGGAGACTGGTCTGGGCCAAGTTGCTCAACGTTCATGAACAAGAACATGTTTTTCTTTTTCTTCCTTTCTTGTTTTATGCATGTTTCTGGACTCATTTCATCAGCTGTCAGTAGTTAAATACCATTTCAGAAAAGGGTTTATTATTGTAATTTCCTCAATTATTCTGTTTGTTTCTGCTGTGGTCTCTTGAAACAAAATCAGTCTGCTAAAGTACTAATAAAATATTTTCCCCTGCTGCTCCTTGTGAAGGGCCCAAGCCTTCAAGGTGCCGTATTTCCTGAGCCGGTTTTTACCTTGGAGACCGTGACCTTAAACAAGGCCTTTTTTCTGCATGCTACATAACTGCTTTCCGAGGGATGTCACTGACGGTGGTTCACAGTCAGCTCGTGTCCCCAGATGATACCCAACGGCGTGGCAGTGCACGGTAAGCAGGAAAGGAAACCTATGAGAAGTACAACTGAAAGCAAGAGCCCTTTTTCATCACATCTACAAAGAAGAAAAACAGAACACGTATGGTAAGTGATGAAAACAATCCAGCTTAAATATACAGCTAGATAGTGCATTAGCTTAGGCAAATGTAGGTGCTCATCTAACTGCATGTCCTTTGAAATGTTAAATCAATTGCGCATTAAAATATTTGGAAAATTGTGGTTTTAAAGCTACATTCTTTATAGGAGAGAAAAGCAATTATTTTCCACATAAGGGCCAAGCAGAGCAGAACCCAGCCTCTAGCAAACGGGACATGCTGGGCACGTAGGGCCTGCTCTGACACCACAGAGGTCAGTGGAAGGCTCTTGCTGGACCTCACAGGGCACTGGATGAGGAACCTGGCCATAAATGATGGTGGAACATGACAACACGCAGCGACATCAGGCAGCCCTGGCGCTCCCTCGCCGCTCCCCCCCCCAGTGAGACTGGAACACAATGCGTGACAAAGGCACACAACGAGGCAGCCAAAATTTCATGAGCCTCAGATGTTCAGAGCGTGACATCTGCTTCTGGCTCAGGCAATTCTCATGTTGAATTCAGTTGCCTTTCCTCCAAGACACCCGGCAGCAGATAACCTCAATTTATCAGTTCCCGTTTCCAATAACGTTTATCTTAAATACATGCAGAGATTATCTGGCACACAATGGAAATGCAACTATTTAAAAATCAACACTAAGCAAAATCTATTTACAGCTTTATAATTTCCCTGTGAATCATGAATAACTAGGCTAACGCTTCCAGTGTCAGACATTCAAAATCATGAATCAAGCCTTGTTTGGCTTTAAGAACTCAGATTTTTAAAAATAATAAAAGCTAGATTTTTTTTTTATTATTAATTTCTCTACATTTTGGCATTCGTACCTCTGCAGTCGTTAGAACTGGAAACTTACATCTTTAAAACGCAGCTGAGAGTCTCCCTTGTTCACTTGATGCTGGGGGATGGGGCTTTAAAGGAGTAACCAACAATTCTGAGTCCAGCAATAAGTTCCCAAGACTGGTTTATGTTTTCACTGCTCCACATGGGCAGGTTAAACAGGTATCAAGCATAGATTCTCATATTGGAAACAGGTTGCACCGAAACAGCTCAGTGTTTTGGTGTTTCAGCGTACGCGTTTCACATACATAACTCTGCTGTCATCCAGAGATGGGATAACGCAGTGTCTGTTGAGCAGGAATCGGATCAGGAATCTTCCACTGCTTCTCGGGGCTTTGCGTCGTTCATACCTCCTGCTTGAATTTAATATTTAAAAATTAATAAAAAACGATAAATAATTTTTGCTCTTTACTGAAAAAAAATCGAAAACTGACAAATTTACAGGACATTTGTATATGAACACCTATCTCTGCTCCACACAATGCGGCCCTCCCTCATTTCCTCTGTAGCCAGTAAATTCACTGAGGCAGGCAAAGCTGTCTGTGCCTTTCTGTTCACGGAGTGTCCAGCACAGAGGAGATCTGATGGGGCCGTGTGTGCTCCGCTACTTCCAATTTGCTCTCACCTCCTCACTTGAAGGCTGCAGCAGGCAATAAAAGCAAAAGTGCCAAAATACTGCAAGTGTGTGGAGTCTCACTTCATTTCTAGCCTACCTGGAAGCAGAGGTACCAGGGACTTTGTGAACTCTTATAAGACTTACAACAACCCTAAACCATCCAGATTAGATAAGCTGCAGATAAACACCCGAACGCTGTGATGTTTATCTGCACGAAATCAAACCTTTTGAAGTTCATCTATTCCTGTCTCTAAAGACCATTATCTGTTGCTTTGAGATCCTGCGTCCATCCCTATCACAGTTTTGTAAGCTCCCTGTGATGCCCATAAACAGTCCCTCTATCATTTGCAAAAATGCAGTCCCTCATTAAATGCATTTGTGGCTTCAGCACTTGATGCATACAGTATTTTATTGGCTTTTTCTCAGAAATACACATTTATTTTATCATCCGATACTTAAAATAACTATTGCAAATAAATACAGAAAAAATGTGTGTACCACAGAAAAAATAATAACATACAAAAGCTTTAGCTATGCCAAGATTGCCTAATTCTGATTAGCAATGACCATTAAGCAATCATTTATGGATTTACTGTGAGTGTTCATAGATACTAATGGGTTTTAGAATTCCTTGGGAATCCTCAAAGGTCAAAGGAAGAAAATGAACTATGAAGTGATAAAAAATGTATTAGGTGACTAATGGACAGGTTGTATATAGAACGGTTCCAGCAGAAAACGTTGAATTTTACCGCTCAGATTTAAGCAAAAGTAAATCTTGGGAGAAGTGGCCCTTCCCCACTGAAGTAACTAACGAAGAGAAAATTAAAATGCTTCATGGGGAGGCATTATGTGGTGTGCTTTTCCCTGTCACTAGGAATACATAGGATATGGCAAGGTCACTGATATGAAGTTAAAACATATTAGATTTTTCTTTAGAGAGGTAGCTTCTTGTTCTTTATTTAGCTTCAAGTTTTTAACCATACATTTAAATTTTTGAATGTTTTTGCACTATTGCATTCTATGCAACTCAAGGCTCAAAGCTCTTCCCAATTTAATGAATTTATCTTTACACCACTTTGATTAAGTTTGGCCCCCACAGCTGGAAAGTGAGTAGGAAAAGCTGGGAGGGACTTTCACGCCTCCGTGTAGGCACAGTCTCGGGATCTAAGCGCAGGGTTGTGTGCCTGCCGCAGCACCACCACCCTGCCTCGTGCGCCCCAGGGCACCCCGCACCCCCAGGGCAAACCCAGCTCCCCGCGCCCTCCGATGAGACCAACACCGTGGAGGGCACGCGAGTCCAAGCGTTCAACCAACACAGAATCTTTTTGCGTGGTCAAAAATATCTAAGAGGGCGAATTCGTCTCGGCAGACCTCAGGCCAGATCAGATACTGTGTGCTGGGGCTGCCGGCAGCCGGTGCCAGCTCCAGCGCTGCTCCGTCTTCCCGCGGCTGGCGGAAAGCCAGCAGCCGGCACGCAGCCTGCGCAAACACTATAGCCCCTGCTCCGGCTAATTTGACAGAAATGCAGGCCTGGACCACAGCAGATTTATACGGGTGGGTGAGTCAGCCCCGCACGGATGCGATATTAATGACTGCGGAGCCGTGTGCGGAGCGAGCATCCAGCTTGCGAGTGGCCCACAGAGTTTACTCAGCCCTCCTCCTGGCTGAAGTCATCTCGACCATGAAGTATTCTTCCCGGTACCATCACTCAAAGAGTGATGACAAATCCAAAGGGTTTTTTTTGGAGGCAATTTCAGTGTATTTGTGTACAGTGAATGGCAGCTTCGCTGTGCAGGGAAATAGATTTGGATTCTTGTTAGAAATACTTTCATTCAGAGCAGAAGTAAATGCAACCCGCCATGTGATATATGCCTGTTACCCACATGAATTCTGAGGGTTGATACCATACTACATACCTTTAAAGTTATGTTATTAAAATGAAGTAATTCCATCCCAGTTTTTAAAGAACTGATTCAATCAGGTGGATAGATACAGGCCTAAATTTCAGCTTGTCAGCAAAGTTACTAATCTAAATAAGACTGGCCACATACAAAGAAAATTAGCTTTTCTTTTCTTTTTTTTGTTCTGTATTGTTAATTTTCTACAAAAAACACTGCTTTGTTGGGTATGACTAATTTTTAGATGTAAATTGCGTACACATATATATAGGGAAAGCAAGGCAAGGCAAGAGAAAGAAGAGAAAGACGGGAGGAGAGGAGAGGAGAGGAGAGGAGAGGAGAGGAGAGGAGAGGAGAGGAGAGGAGAGGAGAGGAGAGGAGAGGAGAGGAGAGGAGAGGAGAGGAGAGGAGAGGAGAGGAGAGGAGAGGAGAGGAGAGGAGAAAGCTGTTGACATGAACTTTTCCAAACCAGAGGCTGAATGCACAGGAGCAGAGGAAGCATGTAGTGCTGCCAGCTTCCCCCTTCCCACTGCTTGTCCTCTCCAGTCCAGTAGTTAATAACATGCATGTGGGTTGTGAGAGATCCAAGTTCCTGTCCTCCTGCTGCCTGATTCAGCTCAGGGGGTGGATGTGAGGTCTCCCACTCTCCATGTGGGTGTCCTACCTGCTAGACTAGGAGGTACACAGAGGAGGACATCCTCTTCTCCATCTTTTCCATTCTAAACTGCTTACACATTACCTGAATGAGGAGCTGTGGTACACAGTAACTGAGGAGGGAGCTGACACAGTCAACATATTGAAAAACTCCAAAAATGCTGAATTATTTATGCAAAGGACAATATCTTAATTTAGAAGGAGTAAGACAACCAGTCCATAAAATCTTACGGTGCACTATCAAATCCTAGTCCTAGAAAACAGAGGAGAGACTCTTAGATACGCAGAGTAAATACTGAGCCATATATGGGAAGAATATTACCTCGCACTAGCTTTATGAATGCAATCTTTTGAGTTTATTAAGTGTGCCTAAAAATTACTTGAAAGTATGTACTTAGGAAGCAAAATTAACTGTTTCAATAATGTGGAAAAAATGAATGAATATTGAGTGATTTGATTTTTATTTTTAAATTACAATGGTAAGGAGGAAAAGGAAAGAAAAATGGGCAAAGTGAATGGATCCAATGTACCAAAGCAACTGGAGATTTACCATGGATAATACTGTAGGTATAAGTACTTCTTTTGCAGGAGAAAGATCGTGCTGGAGGTGCCAGTTTGCTAGACTTCAGTATATGCAGGGGAAATCTTTGACCAGCTCTATTAGTTAATAAAGCAAGCAAGGTGTTTGTTTTCTTTAATCTCAGTCAATAGCAATGAATAAAGTGTCACTGAAAATGGTCCAAGGAGTCAGTGTACTACTGGATGTTCGTATCTGGAAGTAGAATAGAGTGTAACTGATCAATGGGTCATCTCCATCAAGAAGTATTTAGCTGGGATCTTTCCCTTCCAAATCATTGTGTCTGAAGCTAGTAAAAGTTGAAAGGAGGATGGATATCTGCAAGGATAATCTTTAAGGTGTGCGTACTGTTTTCACAGCTATTAGATCAAAGCCCTTTAGTGAACTATATTATTATCACACTTATAAATCAGCCTCAGTTCATTTTACAAACATTAGTACTGCCATCAATTACATGCATTTAAAACTAATGGTCTTACAGGAATGTTAATAGTACGACATTATTTCCTGAAAACCAGCACTGAAGGCTATTAAAAGGCTATTAATTGCTATATGTAGCATGCAGAATTATTTGTTTCTGGTTTTAAACAATCAGTGAGTTGGCATGTAACTACATTTCTAACCAGTTAAACTTCATGGATATCAAATCCAGTAAAAGCAAAACCATCTATAAACTATCCTTGCCCAGCTTTCCTTCATAGGCATAGTCTGAGTAGACCACAGACGTTGCTGCTGCTGCCCTTTAAAGCCCTACAGTCTTGCTGCAGCACTCCAGACACTGCCACCATCCCCGCAGGGTGGTGGTCGGGGCAGACACCGTCCCCACGCAGAAGACATTTTACAAGGTGGGGACAAGTGTTTGCCCTCAGCCTGTTTGCTTGAGTAGCAGTGATGGGTGCAGTACTGAGACCTGGACAAAACAGAAATAGCACAAGCAGGTGCTTGAGGAGTGAGGGGTTTGCAGGAGAGAGTCCCGTTGCAGCTAACCTTTGGGCTCTGGTTCATCCCATACCTCAGAAATTATGAAGCACCTCCTATATTTAGTCAGGCAACTCCCATGTCACTATCTAGCCCCCCGCTAATGCAGTAGACCTCCTCTCCAGGGGAGATCTCCAGGTGCACAGATTTAGCTCCAGGAATACATAATGCAAATTGCTAAACAAGATATTCCTCCTTTTGTGCTGAAAGTGACTGCTCACCCCATCCAGATCTACCCTTAGCCCACCCCAAGTGCTGCAGTTCTGTTTCTGGTATGCTAAATAATAAACCAAGCGAGGCTCAAGATGTGAATGTTACACCAGTTCATCTTATCTCCTTTCCCTTTCTAACTGTGTCGTGAACCTGAGATCTCTGTTCATTAAGAGGCTGTTTACACATAAGAGGAGGAAGGAAAGACAGATCCTTTGAAGCATGTGGAACTACACCGATTTCCACCAGATGAGGAGACAGTCCCAGGAGAGCTGTCAGGCAATCTTTAATGAGCTACTACCTGGAGTGCAAAGCAAACTTCAGATCTCAAAGACTGAGCAGTATTCAGCTTCCATTAGGTCAGATATTTATGATCACCTCAAAGGTTTGCAGATTCAGAGTTAAAATTTCCGAGAAAAATCATAATTGCCTCTTACAACCCATCCCTAGGATGCAGCCTGTCAAGTAATGGATATACATTTTCATTCACAGCTCTTAGTAAAGCACACTGCCTAAAGGAAGTTCAGTAAGTTGTAGGTACCATTTTACAGCTGAACCCTTATGTCAGTCCTTCATTCCAGAGTGGTTCAACATTGCAGTGACCTTCACATCCCCCTTCAGATTGAATCTGTTACCCTCAGTGAGTATAAAGGCTATAAAGAAGCACCTGATCATAAAATCCACTTGGAATGCTTTCTTAAACCTCCACCAATTATCCATTAAAAATTCTCCTTTTTACAGGCTTACTCTTCTAACGAAAACCGAATAATAGTATATTTTTTTAAAACTTTCTAGTTGTCTGGAGAAAAGTCTTGACAACTTGAAATAATCATTGACTGATGTGACTAAATAAAATCATCTGACTACTTCTATGGATAATAAGAGACATTAACTGCTGCTTTATAAGCAAGGATCTGATCTAAAAGAAAAGGCGTGGATGGCCTGGCAATTACCTCCCTAAATCAGCCACCAATCAGCCTTGGAAAAGAAATACAATTGATATGATATTGATAATAGAGAAAAAAATGGCTATTGTTCAGAGGAGTGTGAGATGCATCAGGATTAGGTCTTCATCAGGAAGTCTTTTAATTTGCAGGCAGCTCTTACGCTGTGAGGGAGAACGCAGCAGAAGCAGCTGCAGCAGAGTTTCCAGTGAGTCACCCCGCGACAGCCCAGGGTAACCGGGAGCTGCGAGGCTTTAGCAGGCCTGAACCAGCACAAGGCAGGAGGCTGGACCATGAGGACAAAACAGCAGCTCAGGGGAGAGTTTAATGCAGTACTGTAGCCTTCCTTTAAAATAGAAAAAAATATGGATTTTTTTTTTCTTTGTCATTTCCATGTGTTTCTCTCCTCTCAAATAAAGTGAGAGCTAATCTCTCAGCTTTTAAAAAACAGCTCTTTGATTTCACTTGGTTCTGCAGTTATCACCTCGTCACCTTTTCCTCCCAGAGAGCACTGGCAGCCCTGTTTGCAGCCACCCTCTGGAGCTTTTTTCCAATTTTGTTGCAAACTGCTTTAAGTGAGTGCCTGCCCTTGCTGCCCCCGACACCACGCTCACGGCTGGCTGTAACGACCTGCCTCCAAGAGATCTCTGACCTTGCCCTCTTGCCTCACCATGTTCAATTTATCTGAAGCTCTCACATAGTTGACCATGATCTTTTTCTCACAATGGTGGCCTCTTCTTCACATCCCTTTGGTATAACTTCTCTCTATCACCACGCAAGAGAAAGTTTCCAAGGCAGCTTCACTCCCTGCTGCCTGCTCCCCAAGTGAGGGACCGCTGCAGAGCATGATCTCCCGCTTGACTGTAACTCATCTCTCCTCGTTCGTACCTCATCTGTGGAGCTTCTTCTCAACGTTTGGTCCCAAGTAGCTTCAAACAGGCAACAAAAGCACTCATAGCGAACTAAATACATGAGGAGTGACAAGACAAATCACACAGCCCTTAGCTACAACTTTTTCCCTGGTGTTCTCACACACTTATCTCTTTCACTTACTGAATGCATTTGTTTATCTACTAATAATTTAATCTGTGTCACGAAAGCTCATGTCATGTTTTGTAAAAGAGATTCCAGTGTGAAAATGACATCATTTTGTAGTATGTACAGGCCTTTGCACCTTACCCTCTGCGATTGTTAACTGAAAAGGGCAACCTTCATGTAAAGCATCTCTATTACTGCAGGCATAATGTCACACTCGCATTTCATGTTGTATGAAGTTCCTACAAATCGGAAAACTCAAGAATTAGTTATGGCTACCGGTTTTAGAGAAGAAAAAGTAAGAAAAGACAACTTGAAGAGTTTAAATTAATCAGAGAAGA
Source organism: Rissa tridactyla (assembly GCF_028500815.1). Taxonomy (NCBI): domain Eukaryota; kingdom Metazoa; phylum Chordata; class Aves; order Charadriiformes; family Laridae; genus Rissa; species Rissa tridactyla. Next base: position 20,135,470 of record NC_071467.1, read on the forward strand.
GGAAAAATTCTGCTTCAATCCCAGGCTAAATACCTAAGACCAAAGCAGAAATTCAGCTACTACACATCCCAGGAGGAACTGAGATTTTATAAGTGCTTCAGTTTTCACAAACTTCTAAAGGTTTGCCTTTAGAGGCGGTTCCAGAGTCCTGCTGAGGTGCAGTGAAGCCCGTTGCTCATGCCAGGGTGCACCAGGACCTTCAGACCAGGACAGGCCATGCCTGTAGCCTCCATGCCAGCCTACCCCTGCTTATTTCATTGTCTTGTCCTGCCAACAAGACTAAGCGTTCCCTCTGCCAGCAGTGCTCAACCTCCCGCCTTTAAACATGAACTGGAGCCAGTGAAGGGAGCAGTCATATTTTGAAAGAAGGGAATGGCCACAGACTGGTTTTCAAATGGCTTGCTGGCACCGACTTTCAGAGGAGAGTTGAAAGCCGCACGCAGGAGAGAGATTAGTCTCCACACTGCAGGGTGAAGCGAGTGATCTGGAACGTATCCTTGCCTCAAGTGTATTCCACTCACAGGGACGGGGGTCTGCTCAAGGCAACACTGTCAGCTTCATGGATGCCTGTCCTCGTTCCATGCTTCAGAGGAGAACCAAGGGATTTGATTTGGGAATGTTATTCTGATTTGGAGATGCTGTTATAGTCTTGCGGCTACGGGGTCTTTAGTGGAGATTAGAGCAAAAATAATTAAATTGAAAAGGATTACAGAATCAATACAGAGCCAAATACCTTCCTTAGCCAGGGGTATCCAAACTGTACGTAGAGCTTGCTTGTCCAAGTCACTATTACAGCTAACAAAAATGGATATATTTTTGGTCTAGGAGCTCTAAAAGGAAAGTCGACAGCAGAGAGACAAAAGATATTAATTCTGAGACTAGTTTTTGGCAGGAGTGGGAAGACTACTGAGATTGACTGAAAAGTCTGTGGAAGTTCAGCACTGTCCTAGCAACCATGAGAATGACATTAAAGCGGGCAGATACAGACCCTGTCCAGACCACAAACCCCACATGTACCGATCCCCAGGTCCACTGGGCTCTTTTAAAACAGCTGACATTATTTTCCAGCTTTTTAAATTATCCCAGCTTTTCTGAGCTGACATAAATCTAGACAGTGAGCTAAGCCTGGAGACAGGAGAAACATATCCAGCTCTTCAATTCCCCGCTGAATGCTGTGATGGGACTTGAACTGGCAAGAGGTTTGAAGTGAAGCTGCTCCAGACTTTTTGTGAAGCCAGCATACCAGAAGACCTCCAGTCCCTAAAGCATTTTTTATTACAGAACAAAATAACGAACCAAACATTAAAGTCAGTAAATAGGAGAAAACTCAGAATGTCTGGATGAGACTGACTGAGTAAAAGGCTTTAAAGCAAAGCTCCTTGGTGTCCTTGCAGGATGGGGCACGTCCTCCAGCCCTGCTCCTTGGAGATTTCCTGGGCCGTGCTGGCTCATGTCATCCCCACTGATGCTCACAGCTCCTTTTGTTCAGGACCTTATTTTGCTGCAGACATGCTCATTGCCTTTTGCTGAGCCTCTAGCCTCCATCTGCAGTGCAGCCCTTCCAGCGGCTGCCTGGGGGCAGCTGGCCACAGGGACCTCTACCCTGTGTCCTGGCCATTGGCCCCAGTGGGGTGGCTGTCACAACAAAACAGAGGCTCACGTCTGCTCCCTCTCACTTTGCTTCTGTCTGATTCAGGGCTGCTGGGCTCAAGCAGGGTGATGTGGAGGAGGGTTTAGCACTCTCTGCTTCACCAATTTCGGCTTCTTATCCAAGCAGCCTGCATACCTGTGAAACAGCTTGGGAGGGGGAAGCAGGCACAGACCCTTGCTGGCTGCTCCTCTTACAGATCCTCTGGCAACCAGATGGTTTTGCACACACACTCAGTGCTGACACAGAGAGGGCAAAAGATGGTTGCTGGTACTACCTGACCCTGATCAGGGTCACTTTTTCTCCTGGTACCCTGTGTCCCTGTCACTGCTTCCCCATCAGGCAGAGAGCCACGGCCAGCAGGCAGGGATGGGTTGCTGGTGGCTCCTGCCCAGTGCTGATGTCCCTGCTCTGGGCTGCAATCCACGCTGCCTTCGCAGCAGATGGGGAGAATTCAGGTTTCTCAGCACTGAGCCTCAAATTCCAGGTCCAACATGTGCTTAATATAACAGAAAAAACAGTGGCAAAGGGTATAGACTAATCCTTATCCCTCAGAAAAATTACTGGGTGACATCCATCTCTTCTGCGGAGCCACGGAGTGAGGAAAAGTGATTCTTGAGACATTTCCTTTCTTCCACCAGGAAAACAGTAAGGAAGGAGAGGAGATCTATGCATTTTATATGCAATAGTAGAGCTCTGGTGTTCTCATCCTGAATCAAGAGAGAATATCAAATCCATCTTCTGATTTTATTTGTATTAGTCATAGTCAGATCAAGCTGGAGGAGACAAAGGAGATAAAAAGCAGGACTGGCTTTAATCTCAGCAGGGAGACTGCTAGCAGAATATAAAAGTCACTAGGGTCCAAGCTTTATGCTAATGACTATTTGGTAAGTTGATAGAAAGTGGAACAGCATGGAGAGGAAACACAGGAAAAGAGAAACCCCAGAGTACCGGGTGAGATAGGAAACTCTGGGCTATGTCCAGCCAAGCAGACGCAGATTTACGTGCCAGAGCCCCACATCCCAGGAGATGGGATGTCCATGTGCTGCAGCAGCTGGGACAAGATGGAAAGACTTTGTGGGTGGGAGCGAATTAGGTGTGCTCAGACAGCACCCAAGCAGGCAACACGGAAACACAGAGAGAGGAAAAGAAATGCCCAGTTTGGGAGGTGAGAGGTGTCGTGCAGACCAACACAGCACATACCTGGTGCAAAACACCAGACGCCTACCAGGTACTGCTGGCAACATGAGTTCAAACAGCCCCCAACAGGATTTTAAGGAAGTAAAATTTCATCCTTTGGGTCTGAAGCAGCCACTGGGGACTATACTCTATGTGCCAGGGTGCAGAAAGGTACCATCTCCAGCTCTAGCTCCAGCTCATCTCGGAAGGGTCTCTCTGAAAAGATGTTTATGAGAAAACCACCCCCTGTCAGCCCGGCTGAGTGCCAGTGGAGGCTTATGTTCCATACCCAAAATTACAGTCTGTGCTCTTCTGTCAGTCGGTGGCGACTGAGGAAGATAAATACAATGTGTATTCCTCTGGCCTCCGAGTGCCTGTGTGCTGCATCGAGCAGCCTCGGCTCAGCTCCTGAGAGTTTTTTAATACAGACAGTGCAAAAGCCAGAATTGAATTAAATCCACTGTAACGAGTAAAAACACTTCAAGAATTTGGTCTGGTGACGTTAATGAATGGCTGAAGAGTATGTGTCTTGGAAGGCATCTCAGGATTACCTGGAGGAGGATTAGTTCATTCCACAGCTCATGCACATCAATCATTTAGCTCCTCATGGATCCCTTAGCAAAGTAATTTTTCCTGACCCTTGATTTCTACTTTCTGTATGAACTTATTATCACAACAGAATTTTTAATTAATTCCAGGCATTATCCAGAGCAATCCTCTAAAACAGGGATTTACATATTTGCATCTTTTCAAGTATTTCAAAGATGTTTGAAAGCTTTGTATAGTATTTAAATATAAAAGGTTCAGGAAAAATATACAGCAAGTATTTACCATGTCATTTGGACTCAATGTGGTACATTGGGCATTCACAGCACACATCTCAGCTGTCTGAGGCCACCATCCTTCCTAATGCTTGAAGAGGAATGAGACCGTGCTGCTCCACAGGGAAACTCGATATTGACTGTGGAATCCAATGTCTTTCGGAGAAAGGAAACCTGTATGTATTGTCACAGCAAAGAGACCTCAGATTCATTTAATCTTTACCTCTTACTGATTCTACTTCAAAATCATCTGGTTTTGCACATAATTCAATGGACTTATTCCTGGACTCTGTAGACAGGGCCACAATCAAACCCTTCAGCTCCAAGGGTCGTATGAATCGTTTCTTCCATAAGGAGGAAGGAAGGCTCTAGATCTAACGATGGCAGTGGGAGAATCTAGCTTATGGACTACAATTTCATCTGCAGAATAGGGCAGAAACTGGAAATTCCATCTGAACACAAGGAAAAACTTCTTTACTTTGAGGGTGGCAGAGCACTGGAACAGGCTGCCCAGAGAGGTTGTGGAGTCTGCCTTTCTGGAGATACTCAAAACCCGCCTGGACGTGTCCCTGGCCAACCTGCTCTGGGTGACCCTGCTCTGGCAGGGGGTTGGACTAGATGATCTCTGAAGGTCCCTTCCAAGTCCAACCATTCTGTGGTTCTTGATGGCTTACATATGCTAGGGGCTAAATGTACAAATACATAGACATTATTTACCCCAGGATGGAGAGCAGAGGCTGAATATCAGATCTTGTTTCTGCCTTTTCTTGGGAATGTTGATATGATACAAATAAGAATATTAATTAAAATATTTGTCGTTTATGCACTGCTAGCAAACTACCGTTACTGTCACATCAAAGCTATAATTCTGCTAAAATGAACTGCAGTGATGAATTAATTAACTTCTGCTAAGTGAAGAACTGGGAATCACATCTGTGCAGGACGTTTATGATACAAAGAAAGATTTGAGGAGTTTGGGAGCAATTACTACATCCTAATAATGACATTTAAGAGAGAGGCAAGTCCATCGTTTTCCACAGGCTCAGTTGCGCGCCTCCTTGTTGCACCTGCGCAGGGCAGTGAGGGGGTGCCACTAGCAAAGGGAGGAGCAGGGGCAGACACAAAGGAACGAGACCTAGTGGAGCTTCAACTTAGCATCCCCAAAGCTTCAGCCGATGCAGCTGAGAGAGTGGGAGCTGGTAATAAACTGACCCAGAAAAATAGGTGGTGGCAACCTTGTTCCTCCCTCCAGGAGCAATTGGGAGCAGGAACTGAATTGTAACTTTCATTGGCAATTTGATCTTTGCTATGTTCCCGAGGCAGTGAGACCATGCCCTGCCCCTCACCTTAGTGTGGATTGCAAACTCAGTGCTAAAGGAGATAACCAGCTGTAGGTCTTTCAGAGAGCCTGAATTTAATCCCCCCAGTGAGAGCATTCAGTTATGTATTTAGAAAGGAAAAAGGTTTCTACACGGTATAAATCCTTGCTTGATAATCCCAAAGCTAATGGGGAAGGCATTCGGTAGTAAACTACAGTCCTTGGACAAAGACATCTGTAACCAGACCGGAGCTCTATGATTAAACTCAAATTCACAGATTGGTTACATGCAGCTAATTTTATTCACTGAGAATACGTGACCCCCCTAAGCGGATGTTTAAATTAAATAAGAATATTGATGACAAATGTTCAAAATGTAAGACAGATGCCTGCAACTTTTGGCATGAAATTTGGAACTGCCAAGAGGTTTGGGAATACTACTCTGGGGTCATTAGGAATTTGGAAATCCAAAATGTTCCCCAGCTGCTGATCTCTTCAGAGGCTGCTATACTTGGTCCTTGAAAAATATAAAATCAGTGCAGTAAGTGATGCCATATACATTGCTGGGCTGGTAGAATGCATAGGCAATTGAAGAAACTTTCCTTCTTTTCTAGGAAAAATGCACTAAAGAGAAGGTTGCTGATCTGAGTCTGGGTTTAAAAAAAAAAGTGTAATTAAAAATAGAAATCAAAATCCCTGTGTCTTTAACAAATTGATGTTTGAGCTGTCTGAATCTGGTCTTTCTCGCTGTTTCTGAGCCCAGGCGTGACTGCTGGGAGTTCAGTTGCGTGTTGGGTTGCGGTTTCCCACGGGTGCACACAGACTTTGTCTGCTACAGTCAACATCACCACTGCACCACGGCCGCCTGCCCCTCGCTGCTCAGTTGGTATCTACGGAAAGCTCTTTCTCAGGTAAATAAACAGAATGAAAACAGAAAGAAAAGAGGATGAAGGTTTAGTGTTTACCTCACAACAGACATGAGGTAGAAATCCCCAGGGTATGTGTGGGGGTCTGATCTGACACCCAGGAAGTTAAGGGAAAGAATCTCATGTTATTTTAATTAGCTTCACACTAGATTCATTATTGCAATGCTATAAATAAAGTAGAGACACTTTGCATGGACCAGACATTGGGACTAAAATGGGACCAAAATTGGGACTAGACTCTGTGTTTCCTGACTCTACTCCTAATCACCAGACAATACAGTTTTTCCGGTGCTGAGTCCCGTAGCTCCTTCACCGAGGGATTTGATGGGAGCTCCAGGTTTTGCTTAGCCACGCCAAGCTGCCATAGGTGGGGCCTTCAATCACAACCCAGCATGTACCACAGCCTGCCTAACTGACCTGGGAAAATCTTGCTTCAATTTATGGAGTTATGTGATCCGGCTACACTAGAGCTAGGAACTCTAGAGGAACATTGAGGTGTTTGATGTCTCATTTTCCTGCCAACAGCAAGAACAATTTATCCACTCATAACTCTTTCATAGCTAGACTGATAACTGGGAACAAAAAAAGGTGTGTGTTACTAATACTGTGTTTTTCCTAAGGTTGTATGAATACAGGCCAGAATTACAGGGAAAAAAAATCCACTTTGAATTTAATTTTTTGGGGAAAAAAAAGGTAAAATGCCTCTTCTCTAAACTACTAGGAAGTTTAGTTTTCCACAATGGCCACTGGCAGCTTTCTCAGCAATTCATTTTAATAGTGCACACTTTCTGGCAATAAAAAGGAGATAGCAACTAATATAATTAAGTCTGCAAAACAACCTCTAAACTGAAATGTGTCTCCCGACAGAACAAGCATAGAATTGTTCATTACAGTGCTCTCCAGGAATAACAAAAACAATTCCCAAAAATGCATTATTAATGGACATTCCCAGAATTAATGATAAAACAAACCAGATGTTCTCTTACATTTGTCTCATAAATGCAAAGTCAATATGCCAAACCAAAAACCCATCTTTGGCAAGCTATAGGCTATTTAGGAAGGCACTTTAACTGTATTTTGCTTTACTACAACACACAGAATTCCTTATCTGTAGTCTAAGACAACGTAGTTATGATTTTATATCTGCTAATGAAAAAAGAGGCTCCTGCCCAAGAGAAAATGCAGGTGAAATGTGTGATTTTATATAGCCTGCAGTTACTCTAGAGCTGTGCATTTCAAATTAGACACATTTTTTGTAAAACAGAAAAATACAATATTCTTACATGAAGAACAGTCCAGTCACAGTCACAACTCCCTACTATAACAAATCTGCTTAAAATACAGTTTAAGACTAAAAAACCCTTCACCAAATAAGTTTTAGCTATATTAGTAGGCATTAGTTTGATATTTATCCTTTACAGAACATGATTACTCACATGGAATGGATTTTATTCCCCTGAGTAAAGGTTGCAAAAGTGCACTGAAGTTGATAGAAAGCAAATACGACTGATAAAGAAAAGTACAAAGAAAATTATACATATGCTAATACCTTAATGTAATAATATCAAACATGGTGGGCCATCTGGTGTAAATCATGATAGCTCTGATGAAGTCAATGGACCTGGAGTAATTTGCATCAGCTGAGGACTTGGACTGGTGTGCAATTTTTCTTAAGAGATTTTTTTTTAAGAAAACCATTATTAAGAAAAATCTCCTTTGCAAAGTTACAAGTGTGTGTTAGAAGTAAGGAGTGAGCAGTAACCAAGCACATGGGCTGACAGCAGAAATTTAGTTTCTTTAGTTAGTAAATAAGAAGAACATAAACGATTTTCAAGCAAACATTAGGTTCCTATTTTATGTAAATACTCAAGCCTAACTGCTGCTATTTTTAATTATTGAACAGTGAGTGTTTTTCATTTTCGTTGCTAACACTTTCAGCTGCCAAATGACATACCGAAGGAAATGGCAGCGTTTATGCTGAAGGATGCTGTAATGATGACAGGCTCCGCAGAGATGCGGAGATGCAGAGCCAAAGCCATTGAGGAAAAGGAAGAGGTAATTTTTCACTTCGTGAACTTCATTAACATGACATAGGTTGTTGGGGTTTTTTCAACGCCATCACTCTAATCTCTGTAACGGTCACCAGATATTGCCAAGATCTTGCCCAAAGAATCAGAGACTTTTAAATCCTTCAGGCCTCTTGCAAAGCAGCAGTGCTGTGAATGTCATCTGCTCTACTGCTCCACCTGGCTGGGGCACTGTGCTCTCTGCACTGGTACCCAGATGCCCACTCTAAGTAACACTGGAAACTCGCGTTCACATTACTGCTCCTCCGCTTGTCAGGTTCATGAGATGAACCACTAACTCAAGCCTTTCATCAGTCCCGGGTTACACTGTTGCACCCTAGCAGCAGTGAGCAGCCTTCCCAACCTTGCAGGATCAAATATGAACATCTCCATAAGCTCCACCTTGCAGGTCTTGGAGACCTGAACAGGTATGAGCTACAGGACAGCTCAAACACATGCTTTTCATTAGGGGATGAACACTGCACAGCCCACTCTGGGGTCTCTGCGCAAGGAGGGTCCGGGTACAACATATCTCCTTAGCAGCCCACAGCCAGCTTTCATTCCAGCAGAGTTGGTGCAGGAGAGGCACAGGAACATGCATGGGTCTTACCCTGATAAGGGGCTGACATGCTGCCAGAATGCATGTCTGGACGTCGATATGCAGATATCCCATGTTATGTCCCATGTAAGCATGGTATATTGCTCCTCAGACACCCACTATCTCCACTGTAGGTTGGGGTAGGCTGCAGGACGAATGGTGACTTCAGGAATAGCAGATCCTGCTGACTGACCCCCCTCCACGCCTGGGGCTGGGGTCATCTGGCAGCCTGTTGGTTCTGGGATGCAGCTGGGGCAGGGTGCCGTGTGGAGGAGCCACATGCTGTCCTCCTGCCCTGCTTCCACGGGCACAAGGCCTGTACCAAATGCCGAGCCTGCTCGATTTCCCAAAATACTGACTAGGTGAGGCTGAGGCACCTCTGGGACTCCCTGAACCCATTACAACTCTGCTCTTAGAGAGAACAGAAAAAACAACTGCAAGAGTAATATTCAGTTGTGTAAATGATGATATCCTCTTGAACCTCATTTTTCCAAGCTGTCTTAAGGTCACAGACCCCACAGCTCCCAAGTGAATCACGAACGGCAGCTTTCCTGACAGGCGGGTCATCTTCAGCCTTCCTCTCCTGAATGCCATAGGGTGCTGTAGATACTCCTAAAAAATACACACATGGCCTTTACTCATATAAGTGGGAACAAGGATGGGAAGCCTGGAGCTTGTTAGTCCCTCTGTCTCCAACAGGAGCTCAGAGGCTGAAGTGAGAAATGTGGGAAAAGCTGCTAAAAGGAGCAGAGCAATTAAAAGTGGGTCCCACCTTGGTCTGTACACTTAGGATCAGTGAAGAAAAACAGAAAGCGGAGGTGGATGCACTTCTTAGTAGATAAGTATATGCACATTAAATGAAAATATTAAAAATTAAATAAAACCAATTTAACTAAAAGAAATAAATAATAAAATCTTGTTTCTCCGTTTCACAGCTGATGATTGCTGTTTGGTCATAATAAAGGTTGGAAGAACCTGTGACAGTCACCAAACTCTTCCTCAAAGCAGGGATTATGCAACAGTGAGCATCCTTCATGGTTAGGGAGGATGGGTATTTAAAGCAGATTAAGAAAATAATAAAATAATACTAGGAGGTTGCCTTCTACAGTTCTACAGAAGGCCACAGGAAAAGAATTTGGTATTGGTTTTGCAAACTACTCCATTTAACATCTGTTAATCGCCTGTTTTCCAATGATTTTACATTCCACTTCTCATCCATTAGCAATTTTGTCAGGGAAATCATGCAAAATATGTTCAAATAGTGTTTGGGGAGAGCTAATCATAGAAAACATTAAAGCAATTAGATTTGACCAGCCTAACTTGCCAAATTAGCAGAAAGCACATTTCTAAAACACAAACAGAGGAATACAGCTGGAAAACAAAATTTTAAGTGATGCTTAACCAAGTGTCAGATACTAAACCTTCAAATGTGACAGGTAGTGATAACAAAATGACACAAAACTTAAATATTCAAGAGCTATCCACAGGAGTCAAAGAGAAACTGAGCAATGAATACCTACAAGGAGAGTGAGTGACTACGGATAAGGAAAGTGAGACACAAGGGTGAAACACTTACCAACCCTTGGAGCTAATATATTACAGTCCTAAAACAGCCCCAGTGAGTGTTGTAGGTTATTTACACAAATTTGCTAAAATCCATTTAGCAAAATCTCTCACAGTTTGGGTAGCACAACCCAAATTGAATAATTATCCTGAGATGACTTTTAAGCTGATGCTACTGGCTTTGTCTCTCTTGCTGCACAACTCCAGTACTGATTTTGAAAAGCCCTTGTTCTTACTTGCATGATATTAGAATTCAGAAGGCCTTCAAAAACATTTGACTAGTACATTCCTAGTAGCGCCAAGAACATACAGCGCTTTGCAACTGACTCTACATTAATGAGGTCACGCACATAACTGATAGATGAAATAATCACAGGCAAGTGAAAACCTTACTTTCATCTTACACCATTGCAATTTTTTTAAAGGCAGCTTTGGAAGTTAGTCAGCTTCACTGACTTTTAAAAGGGTGCAAGTATCATCCCCACCAAAAATGTATTTTTAAGTACAACGCCTACAGGACATTTTGCAGTATTTCAGTGTTACAGAGGTGCATGGGATCCGACCTTAGGGAATCTTGTGTAAGTGTGGGATAACCCAGGGATGAATCAGGACCTGCATATATCCATGGCCTGGACACAGATCATCAGGCCCATCACTGCCAGGGTGAGGGGTATAGCAGGAGAATAAACTTGTCTTAAAACATGTTAACGTATTTTTCACGCTGTACTGGCCTAATTCTTGTTTTCTGAGTTGCATCCCATGCAAAGTCTCTCTTTGAGCCTTTCTCTCACGTGCTGATGTTACTTTAGTGTTTTTACATTAATCCGTCGGGCCTAGAAATAATTAAAAACAAATTATTTGGCAGAAGCCCAACATCTGTAATTAGATCTATTAAAGCTTAAAACGTCTCAATTTTTCTTTATTGAAAAACATGCAGTCAAAACACTTTTAAGCAAAGAAATTTATCATTCTCCTCAAAAACATTTGTGAAATATTTCCCCCAACGTACCATCAACAAGAGGCAAGTTGAAGTCTTCCACTAAACCTTTAATAAGAAAGAAGATCTCCTCCGGCCAGAGAGAGGAGCAGCAAACAAGCTTCAGAGGAGGAGAAAACCCCACTGCGGCAGCAGCAGCCGCCACCAGACCCTGCCTTGATCCACAGCCTGACCAACCCCTCAGCTTTGACGGGAATGTACAGGACCGAATCTAACGTGTATGACGAATGAGCTTCTGTGCACCACTGCGCACTCTGGTGTCTATTCATTTTAAGATAAAGTAACACATGTAATCATAGAATGGTTTGGGATGGAAGGGACCTTAAAGATCACCTAGCTCCAACCCCCTGCCATGGGCAGGGACACCTCCCACTAGACCGGGCTGCTCAAAGCCCCATCCAGCCTGGCCTTGGACACTTCCAGGGATGGGGCATCCACAGCTTCTCTGGGCAACCTGTTCCAGTGCCTCACCACCCTCACAGGAAAGAATTTCTTCCTAATAGCTACTCTAAATCTACCCTTGTTTTTGATGTGTCATCGCCATCTGTAATTTACAGGCACAGGGAATTGCAGAACTAAGCAACGAGCGCTGCAGCGGCTCCCAAGGGCCTGGCTGGGCCCGCTCTCATCCCACACACACTGCCCGCACCTCAGGAGCGGGGCCAGCCCGGGCACCGCACCCCCCCGCGCCCCTGCTCCCCGCGCCCCTGCTCCCCGCCTCGCGCACCCCCCACCCCACCGTCATGGTCCTCAAACCAGGACACCCACACACCCTGTACCACACACCCTGCACGCCACACACCCCACACACCCCACACACCCCACACGCCCCACACGCCCCACACACCCCACACACCCCACTACCACTTCGCGGGGCAGCTGAGGAGGGAAGGGGCCTCTGGAGGTCCCTGGCCTGAGCCCCGACTTAAACAGGGCCCCCAGAGCCAGCCGCCCCGGGGACACGGCCAGGTGAGGCAGCACTTGCTGTAGTGTTTTGGGTTGCCACATGGCAACCAGAGAAATTATAGGTATCAGTTTGCGTCTGGCTGGTTTTGTGGCAAAGCTGCTATGACCAGAATTAACATTTTCTGATTGCAGCCCACTGGCTTATTTTTGATAAACACAAAGGTTGGAAACACTTCAGTTCTGAGGTTAACTGTTGCTGTTCTCTGTGGTGTGCGAAGCAGAGAAGCACAGAATCACAGAATGGCAGGGTTGGAAGGGACCTTCAAAGACCATCTAGTCCAACCCCCTGCCAGAGCAGGGTCACCCAGAGCAGGTTGGTCAGGGACACGTCCAGGCGGGTTTTGAATGTCTCCAGAGACGGAGACTCCACCACCTCTCTGGGCAGCCTGTTCCAGTGCTCTGCCACCCTCAAAGTCAAGAAGTTCCTCCTCATGGTTAGATGGAACTTCCTGTGTTCAAGTTTGTGCCCGTTACCTCTTGTCCTGTCGCTGGGCACCGCTGACAAGAGGTGCAACGTTTTCCATGTCCAACCTCGAGACATTTTCTTGCCACCAAGTCCCTTCCCTCCAGCCATGGCCCAGCAGAGCCGGGGTAAGTGGGAGGCATTTTTCCCTCTTTTAAATGGAGACTACAAACATAATTTTTGTTTTCCTTATACAGACTTCCCTATTTTATCACTGCTGCACATATTTAACTGTAAGTTTCCAGTATAACATTTGCACTGTCCTGCATACAAGATTTCTTCCCCTCTGCAGTGGCAGAGGTAATTCCTCGGTCTCAAGAGTACGAACGTATTACACAGCCCTGGACTTTTCAGCATGATAAAAATAATCTCCACTCTTATCCAAATATTTCCGAGCTCTGTCAGCAAACAAAGAGCAAGTCTTCACAGCCCCCAGCATCCAGCCCCAAGGTATTAACCGCAGCTACATCTGCACCTGAAGTGGTAGAGCATTAGGATCATCATATTTACAGGGCTTTCCTTGGATCTCCCTTTAGCTGTTTGCAAACTTCCACCTCCAAGGTTGTGCCCGTGTCTGAGACCAAGGAGTGGGTAAGAGCTCGGGGAGGACACCTGGTCCCCGTGGCCCCTGGAAGGACATGTTCCCTCCCCATGTCTGTGACACGTGTCCCTGCAACATGCCACTCACGCAGGAGGGCTGGGCAGGGTAGCCCGAGCTCCAAAACTGTGGGGAAGTTGCACCCCTGGCTCGTCCGCAGCTCACAGGTGAGACCAAGCTGTGCCGGGGCAAGGACGTGTAAATAGTGGCGTGTGGCAACAAACCTGGCAGCAGGTTTTGCGCCTGAACTCTCTTCATCACCACTTGGTTGTGCTTCCTTCAGACCGCACCTCCTTCAGGCTGTTTCTATGCTGCTTGCTCTCCCTTATCCCCGTTGTCATTAGCGCCAGGCGCAGGCAGCGGCTATGTGGCTGTCGGGCAGATTGCGCCGATGGAGCATTCCTGAACAACTTCAAACACCGTTCCCCAGCATGTGCAAGAGCTTCTACGCCATATTCCCAGCTGCTGCTGTCTCGCCCTAGGTGGGCTGCTCAGGGTCTTTCTGCAGGTGTTTGGAGACAAAGCATATTCAAAGAAATGTCTACGTCTCATTATTACTGCTTCTCTCCCCTTTTTGTCTGATGCCAAAGGAGAAAGAATGCAAAGATTAAAATATAGGAATTATGTTTATAATATCAAGGCACATTCATGCAACCATTCAGTCAAGCCTGGGATCTGTTGCTGATCAAAATTCAATAATGTGTATGTTTGCAAAGCAACACCAGACTTACAGAAGACATATGACTGACGGAGATGGACACTAAAGAAACAGTCAGGGTTAAAGAAAGATAAGGGTTAAAATTACATGACAGTGTAGTGGCTGGAGATGTTATTTACAACTTTGGAGTAAAAATTTTTATTTATCATTTTAGGCATCTTAAAGTGAGTAGTTTGTGATGCAGAACTCCAGAACGGAAAGTAAATGCATGTAATATGTTAATCTAGACGAGGCGTTTTGCAGTATCCATAATTAAGGAAAGTGACAGCATGCTAAATACTAGCTAACTAACCTCTGGAACCTGGAGAACCCAGTGGTGACCCGTCTCCCACGTGCTTTTAAAACAATAATAGAAAGGCTTTAGCTTTTCCAGATTCTTGTAATGAAATCTCGCACTACAGAAATGCTTCCTGCAGCACACTCTGCACTAAAAAAAATCACATTTGTCAGTGCTTTGGAATGAGAATTAGCACTACGGTTACCAGAAGCAAAGCATTTGAATATGCAAAAAACCCTGTATTTGAATAAACAACCAAGGAAAAAAGTGATCTTCAGAAGTACCAAAGCCTGACCTAAATATTCTCTTCTGGAAGCAAGAAGAGGTGTTTTGTAAGGCTTCATCAAACTTGCTTCATGGCAAGCTGGCTTTGACCGTGCAATTCAAATTCATGCAGATGAGATTCAATTCTTGTTAACTGAGCTGTAGCTTGATTTGACTGGTCCTGGGGTTCAGAGGGTCGTCTGCGCAGGGACCTCTTACCCAGCAGGCAGACACCCCAACTCCTTCTGCCAATGGAAGGTGAGCTGGAGTAAACCAGCATGGGTTTTGGTCCTGAAGATGGAAGACGAACCCTAATTCACTCTGCAAATGATAAATGTGCTCTCCAGGCTGAGGCAAGTAGTGGATAAAACTCTAAGGTATAAACATCAAATTAGATGCTTTTGTTTGTGAAGACTGTATGTGATGTGAGGACTAAGGATGTAGAGGTGCCTGGGTGTGCTCGCTGGCACTGAGGCCAGCAGGCGCTGGACCGCCCCACCTGCATCACCAAATTCCTGCACCCTCACCCCAAACTACACAGGCTGCATCGGGGCTGTGCCCTGGGGCGATACCCAGTCTGTGACAGCCCCTAACTTGTGACGGTTGAAGGGATCCCTCCAATATTTCCTGATGCAGGGAGGACCTTGGCTACTGCCTAGTTTACTTGCATAGAGGTGAACTATACATACTACTCCGAAAATGCAGCATGCTTCACCTTTACAGGCGATGCTGGCATGCACGCAGGCACTCAGTGCTGAGCAACCAAACTGTCCTTGCTCACTTGTCACCTCCTTCACAGATGTACCCGGGTTCAGAGCAAATGATGGCAGGATTTAAGCCAGCATCACACCACAGCCTGGGTGCCTGCGCACTCCACCTAAGCCAATGAGCGTGGTATGAGTAAGGGATGTAAGGTATCATTTCAAAACGCGGGTATCAGAAAACACGGGGCTAGCCAAGGAGCAGTAGAAGGGAGGTGCATCACCCCCGCTGCTTCCTCCTCAGTTCTGTGGCCTGCTTCTGGGGGGGCCCGATGCAGCAACACCCCCTACAGCTATACGGGAAAATCAAACCAAGCCAGAAACCAGGCTCAAGTGCCGGCACGCAGTTGTCCATGGTGTTTTGTTATTAGGCTGGTCCCACCCCAGGCATCACTTAGCCAGGCAATGCACAGGCATGCTGCGGGGACAGCACGGACCAAGGACTTGTCCCAGCAGGCAGCAGTTTGGGGGATGAAAGGAGTGGAGCTACATGGGCACCTGCCTTGGGGCTGTTTGATTTATGGGTGCCAGCCAAGGATGCATCCTGGGGATGGGAGTGCAACGCACAGGGCACTGGTAGCAAGGGAGGGAGCGTTACATCCCCATAACCCTGCTGCCTCTCGTCCCTGAGCTTGTTGCAAGTCCAGCTCGAAGAAGAGAAAATGCTCATCTTAACATTTACAAGGAAGCAAACATAACGTCTTCAACTTTTTAATGCACTTCAACTTGGCTTTGTTGATCGTGTGGTGCTGGCATGAGGTATGCTTTTACAAAGAAACATTATGTAAAAAAATAGCAATAACCCTATCCTAATTAGTCATCTTACATTTATTAAAGCCACTTTCTGAATAAATTGCATTTTAAGCATGACAGAATGTCAGGCTTCAGGGGCAAAAAGTTTAAATGAACCAAATACCTTGCAAAACTTAGTGATGACTTTTATGACTCTTTGGGAATGAAAACAACTAAACCCTTTTCCCCCCCTGTTATAAGCCAAAGTTCAAAAATTGGAGCAAGGTCACTTTTTAACAGACACATTCCACCCGACCATCGTTTAGGTGAAACAAAATGTGAAAGTCACCACAGATTTATGCGGTAGCCACCAATGAAATTCTATTCGATATAAATCAATGAAATTGGATCTATTCAGATTGATGGGAATAGGGGTCAGGGAAGCATGCCCGCTCCTCAGCAGTCAAAGTGACAGATTGTGTAGGTTTTCCACAAATCTGACGTGGTTTCTTAATTAGAAACATAAAGGAAGCGGATATACAAATCCCACCGGTATCCGGTGGAAATGAGAGGAGAATGCCAAATGATAAACCAATATTTATAGGGGATTGTTTCCAAGAATTTATTACATTGTTTTTTCATTTAATTACCTTGAACTGGTCCTATAGAAATACTATAAAGAATATAAATGTGCTCTTCTTTTAACAAAATAGCAAATTCCTGTTTAAAATGAGCTAATTAGTCTTACTAAATACATTTGTGATCTGCTGTGAAATCCCAAGGCTTAGTCTGCTTACAACATAATCACCTTAGCTGACATCTCTCAATGGAAAAGTCTAACCTTTATGGGGCACTGGGAAAGACGATCTCATATATTATTCCAACATTTACAAATCTCTAAGGCAGCTGGATCCATTTTTAGAATAAAATCATACATATTGTATGATTTGTGGTTCATTATTTGCGTTGAAGGAATTAATTGTGTGTTTGTAAAAGGAGAAATGAAGCAGTAAGAAAATTGCCACAAAAAATCACCTTGATTTTTTTAATTTCTTATTAGGTGACTTTTTCTAGAAGAAATTTTTAGGAAGAAACTGGCTTTAGATTTTTGTTTTTTTTTTTTTTCCTAGAAGCTTTCAGAATTAAGCAGAGGCAAATATGTCCCATTTCCTCTCAGTCATACCATTGAACCAGATTCTGTTTTGATTTTAACTTAAAAAAAGCCATCTTGGGAAATTGCTGGAATCAACACCTACTTTGAAATCAGAAATAGTCAGGAGCTACTACTCCAGACCAATAGAAGTGTGACAGTACATATGAAAACAGACAAACACTGTGAGGCAGCAGAAGATAGGGTATATTTCCTGCAGAAAGAAGTAGGGTCAGGCATTTTTCCAAGTACTATTATTTTTAAAAAAGACTCTGTACTACAATAACACCTAGGAGTTTTATTCCTAGATCTGTCTCATTTAAAAAATATACGGCCCTTCCCCCAGAAGAATTTAAACCCAAATTCACAAAAAATATTGAGCTGCGTATGAACTATTAAAATTCATAGGTGTGAGGCTCTTAAGCATATTTGCAAAACCTGATTTTCAGTCAAATTCAAAACAAAAGGCAATGGATAGATACAGATTGGCAAGGCAGCAGAAATTAATATGAGCTTTGTACTTGTCTAGTTTTCCACAGGAGGGTCTGCATATGGCTCTAAGGATGGGGGGGATGTGGATGGAGGTCCTGCCTGCACTGTGGGACAGGGAGGGAGAAACCTTGGCCACAACAACCCCATGCATCACTACAGGCTTGGAGAGCTGCCTGGCAGAAAAGGACCTGGGGGTTCTAATTGACAAGCGGCTGAACATGAGCCAGCAGTGTGCCCAAGTGGCCAAGAAAGCCAATGCCATCCTGGCTTGTATTAGAAATAGTGTGACCAGCAGAAGGAGGGAGGTGATTGTCCCCCTGTACTCAGCACTGGTGAGGCCACACCTTGAGTATTGTGTCCAGTTCTGGGCATCTCAATACGAGAGAGATATCGAGGTGCTGGAGCGAGTGCAGAGGAGGGCAACGAAGCTGGTGAAGGGCCTGGAGAATAAATCTTATGAGGAGCGATTGAAGGAGCTGGGACTGTTTAGTTTGAGGAAGAGGAGGCTGAGGGGAGACCTCATCACCCTCTACAACTACTTCAAAGGACATTGTAGAGAGGTTGGTGCTGGTCTCTTCTCACAGGTAATTAGTGATAGAACAAGAGGGAATGGGTTCAAGCTGCAGCAGGGTAGGTTTAGGCTGGACATTAGGAAAAAATTCTTCACAGAAAGAGTGGTCAGACACTGGAATAGGCTGCCCAGGGAGGTGGTGGAGTCACCATCCCTGAATGTGTTTAAGAGTCGTTTAGATGTGGTGTTAAGGGATATGATGTAGGGGAGAACTTCATAGAGTGGGGTCGATGGTTGGACTCGATGATCCCAAGGGTCTTTTCCAACCTAAACGATTCTATGATTCTGCCTGAAAATCTACCAAGTGGTTAACGGAAGCTGGAGTCAATCCTTTACACTGAATGACGGGCAGAGTGAAGATAAAGTCTTGAAAGGTTTTAAGAACTGACACAAAGGAGCTTATTTTTGAAATGATTGATAAAGAGGGAGCTAGGGAAGGATTACAAAGAGAAGTGCCATGGTCAAAGCAACAAGACAGAAAGATAACCCACGCAGCAATATGCTCGATGGAAGCGAAGGGCAAGACTGCATTTATCAAAGCTAGAAAAAGTGTGTAGAGAAATCAAGATATGAGCCAGTAAAAGCTACAGGGTAAGCTTTAGCTGTGCAGTTAGATAGGAAAGGCCATGTCTTAGAGATGCGAGGTGAACTTTAACACCTTTTTCTCCCTGTAACCTCACTGCTCTTTCCAGGTGTGCAAACTTCTAAAGATGTGGGAAGGTGATTTGTTGCCACCTGGAGTTGACAGACACGTGGTGCTACTCTCTGCAGGAATGACGATGGGCAGGATTAGAGGCTGGGACACTGGTATGCCCCTTCCTAGTATAAAGGAAAATAGGGATCTCAGCTACATGTGGACCCTTGGCGAACAGAACCAGGTTACATGCAGAGAAGAATTTTTTGTCCCTCTCCACCAGTTGCACACTTACCTGTTGCTATTTTATTGAACAAAATGTGCCAGACTGTTTTCTGGCTTTGCACAGCACAGCTCATGTCCATGCAGCTGTACCCTCCCTCTGTCTCCTCCAAGAGGGTGCTCTTGTCCATGCTGGCTCCTGGAACAATCCCTGGGCCATCCTCTTTCCCAAACTGTTGGGGATGCCTTTTCCATGGGCATCCTTCCATGGAGAAATGATGGTTGTCACAGCGCAAACCATGCTACCTGATACGCTGTATGACTGATGCACAGCAGTGTTGCATCTTGTTCCGTTTACTAGTTGTGGGGACTAATTTAGTTTCCCATACCAGTGCCACTTCACTAGGGCCAACCTGAAAGTATTCCTGTTGCTGGGGGGAGTGGAGGAGGTAGACGGAAATGAGTAGTGGGGACAGTTTCCAAAAGAAACCTCCTGAACAAATCCCAGGTTTAACTAACTCGCGTAATCTCAAGAGAAAACATCACCAAAAGCCTCCCCCAACTGCATATTTACTACTAGTTCGATAAATTCTGCAAGGGCCAATTTTCTGCATTACGCTGTGGGCCTGGCTTTCCACCCCCTGCAGGCTGTGGGGCTGATTGGATCCATTTTACCTGTTAAATAGCACTTCATACATATTAAACATTCACCCTAGCACTGGGGAGACGCGAGGAAGCCCATCGCCCCTGTTTTACTGGGAAAATTAGGGCCAGATTGTTTCACAAAGCTGTATGGTCATCGCAAAAGTCACACCTTAAAGCTCTCCTGATTATTAGTATTTATTATCTGCACCACGGTCCAGCCTGTGCAACCCAAGCCTCAGTGTATGAGGTGCTATACACAAAACCAGAACAAAAAGATGTTCCCATGCTCCAATGAGCTTATTCTGATCTGGCTGCTTAGCAATATTGAAATGTTTTGTTGAATATTAAGATTGAATAAACAGACAAGGTATGTGGCATGTACTCAAATATTTTTTAATGAAAATTTTTAACCCAAATGACCCTTGAAAGGTAGAAGCTGACATTCTGAGAAACGCACAGGGGCAGGCGTCATCTTTTACGATGCAGATTCTGACACGCTTTCAAAGCGCTGGCACCAAAAGTAAGAGACTTGGGGACAATTTTTGGCATAAACCTTGAGGAAAACTGCCTAAGCACTGGAAGAAATGGAAAAGTTTACACCTTTTTGAGAATTTAAACTAACCTATGGTGCTTCAGGGTATTTTCCTTTAGAATAAGTATTCTTGAAGAGTACATACAGCAGAGGATTCCGTTTTTGGGAAAGAATATAAGCCTCATGACACAAATCCTGCTGACTGCACTTAAGCAAACATTCTTCATATTGAATCAAATAGGGCAACTTATGAAAAGTAGAGAAGATAATTTGGTCCATTATGCGGCTATCAGATTTAAATTACACCAATAACTGAGATGCATGGGGTATCAGTGACAGGAATACTGGACCCAGAGTGTATGATTACTCAATTACTCCAATGTCTGTTAGATGCTTAAAGGCTAAAACAATTTTGGGTTCCTTCCAGTCAGTGCATATCACTGTCAGCTCTTCAGATAGTTTACCTTTCCCAAGAAGCTTTTGCTTACCTTATCACCTTCCCAGATCTGCTGCCTGCATTCTCCAATTACTGCACTTAACCGCGAGCCACGTTACATATACTTTACACTTCATCTTTATCTGTTCCATTTTGGTGATGTGATATTAGGCAAACATCTTAAACTTACAGCAGTGGGCTTTAAGTCACTGACATCTTAGATTTATTTCCCCCAAAGCTTTCGGTTTTAGCAGGAGCTCAAATGGAGCACAGAGAAAGCGGAGCAGGGAGCCGTAGCCACAGATGTGGAGGCAGTTTGGCAAATGAAAGTGTTCTTAAAATGCAAGGCAAAAAGGGGCAAAAATCTGCAATACTCTGCAGTTCTGACTTATGAAGATCGCAAAATTGAAAGCTGAAAAGAAAGCTGAAGCAGAAGATAATCTAAATCAAAAAGGAAAAACGAGTGAAGCAAGAGTTCTAATTAACATAAGTTAAAAGAAATCTATAAAAAAGAATACATTAGCTGGAAACAGTTCTTATTACTGTTGTTATTTCTATTTAAAAAATCTTAAAGGAAAACAGCTATTCACAGAGTGAGCCAGAGATATCTATTTCCTGCATTAAACAGTTTTATCTGATTTAGGTTTGCCCTGCAGTACCACTATTTGAAATGTAATGCATCATTCAGGGAAATAACAGCCAACCCGTAGATTGCTCATAAAAGGAACGCGGTTAATACTTAATATCCAAAATCAGACTTGTTTGTTCATTCTAATTTGTCACATGGGTCTTAAGCTTGCTTCTGTGTGCTGATAAAATGATCCACAACCAAGTGGCTTCTGCTTCCATCGATTACACGTTTTGAGCATCAGTCGTCACTTCTGACAAACGCTTCCTAACATTTTCCTCAGTTTGCTGTTTCTGTGAACATTTTTCTGCTCCAAAACTAGAGGAACAGTTTTGTAATGCAAATTCAAAATTTCGTCAGACAAGTGAGACCAATTTAGCACAGCCAGGATATGCAGAAAACTCATATACCAATAAAGGGAAATAGTAAGAAAATCAGCACTGACTACAAAATAAACTATTTGACTGCTTTTCTAATATTAAAATACAGATGTAATATGAGACAGTAACGGACACATCGCAAGTGCTGTCTAAATAAAGTGGGGCTCTCCACATAACTTCAGAGTATTCCTAATCCTCATGCTCTCAGGATAAGGGCTCAGGCCCACAAAGCTATTCAGGGAGCGCTAGAAACCTAAATACCTCTTCAGAGCCGGGCTACAGTCGGAACCGGGTCTCTGAAAGAGACTTTACAGGCACCAAATGCACTGATTTTAAACCGTCTCTGGGTTACTGACATCTTCTTCAGGAAAGCACCTGAGCATTTACTTGACCGTAAGCTAATGTTTAAATGCTGCTGGCTGAAAAAACGTGCTTTCTTGAGAGGGTACCATCCGCACCACCGGTTGCGTAGCAGCTCTGTAAATCATTTTTCCTGGAGGTGACCCTATTTAAAATTAAAGTAATGAGATTTTAAAATATCAAGTCCAAGTCACACACACATACCCCACCCATCTGTACATAGAACTAAATCGTATAAATTCATGGAGTGCCTTGCCCAATAAGACCATATAAACACAGTCCATTATTCACAATTTAAGAAAGAAAACCTTCTCTAGATAGTTATATTAATCATTGATTGGAGCTTTGCAGACTTCAGAGCCAGTAACCCAAAACCTGCCTCGAATTAGAAAACATGGATGTGGTAGTAGTTAACGTGAAGGTGGAATTCTTCTGATTGAACTATTTATCTGGTAGTGTTTCAGATAATTAAACTGAGCTCTCAGTAATATGAAAGGGTATAGTTATGGTCAGTTTTTATCTTCTAGCACTGCAGGGCTGTGGGGACTTGAAAATTATATGCAGGCAGGTTTGGAATGGCTCCAAGGTAGACCACACCGCACTAAGTAACATCTGGTGTATAGGGTTTAGATTCTTTAAAAGTGTGTCTGGACAACTGTAAAATAGAAATGACATACATCTCTGACTAAAGGCTGTACGTAAAGTTGGCAGCAAGTTAATTGTATGTTATTTGGAAAGGCTCTGTTCTGGTCTCAAAGCTGGGTACAACCATCCTGGAATAAGTGCAAAGACGTTCCAGTTACGCTGTAAAGAATTTATTTTACATCAAGTGAATGAGAAATACTTGTAAAACCTTCATCCTTGACTAGCGTTTCTCCTGCCTCTCTTTCATGTTTAACAAGTTGGACAAAACAGTTCTAAGACCGTGGTCCAGCCCCAGGACGTTACTGACACAGATGATATATAGATGACCTCAGAAACTGTTCACGTGGGATGAAGCCCTCATATATACCAATCTAGTTGTTGCTGAATTTAAGGAGTTATATTTTTTTACTCTAAGTTTGGGGATAAAAAAGACTCTTCTGTAAATTATAATGTACAAGCAATGTCTGCAATAAGTTGTCTCCATACTTTTCTCCATACCAGTGTTTAAACACGACAGGGGTTTTTCATGTGAATCCATAAAATGGCCTTCCCATAGACTAGAGCAAAACCCAGGGGAAAAGAGATGCTCTCCCAGCCCCTGCCCGGGGCATGTACTGCACAGCGGTCAACGGTGGAAGGAAGGCAGCGGACGCTAAAGTTTATCACCATCTGGTTCTGGCCAACTCCAGCACCAAAATGCGTATTTGAGCATTTTCTAAAAATAAAAGCAAACCAGCTCCCAAGTGATTATAACCTTGGAAACAACGGCCAATGCCCACTTGTGTGTTTATCACCACCAACCTGCTCTCCTTTCCTCTCTCCAAACGGTTGCTGCATTTCCCTGTTGTGGGATGACTTAAATAGAAATGCCCCTGGGACAGGTCACGTATCACGACATATGTCCACAGAGCACCTTTGCGAACCAGCGGCTCTGATCTTTACTGCAATGCTACTGTATAGGCAGGAAAAAGCATCTGACCTGGCATAAGGAAAATTCCCTAAAAAGGTTTCTCCATTTGGAAAGAGGTGGAAGGAAGAAAAAAGATGCACCTAAAAAATTAAATAATTCATGTATTTGACCACAAGTCAGAACTTTTTTGGGGAAAAAAAAAACAAAACAAACAAACAAATGACATTTTCATGATTTCAACAAAAACATCAACAATAATTTTCGATCATTTTGAAATGCAAATTTCTGGTGACAAAGAAAAAAATGGTGCGATAAAAAGATTTGGGGGGGAAAAAAGTACCTTGAAAAAAACCCCTATCTTATCTTTTCCTAAACAAATGAAAGTCAGAAAAGTAATCATGTCTTTAAAAGAAGTTATTTACTTGGGTCACTTCAGATGTGTGTATGGTCAGTTTTTACCATTCCTCAAGGAAAGTCAGTTGTTCCTGGGAGTGACTACAAGCCGTAGGCAGTGGTAAGGGACAGAGCAGACCTCAGTTTTCCAAGGCAGCTTCCACCTCACAGCTACATGTGCTGAAACTTCAGAGCACATGATCAAATGGTAGGTTCTGGTGTTTCTTAACAGAGGCAGTTGAAATGTCTATTAATCAAATTTGCCTTGTCCATAGCAAGATGGAGCGGAGGGAGAGGAAAACCGTCAGTAGTCTCTGACAGAGGAGCTCTCACTCCACCGAATTTCAGTGTTCCAGTCATTTTCAGTGCAGTTCACACTGAGGGCTCTGCCTCCTCATTCAGAGAGAGGGAAAGGGGAGGAGAGCGGTTCCTCTGAATTAGCATCACCATGAAAAGGACGCTTTTCCTTTTTAATGAAGCTCATAGCTCACCTAAATGCATGCCTGAGACAGTCAAAATAATATGTTTTGTTATATATATAAAAAATAAAAACTGTCTGAGGAAGCAAAAACTTTTTTTTTTTTTTAAATCCTACAATATGTAAAACATTCTCTCTTGCTCATCACCTGAGAGGCCCACAGGCTGCTGCTGAGAGCAAACCTCTCCCAGCTAACCACTGGTTTGGGCGCCCAGCTACGTTCCAGTTGTGGTAATTAAGTCCAGTCAATATTTCAGTTAAGACTGGGCTGCCCATGTGCAACGCCCAGAGTCATTTGTCCATGATAAATCCTTTTACTTCTGCTTTGCACGGAACACAGTTTTTTCCAAAGGAATCACTGCACGTGGTCACGCAGCCAGCAAGGGAAAGGGCTGGGCAGGCTGGTAACACCCCACCGGGGCAGCTGCACACACGCACACCAGCAGCCGCGGCTGCTCCCTCCGGGCTGGCTGGAAGCCACTTTATGAAGGTTTGTGACCTGTTGCTTTCACAAATAGTCATCCTGTAAAACTCCGAGAGACACCCCAGGACAAAGCACCTGCAAAATACACTTACTCCAGAAATATTTTTTTCATTTAACAGCATCTGAAACCATTAAGTCAGCAAATAACAGTGTTCCTGCAAGTGGAAAAAAATAAGCCAAACCATTTTCCTTCCAAAGTCTGAAACACAATTCCTAGGCTGCGAACATCGCCAATTTTTATCCCGCAATTACATTTTTTCTGGGTTTAAATCTAAATCTATTGCAAACTGTGACTGAGATTTTACAGCATATCAACTCCATATTTAAGACTCAGTCACTAATTCCAGTACAGCAGATTTCTCACAATAGGCAAAATGGACCTTTAACAGCAAGGGCTTATGTACAAGAGGAGTTAGGGATGTGCGCACACCTGCAGGGCTGTGATCTTGTCAGCATCATGGAGACATGGTGGGATGACTCCTGTGACTGGAGCGTTGGAATGGAAAGATACAGGCTCTTCAGGAAGGACGGGCAGGGGAGATGAGGAGGGGGTGTTTCCCTCTGTGTCAGTGACCAGCTGGAGTGCATGGAGCTCCCGCTGGGGATGGATGACGAGTTGACCAAAAGCTTAGGGGTCAGTATTAAAGGGAACACAGGTGAAGGTGATATTACAGTGGGGGGGTCTGCTACAGGCCACCCGACCAGGAAGACCAAGTGGACAAGGCCCTCTATAGACAGATAGGAGCAGCCTCACGTTCACAAGCCCTGGTCCTCACGGGGGACTTCAACCAGCCCAATATCTTTTGGAGGGACAACACAGGATGGCATAAGCAATCCAGAGGTTCCTGTAATGCATCAATGAAAAAATTCCTTCTGCAAGTGATAGAAGAGCCAATGAGGAGAGGTGACATGCTGGACCTTGTTCTGACCAACAAGGAGGGGACGGTGGGGAACGTGAAGCTCAAGGGCAGCCTTGGCTGCAGTGACTATCATGTGGTGGGGTTCAAGATCCTTAGTGCAGCAAGGAGGGCGCACAACAAGCTTACTACCCTGGACTTCAGGAGAGCAGACTTCTGGCCTCTTCAGGGATCTGCTTGGCAGAGTACCATGAGATAAAGCCCTGGTGGGAAGAGGGGTCCAAGAAAGATGGTTAATATTCAAGGATCTCCTCCTCCAAGCTCAGGAGTGATGCATCCCAGCAAAGAGGAAGCTGGGCAAAAACGCCAGGAGGCCTGCATGGATGAACAACGAGATCCTGGACAAACTCAAAAGCAAAAAGGAG
Organism: Rissa tridactyla; assembly: GCF_028500815.1. Taxonomy (NCBI): domain Eukaryota; kingdom Metazoa; phylum Chordata; class Aves; order Charadriiformes; family Laridae; genus Rissa; species Rissa tridactyla. Next base: position 20,161,607 of record NC_071467.1, read on the forward strand.
GCCTACAGAGGGTGGAAGCAAGGACACGTAGCCTGGGAGGAATACAAAGAAATTGCCCGAGCAGCCAGGGATCAGGTTAGGAAAGCTAAAGCCCAGATAGAGTTAAATCTGTCCAGGGACATCAAGGGCAACAAGAAAAGTTTCTACAGGTACATCAGTGATAAAAGGAAGACTAGGGAAAATGTGGGTCCTCTCTGGAAGGAAACAGGAGATCTGGTTACCTGGGATATGGAGAAGGCTGAGGTACTCAATGACTTTTTTGCCTCAGTCTTCACCAGCAAGTGCTCTAGGCACACTGCCCAAGTTGCAGAAGGCAAGGGCAGGGACTGGGAGAATGAAGAACCATGTTAAAAAGGAAGACCTGGGGAACTACAGACCAGTCAGTCTCCCCTCTGTGCCCAGCAACATCATGGAGAAGATCCTCCTGGAAACTATGCTAAGACACGTGGAAAATAAGGAGGTGATTGGTGACAGCCAACATGGCTTCACTAAAAGCAAATCATGCCCAACAAATTTGGTGGCCTTCTATGACAGGGTCACAGCATTGGTGGATAAGGGAAGAGCAACTGACATCATCTGCCTGGACTTGTGCAAAGCATTTGACACTGTCTCACACGACATCCTCGTCTCTAAATTGGCGAGACACGGATTTGACAGATGGACTGCTCAGTGGATAAGGAATGGGCTGGATGGTCACACTCAAAGAGTTGTGGTCAACAGCTCAATGTCCAAGTGGTGACCAGTGACAAGTGGCGCTCCTCAGGGGTTGGTATTGGGACCAGTGCTGTTTAATATCTTTGTTGGCAACATGGACAGTGGGATTGAGTGCACCCTCAAGAAGTTTGCAGATGACATCAAGCCATCCAGAGGGACCTGGACAAGCTTGAGAGGTGGGCCTGTGCCAACCCCATGAAGTTCTAGAAGGCCAAGTGCATGTGGGTTGGGGCAACCTCAAGCACAAATACAGGCTGGGGAGAAAATGGATTGACAGCAGCCCTGAGGAGAAGGACTTGGAGGTGTTGGTTGATGAGAAAATCAACATGACCTGGCAATGTGCACTCGCAGCCCAAAAAACCAACCACATCCTGGGCTGCATCAAAAGAAGCATGGCCAGCAGGTCGAGGGAGGTGATTCTGCCCCTCTACTTTGCTCTCACGACACCCCACCTGGAGTACTGCATCCAGCTCTGGAGCCCCCAACATAAGGAGGACATGGACCTGTTGGAGCTAGTCCAGAGGAGGGCCATGAAGATGACTAGAGGGCTGGAGCACCTCTCCTATGAAGACAGGCTGAGAGAGTTGGGGTTGTTCAGCCTGGAGAAGAGAATGCTCCAGGGAGACCTTACAGCAGCCAGTACTAAAAGGGGGCCTACAGAAAAGATGGGCAGGGACTTTTTATCAGGGAGTGGAGCGATAGGATGAGGGGCAATGGCTTCAAACTGGAAAAGGGTAGATTTAGACTAGATCTAAGGAAGAAATTCTTTACTGTGAGGGTGGTGAGGCACTGGAACAGGTTGCCCAGAGAAGCTGTGGATGCCCCATCCCTGGAAGTGTTCAAGGCCAGGCTGGATGGGGCTTTGAACAGCCTGGTCTAGTGGGAGGTGTCCCTGCCCATGGCAGGGGGGTTGGAACTACCTGTTCCCTTCCAACCCAAACCATTCTATGATTCTGACTCTATATTTAGAAAGGGGTTAAAGAGTGTTAAGGAGCTCTTTACAAGAGGAATGCTCATTGCAAAGGTAAAGCATGGAGAAGTTAAAATGCAGGAGCTAGAAATAGTACAATTTTGTCTTCAGAGCAGAAGATTGCCTATGGAAATACGCCACTGCCCAGCAAAACTTTTCAAGTGACCAGGGTAACGGATGAGCAAAAATGTCACTCTCAAGAAATGAGACTTGGTAACAGTTCTGGCAGCTGCTGAAATGACAGCCAAGCAGTGCCACGTTACACCACCTTACACCCACTGTCTGTCTCAGGGATGAAGAAATGCAGAGATGTGAAGGGCCGCGCACACAAAACTTTCTATGCAACAGTGTCGCTGCAGGTTTTCTCTTCAAAACTCTGCCTCTCTTGCTTGCAGCAACGCTCCCGCTTTATGAAATGGTTGCAACCATTTCGGTCTAGGAGGTATTCACACCACAGCCACGCAGCCCTGTGTAGTGGCATGCCGAGCCGCAGACTGCTAACGTTATGCTCTGGCTTCACCTTCTTGCACTGTGCGCTTATGCTGGGTACTTTAAATTCAGTGTCAGATCAAAATCCTCCTCAATCACAGACAGCTACGTCCACGGTGCCTCAGAGCTGCCCGCCTGCCTGTTTCTGCGGGGCCAGTGCCATATGCTGCTTCCCTCCAAGCCTGGGAGGTAAAATTCATCCCTCCTGTGAGCTCCCCGTATACACCATCTAAAAGCAGGTCATGCTTTAAAATACTAACAGCTTATTATTTCACTACTTTTTCACTTTTACATGGAAAATACTATTACTTGCAAAGTATTCACAGCTTTTCTTCTCCATCTGAAAATATTCTTTTCTGATTTGAAATATAGGGTGCATGGAAGACGTCCAGCTACAACCTGAAAGTCAGACCAGCTTCTAAGTAACACCACGGCCAGGGGTGGCTTCACGCTGACCTGTAATTCAAGAAAAGCTTGATCAGTTTTCCTAAGGTCCAAATACCTAGAAGGTTAAGAAAATGACAAACGTACTTTCTATAATAAATTTTGGAAGTAGCAAAAATAATGACGTAAACCCACATCCTGGGGTGACCTGTAAGTGGATTCACTCAGGAGCTGTGAGCTGCAGCTGTGCACTACTGGAGGGAAAAATGCAACCCCCATTTCTACAGAACTACGTCCAAGGCATGCCCGAACCCACTCACAAACCAGAACTTGCCTCACATCCACGTTGGGTGGACACAAGCAAGTCCTTGCTTAAAGACAGAAGGCAACCCCTTTTTTGTGACTGAACGTCAGGAGCGAAATCCTGGGCTCTCAGCAGCGTGGGTCAGCGTGTACCACCAGCATGTACCTGCCGCACGTGGACTCAGCGTTACAGACGGGCAGTCATCCCGTGCTTCCAGGATCCCTTCAGTTGCTATCCATAGTTAGAGACGCTTTAGACTATATCTCTAAATGGCTTGCATGGAGCAAATGTTCCCATGTCTTGGTGTCTTTTCTAGCTACCTTCCTGACAGTGCTCTTCATCCCAGTGCTGTCCTTGCTCCGCCTGGCCGCACCTTGGCTCCTCTCACCTTCCTACAGAGAAGGCCAAGCCCATCCCTCATGGCTGCGCACCTGGCCAGAGCAGTACATCGTTATGAATTTGTCCCTTCCCCAAAGACACGAGTGGCCTTTGCTGCTCCCTAAAGAAGGTTTATAACTTTCACCTGTAGAAAGTTACACTCACATGTAGGAACTCATCATAGCTGAGCCACAGCTACCGCTCCAGCCACACTATACACTTATCCAAAATCTGTTTCAAGTCAACATAAACTGAACTGAAATCTGTGTGGTAGCTTACCCAATGTAATTACAGCGGATTAGGTTTAATTTCCCATTTAGCTTTCTGTGGCGAGCGCCCAGCACCACCACGACAGCCTCCACCCGTAAGCGAAGCACCTCGCTGTTGGTTCTTTTCCCAGCGTAGCTCTCTGTGTGCACAGCTGTGGTTGGTGATTTCCTTGGCTGACCTGGCTACTGTATGAACAATTTGACCAGATTACCAGGGTAATTAATGTCCTAGCTTCATCCGTACATACAGTGGTTAATAACTATGTTTAAATAGAAGCCTTGCATGTGAGTTCTCAAAAAGCTTTTACTCTTTGCAAACCCAAATACCATGTTTTCAAACTAGTCTCATGGAAAAACCACGCAGACAGGTGACACAGTGAGAACCCAGCGACATCTCTGAATGACTTTTCCAGAAAGACTCTCGCCTTATGCCTGAAGCCTGCTATTCGATTCCTGCTAAAGCAATATTCCCAATAAAAAAGCATAGGGTACAAGGAGGAAGGTAATACAGCACCAGAAATAACGCATTGTAGAAGTTTATGGTTGCAGCCGTAACTGTACAACCCTCACAAACAGGTGATGAGGCCATTCTTAGCCTAAAGCGTGTTAGGACTTCTCTACACTCCCACTGAAGCCTTCCAGTTCCCAGTGAATCCCCTGAGACACCAAGAGCAGGCACAGAGAAACATCTCCAGCCCAGCGTGCAGCGTACCGGCCACCATGTGTTCCATGTGCTGAGCTGGGCACCTCTGGGGCACGTTCCTCGTTGGGTTTGCTTTTTGAATGTGGCAGAAGGCTGGCATTCAAAAGCATCCTGGGCCCCTGGGCCTTGGGAGAGCCTGTGGGATTTGTCCCCCAGACAAAAATCTTCTGTACAGCTTGGCTCTGGGGAGGGATCTCTCACAATGCACAAGCGCAGCCAGTTCGGATATACTATACCTCATCAAGTAGATGGTTTATCAGGACTTAAACCTCACTATACCTCATAAACATGTCCTTTCAAAGAGCCACTCATAAACTGGAAACAACGCATCCTGCAAAGGGGAAAGTGTGGCCTACAGTTAACTTATTTATTCCTACCTAACATACTACAGACGTCCTGATTTTTACAGCACTACATGTTTTCAACCTTTTCAGTAAAGGGGAGGTTTCTCATTTCAGCCTAACTGCTGTTAATCTGTTCCAAATGTTACCATTGCAAATAAGGTCTGGTTACCATCTCTGCCCCAAGTCGATAATAGGAACAGAGCTGATCAGCATCTGGTTTAGTTCAGAGTACAACTTGCTGCCTAATACTGCAGAATTTGGGTTGGAAGATTGTTGCATTTCATGAACACCACAAAAAAAAAATTAAACTAACAACACTCACATACAGTCATGTGTCATTATTTATTGCTCTATAGGCTTGCTAAAGATGGAATATCGCATTACTAATTTTGGCAAATTCCAGCACACATAAACAGGCCAAAACCTCTTAACATAAATTATACCAGAGCTGCTTAATGATAATTAAAAAAATTCAGTCGCTTACTTTCCAGACTTGTGATGGAAAAAACGTTTAAAAATAAGAGAAAATTTTAAATCAGTTTCTTATTTTGTCTTGCACTTTGAACACTTGAATTGTTGTGTGTCTGATTCATTGCAAGGTATTTGGCAATACAGCACTTTCAATATATAGAAAACTATGGTTATAAATGAAAATGGTCTAAAATAGATTTATAGAATACAAATTGGTATTTTAACAGAATGTAATCATTGACCCAAAACTCACAACACCAAGTTCACGTTTAGATCAAAATAAAACCTCCTGCTGAGTTAAATCAAAGGTGAATCCAACTCTCAGTATACAGAATAATTCATCTCAGGATTAGCTGTGACCCTTCTAGCATTCAGGAATACTTCTCCTTTTCTCTTTCAAGCACTTTTTATACTTTATTCCACATTCTTTTGCTGTGTGATCTATCATTTTGCAGTTGATCATATAAAAATTCTACATGCTACATATTTCAATTACATTTATTGTCTTAATGTAGATGGCAGATTATCCTTTATAAACTCAATGCAGACTACAGGATCAAAAGCTCTTGATGTGTATAGAAAATAAACCATGCATAATTAATGGAAGTTTTAGGTTAGCAAGACATGCTAACATAACCATTAACTATTCATCATAAAGTTCAGTTTAAGCAAATAAATTAATAACCACCTCAAATATTAAAAGACCTTTTTTTTTTTTTTCAACAAACGCATAGAATGCTTAAAACATCCGGAGCCTGTATAAAACATACATGAATTCTGCCAAATTTCCCCTACACTTTCCCGTCACCCAGAGCACTGACTGGGGTGACCCACATGACATAAATTTCTTGTTACCTGTGAGAAATGATTGGACACAGAAATTACTTCTTTCCCCAGAGAGATGTAGCTGGTTGATGAGCCAACTAGTAATATAATATTTATGAAGTTAAGCAGGATCAAACTGATAAGCGGTGTATTAATTTCACGGCGGCACCCATGAGCAGTGATTTTTTGGGCACAGCAGATTCCACTGATCCTGTTTTACATTTGAGAAATCTGAAGCAGAAAAAGCCTAAATTACTGAATTGCATCATGTTGCTGAGCCCAGTCAATAACAAAAGTCACAGACTGGCAGGCTGCTTCACGGTAGTCACAAAATTACGCCATTGCCCACATTTTAGCAAGATTTCTCTCATTGTAACAGATTGGGTAACTCCCCTTCCACTGCACAAGGGGAAAATAATTAATTTCCAGCAAACTTACCTATTTTCTGCATGCAGATTTCACCAGAGAGATTTTAAACCACTTAAAGGGGGGAAAAAAAAAAGTCATAACCTCACAGACTGAATGACTCGGGAGATAAGACACGTTACTAATAACACAAAGATAAGAATAATAAGGGAAACTCAACCCAGCTATAATCATATACAAAACCCCAAATCCACCAACCTTAAGCAGGTAAGAAAAATCACCCGATGTTTTCAGACCTGTTGTTGCTGAAACGGCATGCATCTTCCTTACAAGCTACGTGCATTTGCCCTCTGAGCCAAGTGACAATACTAGGAGCAAGGTGCTAAGTTAATTGATTGTGAAGAAGTGATTATGCAGCCATATGCCTGCAAGATAATTCAAGATATCTTGAATTCAGTTTATTCAAGCTCAGTTATCACTCCAGTATTTTGCTGATACATCAAGTTGTCCTTGAAAGAAAGGCAAAGTGTCTAAGCAATGTTTCTTCTTCTTTCAAACTGCCAAGAGAAGGAAGACTTTCTAGGATGGACCACGTCTCCAGCTCCCACTGACTCGTACAGAAGCAAGGACCTCTCTTCTCATCCTTCTCTTCCTTTACGCTCCTTAGAAGTAATTTCCATATATTGTTTACACAATACAGAACTTAAATTGAATTATAAGAAGCACCAAAATAATTTCTTCAAGTTTTTTCTCTGTGTTCCTCCTTAAAAAGAAAACTGTGCCAGGCCAACATACTTCCTGGCTTCTCCCTTTTCTCATGGCTGTTACCTGAGCTGTGGCCTGCCCCTGCAGACGTCCATGTGTGCAGCGACTTTCTCGGGTGACCATCAGAGGGTAAAGCTGGGAACCGGGCTCTGCAGAGACAGCAAGGATTTCAGAAGTTTCTTCACCTGGTCCATCTGCACTTGAGGAAATTGGGATGATTTTGGTCCCCGTAGGTAGTTCAGTCCATACTGCCTTCCCTCAGGTGTTCACCTGAGGCTCTCTCCTTCCCTCGCTCTTTAGGACAGAACCAGTTTTGCATGAGCTTCCTCTCATCCCCCACCACTCCCTCCTGCCTCCACCTTGACTCTACTCTGAAAAAAGAATCACAGAATGGTTTGGGTTGGAAGGGACCTTAAAGATCACCTAGTTCCAACCCCCTGCCATGGGCAGGGACACTTCCCACTAGGCTCAAACCCCCATCCAGCCTGGCCTTGAACACTTCCAGGGATGGGGCATCCACAGCTTCTCTGGGCAACCTGGTCCAGTATCTCACCACCCTCACAGTGAAAAATTTCTTCCCGATATCTAACCTAAATCTACCCTTTTCCAGTTTGGAGCCATTACCCCTCGTCCTCTCACTACATGTCCTTGTAAAAAGTCCCTCTCCAGCTTTCTTGTAGGCTCCTTTCAGATACTGGAAAGCTGCTATAAGGTCTCCCTTGAGCCTTCTCTTCTCCAGGCTGAACAACCCCAACTCTCTCAGCCGGTCCTCACAGGAGAGGTGCTGCTTCCCCTCATGCCTCCTCCCAAGAGCAGCCACAACTCAGGAGGTGCCTCTTCCTCCAGAGAGGAAAAGAAGATGGCCAGGATGAGCAGGTGGGTGCTGCTCTTATGTGAGGTAGAAAGAAGAAGGGGGAAGGCTATGTGGAACAGAGCTGCCCAAACCCACACATGAACCCTGACCTTTCCCTCGCTAGACTCTGCTGGTAGGGAAAGTGGTGCACAGAGGAGGCAGACAGAGTAAAAGAGCCCACCTTCGCCTTTTCAGACCCAGGAAAAGCTCCATAAAATTGCCTGTTCTGTGCAGCTGCCTGCGTTGCCTGCTGTCCTGAGCTGCCTTGAAGCCCTGAGAAACCATTCACATCCACACAACATGAAGTGCATTAGCGAGCAAAGAAAGGGAGCAAGCACCGAGGGCAGATTCGTGTTTTACTTTCCCTGTAAAATTCCAGATTTGTTAGCTGGAAAAGATGCAAATTACTTCATTATTTTTAATGCCTCTGAGCCACTTTATATTAAATAAATGGTAAAGTCCATGTCCTGGTTGTGAAAGATCACAATTAATAGTGCAGTCATTAGGATCCATAAAAGCCAGATGCTTTCCACAGAAAAGCATTTGTTTCACTGGAGCTTTCTCGGGGTTGGGCTTATTTTAGGGAATTTTAGTGAGAGAGAAACCCAACCTATCAAAGCTAATTGGCCAGTCTCTCCTATTGAGTTCTCTCATTTTCCAGCCGTCCGTGGGCCAGAGGCCGACTCAGCACCATGATTGTTAGGTCACTTGCCGGGAATATGAGAGACTCGGGTTCAAAGTCTCTCTCCTAATCAGGTAGACTACTTCACTTAAACCTCGATCTCCTACAAACCAGCGAAATGACTCAGTCATTAGGTTACTGGTAATCCAGTGTGTGTTCGACCTCGTGGGCATGGCTGTTTCAGCAGTGAAAAGGTTTCTGTTTTTTTTCTAACGTGGAACAAAAACAGAAGTCAAACCTCAGTTTTATTGTAACACAAAATTCTTGCATTCCTGCCAGTCCTCAGTAACATCCCCTCCCATTTAAACAGTCGTCTTCATTCAGCGTGTTTGTGTTCCCCTCCCTCCCACCCCCAAGTGGCACCGAAGAGTTGGTTGCACAGCTTTCTTCACACCACTGGGGAGCTGACAGCAGACGGACATCCTCCTGACACCTTCTGCTCTTCTGTTTCATTTACCTGAAGTGATCAGAAATAGGTGGACAAAGCCAGTATCTGGCAGCCTTCTGGTATTCTTTGTTCACTGCCAAAGAGCACACCCACAGTTCTCACCCACCACTGAAAAAGAAATGGGAGAGAACAACAGAAAAACCACCACCCTGGCGTGGCCAGACGTCATCCCTCCGTTCTCATGCATGTCATGGTGGGCCACAGCCTACAGACAGAAACCCTGCCCCAAAGAACCACCACACAAGGTGCAACTGGTGGGAGGTAACAGGCGACAGACTTGCAGGAATGGACGGAGCATGAAGAAAAAAAAAGACTGTGGCTCCAGAGCCCAGCAGAGCACAGCCTTTCTCGCATCTTCTCAGGTAGACCTTTTACCTCGCTGACTTCTACCATTTCCAGCCTCTGCAGCCTTTCTTGCACTCATTTTGTTTAAAACGTTGCTCTTAATGCATTAGTCAGCAGTCACTTTTGCTGCTTTCTTCCTACGATTTTACACATAGATGGCCGTACATGAAAAGGCACTTTTCAGTTGCTTACAAATACACAGCCAGGGCGATTTAGACAACTCTCTATTCTGCTTCCACTTAGGAGTCTGGCAAATGAAGGACTTAAAAAAATAAAAGAGGTCGGTGCCTAAATTTAAGAATCAAATCCACGTCTAAGCACTTAAGCACTTAAATATGTGGTCTGATTTTCAAAAAAATTTGGAATCAAAAAAGTGCCAGCAAGGCCAAATGGGAGCCGATGACTTGGAGAATTCCATCCCTTATTTTGTTGCCTGAATAGCAATCCAGGAATAGGGCCCAGGAGCTCATTTTAAACAAAATATTTGTACGCATGCTGGCTAGAGCTGGAGGGAATAAACCGGATCATTGATCCCCTCTGAACTGGCAAATCACCGGAATTTTTAAAAAAGCACTGTTCATATTACACAGGCGTTTAGAAGATTGAATACAACAGTTGGGCCGTGAAAGGACAGGAGAAAGGTGGTTCTTGCCCAGAAGATAGATGTCAAGGTGAGTAACAGGCAGAGGAGGCACAGGTGCCCTCACGCCGGACACCACGTACGACACTGCTCCTTGCGCCACCCTCAGCCCCCACCAGCCCGTTGGGCTCCCGCCCCTGAAAATTCCCTTTCTGTTACGTAGCTGGACAGCTGAAACGCAGACATCAGCCAACCTAAATGAACTTTCTTCACAGAGGGCTTTTTCTTCAGCACACTTTATATAAAACAAAGGGCCTAAGGAAAACCAGACATAAATCTCTCGCGAGGCTGCTTCATCCAATTCCCTCCCAAAGTGATGGCATCACGTATCGAGTTGCTCTCAAAGTCGGCTCCCAAAAGGCCTCCTCTACATCTCTGCTCTACTGAGAAGATGGTTTGTACGTGGAAGAGCCTTGATGTGCCTTGAAACTACTCTGCTAATAGGTGTAGCTGTTTCTTTCACACAGCTCATCAAGCTCAACGTTACCTGAATATGGGAGCTTCCCAAGAGGACTAAATTATCTGTATCAGCAAAGGCTTCTTTCTCGGTCTGGGCGGCGTCTACACTTAACTAAATCAAAGTTTACTTAAAAGCTTATTAGAACTTTTGGCTCTGTACAGACATTACATTTCTGGGAAGTTTTGATCAAAAAAGCTTGGCATGGCTACAATTACAATATTGTTACATGTCACTAAATATTATTGATATCTTTAAAACAGAAAATCTTTGTTCATTTTATATACAATTTATCTCAATTGCAGGTTTTTTCAGAATGGGTTTTTTGGAATTTTCATCCTCCCTTTGAATCTTGCAAATGTGTTTCCAGCTTACAATAAAGCCTGCTAATAACACCCAAGCAGCCCATACAATAATCATTCAATAAAAAAAAAACCCTAAAGGGATAACAACATCAATTACAGAATTAAAAGGTGGTAGCTATTGACTCTTAATAGACCTATTAATAATTTTTCATGGTTTTCACTCTTGATTCTAACTTAAACAGAACAAACTGCGCCAGCTGTCCAGGGAAAGAGATACTGGTTTACTGGGTAGTTTTCTTACGCTGCTGCCCACATCGTGATCTATCCACACTGACACAATTTCCAAAGCCTAAACTGAAACAAATATTCTCCGACGGCCAGCGACAGCTTTGAGTGTCGTATCTGTATTTAATAGAATAGAAAACACAAACCCACTTGTCAGACACACCACTGTGTCAAGCTCAATTACCTAAATAAACAGAAGTAATGGTTAATTTTACTCGCTGCTCACTTTTTTTGAAACTGTGTTGATTTTTGCAGTCTCTTCCCAGGAGAATTACATCTGCCTGGTTTAAAGTTTCACTTCCAAACACCCTATCCAAGAGCTAAAAGCTTGCTGCAGAAAAACTGTATGAATTTGGGAGAAGATCCTTCGTTCTTTAAGGAAAATTAGCCTTGATCCTAAAAGGAATCTTATTGAAGCAAGCACGGTCTGTGCAACAAGCAGCGCTTCTGCTGCTGATGCAAATAGGTCATGACACGCCGCCATGGAAGCCCAGCAGGAACTTTTCCCATGTGAGCATCGCTATAAACATGTCTTTCTCCACTGCTAGCCCTGAGGCAGATGCCTACGTGCTAGCCAAACGGCATGAGGAACCCTAACATCAGCAAGGTCACACTGAAAACAGTTAAAATACACCGGGATGAGGAGAAAAGTATTGTTGCACTGCAATTCCAGGTATTTTTTTTTTTTCAACACGGCCTTAACCCCTCTCATTATGTGCGCAATGCAAAATGCAGCACATTTTATCATCCCCTACAGTGAAGAGACCCACTGGACCTGTGCTGACTCAGGCAAGCTGACAAGGTGGCTCGTCCTCCCTCCAGCCACCCCTTTAACCTCGGATAAAGGACCTCCCATCTGGAAGTGTTTTTCCCAAGTTATTCACCCCGTGCTCTTTCACACACAAAGGCGAAGTGACCGCAAGAACTAACCCGCAGCCACCGTGACACCACGAGCAATAGATCTTCCTATACATTTGCACATCGTTCCGCACGGAAAAAATCCACCCTCTGACATTCTTCCTCAAGCGCCCACAAAGGAGCTGGGGAGACTGCAGATGTTTAACAGGAGAGCTCTGTGGCCTGACGTCCTTCCAGTCCAAGGCAAAGGCTCACACGCTGACCTCTAGGTGTGCACGCAAGCTAAGAATGTGCGAAACCTTCACAGGCCCAGGACCAACCCAGCAAAGCCATCCGGCTGTACCCTCCCCACCGCGCCGAGCCCCAGTGAAACCAGTGGGGCCACCACATCAGCACAAACCTTCTGCCAGATTCCTGCTGCGCAGAGGCCAAGGGGAGAAAAGTAAAATACAGAGGACAGGCTCTAGTAGGGGCAAAAACCTGCAGGCAGGTTCATGTCGACATGCAGCCCTACCAACAGCCGGGTGGAGACCCATGTGCGCTGTGGGGGCTCCAAGAACACATGTCTGAGCACCTGCTCTGGAGGCTCCGGGCTGTGCTGGTCCAGTCTCATTTAGCCCTTTCCAGCTGCCGTGGTGCCTGCTCACCAGGAATGCTCACCTCTGGCATCTTACATGCAGATGAATGGCATTTTCTTTGTAACTTGCCACAGGACGTCCCAACGTGGCTCATGGGTTGAAGAGGCCTTGGTGCTGCTCTCCAGCCTTTCTTCCTTCTAGACAGGCATTAAAAGGATTACACTGCTTTACACGGGGCATTTCCTCATGACAGAACAGAATGAATACACCCCCGAACTGCACTGATAAAGGTTTGCCATGTCACATCCAGCAGCTGAAAAACAACTTTCTCTACCAGAGATGGGTTTTAGGGGTTGTGGTTTTTGGCAGGTTTTTTCTGTGGGGTGATATTTGGAGTTTTTTGGGGTGGGTTTTTTTGTTGTTGGTTTTTCGGTTAGTTTTGTTTGGGGTTTTTTGTTTTGGCTACTGTTTTAAGAGGTAGGTACATTAACAACCATTTATTTCTGAAAACTAATCTCTGGGTTGAATCCAACTTCCAGCTGGTGCCTATCAATAGGATATAGTTCTGTAAGGGTGCAGAGTCACTCCAGATAAGACTAATGACTAATTTCAAGCACTCCATGTGGACTCATGTATCTGTAGTTAAGCAAAAGCTGGTCCTAAAGTTCTATTCATGCACTGAGCAATGCAAGTAATAAGCAATATTTCAAGACATATTAAGCAGAATTAGTTTTCTACACAACACTACATTCAAGAACTGTTACAACGCTCCTCCGCTCCAACACCAACTTGAGGAGGGGTGGGAGAACCGTCCTTTCCCTGCGTACCGGGGTACGTGCGCATTGCACAGCACTGTTTCACTGGAATCTGCATGGTTTAGATTTTAATGGAGTGTTGGTTTTAGAGCTTAATATATGGAAGCTCTTGAGTTACAAGAAGAAGAATTATTATTGCAAACCTGACTACAGCTACAGTTGGTGTTCTTGGAAGATGAGGGTGCAAGTAACAAGAAGCTAACAAATTCATGCCAGTAAGTCAAGTTTAATTTGCTTTCCTTTTCCCCTCCCTTCTAAAGCTGGCCAAAATACAAGTTCCACTGTAAATGCAGCGACTAGCAAACACGGATGCCATCACAAATACAGCGCTGCCAAGAGGAAGTCCTCCGTTGACTAATAACAGAGTTTCCAATAGCAACTGCAAGATATTCTGGGCACTGAACTGAAGAGATTTAGGGATATATTCTAAACAAGATGTGCTTTTTGCAGCCACAGAATATGAATTGTATAACATTTGGACAAAAGGTTTTTAAGAACTCACCAGTAACTTGTATTACAAAGGCAGAATCAGAGGTTTTGTTGGTTCTTCAATGACCTTTACTTCAACAGAGAACACTAAGCTCTCCCTATCAAGTCTATAATCAAAGTATGGCTCCAAAAAATAGATGCAAGTCATCGCGACAGTTTGGCATTGCAAAGGTCTCAAGTTTTTGCTGTCGACTGAAACAACATGAAAACATAGCCTTTTATTTTGGAAAGAGGAGACTACATGCTTGATATTAATATTTTTGTGTAGCATTTGTCACTGTCAGAGTACAATGCAGAACATAATCAAGTTCATTTGTTAACTAAGTAACCATTCTTTGAAAACCTATTCTTTAATCCAAGACAGCGTCAGTGACATATTACAAAATCATTTACTAGAACTGGAAAATTACTTCTATAGAGATCACACTAGACCACAGCTTCTCTTCTGTACCCTTTGCTTGCTGAGATTGCAGGGCATTTCATACAGTTACTTCCCCTGCAGACCCAGGATTTTTTAATACAGAAAAAACCTTGACTTTCCATTGCTGCAATTCAGTTATTCAAAGATTGTTCAGTTATATCAAAGACTGCCCGTGCGTTTTCATAGGAGTAATTTCTTTTATCTTTGAACTAAATACAAATTTGCCACGAATATTTGCTAGGTCAATTTATAAGCTTTACTATGTGAGAATTATGCCAAAATACAAGCACAAATCAGAGCGCTAAATAGTAATTTCAAAGAGGTACAGAGCAGTAGTGAAAACTAGAAGGTTTTAAGCAGCCAAATGTGATGAAATTTGTCATCAAATCACTGAAAACAAGAAACAGAACAAAGTTCCTTACAGAGAAACAGATATACTATATGCCCAAGTCTGACACTGGTATGTTAAAAGTTGCCTCGGAATAAAACGTTATATATGACACATTCCAGCGGCATAGATGCCTGCTGCACAAGAATACTGCACTGCTGGTTTTTAATACCCTGGAGGTAAAATGTTACGCACCGCTAAGTAAATTTAATCTACACTACAGCTTCCCACCATTTTTAATTTTATAATGTAACCATGTTATTTGAGACGCAGGTAAAACAAAGGCTCATGAGGATTTAAAACTCTAGATGGCACACTCATACAGTAAAAGACTATAAATCTGAACAGAAATACATAGGATCACCTATGATATTTTCTTGGGTTTCCACCTGAAACATACATAATCTATCCACAAATACTACTCTGAGGGGGCAGTTTGCGAATTACTATTATAAAAGGATCTGCACCATGTGCCCAAGTTAGAATTGTGTGATTTAATATAACACTACGCAGTTTTATATTTCAACAATACTGAATTAAGTTAAGATTCCACATACAATTAATTCTCAGGGCATAGCACCCATCCTGTCACACTACCGTACTCCAACCTGCTTCATGGGTAATGGGAATGACACCTTACGTGTTTCTTAAAGGCACAGTCTCATGCAACAACCAATTCAGTTTTATACATTTTCTAGCTTTGAACTCACAGAGGAAGCTTTTGTTGCTGCTTTATTTTTAAGCAAGAGCTCAGCTTTGTTTTATTACATCAACTCCAGGGTCATAAAAAGAGCATTTTAATGCCCAATTTTAATACCCATCGAATACCCTTTATCCTACCCATGTATACAGAGTAGGCAGTACAAAATCTGAAACTCAAATCAGCTTGGATGGTGGTAACAGTCATGAAAATTACATTGCAATATTTTTATTAGAATTTGTCAAGGGCATGTTGCCGCTGTTATGCAATCTTACTGAAGCCATAGTAAATGAAAAGATCGCTGTGCAATTGAATTGCCACAGTACACATCCGAACAACACCCAGAATGATTAGAACTACAAAATTAATGAATTAGGGTGTTTGACTAATTATCGGAGTAAATAAACAAGCCCCTACAGACAAATTACAGTATAGATTTACAGTGTGCTAGATGCTTCATGCTAATGGTGTAAAAACACTTTTATCCTCCAGTAAGTACAGGACAGTTAACCAAGCTATCGCATCCTCGCAGTGCCCTAACGCTTGGTTCCTGTGGAGAAGCTCACACCACAGCCAAGGGGCACCCATACCATAGGTATGGAATTAGCACAGACCAGCACACAGCCTGGCATTCAGATGGTTTTGAAATTCATGATAGGGAACACATGTGCAACAAAGGACACACAGAAGGAATAAAAAAAGTGCATATGCGCGTACTGATTGGAGAACTACGTGGACATGGAAGCATTTGCCCACAAAGCCACAGAGAAGAATGTCTTTGGCCTTAAGCCAGTACAAGAGTCCCTCTGAAGCAAAGTACATGAATAAGTTTTCTCCATTTCTACAGCACTGGGTATCAACTCATTATTAGAGAAAAAAGTTGATGTTAATGGTTTTATTAAAGTGTATTCATAATCACTCCTTGCTGTATGGTAAATAGTTACCAGAAAGTGTATATCTGTAGCATGCTTTTGCTCTTAAATATACAAGTAAGATAAAAAGTTCTAACATACATTACTCATCTACATATATAAATTTGTACATTTCCATTTGCAAGTTGAATAAATCACTGTCTTTTTTTTAATCATTTAACAAGTTTATTTCTAGAAATTATGGCTTAAAAGCAGGTACTGTAAATACAAAAATCTAAAGAGACTGATGTGCAGCACGTCATTTCTTTATGTTGTCTTCGTGGATAAATTATTCATTTTAGTGGGTATTCATCATATTTTTCATAGCAGCAATAAATAGGCATTTTACTTTTCATAAAACATTACTTTAGATAGCATGTTAATCAATACAAAATTAACAGCACTAGAGTAACATAACCCATAGGTCATTACAGGTTGATCATAGAATTGGAAAATTTACTCTTGGATTTCTCTGCCAACCTAAGATTGAGTGATTTGCAGGGTCTCCAGCATGTCTTCCACTGCCTTCAGAGAGTATTTAGTTTCTTTCTTACTGCGACCTGCAAACTAAGTAACAACAAAAAAGGACTGTCATATATCAGACATTCTGTGCACAAATCCTGTACAAATAACAGTTCTGAACATTAAGTACTAAAAATTTACTCTAATTGCTACAAACCTAAAAAGCACAGCCTCTTTATTGTTTCACTAAAACTTAGTATTTTTACTAGAATACAAGCTATATCACCCTTCCTCTAATAAGTAATGATAAATACAACAGAACTATTTAATTTCACTCATTTGCTCTGAATTTGAATTTTCAGCACTAACAAATATTCCGCTTTGAAATTTAAGATTTATGTGAAGAGATCTTCCCGTTGTTTTGTTTACCCTGTAAAGTTTAACATAATTTTTATTTCAGACTTAAATTTTTTATGTGATCCAAATCACATTATATTCATCATTTAAACAGTAGCAAGACTTAGACCTGTTTTTTAAGCCAACCTATTTTCTATTTTTGTTATAGTGAGATGGAGAAATTCTACTATGAAATAATCCAGTCGTCATATAATTCTATTTTACGGTTCAAAGTAACTGTGAGTAATGACCTTGTATTTAATTGTAAACTACTATTACAAAAGCAATTTCAGGCAGCATGTGAAATAAAGTCTGTCTTGATAACAACAAAAGATACAGCTTAATAAATACTACCTATGGCTTTAGGTATCCCAAGATACATGCAGCCAAGTTTGGGAAAGGAAGGGGTAGAAGGGCAGATGTTCATCACCCCACGCTGACTCAAAAGGGTTTTTCTAACTGTACTGACAATTGCCATCACTCATCAGCCGTATCTAACACAGCGGATTTATTGACTAGGTTGGTCTTCAGTCAAATGAAACTCTCAACCATTTTTAATTCACCTGCGTTAAAAAGTTTTGTATTTGGGGTTAGGAGAGGTGGTAAAGAAATTACAGAAGCAATAACTTGCTGCTAGTAAAATAGCCTATTCTCTACCTACATGTTAACATCTAAACACTCAATAAATTTTCAATTTAATGTTTTTTATTTCAAATACCACTGGTGTCTCGCATAGTTAGTCCTTGATTTATAACGTGTCCCTTCTCTCTTGTAATTACCTTAATTTAGCAAACTCTTCATGACCTGTTAAGAAAGATTAAGTCATCAAACCCAGGTAATATCACACCAGCAACAAGCTGCAGGACCTGTTAACCTGCTTTTGACCCCCAGGCTACAATCTAACATTGGGATTCCCAATCACTACTGAGTTCTTAAAAAAAAAATAGTTTTGGCACGGTAAATGAAACGCTATTTCAAATTAAATAGTTAGGAGAATGAAATGTTGTTATTATGACAACACTTTTGTTAAGAGACATAGTGAAAACACTGTATTTTCATATTTTATGTTTCCAGATGATGAACTGATATGCCATGTTTTGACTCTGGTACTATGTATAAATCCATTCTTCGGGTTCTGCAGTTTCCATAGTGACCTGCAATAGTCAACTTCCGAGGGAAATCAAAGATTTCTTAACA
This sequence comes from Rissa tridactyla, assembly GCF_028500815.1. Taxonomy (NCBI): domain Eukaryota; kingdom Metazoa; phylum Chordata; class Aves; order Charadriiformes; family Laridae; genus Rissa; species Rissa tridactyla. Next base: position 20,179,819 of record NC_071467.1, read on the forward strand.
GTCTCCCAGGTCAGAGAAGTAATCTTGGATTTGCTGAGCTCTGACTTAATACAATATCCTCTTTTTGTTCACACTAAACAAGAATAGTCTAAAGCAGATACCTGGGGAGTCCAAATCCTTTCATAAAAACAAGCAAATGAAAAAACAGAACTCAAAATCCTCAACTGAAAAATTGTTTCAATTCAAAGCATTCAGAGATTTCAATAAAAAGCGCAGAAGCCCGAATATATTGTGGTCCAAAAGCAGGCTTGGCAAGACACACAGAAAGCACACAGAGGAAAGCTTCAAAATAAGAAGAATTTTACTTATTATACTTCTCTTCGGGGACACCAAAAGCAAAACTGACATAAGACATTAGTTTAAAAAATGTTACTTGCTAATTTCAAGAGTGGTTGCCTTCATGATACTGACGTGTACTTTAAGCTGAACAAATAAAACCAAACTCTGCGTCATAACAAACAGAAGTATACTTGGAAACGTAATCACTTCAAATTTGCCCTGACGAACAATTATTTTGTCTATTCTGCCATTACACAGCAATTTGACTGATTGAGCCGGAATCCATTTCTTAAAATCATGATTTAATTTTCTGTTTCCCAAATGGTTTGTAACAGAATCACCTCTCCAACCATAAATAACATGTGGATTGCTAACACCGAAGAATTCAGCAATGTACCCAAGAAGCATGTATCTGGAAAATTACTACGAGTAGGATCACATTAAAGATTTTTGTGAGCATTAATCAAACTTGCCTGCCTCTGCTGAAACGCTTCTACCAGAGGACATGCTAAACCAATTAGCTAATTGAAGAGCACTAGGTAGCCATATTCTGTTTCGATGTTAAAGTAACTGTGACTCATGTCCTCAGCCAGAACAGATACACATTCTTCACAGGGTCTGCACAGAGAGAATAATCCAGTTTCCCAGTGATAATCCAAAACCAAGTTTATAATAAAAAATAATAAACTTATAATAATTCTTTGAATAACGAGTACTTCTCTAACATCTGAAATAAAAGATTAAATTTTATTTGTTTTGGTTTTTTCACCCAGTCAATTAAATTTAAGTGGCCTAGAGAATAATGACCTTTTTTTCCAAAGCATATGTTAGGAGCCAGGAATTCCAGCTCCACGCAGCAGCCCTAACTACAAAACCTTCCTGTCTTCCTGTGAAAGTTTACATTTCTCCTAGATTAGGCACAGATGAGAAGTACTAATCAGCACGGAGAGTTACGTATTTAACATCAAAATAAGTATATTAACCAGATGGAACATCAAATATCTGTACTTTTCAGAAAATTACTTAATTCAACTACTCTTTATCACCATATTTTCCTGTAAAGAATCCGCTGTACAGTCTAACCAACACCAGTGAAAGTAAGGTTTTCTTTTTACACCCAAATATTGTTTTCTTTAAATGACAATAAACTAAAAAGTTCCTCTGATTTCATACAGGAATGCACAGGAAAAGCAAAAATCAAGTGCCAAAACAAACTGCCTGAACGAGAGGAGAAACTGAAAGAAGGGGACCAGTAAAAATATTTCAAGTATATTGCATATAAAATAATAAATAAAAAAAGGCAACTACAGCCAGTGCTGAATTTGAAAAAATAAAGGCAGTTTTCCAAAACTACTGAGCAAACTGTTGGTAATTCAATTTGAAATCCAGACTGAAAACGGGGGAAGATCTCACTGTAAGACAATTGCTCAAAAGTAACTTTTTGAATTAATAACTTCATATATTAAAGTCACAAATTTGTATGATTTGTCTAGGCATCCAAGACAGTATTCTAAATGCACCTTATTCTCTAGAACATGACTACAGGAAAAATTGCATTTAACGGTATACGAACTAATAGAACAAGTCAATGCCAAACTCAACAAGCTCTTATTACACTTTAAAAAGCACCCTGGATAACGCAAGGAAAGCGGGGAGGATTTATAGAGATAATATAAGTATCTAGCTTAAATCCTGGCTAGACAGCCCTTCACTAACGGAGGAATGCTGTAAGGGCTTCCACTGGCACAAGCGACCAAGGTTTCATCCTTAGGTCCAAAAGACGACAATTTCCAACCACTCAACACGCTAAGGGAGCAACAAATCAATACTGACTCAGAGGGGAAACTGCCACCCACTACATCACCAAACACCATTTGCTGTAGCGGTTGGATGTTGTAAGTTTCTGACATAAACACTGGAGTGGCCAAGCCCTTCTGCAGTCGTGTAACAAGCTCAGGAGGGTTGGGCTGGGGCAGCTCTGTCCAGCTGTAGTCTCTAGAGGTTCTTGTAGTGCTTCCGTGAAGAGGAAGGAGGTGTTTACACCATTTGCTTCCCAAATCCTAGCTTGAGCACTTACATTTTCTGTACAGCTAAATTCCCCTTATGATTCCTGTCAGATATGGTGTTCATCATGTTATGTCCCAAACAGCTAAAAAGAGCAGCTGAAGTGTGCAACACATCACAAAAGTATGAAGTCACAAAGAAGTTATAACATGTTTTAAATATATGTTAGTTGCGCTAACGTGATCTGTTCTGATAAGCATCAACCAAAAATGCTTAACATAGGTTCCAAGAGAGCTTCACAGAAACAGTGGAACTGCACTTTCCACTATGCACTGGGTTTGCATGGCAAGGTTTTGGTAGTGGAGGAGGGCTACAGGGGTGGCTTCTCTGAGAAGCTGCTAGAAGCTTCCCCCATGTCCAACAGAGACAATGCCAGCCGGCTCCAAGACGGACCCGCCACTGGCCAAGGCTGAGCCCATCAGCGACAGTGGTAGCGCCTCTGCAATAACATACTTAAGAAGGGGGAAAAAAAAATGCAGCACAACAGCAGCAGAGAGAGGAGTGAGAATATGTGAGAGAAACAACTCTGCAGACACCAAGGTCACTGAAGCAGGAGGGGGAGGAGGTGCTCCAGGTGCCAGAGCAGAGATTCCCCTGCAGCCCGTGGTGAAGACCATGGCGAGGCAGGCTGTCCCTCTGCAGCCCATGGAGGTTAACAGTGGAGGAGCAGATAGCCACCTGCAGCCCATGGAGGACCCCATGCTGGAGCAGGTGGATGCCTGAAGGAGGGTGTGCCTCCATGGGAAGCCTGCACTGGAGCAGGCTCCTGGCAGGACCTGTGGCCCCATGGAAAGGGAAGCCCATGCTGGAGCAGGTTTTCTTTTACCCCATGGGGGACCTACACTGGGGCAGTCTGTTCCTGAAGGACTGCACCCCGTGGAAAGGGCCCACGCTGGAGCAGTTCGTGAAGAACTGCAGCCCGTGGGAAAGACTCACATTGGAAAAGGTCGTGGAGGACTGTCTCCCATGTGAGGGACCAAGGCTGGAGCAGGGCAAGAGTGCGAGGAGTCCTTCCCCTGAGGAAGAAGGAGCGGCAGAGACAGCATGTCTCCGACCGCAAACCCCATTCCCTGTCCCCCTGTGTTGCTAGGGGACAAGGGGCCCAGAAGAAAGGAGGGGTAGGGGGAAGGTGTTTTAAGATTTGGTTTTATTTCTCATTACCCTACTCTAATTTGATCGGCAATAAATTAAGTTAATTTCCCCAATTCGAGTCTGGTTTTGCCCATGACAGTAACTGCTGAGTGAGCTCCCTGTCCTGATCTTGACCCAGGAGCCTTTCATTGTATTTTCTCTCCCCTGTCCAGCTGAGGAGGGGAAGTGACAGAGCGTCTCTGGTGGGCATCTGGCATCCAGCCAGGGTCAACACACCACACAGAAAAAAAAAATAAATCCAAATAAAAAAAACGAAATAAAACCCCAAACACACACCCAGAAACTTCTCTCCCCCAACACCACTACCAGTCCCAAAGGAAGTCACATTTAGTTAGAGATATTGTGATGTGAACAGAAAGCCGCGTGGAAAGGAAAAAAAAAAAAAAAAAAAAGAAAAAAAAGAAAAAACAGGCAAGCTCATCTGGCTGTAAGTCAAGTAACTACAAACTGCCATAATCAAACTTTCATTATAGTTAGAACCAGGTGATGCCTAATTTTAGGTCTTAATCTTGGTATGCCACCATTCCACAGCCAACACTGGTTTTACGTTTCCATCCTGATGCCCCCTGAAAGGGGCTGTTTCCCAGAAGCGCTAACAGGTTTCCACGCGTGCTTTGAACTGGAAATTTCAGTTGTAATAGTCACTTAAAACATGTGTTCAAAACCCTCTAATCTAAGCAGTTCATTTATGGAAGATGTAAAACATGGAGTAAAAGTTTTCACTCAAAATTCACACATCTTTAAAAATCTGTTCTATTCTATGTGTGTTCTGTTCTTACAGGGTTTTTTGAGGGGGTGTTTGTTTTTTTAACCCTGCAATACTTGAGGTTTCCATCAATATTATGCTTATGGGAATGTCAGACATACTGAAGTCCTGCTTATTTATGGTGAAATCAGACAAAGTTGGTAATTCATACACACCTTACTGTCATGAGCACGTAAATGGTTTATTAATGAAAAGCAGGGAGTCATTTTAACAGCAAAACAGAGAAGGAAACTTTAGGCACACAAGTATAAAATGGCTAATTATGCCCTCAGGGATACAATATTCTTCACTGTAAAGTACAGTCAGAAGCTACAGGGCCGATCGGGGAAATGGAAAATACTTCAAAGTTGTAATACATCAAAAACACGTCAGCCATAAGAAGCTGCACTCGCGGCAATGAACTGACATACAGCGTATTAAGAAAACTACATTGGCCATAAAAGAAAATCCTCATTTAATTCCATAATAGATGGAGCTGGTCAAAAGGCCATTTGGAAGTATTAACTGTGAAACAGCAGCAGCAAGAGAAAAATTAAATATTGGGCTCTGACACTGAAATATCACAAAGAGAAAGGAGTGTTACACGTATATAAAGTCTTTGCGTTTAATACCAACATTTTTGCTCAGAAAAAGTCTGGGGAGAACCAGACAGTATGATGTCGATGTTCAGGATTACGTATACATAAATTTTGTAGATCATTAAGAATAGCTATAAGGGAGTCAAATAGAAACAGTATGTTTGGATGCACGGACAGCAGCACCTATGAGCTAAAAATCTGTTTTCATTCATAGTTATAGAAAAAAAAATATAGAGGCTTATAATACAAAAGCAAATATAGTTGTTTATGCATAACTTCAAATAGGTAAAAAGACTCCTAATGACTGTAGTAAGCTTTTGGCCTACAAAGTCTACATTTTTACAATTCAATGGGCATTCTTCTGTAAAACTACACAAAAGCAACTTCAGTCACAACTACTAAGGTAATTATTAGGAACACCATTAAATATGATTTTGAAAGGTCAGAATAAAATGAAGGAAAATAAAATTCTAGAATTTTCATTTGTTTTCTAGTAAAATAGAAGCAGATGACCCAGTCACTCTAAGAATTAAGACATACCAAGTTTTATTAAAATACTTAGCTGTAGAACTGAGTCTTGGAGGTCAACATTACACTAGTGTATATTCAGTTACTGTTAGTAGAAGAAACACCTGTTTAAAGCTAATAAGTAAATAATAGTAATTAATAACTGTAAAATATCAACCTTATATTAATTAAGGCTTCCAGGAAATCAAACAGAAGTAGAACACAAAAAATCTAAGCAAATTATGCTGATCTGCATGTCATATCTAACCTCCTGAGCAGCAGATGATAAAAGTGCAGAAAAGAACTACACAGCATGTTAAGAGTATCATAAAACAATGATGTACTAACCTGGTATGCTCTGTTTATTTGGTTAGCTGCCCAGCTGGCATATTTCATATTATCTTTTTTCATTTTTGCACTTGCTTTTGGATTGGAAGCAATATGGCTGGCAGACTAGGAATACAAAAATAAAAACAGCGTAACTATAAAATACATGTGCATGAAATAAACTGAAAGCATTCAGCACCTTTGCATTCAGAGCCCCATGCACAGTCATAGAGGAAAAGGAGAAAAAATAAAAACAGTTACTGGTAAGCAGCATCCAATTAAGAATTAGCTAAACTTTTCAAACAATTGTTTGTTCTAATTAAACTCAACGAGACTTCATTTCAGTTGTGTACCAAGTTAGGAACCAAACCTGGACACAATCAGTTAATCCAATTTGCTTTTCCTAAAGTGAGAGTTATAAACAATTTGTTACCAGAGATGATATAAAATACATCACTTGTGTGCCCAACCTGCCATTAAAAACATGACATTTTCCCCTGTGGCATCGGGAAACACATTTTAAAAGCAGGTAATACTCTATACATAAACTATGCCCATCTTCACCTGAAAAAATAAAATAGATTACTTAGGAACTGAACTCGTCTTGAAGACTTTTCCACTAACATAAATAAATCCACTTCACAATGAATCATTGCTACTCCCTCGCAGAGCATCTTTCTGAGTGCAAAAGTACTTGAAGGCAAAGAACCACAGAACCCAACTCTCACCCATCAGTGAAGAAGCTCCAGAGAAGATTTGAAAAAGGAGCATGGAAGCAAACACTCAGGAACACGTTCTCTGCAGCCATGCCCACATGAAATGAATTTGTGATCTAGTACTGGGTCAGGGTCCTAACCATCATTCTTTCTGGCTTCCTGAATTGAATGAAGTACTGTCCAGTTTCCTCTGCAGATACAGCTGAAAGCCTTTGTGGAGAATCTACCAGGATTGTGGACGTTCTTTGGGGACTACAAACACTGGGTATGTCTGTCAAACACAAAAGCAGGAGCCACAGCAAAACCAGATCCCAAAGCCTGGAAACAGCATTACAAAGAAATTAGGTGCCAAAGGGTAGATAGAGAAGCTGTGATGGCAAGCTGTGCTTGCAAAAACCACCTAGTGAAACGTGACAGCAGCCAGCTGAGAAAAACTGAAGACCTGAAACAGCATGTAAATGCATTTTTATATGCATTTGCAGTAATGAGCTTACACTATGTAAATCAGGGTTTATGCATATGACTTTCAGGCACTGCCAAAACAAAAAGTTTCTCAAATGCTTGGGTCGTTTTAGCTCAAGGCTACCAGCCAGATCATCATAGACAACAGGCTCTGAATCTACTTTACAGACTGAAAATAACAGGCAGGACGTAAGATCTGACAGGGGACAAGCCAAGATTGGTCACAAAAAAAAAACCCCAGGCCTGTTCCAGAGTCAATGCAGAAGTCTATGTATACACACCTTAGAAATCAGTTTAGGGTAATAAACAGATTTTCTACAAAACTTACTCTTGTAAAGCTAAGTGACCTAAGGAGCAGCAAAGAGCCAGTCTTTTCTCCTTGAACATACAATCGCCAACCCAAGAATCTCTGCAGATGAGCTAAGAAGATTAGGTCCAAGTCTCTCAGTCTTAAAGGTGATGCCCAACAAGTCCTTGAAAGCAAGCTCCTATTTCGTGGTGTTTATAGAAGCCCCAAAGTTACCTGCCTGATGTGTCCCTGTAAACTGCCCCCCTGCTCCCAAGGGACAAAAGGGTGGCCTAGAATTTAAAAAATAAAATAAAATAAAATGTGGAACCTTTCTGGTTTCACCCCTAAAAAGATCATTTAAAAAATCTAAAGGAAGATCTTCAGCAGAGGTCTCAGTATCTTTTGAGAAACTGAAGAACCGGTGCCAGTACATGCTACTGTAGGCCACACTCAAGCCCACAACACGGTGCAAGCTAAATACTCATTTGGAAATTGAAAGCAGAAAGTTGTATTTAGGAATTGGAGGGGGGAAAAACACAAATTAAAAAAACCAGTCTGGTTAAAATAAAAAAATAAAAAAGGAAAGAAAAAAAAGCAGCCATCATACTGTTCTGGGACTCTTCAGCAGTTCACCATCCTGTAGAGAGGAATACGACCTTAAATCCTATTTCAAGAAGTTACCTTCATGTGCCAATAATTATAATTCTTTGGAAAACATGGGCAAGACTTAAAGTTTAAGAGCACTTCAAGTAAGGAGTACTTACTGGCATAAAATTGTCCATACTCAGTATTTTAAAACTCTCAATAATCTGAGCTAGTAAGTTAAACCAAAAGGAAAAAAAATGAGCAAACGGTAAAGGATAATATACGTGCATAAAAACATACTCAAAATGATAACACGAAAAATATATAATCATGCTTACCATGTAAAGTCCAAACAAAGCTCTCATGTTTCTGTTGTTAAGCTTCAGTGCTTGTGCAAAATACTTTCTTGATAGCTCAAGGTTTTCAAGCCCCCCTTGAGTGTATTTAACCTGTAAAAATTGTAAGCTCCTGAAACTTGCACGTGTCATTCATACCTCAGGCATTCACTCTTGAAGCAAAGATATTATGAAACTTCACTTCAGATTTGTTTCACGTGATATTTCAAACCAGGTGAGTCCTACCAAATGCTGGCTTGGGAGAAATCTGAGCTCTTTTCAATATAAAAATTTTAAAATATTTAACTATAGGAGGAAAAAAAGCCAGCATTAATTTCATTAATCTATTGCTACAAGAATAAAAAGTGATTATTTTGCACCTATACATACTTACAACCTTGGGATAGTCTCTTAAGAAAATTAACACAAACTTTAAAGCTAAATTCTGACCGCTATAAATCCAAACTAACTCTATATTCCTTCAGCACAGCATTACACCAGTGCACAAAACAACACAATGCCTTTCATTATCTATTCGACTGCAAAATAGCGCACGAAGTTGAGAAGATTACTCCGTTGTCTTTCTAGTCATTTTGCCTGTTATTATATCAACAAAAAGAGGAATAAATACCAGACGACATGCTTCACAGTCTTTCTACCAGAAAGCTATTTAGCTATTTTTTTTAATGTTGACCCCATTTTATCCAAATTAACAAAATAAATTAAATGCATTCTAAGCAGTTAACAGTATAATTTAGGAAAAAAAAATATATATTTGAAAAAAGAGTGCAAATGACTAAAAACTTTGAGCTAAAACTTCTAAGGGCCCTCTCTCGTTTTGCCCAAAAGAGCCCGCCCTAGGGGCTCTTTCAGGCAAAATTTCCTATGTGGATTCCAAGATCTGGCTCCACAATAACAGGCAATATACCATTACCTCCTAGGCAGCATTGTTGTGGAAAAGTTTAACTTCTCATGCATTTAATTTGAAAAGTGCATAAACACTTCAACAAAAATATCTCATTTAAAATGAATTTTTATCTTCAATAATTCCTGCCCTTACTCTTATATTTAGCTTAGTCACACTGAGTAAGAAAACACAGTTTTCTTAACACGTTAAGTTCTATAAGATGTTAACATTCTCTGTGTACTCTCTTAAATCTCCTAGGGAAAAACTAGAGAAAACATTTTTATGCCATTTTCACCACTTCAGTAACATAGGAACAGAATCTGTATTCAAACATAATTGATTTTTCTGAAAATACTTACTTCAGCATATTGCTGACAGTATAAGTGGTTGTGTGGATTAGTCATCATAAGCTCCTCTAAGCAGAAGGCTGCCTTTGCATAGCTGAGGAACACAAAAAACAGCGACAAAATGAAACAGACTATACGGTTCTTTGCTTCAGTTTCTTTACTTCACAATAAAAGAAGTCTTGCTTTTCCCCCTATAACTTCACGTGATTCACAATTAAGAAAAATGTGCTACTTCTAAATGATGTTTGAAATCTCAAGTTACTATTTTTACATCATAGATAGTGAAAAATGTACAAAATTTAATAGTCTAGGTACATATGGAACAGCTCATGGAAAGCATTCAATATACTAATTTCTTATTAGTAAGTGCCATTTCTGACCAACAAGAGTGAGGAGTAGAAACAGGCCTTAGGTTTTACAAGACATTTGAACTCAGATTGTAAAACAGTTCTTTTTTTTCTACAAGAAAATTCAGCTACCTGAGGACTCGCAAACCAAGCTACAGACCAGAGCACTTACACTGTCACCTTTACCTGCTCACAGTCAACCACAGACGCGACATCAAAAAACCACACTAAGAAGAGGTCTAAATATCAAACAGTCCAAATGGGCAACAACTTACCATTGCAAAAGAAAAGGCTAGTACTTGTTCTTTAAATGAAAGCTTTCAGAAAGAATTAAGTCAATCTAAAAATGTAGGCTAATTTAATTATAAAAATCTTAACTTCATAATAAGTTTCCTGCAGAATTTGCATCTTCTACAGATATGTGACAGCACTGTTGCAGAGAGTTTACTGGATAGGATTCCAAAACTCAGAGACGCAATGTTTATAATGACAGCATGGGTAGATACTTAAGATCAGAGTAAAAGCAATTCAGCAATTATGAGACAGTATCAAACCATATAATCTATAAAATCTTATTTCTTAAAATGAACATACCGTGTTTTTCCCCTGCGTACGTTATGATAGTTGCATATGTATTTCAAATACTAATCTGGAGATAAAAGGAGAGCCACCGCATTCTCCAAAAGCAGAAGCCACAGTCCTCATTATGAAACAGAGCATACAATTGAGGACTCCATAAACCTTGTACATCTAAGTGTGTTTATGAACAACGGTAACAGGATGGTGATTTCACCAGCCAGAATAAATCTGTGGCACTGATAAAGCAAGTAAGCTGATGAATTGTTTCTTTTTTTAAAGTTTAACTTTTAGTTACTTTTTAGCCAAGATTCCAATTTGTTCCCCAAGATTTAGCCAAGATTCCATTTTTTCCATGAAAATAATAACAATGATGTTCATAAAAGTACAGTGAGCACAGTCAATTTTTTCAATGAACTGGAGAAATTCTACATATTATTTTATAGGAATTACAGACTAAGCAAAAGTAATTTCTTTCTCAGGTTTTATTACATAATTTTGTAACAAAGATTACAGCAAAAAAACTCCAAACAACCCAGTAGTGGAATATGGATGTTTGCACCACTGTATCACTCATTTTTGTACCACCAGATCTGAAAAATTTAAGTATCTTTCTAACCACTTTAAAAAAAAAAGCTATTTTCTTGGAAAAGTGGCAGGTGAATTTCCCAAAACAACTGGAAATACGGATATCAAAATTCTAGATTACTCCTTAAGTCAGCATTTCAAAGAGTTCAATAATTATTTTCTTTGAGAATGGGGTGGAAGGAGAGGTGATGGGGGAACAATTTTTTCATCACAGTGAGAAGGGCTGTTTCTTCCTTGAGAACGATTCTTTTACTACTCTCTAGAAAGGAAGGAAACAATGTGATATAATTCAGGCTGGGCTGAAGAACTAAAGAAGGGGGAAAAAAAAGATACGCCTTTGGGTGGAGGTTAGAATTAATGCTGTGATATTAGAAAACTTGCACTAGGGCTTTGAGCTAATCCTCTCACACCAGGATTTCCTCCTGTCACTATAGCAATTAAAAAAAGCTAACAAAAACATTAAATATCCAATAAGCAAGTTACTACAACATTCAGCATTCTTGATTGCATTGGGTTTTGTACCCAGGCGACCAAATGCCTCTAACATTGGATCTGTTTTGTTGTTTTTTTTCTTTAAAGGTTACTAAAAGTTCTTGCAGAGGCTAAAAGAAAATCAGAATATCGGTTGCCGTGATCAACTCATTTTAGAAGTACAGAATTTAAAATCTACAACTAGTAAACAACATCACTTGAACAAGAAATTATCGGAAATAAGTGCTGCTACACTCAAACCACTTCTTTTAAAACACCGGATTTAAAAAAAATATTGAAACATACAGCTAATTAAGTAAACCGTTTCTGTTTAAAATCAAATGCCTTCTTAAAGCATTTGGTAGTCAAATAAGGCTGGTAATTATTTGCTATTGATGCTTGTTGTATTGGAAATGAGACAACATACTTTCTAACACTAGCCCTTCAAGAAAAAAATCACTGAGGTCTTTGACTTACACAGAGTAGGTTTCAATTTAACCATTTTTCTGTGGACTTAGCAAACAACTTACTCATGTTCATTGATGTAAAGTTCTGCAAGTTCATGCCAAGCTTCTTGGTCTCCAACAAATCTGTATAGAGAAGACAAGAGAGAGAAATAGGAAACAAAGAAAGAATGTGCAAGGGATTCTGTAAATGACCAGCATGTAAGCAAAAGCGTAAATCAAATGCAAATTCCATTTTAATTAAAAAGATTTATCAGAATAGCAAAACACAATCCGTATTCTTGTAAGACACTCACTGTTCCAGATACTCATTCAGCTCTCGGATGGCCTCAAGATTTTTCCCCTGGGCTTTTCGAATGGCAATCTTACGCTTTCTTGCTGCCTATGGGTTGACATTAATAAAGGATTAGGGTCTCATAATTCCCTGGGTTTTTGTAAAGAAAGCAATTTGACTGTGCAAATTATTATCTCAATACCAGTGGAATTCCACTGCAGAGCAACTGCTAGGTTGAAGTTTATAAACATACCCTATGACATCCCACTGAGAGATTGAAAACTTCTTCTTGCAATCGCATTATGTATGCTTTTCTTTGGAGGCACAAACTGTATGCATTATTTCATTCAAATAAACGACTGTCCAGATTCTGATAATTACAAAACAGCAGGGGATGCTAATCTCCAGCCATTCCAAAGACCCCCACCTTGTCATTCACAAGATCCATGACTTTAGACGAGAGATGGTGACAGAGTCTCACAGAATCTCACACATGCATCTTGGCTGCCACTGTAAAATATGGCTCTCGGCCATTTTTAAAGATTCTTGTTGGAGTTCTAAATGCCATCTTTAATTAATGTTGAATACACACCAATTTTATAAACAAGTTTCTCATCATTCTTGGAGTACAAAGTAGGCTCTTCAACGTGACGGGAATACAATGGCAATTGGCAAAACTGAGCACTACTTTAATATGTGAGTGGCAAACGCATTTCAACATAAACAATATAAAAATGAGTTATAAGAATTACAATGTATTTGAATTTTGAACTCCATAAAAGTTGTTACAGACCACCAGGAGAAAAGATACACAAGAATTTTAATAGTTGATTATTCTGTACTTCAACCCAACATTCCAGTTTCTGAAGTATGTTGGTTACAGTTCTCTCAAAGCAGTTTTCAGCCCTCCAGGAGCTGTGAATCAAGACACACTTGAGGTGTAATTCAAAACAACGGACGTCCTCCCAGCAGTCTGACAGAGTTTGGAGCAAACAGAACTACACCTGAGCCAGCCTGAAAGTCATCAGATCAGGAATCTGACGGAATGAAAGTAAAACCAAATTCCAGCGTAACATGCCTCAAAGAACAAATGCCGTCAGCCTCCTGCCTTGCCTATAATCCCCGTTCTCCTGGGTGATCACAACTGCTGTCATCAGACACGAGAAGACAGACAGTCTGGTGTGCGTGACGGGTCTGCCCGTACTCACACACTTTTCCAGTAATGAAGTCCCACTGCTTATTCCCCTCGTCCCATTTCATATCTTATAAAGAGGTTATACAGTCGGGTATCACCTTACGGAAGCCTTGACAGCACGGGAACGGACAACTCTTCAACAAAATCTTAAATGACTTTAATCTTTGAATTTAAGATAGCTCTGAAATTAGTTTCTTCATGATGTACCTTCCTAAGACCACAGCCACGTATACCCCAAAAGAGTTCTTGTATTTTTACAGTATTTTGAACATAACTATTCTCGTTGCACTAGATGATTTGAAAGGTCCATTCTTTTCAACCTTTTCCATTCCATTCCAACCTATGCAATTCTATAATTCTATAAATAATTTCTTATCCTTTGTTCATCATCTGAACAAATTTTTTGCTTCTGGAAGAAGACAAAAATGTAGCATTTAAGTAAACTAATTCAAGCTACCACAACCGCACAGCTAGAAGGGCTTTTAACGCTAACTGTAGGTTTATTCATTCCTTGGAGTTCATCCCCTTCACCTCCCGCACAAACATATAATCGATGAAAATTCAGTGAAAATGACTCAAGCAAGGAGAAAATATTTCACTCTTCCGCTCAAACGCAAGGCACAGGCAGAAAGAAAATTTATCAGAATGATCAAGAGACAAACTAGGACACAGGCAGGGTGGTGGGTTTACCCACAGTCATTTTGTTTCCCACTGCTGCTTTGTCAAACTGCAGCCTGTGAAGTTACATTCATCATTCTGCTTTTACTGGGAGACGTTTGGCTAAAAGCCATAACTGACTCTGGAAACGTTAACTGCTGACCACATTTATCACTGTAACAATAATACACACTGTTTATTTTATTTCTGAGGTTTTAAAATAAAGATAACAGTGTAATTAAACTTATTTTTTTGAGTATAAAAAGAATAATCCCACATGCTTATCAATATTGCTACTATTACTAAACAGAAAAACAAAACAACACAACCCCAAAACCACTGCTCTCTATCAAATTTTATGAAGAGCTCTCAAAGCATTTTGTAAAGCAGGTCACTACCCTTGCTATTGTGGGAACACCAGGGCAGCGTTAAAACTTGCTGCCGAAGGGTGATATTACCCACAGCCCAGTGACCTGCCCTCTGAGCCCCAAACGTGAAAGAAGGGAGAGTGCAAATAACAGCGAGCACAGGCAAAGGAGCACATCACGCAGTTACAGCTTACGAAGACAGAAGGGGTTTTGCAGGTGATGGGCTATCTACTTTAAAATGTAGCTTTTGGATTAAAAATTCAGCTGTTATTTTCAAAACTTAAAGAAAAAAAAAAAGAGACTGAACTGATCAAAAATAAACTTCTTGAGAACTGAAATAATCTGTTTAATATACAAAATCAAGCAATGCATCTGACAACTTAATTTGCAATGGCAAACAGGAACAGAAGTCACCCTCCTTTTTCATTTCTAATGCGACTTCTTCAGTCGCATGCAAGTCCTGCAAACCGTCCGAAAACACATTTCCTCCATGGTTGCTTTATTTCTTAACCACAGCACTCCCAAACAACATAAATCACTGTAACCTCAAGACATGAATTTATGAAAAGCTGCAACTATTTCTAGTCACAAATATAAGTTGATGTTTACCTTTAACAAGCACATCATCTAATGCAATCAAATGAGGATAAAAGGATTAGACAATTATAACATGTTCTGATGGTAGCACTTCGGAATAAAATTAGTTACATATACATTTGACAAGATTTATTTACTTCTAAACTGCAGCAAATCCCACAATATTTCTTCAAAATTACACTTTTTCTTTCTTATTTGAGAAAAGTAAAATTTAAAACCTCCTTTTTTATCCACCTTCCTTGCCACCAGAAAGAAAGCAGCATCTGGGCATCTGCACTCTCTTCACCCTCAAATAGACCTTCAAAACACAGGGATAAGTCAGTTTATTTACAGAGAACTCTTAGTTTACAAAAAAGAGGTTCAGACACTCAAAACAGTGCTGACATTCAAAGGATGAACAAAATGTTGCATAGTAGCACAGAATTTTTGAAAGTCTCTTTAAGACCACTGGGAAGAAGTCAATCATGATGTAGGGTGGGGGTTTTTTAAGTAATTACTACCTTTTTACAATCTCATAAGTAAAATTACAACGCACATATTCCGAATGCATTGCCAAGAGACATAGACATAGGTGTTCAGTAGATCTGAAGTATTCAGATCTGTGATTCCTGGGAGTGATAAAGCAGTCTAAAAAATAAAGAAATTTAAACAATTAAAACAATCCGTATTCAAAGACTACTCTCTGATCTGACTTTCTAACTCTTCTTTGAATCACAAAGACTATCAGTTAGGTTGCTGTTTTTTTAAAACACACTGAAATTCAATATGACACCGGTAGTCAATGATGTAAGAAAAAATACACATGAAAAGGCCTGCACTGAAACCAGAACATGGGCCATTTTGTGTGCTGTAAACTTCTAATTCTTATTCTGATTTATATTGTCCCTGAGCCTCTGTCTAGCTCTCTGTGTGCATCAGCTTCCTCTGCAGTGAGCTGGGGCTCGCACTCGGTACGCTTACCGAGCATCCTGAGGAAAGTGGCATAACTAACATCAATTTACACGCATTGCATCAATTTTTCTTTATTTCCATCAAATTAAACAAAATTTTTTAATGCACAGAACCACTGCCGACACTAACAACCACTTTACCAGACAAAACCTAGTTATTTTATAAGGAAAGGCAGACTCTCACCAATTCTAGAAAAGCTTTACCTAGCATTCACTTCATACATCTGATATATTACCTGCCTTACTATTAGCTGACATAAGAAAACCAGGCCACTTCATATGTTTTATTACATTTCAGGGCTTTGTTTAGTAAAAATCTCACATTTCAAAGTATAAGCTTATTTTTATGGGACCTACTGCAAGATACTAAAAAACTGCAGAATGCAGAGTACAAATCTGTTCAATCGTTAATTTCAAGTTCACTAAGAATAGTCATGAGAAATCTATTTTTAACTACAAGATTTGAGACTATTTTGAAATCTGTGAAGCATACGAAAATAGTTGTGATAATTCTATTAACCAAGATAGAAAAGTAAGGTTCAAGAGTCACACATTCCAGCCCTTCGCGTCACAACAGTAAGATTTTTAAGAACAAGCCTGATGCAAAAGCAAACTCAATCTCCTTTCTCCTTCGACCTGAAATTAGAAGGAAAAGACAAAAAGTTCAGTGCCGCAACAAGATCTGCTGTGTTTTGACCATGCAGAACCTAGGACACAGAATTCCCCCTATCAATTTTCCAGAGTTTAAAACAAAACACGGGAATAGTTATTGGCAGATTCTGTAAATCCAGCATTCTTAATGTAAAGATATATGCCATCAAAAGAAACAGTTATACTGTAATCAGTATCATATGGACTGAGGTACTTCGGTATGTCACATAACACATACTGAACAGCGGAGCTTTCCAACCTATTTCTTTTAAAGACCAATGATCCCCAATCTGGCACAAGAACTAATCCTCCACTTGTCATGATTATTTTTAATTAGCATTAAGTAGACTCAAAGTGAAGTGAGGATTTGAACATTTATCAACTTCTGCATTTGATTTGTAAAACATTCCAAGAAGAGAGTCTTAAGATCGTTCAAAATTTCATGGTTGCAAAGCAAGTAGTAGTAGTAGAATTTTCAGGGACTGACACCTCTAAGAAAGGAACAATTTTGTATCTGTATAATTCTTGCAGCATTAAATGAACTGTATTTTGCATCTTAAAATTAAATTCTTTTTTTTAAAATTTGGTTTTATCAAGGACTTAACATTTCAGAAAATGTACATTTGGTCTAAGAGTTTGACACATTAAAATAATTTCCTTCAAACTGCAATACGCAAATCAAAACAGAAGTGTAACCAACTAGAGCAAAAATAAAGGGAAGGAATTACAGAGACATCAAAAAATACCACATAATCTGAACACAAGCACAATAACCAATGTACTCTTACCAGACTTTTTTTCCATGGGAAAGACATAGAAAACCATGGAAGACAGTTAAATTGGGCCAAATCTTACGAATTAATCTATGTAGGCACAGAGCTGCTGAGTTGAAGCTGCTACTTTAGGGACAATGTCAAAGCGTAAGTAACAATGGTGAACTTAACTTTTTACAGGGTTCTAGAGAGAATCCAATAAACAATAGCCCATAAAGTCTAACACCAGCACACAGCAAATTGGTAATAGCTATAAAAGCTAAAAAGCTAAAGCCTGGAATCGGAAAACGTGAAAAATGCTATATACCAAAGAAGAGTAAGAACAGCTTACACAGAGGAAAGCAGGGCTTCCCAGATCCACTGGAGTTCTTCAAAGGAGTCACTAAGAATGTGGATGAATAAAGATCCATTTAAAAGTCAACTTTGACTTCCAAAATAATTTCAAGAAGATCTCTCACTCTGAAGCCAAAAGCTCTGAAGAAAACTAAGCTGCCACAGGGTAAGAGGGGAAGGTCTTCACATGGATAAATAAATTAGCCAAGAGATATAAAATAGAGGAGAAAAGAGTTCCTGTCTACCAGTGAGTTTTCTGCACCAAGAATATCAGTCACCTGTACTGTAAAAACTACTGCTCAGCATCTTCATAACTGATCTAATAAGGGAATTAACAGTGATGTGCTAAAATTAATTGATGATAATGAGTTATTTACGTATAAAGGAAAAAAGTAAACTGCAAACAATAACATTCACACCAGTGAATGTCAGTATGATAAAAGAGCCCTTGAAATTTAATCTAGATAAAGGGCTGCATATAGGGTAAAACAATACTAATTTAATGTATACAGCAAAGAACTCTGAATTTGCTCAGTATGGAAGGAGAGGGTGGAGTTGTAATAAACAGTTCCATAAAATGTCAGTCCAATGTTCAGAAAAGGCCTTAAAAAACAAACCAAAATGAACAACACTGTGATGTTGGAATTATCAGAAAAGAATACAGAACAGAACGCGTCAGTGGCATCATTTTGCCATGGTATAATTCCATAATGTTCCTGCATTTTTAATATTGACTGCAGTTCTGTCCTCTTCTTCCTCATCCAAATACAGGAAAAAAACCAAACAAAATAGCAGCAGGGTTTCATGGCACAGAACGGCAACAAAAACTGCTAGACAGATTAGGACTTCTGAGCTTAGAGGGAAGAAAAATGCAAAAGAACCCTAAAATCATAAGCAAGAATAAAGTGAACAGAACACAACTGTTGACTAACAGATGAATTAGGGGTATCAAATAAAATCGATACATTGAAAGTTTGGAAAAAAAAAGAAAAATGAGGAGAGATTTGCCCAATCCATGAATAAATGATGAAATTTCAGTTCTGAAAGATGTTTTAGACACATGCAACCAAATTTATACAAATTCAAAAAGCAGTTAAAAAAAAAAATCAATGCAAAAATTTCATTAAGAGCTATCAAAAACAGTTACCACTTCTGGCACAGGAAAACCGTAGCATGAAGATGAATAGACCAGAGCATACTGTACAATTGCCTTGTTCTTCAACACTTCTCCCAGTATCTGCTATTGGCCACTGTCAGAAACAGGACAAGTAAAATGGACTTTTGGCATGACTCCAGCATAGCTGTTCTTATGTTCTCAAATACTTAATTTCAAGGGACAAAATCTCCCCCAACATTTGGAAGTGCTAAATTCACAAAAGTAACACATGGGAAAAATGCCGAAATGCACTCTGCTCTCTCACTTCACTGATCATGATTCAACAAGAAGCAAAAACAACCTAGAAAAGGTAAATGATGCTCTAACTGTCAGAAGAAGAAAACATTCTTTTAGGATCCACTGAGTGCATCCCCAGCTTAATCACCCATCCTCCTTGGGACTATCTGAAGCAGCAGCTGCAGCTCTTCACACCTCTCACCAACTCCATCCTGTACCAGACAACGCCAAGCTATCTTTTTCAATTCCCTTTAAAACTACCACCATACAAACTTCAGTTTAGGACTAGCTGTGTCTTTCCTGGCAGTGCCAGCAATGTATTTCGTGAAATACGGACACATCATCTCAAAAAATTTCCTCTGTTAGTAGACACTTTATTTGGTGAGCAATTTTCCTTTTTGAAACTTAAAGCGTCCTGTAGATACATGTACAAATCTGCAAGAAGTTAACGGAAGGTCTCCTGTCTGTTCAAAATGAATCCACAGCTACTGCAGGAGTTTTAAAGAACCATCACTGTTCAGATGATAAATAGATACGCAATGCTCACACTTAGCGCTTGTTATTCTTACCTCATTTGGCAGAGATAAGAAACGGAGAAAAGCTGCGTATACAATCAAGATGGTAGTAATACACAATGATAGAAAGAGATGCTAGGAAGAATGAAACTCAGATATTCATGATATATAATTGCTGCCTATTTACATGATGCTAAGTACTAAAATTTTGCTCTGAATTTTTCTAGTATCTGGATCCCCATATGTCTTCAACCACCTCCTGTGTCTTTTCTGAAACATGTCCAGCTTGGCTAGAAAAAGAATCTCAAAATAGTATGGGAAAGTGTAACTTCATATGGCCATGTTGTTGACCATACATTTGTTCCTGCCCACTCCCATAAACAACAGAATTCCTAGTGAAGTATTTCACGAACCCTGAAAGACAACAGCTTCACCCAGAACACAATCTTGTTCTGAAAATTCTATTTTTAATTCTTAGTTGACACAATTATATTATCAGACCCATGAAGTTAATGAGATTATTCACATGCCCTAAGCTAAGCAAGCATATACTGTGTCTTCTTGTATTAAAAGCTTAGTTGAAAAAGTGGCAAGAAAAACAGGAGAATTATCATCCCAATAAAGACATCAGATTTTCTGTATATTAGAATTAAGGCAGAACTTTGTGCCTTATCTCACTTTCCCCTGGTGTTGACCAGGTGCTCTGCAATCTTCTTGATGGTTGAGTTGGCGAATGAGGAGAAGCTGCAGGTGCACTAGGATGCTAGTGGAGTGGGTTAGACACCAACCTGTCTTGAACACACGAACTCGATTTCCTTTCTCATCGTCAATCTTCTTTGCGCTCCTGGACAGGCCACCTCGAGAAGGGCCCAACCAACAAAAATATTTAGCTATCTAATTAAAACAGATGGGCCTACATTCAAATTGCTCCCTAAAAGCAGAATCTTTGCCAGGGTAAAATAATGCAAAAAGGCATTCAACTTAATCTGGTACAGACATGTACAGATAGTTTAAAAATTCCTCATTTAATATTCATTGCAGAATTGAAATCAATAACAAAATGAGAGTGCTATCTGCCTGCTTAGAAACTGAGTCCTAAATAATTCTGCAGAGCCAGACTTTCATCTGCTCTCCACATGCAAAATGTCAGTACTGTTTCATCTCACACGGTTGCTGTGGGACAAACACCATTCAAGGTGCTACTTCCATTTGTAAGGTTCTTATGTGGGAGCCCCATTCCCAGAAATGAGGACTTACATATCAAGTAGAAAATATGGATGTATCAATTCCATGCAAATTTCCTACTAAATTCTACACAAGCAATCCATCCAATGGATAATAAACCCCAATGTAGTATCCAGACCACTGATAAAGATACTGGGAACACTGTGAAGACCAACTTCAGATTTAAAAATGCCTAGAGTTTGAACGTGGCATTACATTTCATACTACAAAATTATATCAAAGTTTAACCATTGTATTATCTGAATTTACAAAGGATACCGCTAAACAATAACTACTTACTTCAAAAGACTACCGGTCATTTTAAGAGTGTGGAGATTCTGGCATTTTTCAAGTAGCATGGTTGAGCATTCAGCCTTCTCTCCAGAAGGTATGAAGTGTACCTGGGTTTTCTTTAGTGAAAGAACAGAAACTCCATCTTGCAGAACCACAAGTTTGGTTACTTGCAGCATTCAAATGGTATGTGCCATCACTATTAGAGCTAAAACAGCTACTGACAGAACTAATACACACCAGGTATTACAGGGAATAAGAGACATTTCAACAGTAGGTCTCAAAGGTATTTAGTGACAGCAGAAAATACAGTGCCCCAAGGCAAAACGTGTTTTTTTTTAATTATTTCTTTTTAGGGGAAGAAAAAAAAAGTGCCAAAGACTTAAATGTTAATACAAATCCCTCCGTTCTGATCTCCTACCTACCCTTCAAGCCATCTGTTCCCGTACACCTGACCTGACCTCTCTCCTTTTAACTACCACCTAACCTTTCATTATCTGTCCCTCTGTCTTTTGGTCCTCACAGTTCTGCCTCCCTTCTCCTTTCACTCAGTTCCTTCTGGATGGTTTTGTCCTTCTCCTGCTCATCACTTGGTTGCAAGAAGCAAGGAGCCTCCCTACGTTCTGCCCCTTTCCCACAGCCCTACAGCCATGAGAAGCAATTGCAAGGAAGCCTTGCTTAGTCTCTGTAGCCTGGGATAGATCACGCTCAATAGAAATGGGATTTTAAGAAGATGTATTTAATAAAAATTCCAGCAGAGTCTACTGAGAACATGAAGTGGAAGATTTTCAAATGCTTGTAGCTTAGCCAGTTTGGGTGTTTTTCTCATAGTATAATAAAAGCTGCTTTCTACCAAGAGCTCTTTTCCTGTTGGTATCCAACATTTCCCTCCA
This sequence comes from Rissa tridactyla, assembly GCF_028500815.1. Taxonomy (NCBI): domain Eukaryota; kingdom Metazoa; phylum Chordata; class Aves; order Charadriiformes; family Laridae; genus Rissa; species Rissa tridactyla. The sequence continues at coordinate 20,201,693 of NC_071467.1, forward strand.
AAGTGGAGCAGGATGAGGATTTCTCAATGAAATACACTAACAGCAAAAACAAACAAAAAAAGTCCTTTGCACCAGCCTTGCTAAAAAAAACAACGCCCCTCTTATTTTGTTCTGAGGAACAGACTAAGCATTTTATCTGAAGATTTACAAACAGCTCAGCCACTGTTCAGCACCAGTATAGAATCATAGAATCAGATTTTCAATTGGATACTACATTTTAATTAATAAGAAAGGCCCTACAACGGAAAATGTTATGCAGCTTTAATAACAGAATAATCTGCCAGCTACAGCTCTAATAAGCCTTCATTTCAACCAAAATGGACAAGAATGGAAAAGGTTCCCATTCTCATCCTATTAAAATACACACAAATTGTGCTTTTCACAGGAGTCACATTTCATTCATTAATGTTAAACTCTTTAGAAACAGGACAGACTCTTACTCAATGTCCACATGGCTTTGCAAAATGAAACACGATCTCTGAAGTGACAACATTAACATTGCTCCACTGTCAAATGAGTCATCTTTTTTAGCAAGTAAGCTCAGAGTGAGGTAAGACATTGAGATGGTCATCTTTTAAAAACATACTACTTTGAATTGTATCCAAAGAAATTAAATAAAATAATTACTGTTATCATAATTTTAGAGTTTTGCATGCAACAAAACCTCATCTGAAAGTGTAAATGTCCATTACATAATACGAATTCAAAGTTTACTTTTCATAATGGAAAAGTCTGCTAGGTGTCTAAAATAAGTAAGTTTTTGAAAACGCTTTTTCCATGCTTCTATTTGAAACTGTCAGTCGATGCAAAGTATGATTTTACATGATTCGTGTGAACAAATGTCTGTGTTTCACTTACAGCACGTTGCCAAAACGTTTAATGTATATAAGCAACTCCATGTGTCAGCAGACCAGAAGAAATCGCTATAAGGTTAGGTGAGTGCCAAGACAAACTCAGCAACAGTTTCTTTTTTAAAATCTTGAAATATTTATTTTCCTACAGCAGCCACATGTGTGCATGGAAATAATTAACAGGTAAAAGACACAAAGAAATCTGCACATGACAATTTATCAAAACTTTCTATTTAACTTTTACTCTTCGCATGCAAGGCTTAGCCAACCTATTCCATAGCAATAAAGCAAGGAACCTTTGCTTTGCATTTAATGCTCCTGTTCTCAGATCCTAAGAAATCCAATAGATCATGCAGCTGTTCTAATATTTACATCTTATGCTTCTAAATATTACCATTTTATGGATCTTTATGATTTTGTTAAGGAGGAAATCCAAATTAGGTAATAGTCATGAGTATTACTTATTTAAATATATCATTTTGTTTTATAAAACTGTCTAACAAACCACTCAGATGACGTGAACCATGTTGAGGCAGCTGAAGGGTAGAACTGCCAAAAATGTGCACTTCAAAGATCTATGATCCACAGAGGTCATTGTAATATGGTGCTCCATTTTCCACTGGTTTCAGCAAAAGGTCATAAAATGTGCACCTAGGTGATCTATTCTTGCGGTTTCCATCTTGCTTCAGCTTGACTCTGAAGACTTGGTGCCTCTGAAGCTCTTTGGGCCATACACTGAAATCCATCAACATTTACAGCAGACAGCTACACACCCTGTGCTCAAACTTCAACTCAAAACCACTACAGACTTTCAAAGGACAACTGCAGATCCCCTACAGTTGTCTCACAGAACGTAGTTCAAGTAGCACTGCTCTAGGGAGAGCGAAAAATAACAGTGAAGAGTTGAACTAGTTCTTCTTGCCCTTGCACAAAAAATATGAGTTCTATCACTCCTAAAAGACACAGCCTTTAACCTACCACTGTTGGCCGAGTGCTGAACAGAGTATTAATGTTTTCAGATGCGTTACCTCAAAAATAATTTTCTGGTTTGGTGGCTTTGGGTGTTTTTTGGCTGTTGGGTTTTTATAATTTGTTTTGTAGGGGTTCTTTAATGGTTTACTTAGTTTAAGTGATGGTACTTTATCTATATCCAGCTCTGGCATACCCTAGTTACCCTCAGTTATCTGTGTTTCTGTGGGTTTTCCCCTCCTGAATAGTAGAACACATCAAATAAGCTGACCGAAGAAAGGTAGAGGTTCAAAACACAGCAAGGAAAGTTTACATGAGACTGACAAAACATCCACAATAACCCAAGTATTATATTTACATAGAAGTTTACCCAATAAAGAGAACCAGTTCCTCGAAACCAAGTAACACAGACAAACGTATATCCTCCATACACCATACCAGGCAATGATTAATAATAATTAACTGACTTTGCAACATGAGATATAAAAACTTGAGACTCCATAGTTTCTTTGTATTTCCAGGTTTATCGTTGTGGAAAAAAAAAATGCATGAAAATATATTGCTACAAATTTCCCTAGACTTTCATTTTGGCATCTAATAGCTCAAGATGGCTTACACAAGTATTCAAAAAATGCTTAAAAGAAAAGTACAGCCTGTCTCAGATTTTGTTTTATATGACTGGCAAGCTTCGTAGCATTTTGATTCAAAAGTTAGTAAATCGTCCCAGACAATAAATCAAAATAACTGTTATTCAAGCACTACCTGAGTGTATTCATTCATACTTAATCTTTGAGTAAGATTAATCATTAGGAAGACAGAAGACACATGGCAGACTATATTGGTCCTTTAAATACTGAATATTCAGGGCAAATAGAAAAGCTGAAAGGCCCAATCTAAACCCCACTAAGACGGATGGAAAGGTTGCTAGTTATAATCCTGTCTTCTAAATTCAGCGTTTAAGTAGGTATTGCAACACACCTCATCGTGAAACGAATCTCATTTGTTCTAATGAGGGTAACATAGGTTATTATACCAGGAAACTAAAGGAAACAAATACAGGAATACAGACACACGTTTTTCCACAGTGAAACACACGTTATCACAATTTCAAACAACAAACCACTGCAGTTCAGAAAAATGTTTTAAACTTACTGTGTTAGTTGAATCTTCTTGTAGAATTCTATCATATAACTGGATAGCATCATCATACCTGTTCAAAGAAATCATTCACATTTATTTCTGTAAGACAAAACTCCTGAGTTTTTTGACTGTCCTTGCAATATTTAATAACTGTCCTGCACTTTTTATACTGAATATATTTAAGCAAACTATATTCATACAAAATTGTCTTGAGTGAGTGCTAAATATGAACAGCAGTATTTTATGTTACCAAGTTGAAAAAATACATGGTAATTGCTTCATGGAATACTGTTTCAGCAGCAACTTATACATTTTACAACCAATTTCTTACTCTCATATCTGTTCTCTTTTTCTGTACCCAGCAGGTCAAATCATCACATACCAACTCTCCCAAGAAACAGAAACCCCAAAATTTGAAAGGCCATCCAAAATAATGACTTTTCACTTCATTCTTGTTATTTAAAACTCCATGGAAGTTTCTTCTGTTACAATTTCATAAAGCATAAGCAGCCACACATGGTAAACTGGAGGGATTCACGCAGGAGTCCACCCTAGGCGGGGTGAAGAAAAATGTTTTCTGCCATCACTACGTAGGTTTTATTAATTAATTCTGGTATTTGAAGTATGCTCAAATCAGGTTACTCTAGCTGCTATAAATGCTTTATACCTTCTGGGAAGTAGATTTGTATGTTCAGCCAGCTGTGTGATGAACCCAAACTGGGCAAATGAAATAATTCAATTCAAAATACATTTGATTATACAGCTGTTGCGCTATCCCCACATAACCAGGTGTGTCTTCATGCACAGCTTGCCAAGTAGTTTTTGAGAGCTACTGTTGATTAATTTTGATGCTACACATCCCCTTCTCACTTTGGACACCCGTTTACGTACTCTCACTGCTTCCTAAGCACTGCTGAGATTTGCATGGCTCCGCCGTCCAGTCCAGTTACCATAAGGTATGAGAACACATGTGAAAAGCAGCACAAAAGCAGAAAACGAGTAGAAGGTGACTGCTACAGACGTGTTATAAAATGCTGTATTCATGTTCCCTGTTTGTTGCTACTTTATCCAACGTATTTTACAAGACTGAACATGATAGCCACAATCCCAGCTTTATGGGATGAACTTCCAGAATACTATTCTTTTGATTAGCCAGCATCTACAGAGATGTCTCCATCTACAGGGATGCTCCTAGCTGTTTCCTCTTCCTGCTGGGGAAGGCAGGATCTTAACTCCTGGAAGTCACTCAGAATTTAACAAGAAGCTCACTTCTTCAACTGAACATGTGATCCCTCCAGCCAAAGTCTCCCTAGGGTCTCCAGAGCATGGCTTACAGGACCTGCAGATGGGTTCCTGTTCAAAACAACCCAGAACTGAAGCCTCTTTTTCTTCTCTGACTTTTGGAGAAAATCTATGAAGATGAAACCTCAGTTTTTGTTAATTCCTCTCTCTTCTGATACTCCAATCTCAAGGATCTAACCTGACAGAGACATTTTGCCAAGAATTTTTACGAGCACTTTCCACAAAACTGTGGCTCAATCTCACTTCATTGCTGAAACAATACATAACATTTGTGCAGCAGTCATCTCCCACAAAGATCTGTTCCCATGCAATAACATCTTCAATGTAGTCACATAAGCCTGAATAGAATTATGATCTTTTGCGGTTGTGGACAGGTTTTGGGAAGGGGGGAAAATCTGCTGCCATTCTCTCATTGGCTTCCTATCCTATATCAAATGAAGACAGAAGGACAGCTAGGTTTAATGGAAATTCTTCATGAATGCATATTTGATATAAAGTGAGTGTGAAATGTGGCACATCTAGTTGCCCTGAGACTGCTCCTGTAGTTGCGGAGTCAGCCCAGTTATCCACTCTTTTTGATCCAAGCAATGGATGTTCATTGGCAGGTCATATCAAGTAACATTTTCAAAGTTCATTTTGCAAGAATGTAATGGGTGAAGAACACCTGCCAAATAAATAAATTAAAAGAAAAATCCTTTAGGGTTTTACTTCTAATTCTTTTAGAATCATAGAATCATAGAATTGCTGAGGTTGGAAGGGACCTTTAAGATCATTGAGTCCAACCTTCAACCTACCCTGACAAAAGCCACTTCTAAACCATGTCCCTAAGTGCCCCATCTACCCTTTTTTTAAACACCTCCAGGGATGGTGAATCCACCACCTCCCTGGGCAGCCTATTCCAATGTTTAATAACCCTTTCAGTGAAAAAATGTTTCCTAATATCCAATCTAAACCTCCCCTGACATAACTTGAACTCGTTTCCTCTCGTCCTATCACTTGTCACCAGGGAGAAGAGGTCAGCCCCCATCTCCCTACAACCTCCTTTCAGGTAGTTGTAGAGGGTGATAAGGTCTCCCCTCAGCCTCCTCTTCTCCAAGCTAAACAACCCCAGCTCCCTCAGTCATTCTTCATAAGGTTTGTCCTCCAGACCCCTCACCAGCTTTGTAGCCCTTCTCTGGACACGCTCCAACACCTCAATGTCCCTCTTGTAGTGAGGGGCCCAAAACTGAACGCAGTACTCGAGGTGGGGCCTCACCAGTGCCAAGTACAGGGGGATGATCACTTCCCTAGTCCGGCTCACCACACTATTCCTGATACAGGCTAGGATGCTGTTGGCCTTCTTGGCCGCCTGGGCACACTGCTGGCTCATATTCAGCCGGCTGTCAACCAGCACCCCCAGGTCCTTTTCTGCCGGGCTGCTTTTGAGCCACTCTGTATCAAGATGGCCCAAAGGCTCCAAACCTCACCAACTCTGGATGCAAAACATGGCATGGGACCGATCTGCAAGCATTCAAAGGCACTGGAAGCTGGAGGTCCTTCTCAACACCCAAGAGAAGTGCTTTAGAACAGAATGTTGATATCAAGGATATATCCAAAGGAAAAAGGTGGACAATAAAGGTCAACATAAAGCCCTAAGGTCATTCATCTTGGAAAGCTGTAAGGTTTTAAGCTGTTCATTATTTTAATAATTCCTGTTAACCTTAGTATGTTATAACCCTTCTGTAGGATATTTCGAAAAGGTCAGTCTGATTTTTAAGTTCTGCCATTCTATTCCATGTTTTTTTGAGTTGTTTCTATAACAAACTATAAATTTAACCCTTATTAAGTTCTACTGGATTTATCCACACTCAGAAAACTGGGGAAAAGAGCTACGTCCCGCAATAATTAGGAGCTTAGGAGAACAATGAAAGCAAAAAACTGCTGGCACTGTTTTTCATATGCTGCTCTAGCTCTGTGAGACAAAATGTAAACCTCACAGACTTCACCAGAAAAGTGCCTAGTGTTTTATTGTATAATGATTTATGCTGTCCTGTAAGAAATTTTTTTTAATCTATGAAGTCTGATGGAAAGATTGCAAAAATGCAACACCGCACAGTACATGTAAAAATGCAATAAAAATGTCTAAACATTATAATACGATCCTGCACACTATTATTTTCTATAAACCGCCCAGCATTGCTTTGCCATGTTTTTATAATGCCTGAATGCCTTTTTGAGATATAGCATGCACTTTTCCAGACAGAAAGTACAATTTTTAAATTCAGGTTTTACCTTTCCATAGCTTCAAATCTCATTCCAGTTAATCGTTTAACTCTGTGGCTCCCAGGGAACTGCCGCCTTAGTTCCTGAAGGCAAAACTATACAAATAAAACCAAAAATACTGTTGTTAATACAATTACCTACACAGAAGCTGGAAGAAAAAAAAAAAAAGTCTTTGGCTGATGGAGTCAACAACCTGAAACAGCACTTCTGAGTAAAAGCAAATATCAAATTTTGATATAAGCAATAAAATGCATTGATAAAGAGAAGCTCAGAAACAGAAACTTTGATAGAAAACTAATTCTAAGAAATATCTTCCATACAGGTCATTAGATCGTCAGGCCTTCTTGGAAATAGTTATTTGTCTAGGAAATTAAACTCACCTACTAAAACACTTCTGATACTATTAAAACTTGAAGTCTACTTAGTTGCCTCATAAGAACACAAGACAGTAAAAAAAACAAAATAAAGATGGTAAGAGCTTATGTGATACTTCTTTAATAAATGGATATCTCACAATGGAACAAACTATGTTAATACTATGCTCTATGTTTATTTTTAAAATAAAACTTTGAAATCCAAAGAAAATGTTTGTCACTGGCTTGGGCTGAGCCTGCTGGCAGAAGAGGCATAGCTTCTAACTCCTGAAATCAATGAGACACCTGGACTAGATAAAAGGAATTCATCACAGGCAGATTTCTCTGGATTAGCAAAAAAGGACGTTTGGTAGAGGGACTGAGTCACAACTTCCCCAGAGCAAACTAACTCTAACCATATCATGAATGCGGCTAGATAGCATTGCAAAGTTTGTAGCTGACTCATTACGGTGGGAGGCAGGACAGTCCCCAGGCTCTCAAAAAGACCAGTGGTTTGAATCGCATTAAAAGCTTCACACAGAACCCTCCTTTTCCAGGCATTTATTCATACAACACAGCTTATAAACTTGTTTTTCAGGCCTAAGGTTCTAGCAGAGAATATCTACATAATCTGTTCCACCTCATCACATCCACTGCTCAAAGGAAAACTACAGAAGCAAATCAGTAAAAATTAGTAGGTTCCCTCTCTGTTTCTGTAGATAAAGAGGTTGCTAGAGCACAGCAAAGAGAAATATTAATCTCTCTCGCAGATGTAAAAAATAGAGAAGGAAGAGAGAAAGGAAACTGTAACTAAAGCAGAAATGTTAAGCACAGACTATTTTCATCATGATCACCTTAGTTTCCAATGAACCAAGATCTCAATGGCAAAAATTTCACATAGCAAGACTGGTTTAGTACAGAACAGTTTACTGGCACTTTGAGTGATGTCTAGGCGAACTGCTGCTGCTCTGGACAACAAACTGTCATAAATTAATAAATGTCATACATGTACTTAGCAGCATGCTACATGATGTCTGAACTAACCTGTGTACATTCTTAAGAGACAGGAAAACTTATATAAAACTTCAAAAAAGTAGTTTCACTCCAGCTTTTACAATACAATCAATCTAGATTTTAAAAAGAACATTTGCAGGCAATAAATCCACCCCATGGCCCAGTGATCTGGGAATCCCAAAGGACAGTGATTTTCAGCATAAAAACACGCGCTGCTTTTCTCCAGTAGAATTCTGAATGTCAAATATTGGAACATTTGCAATAATACTAAACTCCACAATCTGCAGATGGACTTTTACATCCAGAAAAACCCCATCGGTGATATAAAAGAGTTGATGAAATAGCACTCAAGTGCAGAAGTACTACAAGATCAGAATTGTTCACATTAGATCTGATGACACTATTATTATTAAACCAAATACAGCAGCCACAAGTCCAAAATAAACTCCTGTAGAGTAAGACATCAGACACAATAAAGTGACATGAAAAGCTGTGAGACAGTCACGAACAACTCAGTGCAACACTTTTGAACACAAAAGTGCATGAATAAACTCAACTAGCTATATCTTCAAAAGGTTCCGGGCTCGGCAGCACTGAATGTCCTGTTTTTAAACGTAACCTGTAATCCCCATAATCAATTAAGTTACTGAGGACTGGTCTGCACTATATCAATAATCTACTGTTGAGATTCTCTCAGAAAGCAATTACAATGGTAAATCTCATTTGTATGTGAAACTTTAATTTGCAGTTAATTTGCTTTCTAATCACATCAGTTTTTAATTTTAAATGTCTGACAAAGACAAAGAAATATAAACCTGGACTTCAGCATGTAAAGCTGCAAGGGCCTGCCAAGAGTAGGTCATTTCACTAAAACACGCGTGTGGCAGAACCGGTTGACTGCAGCAGGGACATGCCTTACGCACAGCCTTTTTGTGCAGGACAGAGGACAACAGCAATAAAAAGAGGAAAGAAAAACAAAAGTCAGATAAACAACTCTGAAAACCATCCCAGCCTCCTCATTTGGAGCAGATGAGACCTATCCCCTTAAGCAAAATGCATCACAGCTGTCAAAAGCTCACTGTTAAAACACAGAAGTTCCAAAGCTGTTTGTCTGCTTTGGGACTACAGCTGTAGCAAAAAGCCACATACAACATTGACTTGTTTGAAGTAACTACTTCTTTATTATAAGTCCACCAAATTTAAAAAAATAAAAAAACAACTAAGTTTCCCTTTAAGCTTTTAACTTTCTTTCTGAGCTTCATTATAAAATGTTGTACTCCCTCATCTCAAGCAATATTCCTTAGAGGGCACAGAAACTGCAATTTAAAATCCTTGCCAGGCTTAGTAAAAATAAATAGCGTTTCACAACTGATCTTTCAACACTGGCTCCCTCAACAATTTTGGGAAAGTCTTCCTAAAAAGACCCTGAAATTAAAGACCAAAATTGTTTTAGATATACATCAGAAAAGAGAAATATATTTAATCAGTAAGTCTATTTGGTTTTGTTCAAAGACATAGCTATACTACAACAGTATTTTCTTCTGAGGAACAAAAGACAGGGAAGTTCAGGGGGTTCACGACAAGTTCAGCACGTTGCGCTGTATTTTCCAGTGTACTCCTTTTTACCATATACATATGGGATGCAAGATAAACTTGTCAAGTTCTGCCTACTTTCAAATTGCCCTTTTACCACCTACATCCTCTGGTCTGACCCCTTGTATATCACACACCATTAAGTTTCACCCAAATGACATCACATGAAGCTCAAAGACTTTATGGGACATTTTGCCATCTGACAGAGAACAAGGCACTGGAAGAGTAATCTCTATGAAAGACCTGGACTCCTGAAAATATCTTTCTTTTTATTTAGAATGAGCTCAAGCTTGCTGGTTTTCAGGGCACAAGACAAGCTCATGGGTTTTTTTCCCCAGCGTTCTGTGAAGAAGGGATGAAATTATTAAAATCTGCCTGCAAAACACACTTTTCCCTTCTTCAGTTGCTGCCTTTAAAAGATTAGCTAAGATTGGTTGGGGGGTTTTTTTGTTTGTTTTGGTGTTTTTCCATTTTGAATCTAGTGAACAGGGGTTACGGTTCTAAATAAAACTCATTTTATCTAAATTGTTATCTGTATAATTCAAATAAATTTGCATACAAATTGACTAAACCCAGATATCCATTAACAATATTTTTATCAAGCATCACTGAATAATTTGGATTGCAAGGGACCTTTGGAGGTTGCCTGCTCCCAATCCCCACTGAAAACAGAACCAGCTTCCAAGTGAGTGCAGGGCCATATCCCAATCCATTTCTGAGCATCTCCAATGGAGATTCCACAGCTTCTCTGTGCCACTTGTCCTGATTAGAATTTCCTTCGTTGCAGCTTATGTCTGTCTCCCTTGTTTTTTTCTGCACATCTACAAAAATCTGCCTCCACCTTCTTTGTACCTTCCCATTAGTACATGTTCAAATATAGCAATAAAATCTCTTCTTAGCTTTCTCAAAACTTAACAAACCCAGATCTCTCAGCCTTTCCGTATACATTATGCAGTCCAGTTCCTTATTCATCTTGAAGACTCGCTCCAGTATGTCAATGGCTTTCTTTGATGATAGCCAACATGACATATAATACATTATGCATGACAGGACATTTTACCTCAAAACATTCAAAAAACCAATATGATTTGAGAGTTTTTCAATAAACAAACACTCTCTGTACAATTTGGCAACTTCAATATTATTCTTGACATTTAGCCCATACCAGAGTAGCTGTAAATATTTTCATGGCTATTGGAAGAGACATGATCTGTCTAAACAAAAGTCACACATTAGAGAAGGTGGGTGGAGGTGGTTTCTTCCCAGCAGTGCATTTCTTGATAGATATTCTACAAGTCCAAGCTATGGAGTACAGAATACCCTATAAATGTCCAAAGAACTATCTGGAAGAGATACCAAGGAAGAAAACTTAAGGTTTGAGGTAAACTTGAACACTTACCAATGCCAAATCATCTCGACTGCAGTCCAGAGCAGCAATCATCACCTGTTCATATATTATCCAAACTAGACACAAAAGAGACATTAAATGCAGATAATTGATTTTTTTTAAGATAATGGGAAACACCTACAATGTAAATAAGATTAATGAATTCTGTCTGCATATTTTTCCCCTTCTACTCCTGTGGATCACTACTGAAACAGGGACATTTTAAGAAACTGCTGGAATTAATTAAAAACGCATTTAAGCAATTTTATTGCTTTTAGTAACAAAGTACCTTTTGACATCTTGAAACGTAAAAAAAGCTCTAATTCTCTGCTTTTCCTAAGATTATAGCTTCAGTCTTCTAAACAGATCCCCACTTGGGCTTGCTCTCTGATCAGACCTGGAGAACAGCCATTTAGGCTGGAAAAAAACCCAAATTTCCCTTAACCGTATCACTGCTGAAGTCCTACAAATGTTGCCTTCTTCCTGGATTTGAACAATATCTCTCAATCAAACAGATTACAGTATTCCTGTTCTAGCCCTACTGAGGTCTTGAACGTAAAGAACTTAACGGTCTAGCTACACAAGCTGCAGAGAAGAGAGGTTATAGCAGAGGGAAACATGTAATGCGAGTATTAGAAGTACAAAGTGTTTTGAACTCATGTAAATCCAATCAGGTGCACCCAAAATTTCATAGAACTGAAACAGAAGCAAATGTCTCCCAAAATAAAAATATAAAATCATAATAAAAAAATAAAAATAACAAAGGCCCTCTTACTTTTAAAAATAGTTTCTATGATACAAATTTCCAATATTTTTTAAAGAAATCACTATTTTTTCCTAAGTATACAAGAGAAGAGAAACAGGCATTAATTTGCCTGTAACCTCTCTTCCCCATTGGAACTATTTTTAAGCCATATATTCTATTTTTATTATATAACATATACATTTTTTCCATGAATGTAAAAATACATACATAGATACGGACAAAACACAGGTAACATATACCTATGAATTAAATTATGTACTATGTTTTTAAAAAAAATTCTGAACACAAGAAGAAGATACTTTGATAGTTTATGAAATTGCTCTCCCTGTTCAATCAAACCTCTACTTTGATACTCTAACTCTAGCACATGTTAGTGTCAGATATTAGGTAAGAGAACACTTGTAAGAGAATCAAGTATCCAGTCCAGACTTATGACTTTTTCTAATCTGTACTAGGGCTTTCTTGTTCAAGCTTAAAAAAGACCCCCAAAAACGCCAAAGGTCTTATTTCTCCACTTTGAAGTCCAACGCTACAGCTTTGGATACTGATTGTCCATAAAAAAATCCCAACTTTTCATTAAAATTATGGTGTGGATAATAGTATCCCCACCCCTTAGACTGAATATTCAACAAGTTATTTTTATTTTAAAAACACTAATAATATTTTTTGTTCTCCAATTACACTGGATGTCTTCTGCTTGAGGAGGCAAGTTACAAAGATACCAAATAATCTACCCCATTGCATTCACTATGTTCCCTTCTATATGCATTCTGAAATTAGCCATTGTAATATTCAGGTATTTTCTGAAAACACACAAAGCAACAAGACTAACACCCATCATATACAACTCATTCACCTTCTGTCACTACCCATGAAAGAATTCTAGGTCTACTATATGTGTTTGGGGGGGGGGGTTTGGTGGTTGTTTTTTGTTTGGTTGGTTTTAAAACCATATATAGTTGCCATTCTGATACCACTTTTAAAAATAAAAATTAAACAGGATGGAAATATGTAAATAAATTTCAGATTCTTCTGTGCTGTTGCTAAGAACCTCAGGAACATTGCAGCTAATTTATCTAATGAATCCTGAATGCCAAGTTTATGAAAGAATAAAACGCATAAATCTTGAAAATGACAACACTGAAAAAAAGAAAGGAATGACTCAGCCTGTATTACTGAGAACAACATTTCAGAAAGGCATCAGTAAGATGTGAGAGGAGTATTAAGCTGCTCAACAATTTCTTACTAAAATATAGTTCTCAAATTACTAGCAACATGGTAAAAGAAAGTAAAATCAAGGTTAGTTCTCAAAGTTCTTCTGAAGTAGAGGGAACCTAAGACAACTATCTTGCAGGTGGGTGAATTAAGCCTGCGCATGCAGGCTAAATCCAAGCACGTTCCTCACAGTTACAGTGCAAGACCCCCTCATGGTGCAGTATCTGCTTCAGGCACTGAATCTCCAAGCGCCCGTCATGACTCACTGCTGCGCATATCAATATACAATACTTTGGGTAGATTATCCATGTATTTATATCCAAAAAAGTACAACATCTGCAGTGGCTGAGTTCCATAAAATGGAAAGAACTCCAGAAGAAAACTACAGCTCAGAGGGTACAAGACTGAACCAGAGCAGAGCATCGATATAAAACAAATCCTATCTGCAGGACCCCAAAGCCAATACTGAAAGATTCCTCACCTGACTACACCTGACAAGAAAGGGAGGCAAAGTCTCTTTCTGAATTTAATTTCTGGATTTTCTGGATTTGAATTCCTGGAACACTGTATGAAATTAGGTATTTGAAATTAAAGTTAACTTACTAAACTAACTGAACAAAGTTAATCGTATGCAATACTGTAACTTTTATTAGTAAATACAATGTACTGCTGTGGCTGCTAAAATCCACTTGTGAGTATGTAACACCAGTTAATAAAATGAAAGAACTACAAGAAAAATGTATTAAAGGATGTCTATATTAAATTACCTGAATTATAAAAAAGGGAAAAAGAAAGAAGAATAAGCATTAAAATAAAAACCTGTTTGAGATTAATATGTAAACCTATACAATCTTGCTAGCATTTTGTTATACTTTGTTTTATTTTATGATTATAGTAAAGAGTGCTATTGTATTGTGACACTTTTCTAAACAATCCTCTTTTAGTATGAAATGTTACATCCAACATTTTGCCTACTGAAATTAGTATAAGGTAGTTAAAATGTCCTGAAAATAATGATTTCATAAATAGTGTAAACTTAAGACTTACCTTCAACTATAATATCACAAATGTAATGTTGATAATAAAACCAGCCTGAATATTAATTTCTGCAGTGTGTATGACTTGATTAAGGAATAGCTTTCTCTGTTACAAAAAGCTATTTTTCAATTTTTGTTGCAGTGCTGAAGAACAGAAAATCAGTCAAATGACAGCTAGGTAAAAGTTTCAAGCTAAGTTTTCACTTAATGGTCTAACTACTAATCAAGCAAACTAACAGTTCTAGTAAGTAATTTTTCCACTGCAGCCCATATTTGTGAAAGAAATAAAATCTAGGAATTCTGTCAGCCTATTAGACTAATATATATTTCATCAACATCAGCAGATACAGAAAGGCAACACAGAAGTATAAAATAGAGGCTGAAAAGAGAAAACAAAATCAGATAATGGAAGTTTTAAAAATAATGATTGTTTACTTACTGTCATCTCCAAGTTTAGATGCGTATTCATTAATTAACTCTTCTCCAACATCCACTATCTGTTCACTGTTTCGGTAGTTTTCTTCCCTCCATTTCCTCATTTTGTCACGCATATCTGGGGGCAAAGAAGAGAAAAAAAATAAAGAAAATATTGAGATTTCCAGATATTAAGGGAATTTGAATTTTATTTTCAGAAAATATGCATATGAAGAATGGGTTTAGGGAACAATAGATCTAAAAATCTAGGATTTTTGTTTTAAGAGTACATTTGGTATAAATCAGATCTCCAAGAGAGCAGGCTTTAATTCATAAAGTCAGCTGGAGAGCACTACCTAGCCTAGGTTTTATTTATCCTCTAGATCAGGAAATTGCTAAGAATGTGATCTTATATACACATATACATTTATATACATGTAGATGTTCCATATACAAGAACAAATTTTGAGAAAACTTATGGAAAATAGTTTTCATTAATAGATAGTGGATTTACTAATACAAAGGAACCATGACAACTGTTGCAAATATTTTTTTTAATCTTTACACCATCTGGAAAAACAACAATAGATCTAAACACTGACAGGTTTTCTTGCACTTCTAAATGCATAGTTAACATAACCGGCAGTAAAAATTAAGCACCGAACTTTCCTCCATCTACCTGAAGAGATCTTGGATAGCTCATAAGACTCTTATTGTGCTACATTTTGTATTTTGAAATTCAACCAAAACCACTAGAGGGTTATATTTCATATGCATGGGTAAAGTTAAATGGTTCTAGACACATGATGCCCCTTGGAAATTCAAAGTTAAACAGCAAGAATGTGAGCGAACACAAACATTCACAAAAGCTGACAAGCTAAACCCATAAAAATAAATAAGCTGTCTGATTTCTACCTACTCATTTACTTGGAAATTATCAATGCCTCCATTGCAGTGTGATTCCACACAGAACAGTATCTGAATTATGTATAACAGAACGCACTTCTACCATTCGTCACCCAAGTAGTGCATTTACAGTAACGGAAAAAAAACTGCAGGACAGAGAACAGTATATCAGCTGATGACCAAAAAACAAGTAAAAATAAATGTTCTCATTCAAGTGAATCTACGAAGAGGCTCATTAGTTTTAGAAATACTGACTTTTAAGCAAGAGGCAGAAAAAAGAAAATGCTAAAAACTGCAGTAAAACTTACGCAAGGCTTTTTACAATGTTGTCAAACTTAATGAGTTTTTTACTACGAAAGCTATCAAAAGAGTCAGCCAGTAATAATTTAAGTCTTGGAGGCAAATCTACGTACAGCACATAATACAAGTCTGGCCAATGGCAATCAAGGATTTGGGGAAAAAAAAAAAAAAGTTAGAGAAATCTCTAGTTTTAATTACAATCACTCCTGTCATGTATATAGGCTGGTCCAGAGCAACTGATAGATTTGGTTTAGTCTTAGATTCTCTCAAATTAGCAAGCTTTGCACATATAAATCAAAACATTACAAGTTCAAAGGAGCAGACACACTTGCCACAATGTTTGTTATTCCCTAAAAATATGCAAGCAGTCTACAGGAAGCCAAAGGAAATAACCCGTGTTTTATTTTTGTGTCTGTTAAGGCGTCAGTTAATTTGGCCTGAGCAACCTGATATGAAGTAATCCTTTCATAATTACTTATACCTTGATTGTTTAGTTGGATCATAGTTTTCAAGTCCTTGATATCTAAAAGCACCTGACGAAATGAAGGAAGTTACCCCTATTAGTAGAGACATAGATTGTGTACCCCAAAATGATCCCTTGACACGTAACAGCTACTACCACCAGCAGTCACTCAGGGACGCCATAACCATTACATTTCTAGAGCTCATTTCATAGAATTGTCTAGGTTGGAAGGAACCTTTAAGATCATGGAGTCCAACCATTAGCCTAACACTGACAAAACCACCACTAAATCATGTCCCTCAGCACCACGTCTACTCGTCTTTTAAATACCTCCAGGGATGGTGATTACATCACTTCCCTGGGCAGCCTGTTCCAATGTTTGATAACTCTTTCGGTGAAGAAATTTTTCCTAATATCCAATCTAAACCTCCCCTGGTGCAACCGACCTCCCATTTGTATATTGTTCTTCTGTTACAGACACCAAATCTTCTACCACACCTCAGCTCTACCCACCCTCACCTTACAAAATATGAATCAAACCAAAAAAAACACCAATCCACCAGTTCAACAAGCTCACCTAAACGCAGAGGGAGTGTGATGGCCTGGTTACTGCTCCCTGCAGGTCTCTAGACCCCTTATTCTCACCCTGACACCTGTCCAGTACTCAGCAGGTACAGGCAGAGCTCTGGGTGCTGTGGATGCTGCCTTGAACCCTAACAACTCGGCTTTCAGAGTGGCCCCAACAAAAACTGGAGCATCTCACCTTTGCCTGTGTAATCCCATAAATCCAGAGTAAACCAATCTGTCCCTTTGATTACAACTAAAAATTAGGAATACCTAAAAGTAAGCAAACACCGCATGGAACACAACAGAAACATCACACTGACATTTAATTGCACACAGATTACGATAGAGACAAAATGTTAAGACTGTTTTCTATCTCCTAGGCTCTTTCCATACAAAGTAAATGTGAATTCAGTTTCTAAGGCATAGGAAGGAAACAATTTTGTCATCTAAAGTGAACTCTAAGAACTAGAGACAGTAAAGATAGATGTGTTCGCTTTTAAAATTCATTTGTGATTTTCTTTGTTATATATGATGTTCCCCAATACATATATTTGCAGGAAAATGGCCTCGGATGTACAGAATATTAAATTTCACCTTATAAAGCATTTTATGACATTTTCAAAACTCACAAATAATTCCTTGAAAAAACTCTTGCACAAGCATGTAACAAAAACTCATAGTATGCCACTACTTAAGCAGCAATACTAATTTAATGATCCATAAAACTTAAGTAATTTAAGCAACAGTCATCATGAGCTATTCCAACTCTTCCAAAATATTCTTTGCACTTGTTTTCAATTTATATTAAAAGAAATCTACTTAAGAGAATATGCCATCCTTGGCCTTTTTTTGGTTTTGATATCCAGTGAAGAAGCATTATTGACCAGAACAAGAATTGCCATGACAGCATCCAAAGATCTCCAGAAAGCCTGTCTATAATTAGCCAAAAGTCACTGCTTCATTTCAGCTGGGTTTGAGATGTTAGCACTACTATGCTTCTGTGCAAGGTAGCGAAAGAAAAGAAAACCTGGTTTATTTTGTCCAATTCTGACAGTATGTCAGACAAGCTTTCTGTGAAAGACAATGGTCATTTTACTAGTTCCTGACTATCATGACTCCTTCTCATTTGAAGATCACGCTAATTCTGCACACGCAAGCTAACCTGCGTGCTACAAAACCTGCTCCTAAAGTGAAGTTATATAGGTGTGGTTTTTTTTTCCCCCCCTTAAATGTTTCCACTCACGGGCCAAATCAGTGTATCACTGAAACCATGTTAAATATTTATGAACAGCCTCCATAAAGTTCTACAGGGCTTAAGAGGTTCCACATCGCCAGTTGTGACTGACGTGCTGAACTACTACATCACTACTACTAGAAGAAGGACATGGACCTGTTGGAGCGGGTCCAGAGGAGGGCCACGAAGATTATCAGAGGACTGGAACACTTTGCCTATGAAGACAGGCTGAGAGAGCTGGGGTTGTTCAGTCTGGAGAAGAGAAGGCTCCAGGGAGACCTTACAGGGGCCTTCCAGTACCTGAAGGGGGCCTATAAGAAAGCTGGGGAGAGGCTGTTTGCAAGGGCAGGTAGCGACAGGAGGAGGGGCAATGGTTTTAAACTAGAGCAGGGTAGGTTTAGATTAGACATTAGCATTAGGAAGAAATTCTTTACAATGAGGGTGGTGAGACACTGGAGCAGGTTGCCCAGAGAGGTGGTGGAGGCCCCATTCCTGGAGACATTCAAGGCCAGGCTGGATGAGGCTCTGAGCAACCTGATCTAGTTGAAGATGTCCCTGCTTACTGCAGGGGGGTTGGACTAGATGGTCCCTTCTAACCCAACACATTCTATGATCCTACGATCACGCTTCTTTGCCAAACTTGCAATTCTTGGCTCCCTGTCACTCCACATAGTTTCTAATTCCTGTAAATACAAAGGAAGCAGAAAAGACAATAACATTTTTTACAGGATAATTAGCAACAGTGGCAAAAAAAAGGAGGAACATATCACCTTAGTCTCAAATAAGAAAGCCGTAAAATATATGATGCATATCCACAGATAAGCATTTCTTTTAATACAACAGCACCCTGAAGCCATGTTTGGATCATCTAAGTCCACTGATCAAGATCCTGAAGTTAAATTAGAGGTTTTCCTGCTCCACTGGTTTAAAAATACACTTTAAAGCTCAAGACACAGCTGCAGACAAAGTAAAGAAAGAAAAAATAAAGACAACATCTGCAAGAGTGGAAATCAGAGTTATTTTCACTTGTGTTTCCTTCCACCTGTGCAATGCATTTACCTAACGTACAATCGTTAAACTCCCACCTTTGTCCTAAAGAACCTGAGTCAAAAGCGAAGCAAGGTACAAACTGGATTTTCATCTGTCTCAAGTTATTCTTCTTCCCTGACCTCCAATCACACTTTCACCTTTGAGCAACATGTAAGTAAAAAGCATCTTGTTTAGAAAGAACTGAGTATAAAAAGGACATTTTTCAGATTAATACCAACCATACACCTAGTTTCATAGAAATTAAGTGTTTTAGACAAATTCAAGGTAAGCTACATTCAATCTCTAGAGCTGTATTCAAGCTCTGCTGCTGAGATCACCCCACTCATGAAAAGCCTCATCGCAACAGGGATTTGTTAGAGCACACATGGAGTAAAGAGAAGAGCTGCCTTCTCCAAGAAGTGCCTTTGTACAGTCTGTCGCAGGAATCTGTTTGGTTTTATTCTACTTTGTATCTCTTACAATAGAAGAAAAATACATATAATTTTTCAAATGTGTGCTTCTGAAGCGCACACAGATGCTTGTACCAAGGCAGAGCTTCAAGGTTTTCCCTTACAGTCCAAGTCTTTCATTTGGATGTAAACTGGAAAATACCAGCTTAGAAACTGATAGGACAAAACTCCCCAACTACTGCCCAAAATTTTCTTATTCAGCATACCCATATGCAAAACTATGTACCTAGCATAATTCCACAAACGTCAATCAAAATTATTGGAAGGAAAATATGGAGGCTATTGAGAGGTGGGCCCATATGAACCTCATGAAATTCAACAAGGCCAAGTACAATGTCCTGCACCTGGGTCATGGCAATCTCAAGCACAAATACAGGCTGGGGGGGAGAATGGACTGAGAGTAGCCCTGAGGAGAAGGCCTTGGAGGTGTTGGTTGAGAAGCTCAACACGAGCCGGTAATGTGCACTCGCAGCCCAGAAAGCCAACCACATCCTGGGCTGAATCAAAAGAAGCGTGGCCAGCAGGTCAAGGGAGGTGATTCTGCCCCTCTGCTCTGCTCTGGTGAGACCCCACCTGGAGTACTGCGTCCAGCTCTCAGGACCCCAACATAAGAAGGACATGGACCTGCTGGAGTGAGTCCTGAGGAGTGCCACGAAGATGATGAGAGAGCTGGAGCACTTCTACTATGAGGGAGAGAAGGCTGAGAGAGTTGGGGTTGTTCAGCCTGGAGAACGCTCTGGGGAGACCTTATAGCGGCCTTCGAGTACTTCAAGGGGACCTATGGGAAAGGTGGCACCGGCGGGAAGACCGCGGACGGCACCGGCGCCTGGGGAGGGCACGCCGGCAGGGAGCCTCACACCGGGGCGGGCACCGGGGCCTCTCCGCTCTCCGGGCGGCGACCAGCCGGCGGCAGAGGGTAACCGCGGCTCGCCAACTCCGCCCCGCTTGTGCTGGGCCACCCGCAGCCCGAGGGGCCCCAACCGCCGGCCCCTCGCCCCGGCCCCGCCAGGGCACCACTGCCGCCGGCCTGCCCCGTACCCGCCGCCCACGCCCTGCGCCCGGAGGTCGGTCGTGGCAGCGGCGTTACCTTCCCAAGTCACGTCGTACATCTCCGACACCTTCGCCATCTTGGCGGCCGCCCCCGTGACGCGCCACCGTGACGCCGCGGGCCGTCATTGGCGGGGAAGGAGAGCGGGAGGGCGGTGTCCCGCGGCGGGGCCCGCCCGGCGCTGCGGCCCGGCGGCGCCCGGGGCCGGCCCTCAGCGGCGGGGCCAGCAGGAGTCGGCCCGCCCGGCTGGAGGCGGGCCCCGGAGGAACCGGGTAGGGAGGGACGGAGCGTTAAAAATCTGGCGCTGGTGCCGCCGTGGGTTTGGGGTTTGTCTGATCTGCCTTTGCCTCGGGAGCGCGGTGGGCAGGGGAGACGAGCGATCGCCTTTGCCCTGGCACCCGGCGCTGGTCATGGCGTAGCTGAATTAAAGCGTAGAGTCGCTGCTGGCTTAGCCTGAACCGGAGATGGCACTAAGGGCTGCACATGAACTCCTTTTATTTTATAATCCACTTCCAGTTCGCATGGTGTACAAAGTGAATACGCACTGCCTGAGGAGGCGCCCGCTTTGGTTTCCTTTCAGCCAGTGAACGGCCAGTGTGTTTATGCGCCCTGGCTCCGTGTGGAGATGAGGTGAACCATCAAGGAAGATGGCCATGAAGATGACCAGAGGGCTGGAACACCTCCCCTGTGAGGACAGGCTGAGAGAGTTTTTCAGCCTGGAGAAGAGAAGCCTCAGGGGAGACCTTACAGCAGCCCTCCAGAATCTGAAGGGGGCCTATAAAAAAGATGGGAGGGACTTTTTACAAAGGCACGTAGGGATAGGATGAGAGGTAATGGCTTCAAACTGGAAGAGGTTAGGTTTAGATTAGGTATCGGGAAAGAATTTTTCACTGTGAGGGTGATGAGATACTGGACCAAGTTTCCCAGAGAAGCTGTGGATGCCCCATCCCTGGAAGTGTTCAAGGCCAGGCTGGATGGGGCTTTGAGCAGCCTGGTCTAGTGGGAGGTGTCTCTGCCCATAGCAAGGGGGTTGCAGCTAGGTGATATCTAAGGTCCCTTCCAACTCTTAACTGTTCTATGATTCTGTGAACGATCTGTTTCTCTGTGTTTGCTCCAGCCACCCCATGTGCAGTGAACCACCACACCAGGAACTTATTTGTCTGACATTCAACTCTGTCAAGATCTCTCTGGGAAATGCCTCAGACTCCATCCACAAAATTAATCCACCAGCTCCATCAACAAATACACCCTTGTATCAAGAAAACTGTTTCTGCATTTATTGTGTTGCCTCCTCTGAACTAGAATAAAATACTAATTCTTAATGCGATCTACAGTGTAATTACATGTAATGACTTCAACAGTTAAAAGGCCTCAACTGGAATTCAAATGGTGGTCTAGAAAAACTCTGTATGCCTACTTTTTCTTCACTCAAAAGTGGTTTTTGATCTTCTAAGGCACTGAATAGTTTAGACTTTGTATAGCACAGCTGTAATTCCAGCTGATTTTACAATGCCAGTGTCTGTATTATCTGAACACTTCCAAAAGCATTTATGTATTTATTCTCATTGTATTCCTATGGGTAGGGAGCTATCGCTCCTG